>NC_085841.1:132989731-133610731 GCF_035594765.1 Anolis carolinensis
ATATGTGATTAGCAGAGGAAAACAGTACTGTATTATTATAAAAATAACACATAACCTTAGCTCTTCAGTGTCATCAGAAATGATTCTGGTATATCATTATGAGGACTCTAAATACTTGTAATTTTCAGCAAGGAGCTTCTATGAGCTAGCTTACAGAAAGACATAGCCTGAAAATGGTCTTCATAGCACACACATACATCGGTTTTCTAAATATATCATCAAAATCAATATTGTTTTTCCTGACATTTTATACCATATCTAAAGAAAGAAATGCCAGCTGGTACAGAAACAAATGTAACCTTAGGCAACAACTTAAGTAAGAAAAAAATTGGCCACTTGCCACAACTAGTTACTGCCACAGCAGGAACTTGATTCAAACTGTCAACAAGTGCATTCACTCTATTCCTGAAAATCTGATAACATAATCAAGCTATTCTAAACGCAAGACCAGCTCCATATGAATCTTTCCCATTTACAACAACTCTTAAAATAGCATTTGTTCTATGTGGATAATCTTTCTAGCTAATGAAAGGAAGTAGACATTAAAAATAAATTCTAAAGAGCATTCTATATGTCTATTATCAGCAGTATTCCTAACAATCATTCAACAATGTGGGGTTCTCTCTATATTTTATAGCTATATTTTTCACTTGCTTTCTTTAATACACATAACACATACAAAAGGTCAGCTGAGGGCATCCATTTTTGCTCTTCCTCTTCCTATCTGTGCACAGAAGGGGCAGAGGGATCAAAGCATTCTCAGGATCAGGCATGTAGCCGAGGGGGGGGGGGGTTAGGGGCTTCAGCCCCCCCCCCCCAAATTCTCAGGGTGGTCCACAAGAAGGCCTTACATTTATTATTTAAACTGTTATGTTTATTCATATCATGATCTGATCACCATGCTCAATATATCCCATATGCATGGGGTATTAGGATAACGATACAAAAGGTTTGCTAGGGTAGATCTTCTCTCACACAGACTCAGCCCCCCCCCCCCCCCCCCCGGAATCAAAATCCCACCACCTCCCAAATCAAAATCCTGGCTATGGGCCTGCTCATGATGGTTCTACACAGGCACTAAATCAGAGGTAGGAAGTGAATTAAGAGGAACAAGTTCCATTGCAGAGTGCCTACACATTCTCCCTAGGAACTGGTTTGATGTTAGGATGGTGGCCACAATATTTTCTTACTGCAGATTGGAACTGAACCCAGGAATTCTTACCCAGTCTGCTGAAATGCATTGATGTGCATTGACATGTCAGTTTGGGAGCGCCACTAGAGCATGGCAGGCCGTAGGAAATAAGAACCAAGGGGCAGGAAGTGAGGACCCCCATGAGAATGATGTGGTTTTCTTTCCTAGGGAGTGTTTGTCCTGAAAGGTGCTCCACATTTTCCAGTCTTGGATTTGAACCCTGTGTGGAATATATTCTGATCAGTTGCAGCGGATTTTTTGGCTTGTTCTGATGTAGTGCTGCTTCTGGCTTAATGTGTGCTGCAGTGTGCATTGGGATGTGTGTTTTGTGAAACCTCCCCCCTTTAAGCTGGCTTCAAACTGCACTATAGTGTTTAACAACCCTCAACCAGCACCTAATGATACTGTTTGAGATGGGTAGGATTCATGCAGAGTTGGTGGGTGGGCAGAGGTTTAAGAAGATATCAGATTCTGAATCTTTGTAGGCTAGAAGTTTTTCTCAGCTTACTGTCTACTTCTGTGCATTTCTGCTCATTTTTGTTTCCCTCATTTGGAAAAGATTACCACTGTTTACAGGAATTCTTGTTTTTTTCTAAAACATTTCCTTGACAAAACTCATTATCAGGGTAGCTCCAGCTTGAACAGTGTAGTACATTTCTTGTTCAGATTCTATTTCAGCTTTGAGTGATCCCTCATTTTTTAAAGAGGTTTTACTTCTTTGTCTTTTTCTTTCAAGTTCATTTTTAATAGTCTCCTCATTTTAAAGATGTTTTCCCTTTTGAAGCGACATGTAATCATGTTTGAAATGTTGTTTTCTTTTGAAGTGACATGTATCCATGAGGCAATTTTCAGTGAATATAAACTATATTTGATATCCCTGTGGACAGGGCTGTAGCCGGGGGGGGGGGGAAGTTAGGGGTTCAACCCCTCCTCCCATATTCTTCAGGTTAAAAAATCCCTAGTTTAATCATGAATTTTAACTGGTTAACCAAATCCCCATGCTAAGTCTGTGAGAAGCAAAAATTAAACGAGTCCCTTCAGAACTGCAAGCACCATCTCAAGCAAATTTTGACAATTTATTCAAACTGTAATTACTTGCAGCAATAGCTGATATAGTTATAGCGACCAAGTTGGCCCACCCATAACTGGCAGGCAAAACCTAAGGTATAGAGGGGATTTATTTTTTTCGTGTCACGAGCAACTTGAGTTGCTTCTGAAGTGAGAGAATTGGCCGTCTGCAAGGACGTTGCCCAGGGGACGCCCGGATGTTTTTGATGTTTTTACCATCCTTGTGGGAGGCTTCTCTCATGTCTCCGCATGGAGCTGGAGCTGATAGAGGGAGCTCATCCGCACTCTCCCCAGGTGGGATTCGAACCTGGCAGCTTTCAGGAGGGGATTTAAAGGCCCTCATGAAGGAGACCAGACTTGGTAAGAGTGGTTGACTGGGATGAAGCTGCAGGCAATTTGAGGTTGCTCCGCCCCCTGTTGTGCTCTTTGCTTCAGCATGAGAAAGGAAACAGGTTTCTAATGGGGGATTAGGCCTTTCCCCTTTTCCAGATAGTAGGGTTCCCATTGCTATGCCTTTGCCCCAGTGAGACACCCTACAATCTGGGCAGTTTCTGCCCTTGGTATTTATTGGCAGGGATTTCTCAGCAGAACATAAGGGCAGGTCTGGAGGTTTGGGTGGCTGCACTAAGCTTTGGCCTCATGTTAGGCTTTAAGCTCTTGCAATTATATTTTTTATATATAAAAGAGTGATGGCATCAGGGCAGCGGACAAAACAACAAAACTCCAGGCCCCCCAACCTCGAAATTTGACAACACAACCCATCATTCATGGCTCTAGGTTGATACAACAAAAAGAAAAGAAAAATAAAGTCCTAATTACAGGGAGAGTAATAATAGTTTTTATCCAATTGCTGCCAGTTAGAAGGCTAAGCTCCACCCACTTGGTCTCCTAGCAACCTACTCAGCCCAGGGGACAGGCAGTTAGGCCTCACTTAGGCCTCTTCCACAGATTATCAGATTTTAACTGGATTATATGGCAGTGTAGACTCAAGGCCCTTCCAAACAGCTATATAACCCATTTAGAATCTTATATTATCTGCTTTGAACTGGATTGACTCCACACTGCCATATAATCCACTTCAGTGTGCATACTAAACATAAAGACAACCATACAACAGGCATTCAATACCACCACTACTTCAACAATTTCTCACCAACACCACCAGACAACGCCACAGCAACGCGTGGCCAGGCACAGCTAGTTTTTTTATAAAGGCTTTATAGCCTTTGCAATATATTAGGAAGCCTTCATTTGGAGGTCTCCATTTTGTTCAGACCTCATGTCGGGCTTCATGACTTTGTGGCCTTCAGGCCTGTATTTTCACCACATGTTAGACCGCATGTTGGGCCCTTCCTGAAAGAGGCTGTTTGCTTTGCTGCCACAGGGGGCGCCATTTTCTACAGTTTTTGAGAGGAGGTGCCAGGCTCATAATCTAATCCCCTTCAAGGCACAGAAGTTAAACAGTCATACTCTCTCAGTTATAGAGTAAGATACACAGACTCAGATTAAATATAGAATCATAGAATCATAGAATAGTAGAGTTGGAAGAGACCACATGGGCCATCTAGTCCAACCCCCTGCTAAGAAGCAGGAAATCGCATTCAAAGCACCCCCGACAGATGGCCATCCAGCCTCTGCTTAAAAGCCTCCAAGGAAGGAGCCTCCACCACGGCCCCGGGGAGAGAGTTCCACTGTCGAACAGCTCTCACCGTGAGGAAGTTCTTCCTGATGTTCAGGTGGAATCTCCTTTCCTGTAGTTTGAAGCCATTGTTCCGTGTCCTAGTCTGCAGGGCAGCAGAAAACAAGCTTGCTCCCTCTTCCCTATGACTTCCCCTCACATATTTGTACATGGCTATCATGTCTCCTCTCAGCCTTCTCTTTTGCAGGCTAAACATGCCCAGCTCTTTAAGCCGCTCCTCATAGGGCTTGTTCTCCAGACCCTTAATCATTTTAGTCGCCCTCCTCTGGACGCTTTCCAGCTTGTCAACATCTCCCTTCAACTGTGGTGCCCAAAATTGGACACAGTATTCCAGGTGTGGTCTGACCAAGGCAGAATAGAGGGGGAGCATAACTTCCCTGGATCTAGACGCTATTCCCCTATTGATGCAGGCCAGAATCCCATTGGCTTTTTTAGCAGCCGCATCACATTGTTGGCTCATGTTTAACTTGTTGTCCACGAGGACTCCAAGGTCTTTTTCGCACACACTGCTGTCAAGCCAGGCGTCCCCCATTCTGTATCTTTGATTTCCATTTTTTCTGCCGAAGTGAAGTATCTTGCATTTGTCCCTGTTGAACTTCATTTTGTTAGTTTTGGCCCATCTCTCTAGTCTGTCAAGATCGTTTTGAATTCTGCTCCTGTCTTCTGGAGTGTTAGCTATCCCTCCCAGTTTTGTGTCGTCTGCAAACATGATGATCGTGCCTTCTAACCCTTCGTCTAAGTCGTTAATAAAGATGTTGAACAGAACCGGGCCCAGGACGGAGCCCTGCGGCACTCCACTTGTCACTTCTTTCCATGATGAAGACGACGCATTGGTGAGCACCCTTTGGGTTCGTTCGCTTAGCCAATTACAGATCCACCTAACCGTAGTTTTGTCTAGCCCACATTTTACTAGTTTGTTTGCCAGAAGGTCGTGGGGGACTTTGTCGAAGGCCTTACTGAAATCCAGGTACGCTACATCCACAGCATTCCCTGTATCGACCCAACTCGTAACTCTATCGAAAAAAGAGATCAGATTAGTCTGGCATGACTTGTTTTTGGTAAATCCGTGTTGACTATTAGCAATGACCGCATTTGTTTCTAAGTGTTCGCAGACCACTTCCTTAATGATCTTTTCCAGAATTTTGCCTGGTATTGATGTGAGGCTGACCGGACGGTAATTGTTTGGGTCGTTCTTTTTTCCCTTCTTGAAGATAGGGACCACATTCGCCCTCCTCCAATCTGCTGGGACTTCTCCCGTTCTCCAAGAACTCTCGAAGATAATTGCCAGTGGTTCTGAAATAACTTCCGCTAGTTCCTTCAGTACTCTTGGGTGTAGCTGATCTGGCCCTGGGGACTTGAATTCGTTTAGAGAGGCCAAGTGTTCCTGGACAACTTGTTTCCCTATTTGGGGTTGGATTTCCCCCAATCCTTCGTCCATTCCGTGTTGCTGAGGTTGAAGATGGCTTTCTTTTTCTGAGAAGACCGAGGCAAAGAAGGCATTAAGTAGTTCTGCCTTTTCCCTGTCCCCTGTCGCCATCACCCCATCTTCTCCTTGCAATGGCCCTATCGCCTCCTTTTTCTTCCTTTTTCTACCAACGTAAGCAAAAAAGCCTTTTTTGTTGTTTTTTATGTCCCTGGCAAGCCTGAGCTCATTTTGCGCTTTAGCCTTGCGAACCCTTTCCCTACAGGCGTTGGCTATACGTTTGAATTCTTCTTTGGTGATTTCTCCCCTTTTCCACTTCTTGTGCATGACACTTTTGAGCTTTAGCTCAGTTAGAAGTTCTTTGGACATCCATTCTGGCTTCTTTGCACTTGTCTTATTTTTCTTCTTTGTTGGCACTGTTTGCATTTGCGCCTTGAGTATTTCACTTTTGAAAAACTCCCATCCATCCTTAACTCCCTTGTTTTTTAATATCGGCATCCATGGAATGCCGCTCAGTAATTCCTTCATTTTTTGGAAGTCAGCTCTCTTAAAGTCCAGAATGCGTGTTTGACTTGTCTTAGTTTCAGCATTCCTTTGTATTGCAAACTGCAGGAGCACATGGTCACTTGCCCCTAAGGATCCAACCACTTCAACTGTATTGATCAGGTCTTCCACATTTGTTAAGATTAGATCAAGAGTTGCTGATCCCCTTGTTGCCTCTTCTACCTTCTGGACCATAAAATTATCTGCAAGGCAAGTGAGGAATTTGTTGGACTTTGTACTCTTGGCTGAGTTTGTTTTCCAGCAGATATCGGGATAATTGAAATCGCCCATGACTACTATATCTCTTCTTTGTGCCTGTTTGGTCAGCTGTTGACAGAAGGCTTCATCAAGTCCTTCATCCTGACTCGGAGGTCTGTAGTAGACACCCACGACAAGATCTTTTTGAGTCCCGGTTCCCTTGATTCTTATCCAGATGCTTTCAAGCTGGTTTCCCGGATTACAGTCTTGCATTTCTTCTGCAACGTAACTGTTTTTGACATATAAAGCTACTCCCCCTCCTCTCCCCTTTGTTCTATTTCTGTGAAAGAGGTTATAGCCCTCAATGGTTAAATTCCAGTGATGGGAGTCATCCCACCAGGTTTCAGTGATGCCTATGACATCGTATGTGTGGTGCTGTGCTAGGAGTTGGAGTTCGTCTTGCTTATTTCCCATGCTCTGAGCATTAGTGTAAAGACATGTAAGCCCCTGTGACCTCCCCTCGAACTGTTTATTTGGGATTATTGTGCTCTCTGTACTTGGTCCTTGCTGTGTTTGTGCAGCCCTCTGTTTAGCCTTTCGGCGGTTCCCTGTGGTCGTGGGTAATATAGTGTTCGCCAGGCTGTTGTTCCCCTCCCCCAGTGGATCTAGTTTAAAGTGCGCCTGATGAGGTTTGTGAGTCTGTGTGCAAAAAGATGTTTTCCTACTTGTGTGAGATGCACCCCATCGCTTGCCAGTAGTCCATCCTCTTGGAAGAGTAGACCATGGTCAAGGAAGCCAAAATGCTCCTCTTGACACCATTTTCTGAGCCAGTTATTGACCTGTACTATTTTTCCGGCCCTTGTAGAGCCGTGTCCTACAACAGGGAGGAGGGATGAAAAGATCACATGTACATTATACAGTTTTAGCTTTGTTCCCAGAGCTCGAAAATCATTTGTGATCTTTTGAAAAGTATGCCTAGCGGTGTCATTGGTACCTACATGAATCAACATAAGGTGGGGAGGGTGATGGGGCTTTAGGAGCCTGCTGAGCCTCTGAGTGATATGGTGTATTTTTGCCCCTGGGAGGCAGCATGTTTCTCGAGCCATCCCATCCGGTCTGGAAATGATGGCTTCCGTTCCTCTAAGGAGGGAGTCACCTACTACCAAGACCTGTTTCCTTTGAGGATTGACAGGGTCCCTTTTATGCAAGACAGTGTGTATGTCCCCTGAAGAGTGTTCCTGTTGAAGTGAATAATGTAGGTGTAAAGTGTTGTCCTCCTCCTCAACATCCCCAGTGCATTCATCAATGACAATCCATTGAGATACATCCGAGAGCCCATTACTCTCCCAAGGATGTTCCTGTTGCTCCTGGTCTATGATTGGGGATGGAGCATTTGCATGATTACATAAGTGTGACTGTGGTGATGCACTGTCCCCGTCAGGGCTATCCCCTGCGCATTGATCCAGGGTGGTCCACTGAGTGGTATCTAAGAAACTGTGGTCCTCCACAAGATGTGTTTCCTGATTGTATGTTAATGATGTAAGAATTTCAAATCTGTTGTGTAAATGCAGCTGAGCAGAGGAGTTCTGCGGAGGCTGCCTGGTCCTGCGTCTCCTTCTATGGGTGACCTCGTTCCAAGCCTGAGGGTTGTCTACCTTTGAGTTGATCTCCCCATAAGGTTCCTGATCATGGTCTTGGTGGTGTTGGTGTGATGCAGGCTGCTGATCTACAGCAGCGTGTTGTGCAGTGTCCAAGAAGAGCTTGAGTGCCTGAATGTCCTTAAGGGTCTTAATACGGTGCTCGAGCTGTTGGATCCTCTGCTCCATCAGAGTCATCTGTTTGCATTTGGAGCAGATGTAGTTGTCTAGTTTTTGTGTGAAAAAGCGGAACATGCCACAGCTGGTGCATGTGATGGGAATGTTTTGCTTTTGTTGCATCTCTTGGTGAGCGTGGTGGCCAAGTGGGATCTTTGTACAGTTAAGTAATATGCACGCACTTTATGTGCAAACTGCAACAAACCACCTCTTTGTGTATTTGTTTATGTTGCTTTGTTTCCTGTATGTACTGCAAAGGTGCCTTTACTAACTAAAGCTTTCCCAGAAACTCAGTTAACAGGGGACAATGCCTGCTGTCAATCAACTTAAGTACCTGGCTCTCTTTCAACACAACAGTCACACAACAGTTAGACTTTGACTACAGGAGCCAAGCCCACACTCAGTTTAAAATCTTAGCCAAATCTTAGCCAAATCCTACCTGAAGCCAGGGAGCAAAAATGTCCTCCTGCTGCCTCTGCTTCTGCGAGAACCAACTGCCCTTCTGGGATCAGGCTCTGGCAGAAACTCACACTGGCAAATAAAGCTTTCCCAGAAACTCAATTAACAGGGGACAATGCCTGCTGTCAATCAACTTAAGTACCTGGCTCTCTTTCAACACAACAGTCACACAACAGTTAGACTTTGACCACAGGAGCCAAGCCCACACTCAGTTTAAAATCTTAGCCAAATCTTAGCCAAATCCTACCTGAAGCCAGGGAGCAAAAATGTCCTCCTGCTGCCTCTGCTTCTGCGAGAACCAACTGCCCTTCTGGGATCAGGCTCTGGCAGAAACTCACACTGGCAAATAAAGCTTTCCCAGAAACTCAGTTAACAGGGGACAATGCCTGCTGTCAATCAACTTAAGTACCTGGCTCTCTTTCAACACAACAGTCACACAACAGTTAGACTTTGACCACAGGAGCCAAGCCCACACTCAGTTTAAAATCTTAGCCAAATCTTAGCCAAATCCTACCTGAAGCCAGGGACCAAAAATGTCCTCCTGCTGCCTCTGCTTCTGCGAGAACCAACTGCCCTTCTGGGATCAGGCTCTGGCAGAAACTCACACTGGCAAATAAAGCTTTCCCAGAAACTCAGTTAACAGGGGACAATGCCTGCTGTCAATCAACTTAAGTACCTGGCTCTCTTTCAACACAACAGTCACACAACAGTTAGACTTTGACTACAGGAGCCAAGCCCACACTCAGTTTAAAATCTTAGCCAAATCTTAGCCAAATCCTACTTGAAGCCAGGGAGCAAAAATGTCCTCCTGCTGCCTCTGCTTCTGCGAGAACCATCTGCCCTTCTGGGATCAGGCTCTGGCAGAAACTCACACTGGCAAATAAAGCTTTCCCAGAAACTCAATTAACAGGGGAAAATTCCTGCTGTCAATCAACTTAAGTACCTGGCTCTCTTTCAACACAACAGTCACACAACAGTTAGACTTTGACCACAGGAGCCAAGCCCACACTCAGTTTAAAATCTTAGCCAAATCTTAGCCAAATCCTACCTGAAGCCAGGGAGCAAAAATGTCCTCCTGCTGCCTCTGCTTCTGCGAGAACCAACTGCCCTTCTGGGATCAGGCTCTGGCAGAAACTCACACTGGCAAATAAAGCTTTCCCAGAAACTCAGTTAACAGGGGACAATGCCTGCTGTCAATCAACTTAAGTACCTGGCTCTCTTTCAACACAACAGTCACACAACAGTTAGACTTTGACTACAGGAGCCAAGCCCACACTCAGTTTAAAATCTTAGCCAAATCTTAGCCAAATCCTACCTGAAGCCAGGGAGCAAAAATGTCCTCCTGCTGCCTCTGCTTCTGCGAGAACCATCTGCCCTTCTGGGATCAGGCTCTGGCAGAAACTCACACTGGCAAATAAAGCTTTCCCAGAAACTCAATTAACAGGGGACAATGCATGCTGTCAATCAACTTAAGTACCTGGCTCTCTTTCAACACAACAGTCACACAACAGTTAGACTTTGACCACAGGAGCCAAGCGACACTCAGTTTAAAATCTTAGCCAAATCTTAGCCAAATCCTACCCGAAGCCAGGGAGCAAAAATGTCCTCCTGCTGCCTCTGCTTCTGCGAGAACCAACTGCCCTTCTGGGATCAGGCTCTGGCAGAAACTCACACTGGCAAATAAAGCTTTCCCAGAAACTCAATTAACAGGGGACAATGCCTGCTGTCAATCAACTTAAGTACCTGGCTCTCTTTCAACACAACAGTCACACAACAGTTAGACTTTGACCACAGGAGCCAAGCCCACACTCAGTTTAAAATCTTAGCCAAATCTTAGCCAAATCCTACCTGAAGCCAGGGAGCAAAAATGTCCTCCTGCTGCCTCTGCTTCTGCGAGAACCAACTGCCCTTCTGGGATCAGGCTCTGGCAGAAACTCACACTGGCAAATAAAGCTTTCCCAGAAACTCAGTTAACAGGGGACAATGCCTGCTGTCAATCAACTTAAGTACCTGGCTCTCTTTCAACACAACAGTCACACAACAGTTAGACTTTGACTACAGGAGCCAAGCCCACACTCAGTTTAAAATCTTAGCCAAATCTTAGCCAAATCCTACCTGAAGCCAGGGAGCAAAAATGTCCTCCTGCTGCCTCTGCTTCTGCGAGAACCATCTGCCCTTCTGGGATCAGGCTCTGGCAGAAACTCACACTGGCAACTAAAGCTTTCCCAGAAACTCAATTAACAGGGGACAATGCCTGCTGTCAATCAACTTAAGTACCTGGCTCTCTTTCAACACAACAGTCACACAACAGTTAGACTTTGACCACAGGAGCCAAGCCCACACTCAGTTTAAAATCTTAGCCAAATCTTAGCCAAATCCTACCTGAAGCCAGGGAGCAAAAATGTCCTCCTGCTGCCTCTGCTTCTGCGAGAACCAACTGCCCTTCTGGGATCAGGCTCTGGCAGAAACTCACACTGGCAAATAAAGCTTTCCCAGAAACTCAGTTAACAGGGGACAATGCCTGCTGTCAATCAACTTAAGTACCTGGCTCTCTTTCAACACAACAGTCACACAACAGTTAGACTTTGACCACAGGAGCCAAGCCCACACTCAGTTTAAAATCTTAGCCAAATCTTAGCCAAATCCTACCTGAAGCCAGGGAGCAAAAATGTCCTCCTGCTGCCTCTGCTTCTGCGAGAACCAAATCTTCATTATATTCCTTATATTCATTTATGGTGAATATCCTGGCAGTGTCTTTTAGGGCTGTGCTTTTGTCTTATGTCAAGCCTCATCCATTTGGGGGATTGTAATCCCCAAAAACCTCCATAAGAAAAACTTAAGTACACTTTATGATGTTTCAGGTATATAACAACTGTGATAATTTGTGCTTGCTTTAAAAGTTTATACTTTAATTTCTCCCAAACTATCAAGTAATTTTTGAACAATTAGGTACCAAATGAAAGGTATGTTATGTAGTTTCTAAAATGTGATAATATATATGGGTTATTGAACTTGATTTTTATTATTTATTTATTTATTTATTTATTTATTTACAGTATTTCTATTTCGCCTTTTTCACCCCAAAGGGGATTCAGGGCAGATCAGGGCAAACATTCAATGCCATTAGACATACGACACACACAAACAGAGACACAGAGGCTATCATTCGGAGTTTCGGAGTACGGTGTCACCTGGATGCAGATGATGTCTAACTCTGGCACTCCTTCCCACCTGCTACTAAGGAGGCTGTCCAGGTCCTGAACTGGTGCTAGGCCAATGTGACAGTCTGGATGAGGGCAAACAAATTGAAATTGAATCCAGACAAGGCAGAGATACTCCTGGTCAGTCGCAAGGCAGAACAGGGCATAGGGTTACAGCCTGTGTTGGATGGGGTTACACTCCCCCGAAAGAACAGGTTCGCAGCTTGGGAGTTCTCCTGGATTCATCGTTGAGCCTGGACCCCCAGGTCTCGATGTTGGCCAGGGGAGCTTTTGCACAATTAAAACTTGTGCACCAGTTGCACTATACCTTAGGAAGTCTGACTTGGCCACGGTAGTCCACACTCTGGTTACATCCCGAATAGATTACTGCAACGCGCTCTATGTGGGGTTGCCTTTGAAGACTGTTTGGAAGCTGCAACTGGTCCAACAAGCCGCAGCTAGATTGCTCACTGGAGCTGCATACAGGGAGCATACAACTCTCCGTTGTGCCAGCTCCACTGGCTGCCAGTCTGCTACCAAGCACAATTCAAAGTGCTGGCTTTAGCCTATAAAGCCCTAAACAGTTCAGGCCCAGTTTACCAGAATATATCTCCTTCTATGAACCATCTCAGAGTCTAAGATTCTCTGAGGAGGCCCTGCTCTCAGTCCCGCCCTCTTTGCAGATGCAATTGGCAGAGATGAGAGACAGGGTCTTCTCGGTGGTGGCCCCCCAGGTATGGAACTCCCTCCCCAGGAAGATTATATTAGCCCCCTCCCTCCTGATCTTCCGCAAGAAAGTGAAGACATGGCTCTTTGACCAAGCCTTCAGAAATCTGGTGCAGTGATAGATATGAAAGATATGAAATTGACCAGTGGAATGACCCAGACTTGCTCTTGGATTACGTGATTTACTCTGTTGTCAGAGTCAAGTGTAAATGGTTTTAATTATGTTTCAAATGTACTTTAATGTGTTTTTAAATGATTTCCTTGAAATTGTTTTTAAAGGCATTGAATTATTGCCACATCGTCAAGCCGCCCTGAGTCCCCTCCGGGGTGAGAAAGGTGAGGTAAAAGTATAGTAAATAAATAAATAAATAAATATTTAACATTTTTTCCAGCTTTTGATTTTATGAGCATATGCTTGATTCCGGCCTCAGGGGCAGCTGCTGCTTCATCATCCACTGTGACGCCAAGTCCTTGATGAAGTACTTCCTCATCTTCCAGCATGCACACTGCTGGATATTTTTATGGTGACGTAAATTAGTTAAATTAGCCTCCTCGCATAAGCAGTCCCTAAATTTCTTACTTGACATCTTCAACTGTCTTTCGGGTTGCTTAGGTAAGCAACAAGCTGGGGCTATTTAATGGTTGGGCACTTAATCCGACCTGGGCTTCAAACTCATGACCTCTATGGCTACTAACCAGCAGCGCCACAGCCCGGCCCCCATTTTAGATATGCCAATTTAAAGTGTGTGTGTGTGTGTGTATAGGTTGTTTTCCATTCTTAAATGTTTGAAAACATACATAAGAAGCACAATAGGGCAAAAAAGACTGACTGGAAGTGTCCACTGAAGTTTATCGATGGAGCCTGATTCCTTTCAAAGTATCTTGACAGTTTTCAAGTGTTTCTAACAGACGTTGTAGTATTCTTTTGTAACTATAAATTACCAATTAACAGTCATTTTCAGTTATTTAAAGACTTGAAACTTTGTAACTAAAATAGAAAATATATTTAATTAAGTTTATATAAAAATATAGAATGAACCATACTATTATTACATTATTTTGTGTTATGGAACTACTCTTCATGATTCACTAAAAGAAAGTTTCTCCCTCCCCCCATTTTTATTTCTGGCTATGGCCCTATCTGTGGACATTGTTTTCCAATCAGTTTGGTAGTTTCATATAGAAGTAGTTTCTGGGCATCACATAGGGTTCTGTTCCCCATAAAGATATTATTAGCAATAATCCTTTGTTTTTAATTCAGGAACTCGTATCCATGTGATCAATTATTTCTGAGTTTAAAATGAAAGGATGAATAACTAGTAAAGGTTCTAGCAGAAGAATGTTTTACTCTTCAGATTTTTATTACAGGATAAAGGTTTATTAGCTATTGGGAGCCCAGATTTTTTGCATACAACAGGTCCCAGGTTTAACCTCTCCCATCTTCAGATAGAGCTAGGAAATCCTCTTTGGAAGAACAGAAAGACCCATTGCCGATTAGTACACACAATGCTGGGATAGGAAGCTCATGGTTTGACATTGACTAAGTCCTGGCACAGATAGAGGGAGAAAGGGAGAAATGTGCCAAGATGAAGGCACATCAAGCAAACCCTTATGGGGACTGCCTTCCATCTGGAAATCAATGTCCTCATTGTGATAGACCATGTAGATTCAGAATAGGTCTCTACAGTCATTTACAGACCCACTGCCAAGACTCTACTTCTGGAAGACAATAATAGGCGGCCACGAGAGATCGCCGATGACACTGAAAACATCCTCCACACTTTCATGTTCACAGTTTTCAAGAACATTTGTCAAAGTGTAGAACTTGAGGGAACACTAAAGGCAAAAATAAATATAACTCTGATTATCGGAAAGCAGAACTTTTGCATATACCTCAACATCTCCAAAATAGGAGTATATATTTTACTTTTCAGGACCTGACAACACAGAAGAAGTAAATAATGAATCTAGTCATCCAATTGAGTTGAAATATGTGGAATAGATAAATCACTCCATCTCATAAAAACAACGATGTTATAATGTAATAATGAATGGAATCTTGTAGCATCACAATAACTTAACTATAAATTAGCTGGAAAGGCCAAACAGAAAAATGTTTAAATATGCAACTAATTTCACCTATGGAGAGGTGGATACTTTGTCGTAACATTATACACCAGGTACACATCATTTACTAGTTTAGTCAAATTTATTAATTAAAAATTTAGCTACAATTATTTTACATAATAAAATGTGTGTGTGTTTGGCTGTGTCTACACCAGGTGAAATACTCTGGAGTAATCTGCTATAGGGAGTCCACACCTACTGTCATGGAAACACCCTGAAGTCCATGTGCAATCCACATGGCCAGCCAGGTTGACAGCATATCAGCACTGATGCCCTGACCCCCAGAGGCCGCTGCTACTATCCTGCTGGCTAGAAGCAGCTCCCCAGCAGAGACTTGCTGGAGACATCACTTCTGGTGAGGTCACAACAGGATGCCTAGCCATATGATAATCAGAAGTGACATCGCCAGCAAGGCTCTACCAGGGAGCTACTTCTAGCCAGCAACACAGTAGTGGGTCTGTTTGATGTGTGAACAACCGGTCATACTGGATTCAGCCCAGTCTAGCTGCCCATGCATAAAAAACACCCAGGGTCACTTCTTATGATGGATTAATGGCTGGAAGCAGCACGTCTGCAGCAGAACCGGCCACACATTATGTGTACTGCTAGCAGAGGGTTCCAGATGAGTACATTTTATTTGGCCTATATAGATATGGATTTGTGTACATGAAGACATCTGTGTAGCAATCTTATAAAAAAATAAATAACAATCATTGAAATTATAATTATGACTATTCAGAGACTGGAGGCATTACATAATAATGATAAACTAAAAAAAGGCTTGCAGGATTCTTTTTTCCTCCCAAAATGAAGCAAGTTAGGACATTTTTCCTAAGTGCAAGATCATTTAGGTCTCATACAAGCAGTCTTATGAATATATACCACAAGAAGAAAATGTGTCAAGCCTTATGTGTAAAAGTGAAGACCTTCTGTTAGATGACTGGCAAAATAAAACATCCCATAATATCATGAAGAACTGACAATTTAGTCAAGCAATTTTATTTCATTTTTGACATTAGACATAATTAAACTGGTGAAGTCATGAAATCAGTCATGACCCAGCCTAAGTATAATGTAATCCTATCTGAAAAGCATGAAATTGTTCTCGCTATATTCATTACTTCACTTCTTGACATCTATTATAGCCATTCAATAACCTAATTACTAAAAATTAGGTTGCAGAAGACAAATGACAATGAAAACCAGCTCTTTGTGAATGAACATAATTTAAAGAAATTATGAGTGGACTGGTAATTTATCCACATTGAAAATGTGTGGGGTGCATTAGACACGAGATAAAAAAAAATATCCTTTTCCCTTAATTTTTGAATCATTTAAATCAACTGAAATTTTCCCAAACTTAGTAGTTGGAGTAAAACATTTGTTAAAAGATACATATGCCCATCCTTCATGCGACACACAATTTCCCAAGGAAGGATAAAGCCTCTCATTGTCCTAATATCCTTAAGTGTAGAATTTTACTTTTATTTGTTATGTATTTTATTTATTTGTAATATTAATTCAGAGCCATCCCCATGTCCATGGAGGATAAGTTCCAAGACCCCTCATGGATATCTGAAACTGAAGAATAGTGAACCCTATACTTGGGGCAGAAATGTACCCTAGAATAGCATTGAAGGACTTAAAATAGTCCACAAACACTTCCAGGAGATAATATATTTTGAAGTCTGGGGAAGTGAAACCTTGGATATCAAGTGCATGGATAGTAAGGTTGTATTGCAATGAATTCTGGCCGAAGTTCTAAAGATGATTTACAAGACCAATGTAAATGGCTGAGAACTGACATCAATTAACTTTTAAATAAGAACTTATCCTAAATTCAATTTTATTCAAAAATTTGACTGAAGAACCTTGTGATTTTATAAAACAAAAAAGTGACAGCAGAAAAAATTGACAGATTTGTCCACTCCTAACATAAGCCTATAGATGAGCAAGTTTAGATGGCCAACAAAACTTATTAGGGCATTAGTAATAAACTGACAAGTTAGAATGTCAGTCTAATATATGAAATATTCTGACTTCATATTCAACTGGTAAACAAAGATTTCCAACATGATCATAGCCGGATGCAAGGTGGAGTGCACAAGCAAGGCTATCATCATACAAATATTCTACAGGGCATGTTTCAGTTTGAAAAGAAGCTCCAAGAGTACCGTATTGTTTCACAGTTTCAAGAAATTGTTATCCAGAAATTGTTATACAGTTCACATTCCCCAATCGTCACTGCAAGCACTATATCAGGGGTCCCCAAACTAAGGCCCGGGGGCCGGATGTGGCCCATCGAAGCTATTTATCCGGTCCCCAAGACACAAGGGCAGAAGCGGGTTGGACTAAAGGACCCAAGGGGTCTCTTCTTCTCTTATTATTATTATTATTATTATTATTATTATTATTATTATTATTATTATTATTATTATTAACATTGAGGCTGGGTGGCCATCTGTCAGGGGTGCTTTGCTTGTGCTTTTGGTGCACAGAGGCAGAAGGGGGTTGGACTAAATGGCCCAAGGGGTCTCTTCCAACCCTATTATTATTATTATTATTATTATTATTATTATTATTATTATTATTATTATTATTATTAACATTGAGGCTGGGTGGCCATCTGTCAGGGGTGCTTTGCTTGTGCTTTTGGTGCACAGAGGCAGAAGGGGGTTGGACTCAATGGCCCAAGGGGTCTCTTCCAACCCTCTTTGATATTATTGTTGTTGTTGTTGTTGTTGTTGTTGTTGTTGTTGTTGTTATTATTATTATTATTATTATTATTATCATTATTATTATTATTATTATTATTGCTTGGTGGCCAACTATAGTCCGGCCCTCCAATGGTCTGAAGGATCGTGAACTGGCCCCCTGTTTTAAAAGTTTGGGGACCCCTGCCCTATATGTTGTTGTTGTGGTTTGTTGTTGTGTGCCTATAAGATTTGTTCAGGATGGGATTTCCTCTGCTGAGTGTGATTTGTCCAAAATCACCCAGTGAGTTTCCATAGTCAAGTGGGGATTGAAATCCTGGCCTCCACTTTTTTATTTTATCTATTAATCTATTGGATTTATACCTGCATTTCTCAAAGAACTGGATTCAGTGAGGTTGTATGACATTGGCTCCTACACTGTCTGTCTATGTAAACACATACATATACTTTGCTTAAAAGAAGGCATTTTCCATTAGTAGCATGCAATCTGTTGGTGAATCATATTGTAAAGATGATGTGACAGGGAGGAATCCTTTTGATCCAACCGCTGCCACCAAAATGTAAGGATGATGTGACAGGGAGGAATCCTTTCGATCCCACCACTGCCACCAATTGTAAAGAACTGAGGCAGGGAAATGTTAAATGATGTTTCCACTGCTGAGGGGATTTTATAATCTTTTAATCTCTCTAGATTATATTTATCACCTTTATGTGAGGGGAAGGATTACAGGGGGTGATCTCTATTCCAAGATCCTAGCCTCTGTTTCTGTATTTAGCGATTTAGGTGTTATGGTTCCTTTTCTGAGGTACTTGTGTCTATTATTCTTCCCCAGTTAGGTGATCTATTCAGGTAACTGCCACCAACGTGAGGCTTTTGAATTATTACCGATGAAACTTGGCTCCACAGACACAGATGGAATGAAATGAGTCAGTTGTTAACAAATAACAATCAAGTTTATTGCGCACAAAGCTTATGGTTGCAGGTTGATTAATTTACTTATGTAACTTTAAATATACAAGTGGTTTAGTAACTCTATAACCACCCAACAGTAGTCTTTGGTGTAAATCCTCTTTCACTCTCCTACTGATGTTACCAATTGTAGCGAACTCCTTCGTGGACAATGTTCCAACTACAATAAAACTAATAATTTGATCCAATATCGATCAAATCCCTGATCACTAGTCTTCTCTCAACTAGAGATCTTACTAGACTCCCTTTAGTCTGTCCTGACTAAAGATTTCTTTGCCAGGCCTGTCTTTTCAGCACTTCCTGACTGAAAAAGCCTCCAGCCATGCACACACACTCTCTCTCCCACTCTCTCACACACACTCAAAACTGCCTTTTTCTTTCCCTTGGCTCCGCCTACTTCTCCCTCTCATAAGCTAGCCAGCTTCGTCTCCATGGTAACCGAACCACTGTGAAATGAAACAAAATGGCTTCTGTATCATTCATGTTTCAAAATGGCTACTGTCAACTAAAACACAAATACATATTCCAACAGACATAATTTAAACACAATAGCTATGACTTCTCTACACATATACTGTAAAGAAAAAACGACATTCTGGACATTTTTGTGCCCTTGACATATTTTTGACCTTGCAGCTAAATCTAGAGCAATTGATAGTGACAACAGATATTAAAGAAAATATATGTTTTATGACACCTAAAATACCAAAAATGTTTCTTTTTGTGCCAGAAGCTGCTTCATACATCTGTTAAAATGACCCCTGGACTGTGAAACTTGATACTACTATCAATTTGGTGTTTTAAATTGCCAGAAACAATTGTTTGTGAGTGTGTGTGTCATGCTGCAAATTACTAAAAGCCTAGTATTCTTAAATAAAATGATTAGCAGACATCTGGAAAAAAGTACTTCTTTCAGTATCTTTTCCTCAACCATTCTGAACATCCACAGTATGTTTCTGAAAATCTATTTTAACTGCTTCCATGAGTAGTGTCCACCTCTTAGAAATCAATGTATGTTTAGCTTGGAGCAAAGAAGGTTGAGAGGGGACAGACATGTTTATGTTATGACAGACTTCTCCACTTTATGTTAGTAGTCAACTACTCTGTTTTCTATCAAAACCTGTAAATGGCTCAGAGGTCATGATCTAGAGTTGTAAAAAGCCTCTCCGCTGCCCTTGAGAATGGACTTAAGGGTTCTGAGGGATAAACTGTTTTCAATCACTTCAGTTCTTCTTTGCTGTCACAATATCCTCAATAAGGATTCGGCAAAAGAAGTCCATACGTTGCATCCACCTAAAGTCATCTGTAATGGATTGGCCTGCCTTGCAGGGTTGGTGTGTAAAGCCAGTTCTAGGCCTTGGTAAGAAAGACAAAGCCAGGCAAGGGAAGGAGTGATCAGGCAGCTCGATATATGGCAGTGGAGTCTGATTGGCAAATGGAATGGGAGGGAGTTGCCTAGCAACAGGAGGTAGGCAGTGCCAGAGAGAGAGAGAGAGAGCTATGCAGACAGAGAATTAATTCAGATAGGGGGTGGAGTTTGAAGAAGAAGGAAGGGTTTGGAAACTGCTAGTGAAATACTTCTTTGAGGGAAAAATTAAATTAGCCTTCGGGGAGAAGTGCTAGTGATTGAAGAGAGCCTCTAGGGAATAGCATGCTTAAGTCTAGTGCCTCTGGAAGGGAGGACTGTGAAGTTTCAAAAAGCCTGTTTTGTTCCTTTGTGAGGGAACATAATTTCTGAAGAAGTCAAGTTAAATAATTATTTTATTTCAAGTAACCAGCCTGTTTTTTTCTGTAATCAATATGCAATCTTTTTGTTCATGTGCAAATAAACATCACAGTTCTGTTTTTACATCCTTTTGATTTTGAAGGCATATTGTCATCTTCAGAATTGCCAGAGAGTCTTTCTGTATGTCTTTCTGTGTTGTTATATCTAGACAGCTTCTGCTTCCTGTAAATATCCTTTTTCTTTAGCCTTGTCTTTTAAACCAAAAATAGGCAAAGTACAGGCTGTGGACTTCATTCAGTCCTCTCCACAGAGATCTCAGCAATCTCCTGGTGCTTTTGCTCCCAATGTCTTCTGTTTTCTCCTCCCCAGGTCATTTAATGTAGGAGATATGGTGGGTTATTTTCCTTATTATTTCCCACCAGTTTTGTGTCCATGGAGGGGGGTTATTTTTGGAAATCCCCCACAGGTCTAAATCAATTAATTGGTTATGCTGGGAGTTCCCAAAATTGAATTGAGGCCTTCTCAACTCCTAGGTGGATGTGGGCCCCTGGACCGCTTGAAGTTACCCCTCACAAATAACCATTTTAATTTTTTAAAAGGATTGACTTATTAAAAATAACTGTATTAGAGAAAAATATGCAATTTTTTAAAAAAGGAATGAGACAACTGACTGTGACTACAACCACATATACTCAGTTATAAGACACGTTTTCAGCCCTTTTTAGACTTATACTCAAGTGAGTGTCCTGGTTGGCTTATATTCAGGTCGGCTTATACTTGAGTATATAGGCAATCAGAATTGGACAGTCTTATCTTAAATTACAGTTTTATGTAAATATTCAAAAATTTAACCTACTGATGCCTCAATGTAATTTTATTGGTGTCTATTTTTATTTTTGAAATTTACCAGTAGCTGCTGCATTTCCCACCCTCATCTTATACTCAGGTCAATAAGTTTTTCTAGGTTTTTTTTGTAGTAAAGTTAGGTGCCTTGACTTAAATTCAGGTCGGCTTATACTCGAGTATATACGGTAGTTTCCAAATGAAACACTGCCATTAATTCTTTGTGGAATTGTAAACATTTGGATTTTTCTGCTTGTAAAAATTATGTAATTTATGAGAGAAAAGTTATTAAATGTTAATCTTAACTGTGTTCTATAGTGCAACATGGTTATCATTATCAGTCCATAAAATGGAGTGGAGAAAACAATTCTAACTAGAGCTGTTCACTGACTAAAATATGAAATCTAGACATCAACTGAGTACTTTGAGAAATGGCCTGATTTGTCTTGGAGTACTCAATTACATTGCCATATAATCCAGGTTGAAACTGCATTATATGGATAGTGTAGGCTCATATAATGAAGTTTAATTACATTATAGGAGTCTATACTGACCATATAGTACACTTTAAAACTGGATTATACGGCAGCGTAGATGGGGCTGAACTGATTCAGAGATCACCAAGTTTGACAAACATTTGTGGATAAAACTTCAAATATTTATACACCAACACACAGAGTTGGGCCAGGAGGGGCAAAATCATCTTGAAGTACTAATGCACGATGGTAAATATGACTCTATGAGCATAATAGAAACTTGTTGGGATAAATTCCATGACTGAAATATTACAACTGAATGGTAAATATTAAAGTTGTGCATTTTGTTCAGAATTTCTTTGAATTCGGATCTAATTCAGAAGTTTACCACTTTTGTAGGGAGTTCTGAGCCACCTGCTCAGTGCCCCCCCCCTCCCAATATTAAGAATTTGAATCAAAAGGAGCCTTTGATTCTTAAGTCTCTGATGTCTTCGGATGTAGCTGTGACCAAGCCCTGCTGAGAGGTGAAGCCAAATCTGTTGGCATGCCTCTCAGCCAATCAGGGTTGATGGAGGAGGGATGGGGAGCCAGAGATTGCTCTTGTAATCTTTTTTTAAATATTGTTTTTAAAAACTTTGAAAATTTCCCCCCCAAAAATCAGTGGATGAGTGAAATGTTATGAAACTTGATAGGAAAAGAGTGATAAATGTGTTCTACCACTGTAGCAAGTTTCACCCCAATAGCTTTTAAAATGAGGTAGAAAGGAGCCCCTGAATTTTCCCCATTTATAGTAATTTAATGGGAAGCAAGGAGAAGCCATATTCATGCACTAAACTAAATTTCCCAGAATCTATGGGGCTGGATCAGCTAGCTGTGGCATTGAGAGACAGTCTAATAATTATAATATATAAAATCAAGAAATCTGCAAAGAGGACTTAAGGAAATAATTGTATAAACCTGTAAAAAGTTATGTGGTTGTGTGTCAGTAGGGAAGACAAAACTGTTGGCATGCCTCTCAGCCAATCAGGGCTGATGGAGGAGGGAGGGGGAGGCAGAGATTGCTCTTGTAGTAATTAAAAATGTTTTTAAAAGCTTAAAAAATTCCTCAAAATTCGGTGGATAAGTGGAACGTTATGAAACTTGATGGGCAAAGTGTGGTAAATTTGTCCTACTATTGTAGCAGGTTTCACCCCAATAGCTTTAAAAATGAGGGAGATAGCAGCCCCTGAAATTTCCCCAATAGTACCCGAGGAGCCATATGCTTGCTTTAAAACGACATTTCCCAGATGCATCAGTATCAGAAGGCAGGCTCCAATCGAGATAGAGGACAGAGAGGTTAGCCCCTCCCTAACATCAGTCATGAAATCTGCAAAGAGGAGGACTGTGACTGTTCTATTTTCTTTATTGCAAACAAATGAGTAAAAACACTAAATCTTTTAGGATTAATGTTCCCAGGCAACTCATAAAATGTCAGAGAGTTGAAAGGAGTTCCCCAAAGGCCATCAAGTCCAACCCAAAGCTCAGTGCAGGAATTCCAGCCAAAGGCTTAGGCCAACTTCAGCCCTCCAGATGTTTTGGACTTCAACTCCCACAATTCCTAACAGCTGGTAGAAGTTTAAAGTCCAAAACACCTGGAGGGCTGAAATTTGCCCATGCCTGTGATTCAATAGGTACTGGCCCAGCAGTTTGTGAAGATATTATCCAGAGGAGGAAATTCCACAACCTAGGCAATGGGTTCCAGTGCCAAGCCACTTTAAGCATCAATACATTCCTGCTAATCATAGAATCATAGAATGCAATTTTCCTTGCTTCTTGGCAGGAGGTTGGACTGGATGGCTCACAAGGTCTTTTCCAACTCTTTGATTCTATTATCTCTCTCTAATAAGTAAGCTAATCTCTGTGCTGGGCTGGAAAAAAATAATGATCTAAATTATTGAGTTGGGGTTCCCCTCCAATAAATAGAGAAAACATATTAATTGAATGTCAGGATAGATTGGATGGTGCCCTTCTGCCCAAAAGAAGGAGGTCAGTCTAGATGTCCCTTGATGGTGTCTGTTCTATGGTTTCTGTTCCTGGATGATAAAAGTCCTAATTGGTTCTGTCATAAAAACATGGTGAAACATTACACTGCCAAAACTTTGTCTTTGCACAAGGGACATCGTCCTATAAATAGCACATTTTGCTTTGTTGAGTATCTCTCCACCAATTTAACAAAGTTTCTGCCACAAAAACAAAGTTTCTGGAGTAGAATAAAGACTTTCAAAGTAAAGACCACCCAAACAAACAGGAAATAATATTTTCAAATCAGGAACATCCTCAAATCTGATGTTCTTTATTATTAAAAATGTTTTTCATAAAAACTTTGAAAATTCGCCAAAAATCTGTGGATAAGTCAAACATTCTGAAATTTGGTGAGCTAACAGTGGTAAATGTGTTCTACCACTGTAGCAAGTTTCATCAGGATAGCTCAAAAATGAGGGAGAGAGAAGCCCCTCAAATTTCCACACTGACAATAAAGTTTTCCTTATTGTGCAAGCACAACTGACATTAATGAGGTACTTATAAAGATTCGGAAGTTTGGTAAAGTTTTGAAATTTTTACCCCCAAAATTCAGAAAGGACTTTAGAAATGAAGTGCCAGCACCCCATACTTTTGAACACATTTTTGAACAATTTTTTTTTGATCGCACATGCCTAATAAATATGACTGTATGGGCATAATAGAGACTTGTTGGGATAACTTCCATGATTATAATATTACAACTGAATGGTATAAGCCATTAAAATAATACATGTGACAGAAAAGGAAGTGGAATAGCATTACAATTCAAAGAGAAATTCAACTGTGCAGGAATTTAGGGATTCATTAGAGTGATCAGAGTAGAACATTTGGGAGTGTTTTGTAATAAAATGGGGAAATTAATAATGCAACATTGTGGTGGCAGTTAACTACAGGCCACCAAATTAAGATGAAATGGTGGATGATTTTTTTCAGAAATGAATCTCTGGAATCTCAAAGATGCAAAAAAGAGTAGCAGTTATATACGTTGCCATGATATCTTAATAGACTAACTCTGCTATGTATAAGCTCTGCAACAAATTCCTGTTGTGTCATACCGATTATTTTTATTTCAAACCCAGCAGTGTGGTGTTGCAACAAAAAAAGGTGAATGAGATTTTAATCTGCATGAAAAGAAGCATAGTTTCAAAGTTGAAAGAGGTAATAGTTCCACTATGGTCTACATTGCTAAGGCCTCATTTGGAATGCTGCATTAAATTCTGGTGCCTCATTTTAAGAAGGATGTAGACAAGTTGGAGGGGATACAGAGAAGTGCAGTGAGGGTGGTAAGAATGTTATTGAAAAACCAGACTCCACAGCGAAGGTACTCCACAGAATCCTTTGCCACTCAGCGCACAGATCCTAGCTAGACAGCTTTTAAGCCAATCAGGAGCTGGCATAGGTTTTCTGAATAGCTGTCAAAAGTAAATAAAAATGTGCTGTATTTTCTATTGCGTTATGTCAGTACTTTGGAATGCCTTTCTCTGCTGACAATCTCTCTGACCAGTGATAATAAAACCTATGACGTCCTTTCCAACATTATGAGTCTCCCTAAGGTAAGGCTCATAAATCTAAAAGTCCATGCCTCCCATTGGCTATTTTTAATAACTTGATGTAACTTATTTTCTCTGGCTGCAATTGGGTGCAATTTGTAGACATAATGATACTCTTAAATAGTTTTGCCCTGGCAAATTTCAAGCAAATAACAATGAGGGCTTTTTGTCATGTTTTGTTTGAAAGCGTAACTTCTAAAATGGAACTGCCAATTACCATTTTTAAATCTTGGCAGAATTGGAAGCAATTTGCAGGTATAATGGCCTCCTCTGATGAATAGATGCAGAGATATTGTGCAACAGCACACATACTTTTTAAGATTATTGAAAAAAGGATGCACTTATCTTCCTGGGTTTCCATCGGCATCATTGTTTTCACAGTGACAAAAAGCATAGAGATGGACCTAAATAAGAAACCTGCCAGCTTCAGAACAATAAGAGCCCCTTTTTCTGTGAAAGGGGAGTCCTCAAATTTGATAGGTAGAGTGTTTCATTTTTTCTTTGTCTTTGTATGTTTTTGATTTGTATGAAAATAGCATTAATTATAGAGCCATTTCTCAAACATGCAAAGTTTCAAAAGGATAGGTGAAGAGGCTAGGGAGTTAAATGATTAAAAACTAGTTATGAGAGCAGCCATCTCATAAGCCCATCTTTATATCACCTCACATAATCTACTGTTCACCACTTATCCTGGGAACTATAGTATTTAAAAAGAAGCAAATTTGCTATGCTGTAGATTGGCTGGTAATGAGCTGGCTGGTAACCCTTGATCAAGACAGATTTGGCCTTGGAGCTTTCATTTCTGGCAATCAATGTGAATAACTTCAACACAGTAATATCATTAAAATGTATGCTGTGTTTGTCCAAGACTTAGCTACATATCAGTAACATGGAAAATTAATCTGATCACCTGAATGAGACTGCTGTAGTTGGATACAAACAGAATGTATAGATGAACACACTTTCTCAGGTTCAGAAGTTATTTGCATTATGATATAAATCGAGGTTTCTTACTCAGGGTGCTCTGCAAACTTAAGGAAATGTGAAATCTTGTGACTGAATTTTTTAAACAAAATGTAGGTATCAGATGAGAAAGGCTTATATAAATACTGCACTGTATAGTTGTGCTTTCAATTTTTGATCACAAAGTCTATCCTCTTTATGGAAAAAAAAATATGTTTATTTCAAGGAATGAGAACATAACTGAAATGAGAATATTTGCTTCCACAGAAGAAAAACCCATAAACTTGTTTCTGCAACATTTTTTTAAAGTTAAGCTTCATTAAGACTAGGATAATGAGTTTGTGCCTTGATTCGATATAATACAGTGAGAGTCAGATTACTGATATGTAATTTTGTTCTGCTCTCTAGTGCACCAGGAAGGTATCCTGGTTGCCAAGACCACTGTCTAACCATATTGGTGCACCAGATGCTACAGTAATTACTCATTTTTACAGTGAACAGCCTGACAAGTGGTTGCATAAAATTAACAGAATATGTTGACTGCCAGTAATAATGACACAAACCATTCATGGTCACACATTGCAAAGCATCGGCAAGTCACAAATGGAAAACAAAGTCTGTCAGGCTAAGCAAATCCTAAGTCTCTGATGAGCTACAGCTGCCATCCACTGAATAAACAAATTGCAAGCGACAGTTATATGCCTTATCATTACCAGTTTGGCTTTTATACACACACACACATGCACACATACACACACACAAAATTCTGCAAGAACTCAAACATACTGGATTGTTGCATCATCAGTGTTGCACATTTTCTTCCTGTTCTTCCACATGGGATGGTTCCAGTCTAACTATCCATTCTGCCATGTGTCTGCTATAAGAGACGGCTGCCTTTGTTTATTGATTTTTAACAGCAGGCCCACCTTCCTCGTCACCTTCTGTCACTTCACCCCACCACCATGTCTTGAGTGCTACTGTTGCCTCGGTACTGCCTTCCAAAGCCTCCTGAGGCTTCATCATATATTAGGAGAATTTACCAAAATCTTGAAGGACCATAAGAGATAACTGGTGGAAACGTGAAAGAGGTTTATACAATATACTCCAGTTAACAAATGACAGTTGCAGTGATCCTAAGCATTATGTCTTCAATAGAAACTTTGACACCAGAGACAAAAATAACATAGGCCACACAAAGCCAGATCGTGGCGAAAGGAGAGGAGCAGCAGTGCAAATCTGTCACCCCACATGCAGCTCCCTTTCTATGATGCTTTTACCATCATACAGGGGAAGCATCACCCTCCCAGAGAGGATAACATGGTTCCCTGTGTTGTGAGGGAAGCATCTAGTAAAGCTTTCACCCCTGTTGGAAGCAGGGCCTCCACTAGAAGTCACATGTTGTTGTGTGATGGCTGGCATGAAGCTCCGTCCAGAAGCTGGAGTGAAAGCATATTAGGATGCTAAATTCCCCCCGTCTTATGAGATCCCTATAGAGCAGGGATTGGCAAACTCAGGCCCACAGACAGGACACAGCCCCTTGGGCTCTTCCCTCCAGTTCTCACCTGCCTCGGCCCTCCTCTCAACATGTAGATGCAGTGGGCCATCGTGATCCTCAGGCTGAGAGGAAAGCCAGGAGAGAAACATGTCACTGCCGAGAGTTTTCCAGAGAGCTCTCAGTAGCAGCCTGTCTCCTCCCAAGCTGAGAGGAGGACCCTCCCTCCAGGCACCAACTGCCCATGCCACACCCATCACGCCAACAGCCCGCCTCATGCCAAATGTTCCTTCCGCACCAACTGCCAACCACCCCCTGCTGCCAACCGTTCCCACCACACCAATCATCCCCCCCATGCCAACTGCCCCCCGTACCAACTGCCCCTGCCCCCTAAGCCTCCTTAGGCCCCTCCCTCCCAGCCCAGCCCAGCCCATGCCACCTGCCTTGCCCCACAATGCTGCCCCCACCCAAAAAAGATTTCCTATGCCTGATATAGAGAATAGGGACAGTCCCTGCACCACAAATAAGAACAGTTCAAAACTAAGGAGATGCACAGGTGAAATGGAAAAAAAACATGCCAAGTAAGTCTTGCATAAGTAAACAAAACATTTGTATCTTCTTGAAAGCCTTGAATCTTCTTGAGATCTTTAGATGCACCCTTGGTCACATTCTCTCATCTCAAGAGGTAGGCAATGATAAACCCTGTCATATAAATTGAAGTCAACCTGAAGGCACATAACAACAGAATGTGAACAAAACATGTTCTATCCCTGATCCACCAACTATTTCACCTTCTCTTGAATAAAGATGTTAAGATAAACTTTATGAAATAAATTTGTGACCTAAATTTGACCACATTTAACATTTACAGTCATATCAATATCACTAATAGTTTTCAATCTTCAGGTGCAAAAAAAATCTTAAGAATTGTGGGAATGTTGTCACTCAAACTTTTGTATCATCACAATCATAAGTGAAATAATAAACAATAACAATACAAGATACATTTCATGTTATGTTGAGTGTTAAAGATTGCATATAATTTGATAAATATTTTGGTTCCCTTAGTGCAAGAACAATGTAAATCTAAATTGAAGTTTTGTTGGTGGTAATCTAAATATATATTTTCATTAATGAATTTCATAATATCTCTATTAGCTAAAAGGAATTCAAGTATTTTAATATAACAGTGTCTTCACTAAATCACCCTTCTTTGAAAAAGGCATGTGCTTCATTTGTGCTTTCCAGTCAGTGAGCAGATCGCTGAATACCTCTAACTGATGCAGACAACACTGTTGCCCCCTCCCTTCTTGCACTAAAGATGATAAATGTGGATTTTTATTTAAAGAGCATATTTCAGAGTTGATCGATATCATCACATTTAAAGTTTGTGCAAATGCAGCGTGTATGTGCCCACAGGGATAACGAGATAACTTATCATACAGTAGAAAGAAAAAGTAGAATACTGTGGAAAATGAATTATCTACATATTACAAATTCTAATATTTCTGATAACAGCTACTAAGAGATTTTCCAACAAATAGAATGTTTTATTGCATTTGAGAGTTTCTATTTATTTTTAAATCCTTTTTAGCTTGACACATTTTAGATATACGAAAGCATGTACCATTCAAGCAGTATATAGTACCTCCTCTGTGCATTATAGATCACAAACAAATCCCCCTCACTTCCCATTAAACAATTGACGGTTTGCAATACATACTAGTTGTCATTTTCTTAGTGATTATGTCTATTTGCATCCATGCTTCCAACATGCTTAAATTCGTAACTCCTATTTCATTTTTATATTAACATGTACAATTTTATCCCCCTCCCCCAAATAGTTAAACATGCACTTCAATGTGTCCTTTCTCTCAAAATACAGGTTTAAATGCATGTACTGAAATGTTCAAAATACAGTGCAAACTTTTATGGATAGCTAAATTTCTTTCCGCACACTAATATGTATAAAAACGTATCAGATAATTGAGCACAGAAACTCACAAAAATTCTGGGCATCCTGTGTAGTGTATTGCCCAAATAAGTAGGCCTACAGCCAAATCAGCATTAAATGATCCTATTCAAATGCCAGCCAGCAATATATGTGCTTTCCCAATTTATTCCATTCCATTCTCCAACCTATCCTGTTTACTTTATCAGGAGATGGTCATCATATTATACTCAATTAGCATGTTCACTCTTCTATGAGTTTATTTTGGCGTCACCCCTCCATATATTTATATTTTATTTCTATAAACATTGACACCTTGTAAGAGTGTGAATGAAAAGAAAAATTGTCTAAAATGTGGGTATTATGTTTACAATCTTCATTTATAAAGTTGGCCCATAAAAGCCAAGGACATAGGTCACTATGGGATGGACACTTCTAGAAGATAAGGCCCACCAAGTCTTTCCCATCAGTTCAAAGTGATATCATGGTGCTGGAAAAAGGAGCAAAAGCGAGTCAAGTATTGATGGGTATCCAAAACCAGAACTGAACACCCTACCGCCTCTGGATTCATAAGGTCATAGGAAACTTCTCTAGCTCTGGGATGTTGCCATCTGAATCAGAATGAGAAAAGGCAGAGGGAAAGGAGGAAGGACAAGGGAGGAGATGCCTGTAAATCCTTTCTGTGATGAAGATGGAATAAAAGAACTTTTGTACGTATTCTGACCTACCTGCTTTGATTATGGATTATTTGACTGAGCTTTATTGACCAACACAGCAAAGAGGCTGCTGCCAGCATTGGGGCTGAAACATTTGCCAGTCCTCTTTCAGGGGAAGAGGAGCACCCTGTAATGCACTTGTTGCTATCTTTTGTGTACACATGGTGTGTTACATAAAGAGGGGAATCAAATGGGGGTTATTGCCAAAAGTTGATTTTTATCCAGGACAACACATTTTCTTTTTGTAAATACAAATGATGATCTCCTTGCCCCAATTTGTTCAGCCTTGGTTCCCAGCACCACACATAGTTTGCTCATGCTGAGATAAACCTGACAATTTAAAAGAAAACAGGTTTCTGCAATGCCATTTGTTGGTGTGTTCTCTCCAGCTGAAGAATATTGCTTTGAAGAATTGAGCATTTCAATTGTTCTATATAGTGACAACTAGCCTCCTCTATCCTTTTCCCCAATTCATTATTATGATTTCTAGTGGCCTAATAACAGCAATCTACTTTGATCTACTACAGCATGGTGCCATGGTGCCCCCTCCAATATGATTCACAATGCACAATGCCAAAACAGTGATATGTTTAAAGCAGGAGATGCAGAAAAAAATGGGAGGGCAAAAGAAGAAGCAGGTTTTCTAAAATTGTGAATCCAACATTGAAATGGGAATGTTTTGTTATGACAAATGTAGCTCTATGACTGCTCAAACATATTAAAATTAAATGCAATACTGCACAGTAGTAGTAGAGTAAAAAGTCAATGTCTTATAGCTTTCCCCCTCTTTTAAAACAAAGCACCTCTACTTACCTGTTTCAAAGAAACTTGGTACCCATGACATGTCACTGCCCTACAACTGGAAAAACAGTAATACTTTTTACAATATGGCATTCAGCCATGTTTTGTCCTTATGTTTATTCACTCTCCTCTCAATTGATTACTCATGCCTACCTTTCTTTCTGCTAAAAACAAATCCAGGATTAGAATTATAGAATTGGAAGAGACTAGAAAGGCCATTTGTGACTTCTTCACATGGCCTTTTCAACAAATGGGACTGCACATGGAGGGGACGAAAGCAGGTGCTTTGGCTTGCTTTCCCTCCCCTCATCACATAGCAGAAATGGGACTGCAAAGCTACCTAAACTACATTTTCCTTCACTTTGGGAGGAATGTGGGCAGAGCGTGCTGTACGTTGTGTGATGGCGCACGGCAGGCCCAATCCTGACTGCGATTAAAAGCTGTAAAAATTGTGAACCCCATTTGTCCAACCCCATTTTGTCAGGCAGCAACAATCAAAGCACTCCTAGTAATTGGCCAACCAGTCTCTGTTAACATAACTCCAAAGAAGGAGACTCCATCATGCTCTGAAGCATTGTATTCCACTGTTGAACAGATCTTACTGTCAGGAAGTTCTTCCTTTTCTCTTTTACTGAAATTTGAAACAATTGCTCTGTATCCCAGTCTCTAGAGCAGCAGAAAACAAATCAGCCCCTTCTTCAATTTGGCAGCCTTTCAAATATTTAAAAATGGATTGGCTACCATGTCCCCTCTCAGTCTTCCTGCTTAACCCCTCCATAAGCAGGACGTGGGGAGAGAGCAGAGTGAGGTCTCATGTTGAGCTACGGAGTGGCAACCAAGGTGAAGAGAAGACAAAGCATATATTTATTGAGGGGGAGTAGCCAAGCAGCACCTCTTATCCAGCCATTCGGGTTGCACAATTGCAGAACGAGACAGAGAGATTGGGTTGCTGGTAAAGGAATCATTCCTTTGGCTTTCCATTAAGGAAACACTAGTAAAACACTAGTGCAAATTGTTGCCTCCTTCATAAAACAGTTAAAAGTTGGCACACTTATTAAGTAAAGCTACTGCAATCCTGGGAGTTGTGGTACCATATATCTGTTATGGCACAGATATATATATAAGGATATATACAGATCTCAAAACTGTGAATAGACAATGTATCTCTTATGACAGTTATCAGGCTTTACCCACTAGCTGGCATTGCAAAATGCAAAAATGCCATCAACAATACCAAAAAGAGTACTGGAGTTGGCATGCATTCCTAGCAAATTGCCATGTCTGTGTCGAAGAGCATATTCCTCGTCAAAACAAACTCAGGGGATCCTTGTCAGCATCATACCAATAGAGTACAAAACAACTGTGAGCTTTACTATTGATTTTCCTGCCCAGAAACCTTTCTCCCTAAATGTTACAAATGCATTTTTGTCCCCACTACAATCCAAGCTTCACAAGGAGATGATAAATGAGGCAATATCGATTAGATTGGGGTAAAGAGCCCCTGTATCTCAAGGTTATATCCTTTGGAGAGTTAGTAAATCCCATTATAGAAATCTGCCTGCTGACATATATGAATAAGGAGAATGGCAGAGGAATTCCAGCATGATAGCATCCATTGGATAGTCATGCTGTTCTCAAGATGGAAAGTTCGGCACAAAACAGATACAAAAATTGAAGACCTAAGGCAAACTGTCAGATTTCATTAACAACCAAACATTTCTCAATACCCTTATAAGGCCATATACAAAACTAGCATTTTGTCACCTGTCTGTATTCAATTTTTTGCACTTAAATATCCATTCTCTCTTGCTAGGGGTGACTGCAAAGGCAAATCTTTAAGCTGTCACATTCCAATAAAATGTAGTAGTAATACAACAAGCTCACTGCAAGCTAATCTTCTGTAAAGAATGTGTGTAATAATCAAACAAACAAAACACTCTTCTGGATTTCATTTGTGCAGAGCAGTCATTCGACTAAGGAGAAAAAAAATCTTAAATTCATTGGAACAAATGTAAGAAATAATATATTTTGCATGTAAAAGAAAAAGAGAAATGAGATAACCAGAAATGAGTATTTGAAACTCCTTTGAAAATTAGTATTTTAACTCAAAAATAGTATTTCATAAACTTTGCAAATTTGAGTCAATTGTAGAAAATAGGACCAAACTAAGGGGCGTGAACATAAATAGATGTATAAAACTGGCCGTACCATAAAATTCGTATGTCAGACAAAATCTTATCCAATAGTTTTTGTAATGCATGCCTATTAAATGTCTACTCATAAAAACACTGACTCATAGAAATGTGATTTTATTCATTTTTGAACAATTTGTTTTTATTTATTCTATAGTTGTTTTATTCTTTTGATCTCTTCCTCAACCTTAACTTATACAGAATAACACAGGACTGAAATATGATTTACTGTCATTCGATAATATCCATTATCCACTAGCATTTTTATACCCATTATAAAATGTCTCACTCACTTGAGTGATAAAAACATTGAAGGCTGGAAGCTTTGGGGAAGTGTTCCAGGGTTCACTTCAAACTTGAAATAAGCAATACAAGATGTCTCATCTGTTTGAAAAAAGGTTTCAGTATCTTGGATAGCTCTAAAGTTTTTCCTAAAACTCAGAATGGACTCTTCAACCTACCATCAGCATCAGCATTAGCTATCAGCATCAACTGCTTAAAAATTAATTCTGAGATTTCAGACCTATGAAAGTGCAGCTATGTAAAACTTAATGGAAGGACTAAGAAGCAATACCAAAGGAAAACTTTGCATCATTCAGAGAGAGAACAGGAGAGAGGAGAACAGCAAGTCCAATGCTGTTTAATGCTAACAGAGTTATTTTGGCATAGACTTCTATGGATCATAGTCCACTTCTTCAAGTGATGTGGATTATGTTTCATGAAAATCTTATACTGAAATGGATCTGTTAGTTGTAAAAGTGACAAGATTCTCCTTTTCATCCTTGAACAAGTGAATGATTACTTTTGAGAGAACACATCTGAGAGGGATTGCATACCAGTAATCTATTCCCAGAACTCAGTATCTGTATAAAGACGATATGGAAAATTGCTTTTGCTTCCCTGTTCTGTTCCAATGACTTACCCAAGCATAAAAAAATACCAGGAGCACTAAACATGATCTAGGAAATGCAACTGTCTGAAGACCTTGGAGATTTTAGGTTTTTTTATTTTTGTGTCAGGAGTGACTTGAGTAACTGCAAGTCACTTCTGACGTGAGAGAATTGGCCGTCTGCAAGGACATTGCCCAGGGGACACCCAGATGTTTGATGTTTTACCATCCCGTGGGAGGCTTTTCTCATGTGGAGCTAGAGCTGACAGACGGGAGCTCACCCCGCTCCCTGGATTCAAACCGCCAATCTTTTTGTCAGCAGTCCTTCTGACACAAGGGTTTGACCCATTGCATAGTGCCATCACTAGAAATGCCTAAATTCCTATCCCCCAAAGTTAACTTTTCCACATCATTTGCATTATATATCAGTTGGAAATTCAATATTGTTCCCAACATAGTCCTGCAGAACATGTTTACAAGTGCTGATATTTCCAGAGAATCTGTGCTAGCAACAAAAAGTGGTAATGCTGATTACATACTGTGGAACGATTTGGTCACGAAATGCATCCAATACACTGGCTTCCCCAAAGAGAACAGGAGGAAGAATGGACTTGTTTCACTTTAACTATCAGCTGACTGAATTCAAAACAAACAATGTTCTAGCTCACTACTGAGAGAGAAAAATCTAAAGGCTACATGTAATGCTGGCTCATACACATATGCATACACACACATAGACCATTAATCCTATTTACTTGTTCTGATGAAGAGTACTTTTTCCTCATTGCTAGCAGCAAGGGGAAAGAGAGATTTCTGGGAAATTGGCAAGAAATCCTCCGAGAAGAATGTGCCATTTTGGCAATGAAGGGCACCTTTGGAGACTGCATTTAAGGCTTTAGAGGACTGTCAGTTGTGAATATTTGTGCCAGAGTAACACTCCCAATAGAAAATGAAAAACTACAAGATAACATTTGAAATACCCAAAGGCATTCTTAGTAGCAATGATTAGGAAAAGCCTCTGTGACACTTTGCGTAGTAGATGGCAAGCAGGGTGTCCTTTTCATATCATGTCATGTTAGACACAATGATAAGCTGTTCCCTGTCTGCACTACATTAAGGAGATGAACTATAGCAAATATACAAATGTTCTGCTTCTTGATGTTGTTCAGGTACATATGCAGCCTCCTTGACTTCTATATATGCATATAACAGGAACATTGTGCTTATGGTTAGTATTACTGATAATATCCCTCTTCCTCTGTGCAGCATAAATTATTCTTTATCTTTAACTGTTTCAACTCAATGTTCACATAATTCTTACTTTGATTGGCATCTTACATGCTTTTGAAATTCAAGTCTGTCCTGAACCTCTCAATGCTAGAGCTAAACCATCTTTGGCATGCAAAAGATCTGAAGAAATGTTAACATATGGAAATTCATGCTGAGAAAGAAAGGGAAAAATCCACAAAAGATCTTCTATCTTAAGGCAGCTTGATAAACACGTGACCCCTCTCCCTTCAATTTGTGGCCTTCCATTCTTGGTTTTTTTTTAACAAAATAGCAATGTGGTAGTTTTTTGAATAGGTGAGCATGTACCAAGATTCTGGGGATAAGTATTTTCTAATTCTAAACTGCCAAGATAATGTTATTTACTAATACCTACTCCTTGTAAAGACAATCTTCCTGTTTCTCATGGTTCACTTACAAGTTGTGTAACACATGGACTTTGTGGTCAGATTTTTATAGCAGTAACATCTCGATGTATATGATGTTGCCTTATTTTCAAAACTGAATAAGAAATCAGAAAGATTTCCAGATATATGGCCAAACCTGCTATTCTGTAGATCGTGGCAGCCTTCACTTCTTTGGGTTGTAACTCCCAGAAGGGCCAAGTCACATAACTAATAGTGAGGAGAACTGAAGTCCAAAGCATCAGAAAGATACCAAATTAACACATAATACAATACAATGTTCTGCTATTTCCATCTGACTGGTGATTGCAGCATATCAAGGCATCTTTCCACCATGTCTCCTTTACCATCAGATGGGAGCACTCCCCCCCCCCCCCAGGTCTAACTGCCATTCTGGACCAGAATGAAGAAGGCGGGACCAGGAAAACATCTTTCCACCATGTCTCCTGTATAAATTTAATGATTTAATAATATATAATAATATTATACTATACTAATTTTATAATATATTGTATATACATGTAAAATTAATAATAATATTATGATGTAATACAATATAATAATAATTATAATTCACTATTATAATTGTATATTTATATTACATGCAATATTACTAATCATTTTACAATATAGTCATATAATATAATATATTGTATGTATATATACTTGTAAACCGCCCTGAGTCCCCTTCGGGGTGAGAAGGGCGGGATATAAATGTCGCTAATAAATAAAATAATAATAAATATCTAGATGTGGCAACCTTATGTGATACTTTGGGAAAAAGTACAAATCTCATTGACATTATGACTGAAATGTGCTTAAATTTCTAAAATTTTGATAATTTTGTAGAATGGGGAGATGGGTGTTTTAAAAGTAACAAGTAGAAGCCAGTTTTTATCTAGCCTCAGTTAGCTTTTGAAATTGTAAGGATATTAGTTTCTTTAAAAAGTCACAATATCACAAAACTTAGCAGTTATTAACCAGCATAGTTACAGAGTGTATTTTATATTAAGCTATTTCAAGTGATTTGAATCACTTGAAATAGCTTAATATAAAATATATTCTGTAATTATGCTGGTATCCATCTTTCTAATAAATAATACCACTTATATATATTTTTATTTTTATGCTTTTAAAAATACTTTCTTCCTTTTATGATTAAATGCAATGTAGCATCTGCTTTAGTTCTGATTTAATTTAGCCCTTTATAATATATAAGTTTTAAACCTTTGGAGTTTTCATATAACTACTTAGGCTTACCATATTGATACCCAGTCAAAACTGAAGTTCAATACATACTCTCTCCAGCAGCCTGATGAATAGCAGTGATTGTATAAATATCCAGAACCTCTGGGTAACTTTACTACCATCACTACCTACTTGCCATATGGTTGGTGATGCTTCATTTGTGGGCTATGGCAATTCCAGAAAATGCACATTTACTTCATCATCAAGAAACTGACATTCCTTAAGGACCGACAGAACAGAATGTGGGCAGATCTGTCAAGTCTGTTTCCATGTATGTACGTATTTTCCTTCTCCATCTCCAAATGTGTAATGTTCCACTTTTCTAAATGGAAAAGTACGGTATATACATATTTTTCTGACATTTTAGAGAACTACACCTCCCCTTAAGTCAATTTTATTTTTTCTAATGATAAAAATGTATGCAGCAGATTTTGTGAATTTGTTGGAATATATTGGAATATACCTTTCTCACTACAAATTTATTCTGATTCTGTATTCAGTTAAGATCATACAAACTGGTAAGTATTGAAATGGAATTTTATTTGTACAATTATTAAAATAATTAAATTAAAATACATCTAAAATGAATATATATAAGTATGTTTAAAAAGTAATTAAACCATTAATCTGTTCTTTAAAAACTTTCAGCTTCAAAAGTCTTTGACCAGAAAGACAAGAGAGGGGACCATTCCTGCATCCTTGAGAAGGAGGGGTTCCTGACTGGGGGTGGGGATGGGGCAGCCATTGAAAAGGCCCTCAATTGCATTTCCACCAGTTGGGTTTGTGATGGTGGTGGGACTGTGAGAACAGCTTCTTCTGATTATCTCAGGTCCCTGGCAAGCTCAAAAAGGGATGTATGATCTGCTAAACAGCCTGGATCTGAACTATACAGGGATTTATAGGTCATAACAAGCACTATGATTTGTACCCGCAAACAAATTGGCAGCCTGTGGAGCTGTTGCAACAACGGAATTATAAATAACTAACAGAATGGACATAAATAACAATATGCCAACCAATGTTTGCAAAGAAGATGAATTCAAGAAAGACGAGAACTGGTACTGCTAACATAAAAATAAATAAAAAACAAACCCTCATTTACAAGGATTCCTGATAAAACATGCCATGTCTAAAATTCCAGCATATTATAACAAATGGCCTCAGTGAGGTTTCTTCTAAGGAGGTTTCTTGAGATGAAGATTACCAGCTGCTCATTTCTGATTTTTTTTCATTATTTAATCATTTCCAGACTACTCCTATTGCTTTTGTAAAGCTTTCAATAGATTATGCTACCTGTCTTGTGGAAATAGAAGAAAAAGTTCATTCATTTCAGCACAATGAAACCATTATGTTGGAGAGAAATATTTCTGCTTCCCATGGAAAACACAGCTTTAATTGCAGTGTAGGTTTAGATCGCCTGTTTGGAAAATGCCTATGGTATTATACTAAATGCTTTATATCTTTAAAAAGTTTAAATATAGTATTTGTAGTTTAGGGGTTCGTTTACACTATAGAACTAAAGTAGTTAGGATTTAAAGTTTGGGAAGGCACCAGCACTCTTTGGCAGAGAAGAGTTGCAAAACTACAACTCCCATGATTGCATAAGCATTGAGTCATGGCAATTAAAGTGGTGTCAAACAACAGTGTAAATACATTTTAGGTGTAGATCCACAATTACTGAAATTGACTCATTAAAACAACGGAACTTAACTTAATTGATATCAATGACTTTAAGTATGCTTAAGTTTGGATACAACCTAATGGGTGCAGAAGAAATATTTGCTAACAGTATTGTGCATTGGCGACCATTGTCCAAACTTTGCGGACACCTCACTTTAGAGTGGCAGGATACTCAGACCACAAGCTACAAAGATGGGCAATCTGAGATCCCATTATATAAAGTGCAATGTGAGGTTCAATTAAATGAAGGCCTTTGTGCTACATAGAAGAAGTGCAGAGACTTTGGGTGCATCTATACTGTAGAATACGTAGCTTCTATTATCGAAAATGTAATTGATAAAATGGTGGATCTTCCAAGTGTTAATCTTTTCTTTTTAATAAAAGGGAAGTCTTAGGCATTCTGAAACAATTTGTCTTTCAAGCTATAAAAGCAAAAATAACACCACTTGAAAATCAGCTAGATAATAACATAAAACCAAGAGAGAGAAACACATAGTGCAAGTTACTTCAAGCAGAAACTAAAAACATATTGAAAAATATTGTTGCTTGTGGCATTAATTCCAGGATTTAATGGAGCAAATACATGTTATTGTTTAGAAATAATGAACTTCTACAGCACATCATTAATAAATATGTCTTTCATGTAAGAACCAGGTTCTACAGAATGGGATGTTGGTTTCTTCCCAGACATGCCACCTGGGGAAAGATTTCATACATGTTCTTGAAAGCACGTGGGTCTATAACCACACCAAGCTGAATAACTGAGCATACAGGGTTGTTGTATGTCTTTTGGGCTGTGTGGCCATGTTCCAGAAGTATTCTCTCCTGATGAACCAGCCTGGACACAGTATATTATTTGAGAACACTGAAATGCTGGACCACTCCAACAACTATCATGCCAGACTACACAGAGAAGCCACTGAAATCCACAAGCATGTGGACAATTTCAACAGAAAGGAAGAAACCATGAAAATGAACAAAATCTGGCTACCAGTATTAAAAAACTCTAAAATCAAAACAGTAGATGGGAACCAACACTCTGAGGGCAGAGGGCAGCTAATGACTGAAAATAATATTTTAATTCAGAATTATTAATCCTCACGCAGAAAATACTTTTTTCCTGACAGAAAAGGCTATAATTTGTAGGTATGGGAAGAATATTCAAAAATATTAACAAATGATAAAAACATGTTATTTTTAGTGTTTGAAACCTTGCTGATTTTTTTTTTGCAGTTCAGTCATTTTGAACAAAATTTACTCAGAGCAGCTGTGTGCAAAAAACCGCATGACCTTTGTGGAAAATAATATTTCAATATAAAAATATTAATTCATGTGCAGAAAACTTTTTTCCTACACAGAAAATGCTGTAATTGGGGATTTTTCTGCTAAAAATAGCATGTACTTGATTTGCACAGAAAACAGCATTTTCAGTACAGAAATTAATATTCCTGAACTGAAATATATTCTACTTACAAAAGAATTACATCCTTGTTTCCAACACTCTCATCTCTACCTTCTCTTCTTCTTCATGCTAAAGCCCATGCTACAGATCTTCTCCAGAGGGAATCCTGACTCCCTTAAGAAGATAAGGAGGGCATAAAATAAAGCCATTATGTGGGATGAGGAATATTTTATGGCTTGCTGTGGGTCACCATTAGATGCAACATTGGGTAGTCTGGGCTGAAATATGAACCATGCTAGTTTCAGATTGCCTGTACCACCTCTATAGCCATGGAATCTGCTTAGTATATGAACAGTGTCGACTGGCTACATGTAGATATATTGCAAACTTGATAAACTGTGCTTTTTATTTTGGAGGGGGATTGTCTGCTATACTTGTAGTGGTGCAAAATCGGTGCAGACTAGCTACATATAGGAGTATTGTTAATCCATGTTATTTTCAGAGCAGATTTTCTATAGTACCTGTTGTGGCAATAAATCTGTGCTGAGTATAACCTCTGCAGATTAGCTACAAACTGATAGATTGTCTAAAGGAGAACTTCCTTTTTTATGATGTACATTAGCTGTAGCACTTGAAATGATGGGATACAACAGCATTGGTTGGGTCAGTGCTGAATAATACAGACACATGTTTTACCAAGACATACAATAAAATGGGGAAGTGTCTTGAGATGTCTTAAAGGAAACCTGCAATTCATCTGCAACTTGAAAAATGCAGACTTCTTGTTCTGTCCCTACCACAGACCACATTGTTTGTGGTCTGTGGGATGGACATTGTCCATAGCCCTGGTGAGACAGATCAGAATTCCTGAGTTCATACCACAAAAGAAATTTTCAGAAATCAAGAATTATGACTTTCACGCAGACTATAATATGTATTATTCTCTAAAGATATTTATTGTAGTTATAGTGACCTTTTTATGAAGTACCAGAGTTGCTCACCATAGTTACTTATTGTCTAGCTGTTCATTTTTTTTATCACATGTCAGTACATATGCTAATCTGCTATTGTGTTGTTGTTTTTCCCATCAGTAAGTTTATTCAACAATAATAGGTCCTCACAATGGATTGGCAGACAAACAGATTTTAAATAAATAAAATAGATTATGATTATCTTTTAATATATGCAGAGATTCTAAGGACACTATTTTTACTCAGATACTTTAATATTAAGCTTCTATGTCACAATTCATCAAATTGAAAAATTGTGTGTGTGTGTGTGTGTGTTTATTAAAGAGACTCTTGACTATATTGCTTGTTATAGTGTACATAATCAACAGGTACCTGCTGATATGATTTCTCCACAATACTTCAATTTTGTGCATATGTATCAGCAACACAAACAGGGGTTTTCAGACTCAGCAAGAAATGCAAGCACTTCATTATTCCTGTAAAAGGCATTGGGACTAGGGTTAACTTTCCCAGCAGGGGCATGAGAAGATATTGTGAAATTCATTTAAAGTTGAATTCCACTGAACAGTAGTAGCTCAGGTCCTCCAACTGCGTAACCTGCACAAATTGATCTCACTTCTGTTTAGAATGCATAGATGCAAAATATGAGGCTCTTACTGTAATGTCAACTTCCTTTGTTCCTTTGTTGCCTGCAGTCTTTTTTCTTTCTTTCTTTGGGGCAGCAGCCCTAGCTTTAAATATATTTTTACCATTTTATTTGTATTGCTCTTCAGTTCACAAGAATTCCCAGGAACTTAAATATTAAAACATAAACAAAATAAAATGAATATAACATTTAAAAAGCAACAAACCCAGAACACCTGGCAGTAAAATAATTAAAGACATCTACAGTTCTATATCTACCTTTCTGTAAGAGAACACTCTGTGACAACCTTCACCCTTCACAAAGAAGTATTTCAAATTGCCATCTATTTTCAACCCACACAATAAGCTAACATTTGAAGATAATTGTTATTTGCAATTTAAGAACAGGGCTGTCTCCAATGAAAATCTCTAGAATAATACATGCAAATGAGCTCAAAAATTATTTCTGGGATTTGGTCAGCAATCCTACACCCAAATATCTGGAAGTTTCTCCCACTCAGCTCAATGGGATATGCTTCTGAGTAAACACAAAGGATCTCATCAAAAGGAGGCCCAGAAGCCTGGTGACAGCGGGGGACAGTGAGGCAAACCATTCCTTTGGTTAGTCGTGGGGTGCCATCCCACAATTTTTCCTCGCTGTCCCCAGCTTCTTCCTGTGCTGTCCCTGGCTTCTTCAATGAGGAGAAAGGTAATCACCAGTCTCCTCAGGGCTCCCTCTTAGTGTGTTGCCAGCACGCTGCCAGGACAGAGACCAATAAAGCCCCACCAGAAGTAGTCTTGCATCATATGAAGTACTCAAGTGGACTCTGTCCCAGCAACATGGCGGCAGTGTGCTAGAATGGGGAAAAAACCCATCTGATGAGGTCGTCAGTCAGAATAGATTGAATAGGATTGCATGGTCAGTGCTCTTCATTGCTTGTGTGGTATGGGACAAAGATATTTGAATACATAAAGTACATTTATATCATATCAAAAGATTGTCTTCAATATATTCTTTCTTATCAAAAGCAGGATTTCCTAGTGCTGTAAATAGTTTCTAGAATGCAATGTACTAGGCTTCAACTCATCATGGAAAAGACACCTCCTGCCTCTGAAATCTTACTCTACCTATAACATTCATTGTTGAAGAAAGGACACTTTCTTTCTTAACTCAAGAGCAATTTTAAAATCCCAAAGATAGAGGGAAGTCAATGTAATAAAATACGTGAAAGTCTTCAACTGCATTTTATGCATATATTTCTGTGTCAAACACTTTTGAATGAAATGAGATTTATTCCTGAGTAACAAGAATTGTGCTGTATCAACTACATAATAAAGACTTCTGGTACAGTTAAGTACAACCACACGATGCAACTACATTTGCATTGCTTTTGTCATCAAAATCTCGATTGCCCATCCCATTGTTAAAAAGAGACATTATCCAGTCACCTACTCCTTATGGAAAACATTTAATGTCTGGATGGAGATTTAAAAACATAGCAGTTCCTTCCATGACACTCCATTTGGTTTGCTGACAGAACATATCAGGATTGGGCACAGTGTGGCCTTGAAGCCCCACATGAGTGTGAGACCTCTTTATGTAGGCCTTGGGAATTATATGCTACCCCAGCAATTCTATCCCAGCATTGTTAAAAAAAAAGTGTGGTGGTAAAAATAAGGGATGATCCTCCTGAGTTTGCTCTTTAATCAGGTCCCAATGCTAACTTTAACTCTTATTCCCCCAAAGATTTACAATTAAAAATAGAAGGGAATGTCCAATCACATTTGGGTTCTTTTCTCCTATAATTTACCCCATCTTTTTTTCCTGCCTTCAGGTTTGGTGAAGTTGCCCACCTTTGTTAAACACATTTCACACGTGACAGGGACTGCAAATGTTACTTTGGGGACTTTAAATTCCAGAATCCCTCAAACAGTATGGCTGTTGCCTGTGATGGCTCAAACTTTTCCAGGCTCTACACCAGAAGTGGCTGAAGCATTTCATGTTCACAAGCTACTTCGTGTTGAATGACAGAAAGATCACATAAACAAGGCATCAGTGGTCAGCGCATGTAATCCTATGCCACAGAAGTATTTTATGTTCTTATCTATGGACAGACCTTTTAGGTGAGGCTGAAGATTTTCCTCACTGTGAGAGCTGTTTGGCAGTGAAACTCTCTGTCTCAAAGTGTGGTAGAGGCTCTTCTTTGGAGGCTTTTAAGCAGAGGCTGAATGGCCATCTGTCGGGGGTGCTTTGACTGAGATTTTCCTGCTTCTTGGCAGGGGGTTGGACTAGATAGCCCGTGAGGTCTCTTCCAACTCAATGATTCTATGATTTTATAAGATTAAGAGCAACAGTGCATTGTTGTGAGCTTTCCGGGATATATGGCCATGTTCCAGAAACATTCTCTCATGACATTTTGGCCAAATCTATGGCAGGCATCCTCAGAGGTTGTAAGGTATACCTCACAACAACCCTGTGATTCTGGCCATGAAAGCCTTCGACAACACATTAAGAGCAACAGTTTGGGGAAGGCTATAACAGCATTCTTCATGCCAAGGCACTCAATTCTGTGGTACTAAACAGTTTCTAAGAGCCAACATGTAGCTCAGTCAGAGGCCTGGAAAGTACAGAACTAACTATAGATCTCTTTCTGCTGAAAATCATCGTCCAGTGCAAGTAATTTGTTTAGAACTATTTGTAGCAAAAATATGATAGACCTTATTATTTGTTGCACAATCATCATATATTCCCACATTTCATGAAGAGTCTAACCATCAGTTCACATAACATCCTGGAAAAGATTTTCAAAAACATGCATTCTTTTTAAATGCAACACATTTTTTCTTGCATGAGATACTTTTCGGTTTTATATCAGTCTGGTAAACAAGTCCTGGCTGACTCTTCTTTGCTCTTCACAAAACCCAAATATTTCAAGATTTATTTATTTATTTTCATGAATCACTTTCAACATTTCAAAATTATCGAAGCTTAAAAAAGGTAGGAATATGTTTGCTACTCCCTTTAATGATAATTACATCTACTTCCCATCTAGTTGAACTCAAGTAGGTGGAAGAAGTTCTGTTTGCACAATATATTAGCAAGAAAGTACAAAGATTGGTTCATTTTTTCCAAACTTTATATTGAAAAGCTGACAAGCCAAGGTGAAAATTAACTCCAAACAATAATTATGAGTGACAAAAAGAGTAATTACTATCAGAAATAGTTAGTGAATGCTACGCTTCTTGCTAGTGGCAGCTTGACGATACATAGAAACAACGATCACTAAAACAGCTAACTCTTCTTCCCCATGACATCTAACAAGTGTATGTAATTACAGCTACTGTACTTATAGCATAGATAAAACAAAGACAGAACACTACGGAAAACATAAATGCTGGCTTGCTTTTAGATCCAGAGTAATCTTTAATAACAACCAAGACAAATTGTGAATTATTAATAAGTTATTTTAAAAATATTTTAAAGTAGTCATGGCATCATTGCCTAGACCCCTGTGGTAGATTCATGATAGCATTACTTTTAAAACAGTTTCTTTACAAGATTTCTGTACATTCCACAAGAAAATTGACAGTGCCAAGATTTAATCTATATATATATATAAATGAGTGATGGCATCACAGCGACCCACAAAACAACAAAACTAAACACCCCACAACCTCGAAAATTGACAACACAACCCATCATCCATGCCTCTAGGTTGATACAACAAAAAGAAAAGAAAAATAAAGTCCTAATTAGAGGGAGAGAAATAATTGTTTTTATCCAATTGCTGCCAGTTAGAAGGCTAAGCTCCGCCCACTTGGTCTCCTAGCAACTCACTCAACCCTCACTTAGGCCTCTTCCACACTAAATACACATCAGATTTGAACTGGATTAGATGGCAGTGTAGACTCAAGGCCCTTCCACACAGCTATATAACCCATTTATAATCTTATATTATCTGCTTTAACTGGATTATCTGGACTCCACACCTTTACCCTTTACCTTAACTACCACCAATTCCTCAATACTTTATTTCCCATACCACCATACTTCGCCACAGCAATGCGTGGCCAGGCACAGATAGTAGACTATATTTACTTTAATAACTGATTTGAGAAATAACAGAAACGCACCAATCAACTGCACATGAAACTCTCTAGGTGTTTCCATGTGCAATTGACAAGACATACCAATTGATGGCAATCCCATGATTTTTATAAGGTTTCCTTAAACAAGGAATACTCAGAGGTGGTTTTTGCCAATTCCCCTGAAATATGGCCTACAACACCTGGTATTTGCAGATGGTTTTCCATTGGATGATAACCCGAGTTGATCTTGCTTAGCTTTTCCATGCCCAGCATAAATAATACCATGACCTCATTTATTTTATATAGAAGTTATAGGGTACACTTTGAAACATCCATGCTTCTGCTTGTAAAGCATATCACAGTGTTTACAAAGTACACGATAACATCCTATAAACAACAAATGAGCAAATTAGTCTTGAGCTGCATTTTATGCATATTTTTCTGTAGCAAACACTTTTAAATGAATTATTATTTATTCCTGAGTAATAAGAATTGTGCTGTATCAACTATACAATATAGACTTCTGGTACCGTTAAGTACAACCACATGATGCAATTACATTTACATTGCTTTTGCTTTTGGCTGTACCGATATTGTTGGACTTCAACTTGCACATCCAACATTGCAGTGATAAAAAAATCATGACAGTTGCAAACTGACATAGTTAGGTGATGCATGGTGACATATCCAAAGCAAACATGGACTATCTTTCTTTCTTTGAAAGAACATATGACTTGTATGCTAACTTCATGCAGTCTAAGTAAATGGATCAGACCTCATGTAATATATCTCCATTTGAAATCTGAGGGGCCATTGCCAATTAGACTGAATCTATTGAGTAAATGATACTGGATTAGACTGACAAGTGCTCTGATTTGGCATAAGATAGGTTTTTACATTGCTTTGTGCCACTTTTCAGTGATTTCTGAAGAGATGTCCAATTGCAGCATAACTAGCAACACTTTCTAGCAGTTAAATGCAACCCCCCCCCCCAAAAAAAACCCAAATGAATCATTACAATATAATTCAAGTCAGCAATACAGATAATGGGCAATTCCAGTGAATGGTTATGTGCATATATTGATTTCCCATTGAAATCAATAGCTTCAATACATCTAACCGTGTTACTGTTAAACTCTGTCTGCTCAGCTAGGTGTTAGGAGTTCTCTCTCCCTCACCATCAACTAACTGGGTGAAATTTTAACCTGCCACTTGAGTAAAAGAGTTGAATTAATTGTTTTTAATGCTGGGGAGGAATGAAAAGATCTTTCTTGTGAACTAAATGATCTCAACACATCAAAATAAGATGGAATGTATTATTTAACAGAAAAGGTATCCCACACTTTAAAAAATATTTCAAGAAGCTGCAGAGATAGCAAAAGAGCTCTGAGGATGGAAGGAAGCAGGGAATTCAATATAAACTATATTTAAGCTAATCTAGTGAGATAGATTAAAAGAAAAGAGAAAAAACATACACAAGCTCATCTAAAACTGCAATCCTAAAGGGCTGGCAGGACTGAAGTCAGCTGGAGTGCAATTATTAACAATGCAATCCTATGCATACCTTCTTGGTGACTTCAATGGGACTTATTCCCAAATGGGCAGAATAGTGCATTGCAGTGTAAGAGTGTTTAGGATTACTGTTCAAGAACATGAAACTTTAACCAATATTTAAAATGCAGGTTTAGCTTCCCTTATCCAAAATCTCAAACACTCCAAAATTGCCACATGGGTAGCTGAGATAGTGACAGCTTTGTTTGCTTAATGAAGGTTTAAATTTTATTTGATGCACAAAATTATTTAAAATGCAGTGTATACAATTGCCTTGTGGCTATGTGTGTAAAGTATATGACTTATGAAGGTATATAAAAATGTAGGTATGCCAAAATCTGAAGGAAAAAAACCCACAATCCAAAACACTTCTGGTTCCAAGCTTTCCAGGTAAGGGATTGGTCACCCTGTAGTGAGCATGAGGATTGCCTTATTGTCTTGTCCTGTGTGCACACACAGAGAGGGAGTAGTTACATTGTGGAATAAATGCAGTTTGACCTCACTTTAACTAATAGCATAATGCTATTGAATAATCAGAGCTGAAGTTTTAGAATGTCTTTAGCCTTTGCTGCCAAAGATTGCTGGTGTCTCCCTCCTCTGACAACAGCTCCTATGATTCCACAACCATGGAAGTCAAAGTGATGCCAAACTGTATTAATTCTGGGAATTTTAAATCGGATTTTAAAAATACTGGTTATATTTAATCCTACTTTAATGTCCTTATATTTCTATATTTTTAAATTGTTATGCTGAGGTTTTTATGTTAAGCTCCTTTGAGTCCCCTTCGGGGAGATTATTTATTTATTTCTGTCCCGTTTTTCTTCTGGCTCAGGACTCAAAGCGGCGAACATGTGAAAAGCAAAAATATAACATACAATAAAAGTAGACTGCACCATCATAAACATAGTCATATCTAATAAAAATTATAAAAACTGACATCAATGTAATTAGAGACTAACAAAAAACACAATTCAATTTATTATTGTATATAATAAATTATGTATTATTGAAGGCTTTCATGGCTGGAATCACTGGGTTACTGTTAGTTTTCCGGGCTGTATGGCCATGTTCCAGAAGCATTATCTCCTGACGTTTCAGCCCCATCTAATTTCCAGGTATCCTCAGAGGTTGTGAGATCTGTGGGAAATTAGGCAAGTGGGGCTTATATATCTGTGGAAAGTCCAGGATAGGAGAAAGAACTCTTGTCTGTTTGAGGCAGGTGTGAATGGTGCAATTGGCTACGTTGATCAACATTAAATGGTCTTGCAGCTTCAAAGTCTGGCTGCTTCCTGCCTGGAGGAATAATTTGTTGGGAGGTGTCAACTGGCCCTGATTGTTTCATGTCTGGAATTCCCCTGTCTTCTGAGTGTTGTTCTTTATTTACTGTTCTGATTTTAGAGTTTTTTAATATTGGTAGCCGGATTTTGTTCACAGAGACTACACAGAGAAGTCATTGAAAGCCACAAGTATGTGGACAATTTCAACAGAACCGAGGTAACCATGAAGATTAACAAAATCTGGCTAACATCTCCCAACAAAGGATTCCCCCAGGCAGGAAGCAGCTAGACTTTGAAGCTGCAAGGCCATTTAATGCTAATCAAAGCTGGCCAATTATACCATTCACACTTGTCTCAAACAGACATTCCACAGATATATAAACCCTACTTGCCTAGTTTCCAATGGGCCTCACAAACTCTGAGGGTGCCTGCCATAGATGTGGGCAAACATCAGGAGAGAATGCCTCTGGAACATGGCCGTACAGCCCAGAAAACTCACAGCAACCCAACACAATTAAACATTCATTTGATTTTAGTCACCATCTGGGTATCAATTCATTTAGGCCGTAGTCAAGTCCATTTCAGGGTATAAATATAATAATAATAATAATAATAATAATAATAATAATAATAATAATAATAATAATAATAAATTGTACAATGTAGAGGCACCCAGGCAGGAATAAAAGAAAAGTAGCTGGTGGGAAAGGGAAGCTTTGGAGCAGGGACAGGATGGGAGAGAAAAGAATAATAGAATCATAGAGGTGGAAGAGACCTCACGGGCCATCCAGTCCAACCCCCTGCCAAGAAGCAGGAAAATTGCATTTAAAGTACCCCTGACAGATGGCTATCCAGCCTCTACTCAAAAACCTCCAAAGAAGGCTCTCCACCACACCGCAGAGAGTTCCACTGTTGAACAGGTTTTACAGTTAGGAAGATCTTTCTAAATGTTCAGGTGGAATATCCTTTCCTGTAGTCTGAAGCCATTGTTCTGCGTCCTAGTCTCCAGGGCAGCAAAAAACAAGCTTGCTCCCTCCTTCCTATGACTTCCCCTCACGTATTTATACATGGCCATCATGTCTCCTGTCAGCCTTCTTTTCTGCAGGCTAAACATGCTAAACAAGAAGAGTAAAGCCTGCCTCTTTCAAACACAGATGAGATGATAGGTAGATAAGCAGGTAGATAAGATAGATTAGATCAGGCATGGGCACACTTCGGCCCTCCAGGTGTTGTGGACTACAACTCGCGCAATTCCTAACAGCCTACTGGCTGTTAGGAATTGCAGGAACCGTAATCCACAACACCTGGAGGGGCTGAAGTTTGCCCATGCCTGGATTAGATAGATATAGATATAGACAGAATAGATTAGATCAGGCATGGGCAAACTTCAGGCCCTCCAGGTGTTTTGGACTCCAACTCGCACAATTCCTAACAGTCTACTGGCTGTTAGGAATTGTAGGAATTGAAGTCCAAACACCTGGAGGGACCAAGTTTGCCCATGCCTGGATTAGAAAGAGATAGATAGATACAGATAGTTAGATATAGATAGATTAGATAGATAAATAGACGAATCAGTGCTAGGGAAGGGCAACCTGGACGCCAAGCAAGAAGTCAGTTTCCAAGGGGACTAACTTTTCTTGACACAACTCTCTGCCCTCTTTCCTGTCAGGCGCACCTTGAATTCACGTCTCTGCGCAACAACAGCAGCAGCAGATGTTTCCATTCAAACTCAGATCCTGAAAAGGGGCTCCAGAAAGGAAAACTATATCCTCGCCCCTGAGCAATCAATCCCTTCCTCTTCCTCCGCTACAAGTTGGAGAAGCTTTCCTTCACGTCCAAACCCCAGCAAACGAAGAGGGAAGGAGGTTTGGGCGGCCAAATGTGCCTCTACACCAGGTATGGGCAAACTTGGTCCCTCCAGGTGTTTTGGACTTCAACTCCCACAATTCCTAACAGCCGATAGGCTGTTAGGAATTGTGGGGGTTGGAGTCCAAAACACCTGGAGGGACCAAGTTTGCCCATAGCTGCTCTCCACTGTGGCGTGGATGCAGAGCGAACTGCCAGGGCTCAAGGCTAGGGAAGGCGTTTGAGAAGTTGAAGGCGCCTCCTCTGCCTCACCGAAGGTTCCACAGCATTGAGCCACGGCAGTCAGTTCAAGCGCCCATTCGTCAGTGTGAGGCGAGGAAGAGCAGGTTGTGTGTGTGTATGGGGGGGAGGGGGGGAGACAATTGGGGGAGATGAGGCAGGCACCCGAGAGCGAGCCCGTGCTACTTGCCCAAGTAGGGACGAGGAGGCTGTCGGGCCGGTCCGGCTGCCCCGGAGGAGGAGACGGCTTCCCCGCCACGTTCATGTCCTCCCATGCAGCTGGGTTAGAGTCCCTTCGGAACGGCGAACTCGGCGAGGGTCGGGCCAGGCATTGAAGCTGCCCCCGCTTTGAAGTAACAAGCGCAATGACTCCCTCACAGAAAGAGAGCGAGCGAGAGAGAGCGCTCAAGCCACGCGGAGAGTCAGGAATTAGGGCCAGCCGCGGCTCTCCAGCATCATCTCCTTCTTCTGCTCCGCGCTTTCCTCGCTCACTGAGGAAGAGGAGGAGGAAGAGGGAGCGCTGGGTGGGGATGGAGGGAGGTTGGCACAGGGTCCGTCCGCGCGAGGAGGGCGCGAGGGAGGCTGCGGACCTCCCTCTTGAACTTCTTCTCTTCCTCCTCCTCCTTCTGGCGCTTCTCTTGGGAGGACGCCGCAGCTTTCCCCCCTTTTCTATCTAATCAGGTCTGCCTCGCGCGCTTTCCCGCTCTTCTCCAGGGGGAGGGAGGGCTACATGAAGGAAAGAGGGTCTGCGCGGGCAGAGAGGATGACGAGGGGGAAGCTCCAGGACACCTCAAGCCTTCCTCCTGAAGACACACACACCACTTGGAGGGAGAGAGGGCGGGAGAAAGATAGGCACGCATTGTACACACACACACAGAGACATTACAGTAGAGTCTCACTTATCCAACACTCGCTTATCCAACGTTCTGGATTATCCAATGCATTTTTGCAGTCAACGTTTTCAATACATCGTGATATTTTGGTGCTAAATTCGTAAATACAGTAATTACTACATAGCATTACTGCGTATTGGACTACTTTTTCTGTCAAATTTGTTGCATAACATGCTATTTTGGTGCTTAATTTGTAAAATAATAACCTAATTTGATGTTTAAAAGGCTTTTCCTTAGTGCCTCCTTATTATCCAACATATTCGCTTATCCAACATTCTGCCGGCCCGTTTATGTTGGATAAGTGAGACTCTACTGTATTTATTTGGGTTGCTGTGAGTCTTCCGGGCTGTATGGCCATGTTCCAGAAGTTTTCTCTCCGGACTTTTCACCCACATCTGTGGCAGGCATCCTCAGAGGTTGTGAGGTATGTTCAGCGGATGCCTGCCACATAAGTGGGAGAAACGTCAGGAGAGAAAACTTTTGGAACATGGCCATACAGCCCGAAAGACTCACAGCAACCTAGTAGAAAGCATCTTGATGTAACCCATCATCATGATAAAGTAAATAGAAGAAATCAAAAAGAAACTTCTGCCAATTGTGGAAACTATTGTCCTTTGTAGCCGACATGAACTGAGGGCCCTTCCAGACAGGCCCTATATCCCAGGATATAATTCCAGGTTTTCTGCTTTAAACTGGATTATATGAGTCCCCACTGCCAGATAGTCTGGGATAAACATTTACTCAAATGGTGATGTTCCATTATGCAGGCAAACTCCAAAAGGAGGCCTAGACAGAGAAGGATAGTCTACCTTATCCATTTAATGTGGGAGGAAAAAAAACATTTTTCGCATTTTGCTGGTTATTCCCCCCCCCAAAAAAAAACTTCCCATGTCATAAACGATGGTTTTTTCAAGAATGGCAACATGGGTGAGGGAATAACAGGAAAACGGTGAAATTGTTTAACTCCATTCTTCCCATAAAATGAACTACACTTCTCTGTCTAGGCCCCATTTGGAGTCTGCCCAGAGCTGAAGCATTTTCTTCAGTCTTTTGTAAACGCTGCACCTTGTTGCTAAGAAATTGGTCCAAATGGTTGGTGTTCAGAAGCCTTTTTCTCTGACCCCATTAAGGGGACTGAATTTAGCATCAGCACTGCTTCTAAAATGGTGGAGTTCAACCCTGAATGGGGTCCCTTGAGCTCAATATTGGGGTGGCAGACAATTTGGCAAAAAGTCTGTTAGTAACAAGGTGCAGCATTTACAGGGGACTCTGCAGAAAATGCTTTAGCGCTATTTCATAAAATGGGAGATCAGACTTTTTGCCAAACCTTGCAAATGCTGATTTGTTTCATACCTATATACCTAGGGTCAGATAAAATGACTAGGGCTGGAATGGGTTGTGAATGGGAAAGGTTCAAGAAGCCCATCTCTACAATAGGGAATACATGTGTGTGAGTGTGTGAAAATTCAAACCTCATAAAGGGTGTGTCCAATACTATAGGATCATATGCAATATATAAAAAACCCATTCCTGACTTTTAGCCCACCCTTTATATATACAGTAGTTCTAAGATGTGTATAAAAACATCAGAATCACGGATGATTTTTTAATATATAAATATAGTTTTTTTCTGTTGGTGGTACTGAAATTAATACTGGTGGCACAGTGTGTTAAAGCACTGAGCTGCTGAACTTGTGGACCAAAAGGTCCCAGGTTCAAATCCCGGGAGCGGAATGAGCGCTCGCTGTTAGCCCCAGCTCCTGCCAACCTAGCAGTTCAAAAACATGCAAATGTGAGTAGATCAATAGGTACCGCTCCAGCAGAAAGGTAATGGCGCTCCATGCAGTCATGCCAGCCACGTGACCTTGGAGATGTCTATGGACAACGCCGGCTCTTCGGCTTAGAAATGGAGATGAGCACCAACCCCCAGAGTCGGTCACGACTGGACTTAATGTCAGGGGAAATCTTTAGCTTTACTACAGTTGATGGGGTCTTAGAATTGAAGAAATGTGGTACACGCACACACATATATACATCAGGCCTGCACAACGTGAGATCCTATGGGTATTTGGGACTCCAACTCCCAGAAGCCCTAGCCAGTTTGTCCAATGATCAGGAATTCTGGGAGCTGAAGCTCAAAACACCTGGAGGACCACAGGTTGTGTATGTCTCATATACATGTGTGTGTGTGTATATCTATATATATATAAAAGAGTGATGGAATCCTGGCACCGAGCAAAACAACAAAACTAAACACCCCCAACCTCGAAATTTCACAACACAATCCATCATCCACGCCTCGAGGTTGAAACCACAAAATATCACGCCACGAACCTCCACAGGGCCTAAAAAACCGGAGCTATTCAGTGCAATTTCAATGGGCCACAGCAACGCGTGGCAGGGCACAGCTAATATATATATAGATTTGTAGATTTATATATATATATATATATATATATATATATATATATATATATACACACACACATATATATATATATAAATCTACATGTGTATTGGTGTGGGAATAACCAAACTTTGGCAGTTTGCGATTTAGAATCCTTCAGCATGGAGATTTGAAGGGTCCTCATTTTTTCCCTCATCTTCAAATCACCTTGGTGGTGCACTTTCCCACAATGACACACACATTGGCATGATTTCCACAGAAGACCATTAAAACCTAAAGAGGTCAGGCATGCTTTACTCAGAATTATGAAATCTGAAATATTCTAAAATCCATAATTGTTCACATGGGTGGCTGAAATAACAACATTCTTGCTTTTTTGTACACTGTACACAAACTTTGTGTTCAATGTACACAAACTTTGTTTCCTACACAAAATAACTAAAACTAATTGGGCATAAAACTACCTTCAGGCTAGGTGTATATAAAGTTTATATAGAACAAATGAATTTCATTTTTAGATATGGATCCCATCTCCAAGATATCTCATTATGTATATATATGCAAATGTAGATATTCCAAAATCCAAAATCCTAAACACTTCTGGTCCTCAAGCAGTTTGGAGAAGGGATTCTATTACTTTCATAGTGAAGCAATCTGGTCTTCATATTTTAGGAGAGCAAAGTTACTTCAAAATGTAAAAAGCTGTTATTCTTCAAGGCATCTTTCTTGCACAAAATTTCATCCCTTGTAATTCCCTATTAGAAGAATGGATGGGAGGAGGAGGTTGGGGAGATGCTAGAACAGATTGGAAGATGACACTTGCTTGAAATTGCATTGTGGATGTGCTTTGAAAGTTTCAGTTAAAAATAGTCCTAAGAAAAAGAAAGCTTAACTGTTTGAAGAAGACATAGGCCATAAATGGAATTAATTATTAAGAAGGATGAGTTTGTGCTTGTCACTTGAATGGAAACCACCCTGCCAGATTAAACATCATAGCCAGAGCTTTAGGATCATGTCTGTATTTGGGGGGGGGGGGGCTGCCACTATTGGGAAGCTGTGGGCCACATATCTGGAGGATGACTGTTGCCCTACCCCCCTTCATGTCTTATGTCATTAGCTCATTCATTGAATAAATATGTATGTGTGTCCTTGTGAATCAGGTTTCATGTATCTTGCTATTGCTTCACAATAACTAATTGAAATACGGTATAGTGTGGCCCCTGTATGTACAGGGGATATGTTCCCAAACGTCATGTGCATATACAAAACTGTGGATAATAGTGAACCCTAATGAAATAAAGGACTTTCAGCTGAAGGATAACATAGAGTCATGCTGGAGGTCTTAGAAAATGTCTAGAAATGACATATTTTGTTGGACATGGATAGATGAAACCATGGATACTGGTGCAACTAATATGGGGGTTATACTGTAATTCAGTTTCATTTGCAAGCTGACACTAAAAAGATGACAGAAGCCACTGTTTTGAGAAGCTGGTTAATGCTGCTTGCATAGGCATTATTCCCAAGTCTGGCCACAATTATGAATATTGAAATACCATCCTATTAATCAGAAGAAGGCAATGGTAAACCACCTGTTGTCTAGAAAAACACTATAAAATTAATGGATTTTGCTAGAGATTGACAGGTGGCTTTAAGGTTTGCTTATAATAAGAGGACGTGTGGTCTGACAACATGTCTCCCATTATCATTGAGGAATTGCATTCCCTTATATTTGGCATCAGGCAGCAAATTTTATATCTGTAAAAATGAAAAGGGAAATAGGGAAAGTAGATAATGAATTAAAAAGGAAGGCAAGATAGGATTCCAGCATCACCTTTTCTTAAATTAATCGTTGTGGTGGTCCATCAGCAGAAATAAATTTTATAAGGTCTTTCCTTCAAATTAAATGCAAAATACTACAACAAAAACACAGGAAGAACAGAGTGGAACAATTATGAGTATAATCTTATTGTCATACCCCTTGAAGACCCTCACTGTTTACCCCTGGTTAAGCTTTTTTTAGTTAGAGGGATTAATATTTTATGTACAGTTTCTAGGGGGTCAACCAGCCTCTATGCATTTGAAGCCTTCATCACCCCTCTCCCTTCAAGAATCCCCACAGGGGCGGAGCCTCAGGCAAGGCACTTCTGGTTCTTGGAAGAGTTGGCCTTTTCATGACTGGAAGGTGAAGAGAGAGGAAGGCCAGTAGGTCTACAAAATAGCATGTCCAGTCAGAGCTGTATTCAAGTCCAGTCAGAGTTAAATATTGAGACCATCTTAGAGACAGTTGAACACCATACAAGAACGAGACAATAAGAAGAAACAAAGATTCAAGAGCCTCAGTTCAGCTAGAACTCTGTCTATTTCTCAAAGACTTTACCTCTTCTCATAAAGACTTTGTAGTGAGACACAGGAGGAGAGAAAGTCTAAAATTCTTGTCAGTTAATAAATTCTTGTTTGATTCAACTATATAGTTTCTGATCTGTTCCCTGCACAGCCAGTTCACCTTCCAAGTAGTTAAGATAGACTGTGGGGGCAGAACACTAATAATAATAATAATAATAATAATAATAATAATAATAATAATAATAATAATAATAATAATAATAACAACTTTATTTTTGTATGCCGCCTCCATCTCTGCCAACGGGGACTTGGAGCGGCTCACATGGGGCCAAGCCCAGCATATCATATAACATCATAAAATGAATAGTTAAGACAAGCATCAACATTAAAAACTAAGTAAACAAGTCATAATTTAAATAAAACATAATTGAAACAAAAATATCAAAGCAATCATTCAAGGCATTAATAGTATAGCACAGCAATACGGGCAACAGTCAAACTGAGGAGAGAATGTCTATGTCAAAATAGAACATAGATAAGGGAGATAAATCTGGAATGGAAGACAAACTATAAAATAGGGAGATATTCAATATGGATATGGGCCAGGTTATAATGGGCTTGTCTAGTCAAAAGCACAACAAAACAGCCATGTTTTTAACTGTTTCTGGAAGGCAGAGAGGGTCGGAGCTAACCTAATCTCCCTGGGGAGGGAATTCCAGAGCCGGGGAGCTACAGTTGAGAAGGCTCTCTCTTGCATCCCCACCAACCACATTTACGAAGGGGGAGGAAGTGAGAGAAGAGCTTCCCCAGAAAATCTTAGAGATCGCACAGGTTCATAGGGAAAGATGTGGTCACGAAGATAGGCCGGTCCTGAACAGTTTAGGGCTTTATAGGTAAGCACCTGCATCTTGAATTGGGACCAGAAACTTAATGGCAGCCAGTGGAGCTGTTTAAACAGCAGAGTTGACCTCTCCCTGTAACTAGCTCCAGTTAACAATCTGGCTGCTGATCTTTGAACTAGTTGTAGTTTCTAAGCCATCTTCAAAGGCAGTCCCACATAGAGTGCATTACAGTAATCCATTCTAAGGTGTGGACCACTCTGGTCAAGTCAGACTCCTTGAGATACGGTTGCAGCTGGCGCACAAGCTTTAATTGTGCAAAGGCCCTCCTAGCCACCGTCGACACCTGAGCATCAAGCGTCAGTGCTAAGTCTAGGAGGACCCCCAGACTGCAGACCTGTGCCTTCAGGGGGAGTGTAACCCCACCAAGCACAGGTTGCCACCCTATACCCCGATCGGTCAAACAACTGACCAAGAGGACCTCTGTCTGGGCAGGATTAAGTTTCAGCCTGTTAGCCCTCATCCAGTCCATCACAGCAGCCAGACACTGGTCCAGGACCCGAGGGGCTTCCTTGGAGTTTTGTGGAAAAGGGTAGTAGAGTTAGGTGTCATCTGCATAGAGATGGCACCGAACTCCAAAACTCCAGATGACCTCACCTAGCGGTTTCATATAGATGTTAAATAGCATAGGAGATAGACAGGTCAAAAGCCAGGGGTCCGAGCAGGTGTCTCCCAGCTTCACCAACTGGGTACGACCCTCCAGGAAGGAGCAGAGCCACTGCAAAGCAGTGCCCACAATACTCATTCCAGAGAGTCAACCCAGAAGGATACCATGGTCGATGGTATCGAAAGCTGCTGAGATGTCCAAGAGAACCAACAGGGACACGCTCCTCCTGTCAAGTTCTCTGTGGAGGTCATTGTCGCACCCCAGAGCTGCATGGACACCTTGGAAACCACACTGAAGCCCAGAATATAAGCAATAAAGCTGTTTATTGAAGAATATAAAAAAGCACACGCAAATAAAGGTCAAAGTCAATAGGGTGGATGAACCACCAAGCAATGTACTTATCTGTCCTTAAACAGAAGTCCAAGAATGTCAGAAGTTCAAGAATGTCTCTCACGATTATAGTCCAAGTTGGAACTTTGCTTAGTCCCACAAGAAGTATCAGGAGTAGTCCACACAAAGTTCACTTCCTAAACAGGAAAGAACAGGAAGCCACAAGGAACAAGAACCAAACTCAAGGTAATCCAAGAAAACTGTAATCCACACAGCAAAGAATCAGGGAGGCTCAACTGGAAACAAGGTACAGCAAGGCAGGGAATAATTATAATCCACAAGGCAGAATCTTGGCTTGAAAGTCACGGAGGCAGGAACACGAAGACAGAGATCTTTCTCACTTGAATTTCAAAGTTGACATCTCTGCCAAGCAGAGGAAGCAAGAAGTATTTAAGGAGATTTCAAGGCTGTTGTTTCTAAGAAGAGCTATCCTTCCCATGGAAAAGCTAATCATTAACTCATTTCTGAACCAGACGTTCACTCCTTCGCACACATTCCCTCCGGCTCTGTCCCTGGGTAAACATCTCCCTCCTGTCAAAACCATCCTCCTCCTCTGGGCTGCTATGCCCATCTGGCCTTTGTTGATCTGGCCTTGACTGAACAGAAGAATGCTTATCTATGGTTTCAGAATCCTCTGCTGAAACCAATTCAGGCATTTCAGGCAGCTGGATTTCAGGCCTAAAATCAAAGTCTTGAATGGGACCAAAGTCTGGCTCCAGCTCAGGCTGAGCTACAACAGTCATCCACCAAGATGACCAAAGCCATCTCGGTGCCGTGACCAGGCCTGAAGCGAGACTTCGAAGGATCTACATAGCTGATCTCATCGAGGAAACCCTGGAGCTGCGTGGCAACCACCCACTCCAGAATCTTGCCCAAGAAAGTGAGATTGGAGATTGGGCGATAGTTGTTTAAAATCATAGGATCAAGAAACGTCTTCTTCAGGCAAGTCCTTACTATTGCCTGTTTAAGGCTCGATGGCATATGTCCCTGATCAAATGAAGCATTAATGATTCCAACAAACCAATCTTCCAATCCCACACTGGCAAGTTTAATAAGCCAGGAAGGGCAAGGTCCAGAGCACAGGTGGTCGCCCTCACAGCCCCAAGGATCCCCCTGACATAATCGGGCTGAACAGGCTGAAATGAATCCATCAAAAGCAGACAAGCAGATGCCTTGCTTACCTCCTTTGGTACTGTAACCAATCCAGCATCTAAGTCGGAGCGTATCTGAGTGGCTTTGTCTGAAAAATGATGTGTGAAATCGCAACATCGAGTTGCTGGGTAGTCGGGAACCCCCTCCCCCTTGTGAGGATGGAGAAGCTCCCCAACCACCCAAAACAACTCAGCAGGTCTATTTGTTGCAGATGCGATGCGGGCAATCGAGAAAGTTTTTCTGGCTGCCTTCATCGCCACGGAGTAGGCCTAAATGAGTCTCTAGCCCATGTTCAGTCAGGTATACTACGAGTCGTCCGCCAGCGGCACTCTAGCCTCCATCTCATCCTCTTCATCATTGCCAGCTCCTCAGAAAACTAAGGAGCCAGCTTGAGTATGCAAGACGAGAGGGGACGTTCAGGGGCGATTGTGTTCACTGCCCTGGCAGTGTTGCAGAGCTCAACCAGGGCATCGACAGGATCGTCAGCCTTCATGACAGGTAATTCCCCAAGAGCCATCAGGAGTCCATCAGGATCCATAAGCCTCCTGGGGCGGACCATTTTAATAGGTCCTCCACTTCTGCAGATGTTTGAGGTCACGGTTAGTTTAAAATTGACCAGGTGATTATTGGTCCATGACAATGGAAGAATATTTTGCTCTTCCTCACCAACCATATTCCTGTCCACAATGAAACATTAAGGTCACAGAGTCTCATAAAGAAATGTGCACATTCATTTGTCTGCAACCTAGTTGACAACAAAGGAATACTTCTAAGTATTGGTCTAAACTGAACTGGTGGTTCTAACTAGAGTAAACCCATTGAAGTTTCCCCACTTTTGTTTTCTATCGGTTATTTGATTTTGTGCCAAAGATACTAAATGCTTTTTAATTTGGTAAGAATCCTGTGGGGGACTTATGAATGCATAACCTGGAGTTATGCGTTCATAACTTTGTGGTATTCACTGCCTCTTCATAAACGCTAGCATAGGAGACATGAAGGGTCAGTGAAAGTTTTCAATTTCCACTTGCAAAAAAAGCCATCACTATGTTCAATGGTGGATTTGATCCCCTGTTGTTCAAAATGCTGACTTACATTTTTATGCCTCCTCCCTTGTTTGAGCAATCTCCAGGAATCCCACTTCACTAGATATGGTGAAGTGGAGGGATGGGAATGCCAGTCAACTTGCTTCCTGAGCAACAGGAGAATGGGCCTTCATTGATCACAGTGCATATTTCCCAATAAATGGGGATTGAGAGGTTACCTTGAGAGCTACAATGTAGTGTCGCAATTCTGGTAGTAGTTATTCATAACTGCCCAATAGGATTCCAACTTTTGTCTTTAAAAGGCAACCTAGAACTTCTAAAACAAACTCAAAGAAAAAGAAAAATGAACATGATATCAAAAGCATTGTCCTGATCAAGTGCGGTCTCAGTGTATTATACTATTCATTCTTCTTAGAACTGACTGTATGTGTGTTGCTGCACAGAGCCATATATTAACAGATTCATAACCTGTATGTACAGAGATATAGAATTCTTTTTTCCAAACTTCTAAGCTTCTACTGCCTTTATATGGTTTTTCCTTCCTCATCAACACTGGCATAATTGATACAAGTAAAACATGAAATGTCAATAAAATTTAAACAGGAAAAATAAAGGTCATTTTAAATTCCATTATTATAATAATGAGGACCAACAGAAAATGTCTCAAAGATAAGAAGGACAGAAATTAATTTTCAGAATATTTCTATATGTCTACACTATTTATTTTTTAATTTAAAAACTTCTCATAAATTGGCTAGAACAAATAAGACCATGTGTATACATGCATATAAACTCACACACAATCTTAACTGTATCATTTTTAATTAAAATGTTAATACCATTCAATCAAAAGTGGTTTGCATTTCTTATATAGCCTAGAAGTTTCTGACATTTACATGTTCAGATGTTATGTGGAAATGTCATTATACTGCATTTTCTTCTCAGTCTCCCTTGTACTGCATGTGGGCATATAGAGGCAAAAAGAGATGAGATAATTGGGCAGTAAGAAGAACAGTTATAAGTCATGGTTGGTTAGCAACAGAAAACTCAAAAGTATTTTGAAATATTTAGGAAATATTTCCTAGGTGGGCCTTCTATTATCTAGCTCATGCCAGTTTCAGCTTTCCCCTTTCCACCAACACACTGTTTCTCTTCATGTTGTGAGACTCTTTTCTCCTCTGCACCTGTGGATTGCGGTCTTTTATCATCTACCTGGTACATTTTCAACTTTAATTTCTGATTTTGATTCTTGGTTGATTTTCTCTTAGCTGATGTTCCCACTCTTATTATGGCTGATATTAATATTTATATGGATGATTCAAAATATCCTGCTGTCTTAAGTTTACTTTCTTACTTATTTTTGGAGTCAAGCTTTGTTCTGATTTGCATATATGTTCCCTTGACCATTGCCTTGATCTTGTTCTTATTATTATTCTATCTCTTACTTTTCAGTTGTTGAATTCCTTTTGTCTGATCTTCATCTTGTTTCTTTTGCACTTGTTCATAAACCACATCCTCAGTATTCCGCTGTCCATTCCTTTCAAGAGCATCATTCTGTTCATTCTGAGGCCTTTCCTTTAATTTTGATGGTTCCTTGGATCCAGCTGTTTCTCAACTCAACTTTATCTTCAATTCTTGACAGTTTGTGCTTTTGTTAGTGCATGCAGTTCCTCTACCAAACCTTACTCTTGGCGTATTCCTTTTATCTGCATCTTTGTTCTTGCTCTCACACAGCTGAGCATTTGTAGAGGAAGACTAGGGAGTTGGCAGATTACATTCATTATAAACCCATTCTTTCTTCTTCCTCTTGTGACATCTCCTTGACCAAACAGAAATACTATATTTCATTGATTCATGCTAATGCTCAGCACCTGAAACATCTCCTTTCTTCCTTTAATTTTCTTTTAAAACTCTGCCCTCTACCTTGCCCTCTAACTGTCACTCCTGATGGTTTTGCAACTTTATTTAATAATAAAATCAAAACTGCCTATTCTGATATTGCTGCTCTTGAACTTCCCTCATTACCAACATATCAAATGTCTGTTTCTTCTATGTTTTGTATTTTTTCTCCTGTTAATGTTGATGTCTTCCATTCTTTCTACTTACTCTTTTGATCCAGTTCTTTTCAGTTTCTTAATTACTGTAACCCTGCCATTCTTCCTTGTCTTCTACATATTATTAATGTCTCCCATGTATATGGGCATATGTTGTAACATACTACTGTTCTCTAATTCATAAGAAGCCATTCATTATTTTTCTAATTATCACCGTGTTTCTTGGTTGCTTCTCTACTTAAAATGCTGTTTATGAGCATTACCTCAATCCTTACATATAATGGAGGAGCCCCGGTGGCGAAGTGTGTTAAAGCACTGAGCTGCTGAACTACCAGACTGAAAGGTCCCAGGTTCAAATCCCAGGAGCGGAGTGAGCGCCCGCTGTTAGCTCCAGCTTCTGCCGACCTAGTAGTTCGAAAACATGCCAATGTGAATAGATCAATAGGTACCACTCCGGTGGGAAGATAATGGCGCTCCATGCAGTCATGCCAACCACATGACCTTGAAGATGTCTACGGACAACACTGGCTCTTTGGCTTAGAAATGGAGATCATCATCATCATCATCATCATCATCATTTAATTACTTATTAATCGCCCTCCATCCAAGATGCTCTAGGCGATTTACAAGATAAAATAGTAAAGGATAAAGGTAAAGGAGATGAGCACCAACCCCCAGATTCAGACATGACTGGACTTAAAGTCAGGGGAAACCTATACCTTTTACCTACATATAATGGATCCCTTTCAATAAATTTTGTAATTTCCATGCAGAGAAACTCTTTAAAAAATCACAGATGATCAAGTCTAAAGGCCTATATTCGGTTCATATTCTCTTTGATCTATCTGTAGCCTTTAACACAGTCAATCATTTTTGTTGTTGTAGCGTTCACTTCATGGCCTAGGTTTTACTGATTCAGTCCTCAATTGGTTCACATCTCCAGCCAGTCATTTAATGTGATAAATGAAGATCATGCATCTTCTCTTTTCCACATTTCATTAGGGGTCCCATAGGGTTCTGTTGTCATTTTCTCTTTATACACTATCTTTAGGCAATCTTATAAGTTTGTATGTTTTCAATATCCCCTTTATGCTGATGATACTGAGCAGTATTTCTCCACTCCAGAACTCTCTTCTGACACTGAGCATCATAATATGGCATGTGTGTTTATTCCTTCAGCTACTTCTGACTCTTTGTGAACTCTTGGGTCAGCCCACGCCAGAGCTTCCTGTCAGCCGTCACCGCCCCCAGCTCCTTCAAGGTCAAGCCAGTTATTTCAAGGATACCATCCATCCATCTTGCTCTTGGTTGGCCCCTCTTCCTTTGTCCTTCTATTTTCCCCAGGATTGTTATCTTCTCCAAGCTTTCCTGTCTCCTCATTATGTGGCCAAAATACTTCATCTTTGTCTCTAGTATCCTTCCCTCTAGTGAGCAGCCGGGCATTATTTCCTGGGGTATGGACTGATTTGACCTTCTTGTAGTCCAAGGCACTCTCAGGATTTTCCTCCAGCACCAGAGTTCAAAAGCGTCTATCTTCCTTCGCTCAGCCTTCCTTATGGTCCAGCTCTCACATCCATAGGTTACTATGGGAAATACCACTGCTTTAACTATGCAGACCTTCATTGCCAGTGTGATGTTGCTACTCTTAACTATTTTATTGAGATTGGTCATTGTTCTCCTCCCAAGAAGTATACGTCTTCTGATTTCCTGGCTGCAGTCTGCAGTAATCTTCGCACATAGAAATACGTATTAGAGCATATCTTTGGGCTATTTCACCATGTATGCTTAATCATCAGCTAAAACCTGACCTGGCAAAGACAGATCTATTTATTTTTCTTCCAAAAACCTCCTTTAAAGTATACATTTTCCAGCAAAGTATATATTTTCCATTTATCATGTGTTTGGTTTTTTTTTTCGTGTCAGGAGCGACTTGAGAAACTGCAAGTCGTTTCTGGAGTAAGAAAATTGGCCGTCTGCAAGGACATTGCCCAGGGGATGCCCGGATTTTTTTTTTTGATGTTTTACCATCCTTGTGGGAGGCTTCTCTCATGTCCCCGCATGGAGCTGGAGCTGATAGAGGGAGCTTATCCGCGCCCTCTCCGGGTGGGATTCGAACCTGGCAGCTTGCAGATCAGCAGCCCAACCTTCAAGTCACAAGGCTTTAACCCACTACTCCACCGGGAGCTCCTCCTTTATGATAAAGCGACAGCTACTGCACCCACATCACATCCTGATTTATCATGTGAACAAAGCATACAGCCTTGGCCTTATGTTTTCATTCTTCCTTGTGTTTTGTTCTTCACATTGAAGCTATAGCAAACTCTTTTTAATTTTTTATTTCATAACATTGCCAAAATCAGATTTTTGTATTCTGCTGCCTCTGTTCATACCTTAGTTCATGCCTTTTGGCATATTTGCATCAATCATTCATCCTAATGGGCAAGTGAATCACCTCCACATGTGTGTTTGCATTATTTTAGAAAGTTTTTTTTATTAAAATTATATAGTACAGAATAAGTATAAACAAAGGAAGCAATTTACAATCTATATTAACAAGGCAAAAATGAAGGAAAAAATAGAAAGTTGAAAGAGAGAAAAAAGAAAAAAGGCGGTGTCTTCCAGTCTTTTCCAAAGTCACTATGACTAAATTGTATTTAAACCTCCTCTATCTTTTAAAAAAACTCAACAAAAACAGTTTCATTACCACACACATATATTTAAAAGGTAACATACTAAAATAGTACACTTCTTTCTATCATCTATAAATGTTATTAAAGTGCTTGTAAAATGTAATGTGCCATATTAATTAATTGCTCTACATAAAGTTAATAAAAGTTCTAATAATTATCTAATAACATTAATTAATGGTAATTGTTACCCTTATTTGACCAAAACTCATTTTCCACTCTACTAATTTTTTGTCTATTTAATGTTTAAGCATTAGAATTAACAATTCAACACATCCATGATCTATTCTTCTAGAACTATTTCCTTAGTAAATTTTCTATAGAAATAAAACCATTTATCCTTTGTATCATTTAAATTTTCCTATAGTATATCCTCAACATAAAATCTATATACACAATCAAATCCAAAGTACTTTTCTCCTTTTAACTGTGACAATAAAGTATATTTAACAACTATCCTCAAAGTTCAGGTAAAAAAAGAAATGCCATGAGTCTTACATCAAAACCCCTTAAGTTAAAAAGTATTAATAATCAATTGTCAGGGTATTGTGTATTGTGAAATGTAAAAATCAATCTGGATACAGCAATTATGGAGTTAATGAGAGTCTGCTATGATTGATGTATCACAGGACCAATGGGGTCAAGTGTGTTTTGACCGGGACTTACTATCTGGTTCCTGTGGAATGTAGTGGGAGTGTGTTTTTTCCTGTGTAGAGTGGAGAACAGAGATGAGCAATGTGCTGTGTGTGTGCATGGGTGCTTTCGGCAAGCACTCATGATGGAGAAAGGACTGAATTTGCTCTATCTGTAAATAGATCATGTAAATAAAGTTGTTTGCCGTTGGACTACCAACTGAACCCTCATCTGCTGGAGTGAGTTTATCCAGTGCTGTTTTCCACACGGGGAAACAGTCTGGAGAGAAGGAGGCAGACCGGGATGGTGAATTTTTTGGATTTCACTCTGCTACCCATCATCCCCGCTGACATTGGGTTATGGGCCCAGAACGCTTCCTGCTGCGCAGTGGATGGAGATGCTGATGGCTGGTGAGCTTTCAGCAACTGTGCGGCCGTGAGAGGGATTCCAGAGACGGAGGGGACCCGAAAGAGAGCTCCAGTGAAGCTGCAGGAGAAGATTGTGACCGCCTGAGTCTGCACTTGAGTAAGTGGCAGTACGGCTTAATCTCGGGGACCGAGGGTCACGGAGGCAGCTGATTCACCGGGAGCTTGGGGTGTTGAATCTTGATGGCAGAGATGGCTGGGAAAAGCTTCATTTCCAGCATGGAAAAGCTGTATGATGATAATTATGCTTCGTGGTCAGTAATGATGCGGTCTTTGCCGGCATCTGAGGATTTGGAAAATACCCTCAATGGAACAGATCAAAATGCTGAGCACAGAAGGAAAGCCAAAGCATATTTGATACTGTGCCTCCAACCAAACCAACTTGTCCATGTGAGAAACAAGGACACTCCTGAGGAGATATGGCAAGCTTTAAGAAATGTCCATCAGAGGGAGACTTGCATGTCTCAAATGATTTGGACTAAGAGGCTGTTTTCAGCAAAACATGTTCAGGGCCAAGATGTCAGAAAACATTTGGACAATGTAAAGCAATTATTGATTGGAGCTGAGGAAAGAGGCCTACAATATTCTGAAGCACAGAAGTGTTATCTGGTGCTGTGCAGCTTGTCTGAGAACTGGGACTTTCTGGTACATTCTTTCCAGAATGTGAGAGTCCAGGATTTAACTTTGGATTCAGTTTGTGGGAGAATCCAAGAAGAAGTGGACCGGAGGGCATTTGAACAAGCCCAGAAGCAGACGATGGCGCAGTGCGACCAGGAGGGGGCGCAAGTGGCCGGCTTTGGTCCTGATGGTGTTCCTGGGAATCGTGAGGAGGTTGCAGTACATCAGGTCAAAACACGGCGGTGTTTTGTCTGCAACAGGCTGGGGCATTTTGCCAGGAGTTGCCCAAACAACAAGGCAAGAAGTTCTCGTGGGAACAGAGGGGCAAGGAATTTGTCAACAACAACTAAGCCCCAAGTGTTTATGGCTGCGGTGAATGGAAGGATCACCGAAAAGAACAAGTGGTATTTGGACTCAGGTTGTACACACCATGTTGTTACAAATCTTAAACTTTTGAAAAACAGAAGGGATGTGTCTGGAACAGCAGTGACTTTGGCTGATGGAACTGAGAGGAAGTTCAACAAATGTGGCGCTGTGTTCATCCCTTGCTTGAATGTGGATTGGGAAAATGTACTTTACATCCCAGAATTAAGTTCTAATTTGTTAAGTGTGGCTACCTTAACAGAGAACGGATATAGAGTAATTTTTAGTGGAATCTATTGCTATATTCAGAGAGATGGACGAGTAGAGGCAAAAGGTGCAAAAAGAAACAAAATGTATATGATGTTTGACAAAAATAACTTTCCAGATGGGGCACAAGTCTATTGTGTGAAGCAGAAAATTATGCATGACAGGTGTATCCATCATCTTCACAGAGCGATGGGTCATGCACGTGTAGAGGTGCTCAGAAAGACTTTAGAAATATGCACAGATTTTGAGTGTGAGAAATGTGAAAATTTATTAGACTGTGCAGTTTGTTCAGAGATGGGAATTGAATCAAATGAGCATCCTAAAAGATCTGGAATTAAGACCCAGGAAATGTTTGAAATGGTCCATCTATATGTAACAGAATCTGATGTAAAAAGCCAGGGAGGTTCTCAATTTACTTTGCTGTTAGTAGATAGACACACGAGATTTGGATATATTTACTTCCTTAAGGATTTGAAGGAAGCTGTTGTAAAGGTGTCTAATTGGATAGACATGGTTCAAAGGGTCTATGAACAGCATGTAGGTCAAATAGTTTTTGACAAAGGAATTAATGTGTGTAATGAAGAGATGAAGAAACTGTTGAGTGAAAGGAATATAGGATTTAAAAATGTAAAATCAAATAAGTCAAATGAAGAAGGTGTGGCTCAAAATAGGATGAAGCAAATTCTTCACATGAATGAGTGTTTAATTAGAGATTCCAAAAGCTCAACTAAGAATTGGCCAGAGTGTTCACACACAAGTAATTACATTTTAAACAGGTTATGGGATGAGGAATTGGATGACATCCCATTTCGGAGAATGTACAAAAAACCTCCAAATATAGGATATCTAAAAGTATATGGTCAATTCGCCCAGGTACAAGTTCCAGCCAATCAGAGGAAAAAGGGAGAGCCTAAGTGGAGGAGGATGCAGTTCTTAGGCTACTACCAAGACAAGCTTAAATTTCACAGTGGTCTTGGGAAGCTTATTTTCTCAAAGAGGGCATACTTTGAGAGGGATGAAGGCTGGGACAGGTTGCATTTGAACAAAGAGATGTTGTTTAATAACAATTCCACAAAAGAAGCGGAGGTACAGAAAGCTTCAGGTGGAGGGGGTTCTGTTGTTGAAAAGGATATGCAACGAACCATTAAGGAGGAGATGGTTACTCCAGTGAAACATGGGCAAGTACAGACTCCCCAGAAGAGTCAGAAGAGAGGGGGTAAAGGGAAACAATCACCTAAGCTTGAGAGTGAAGAGCAGGTGACAGAAAAAAGTGAAGATATATCTCTTCTTGAGACCGAGATTGAATCAGTTGATCAGTGGTCTCCAACTTGTCAATTGGCACAGGTGTTGCCAAAGCGCAAGAGATGCAAAAACATTGTGCCTGTTTATTAGTCTGAACGGAAGTTGAAATATGTATATATGTTCAGAGAGAGTTAAATCAGTTTTGTGAATAATTGTGATGAAAAATAAAGATGTAAAAGAGATAGAGAGTGAGAGAAAGAACTCTCTAGAGTTTTTTGGGTGAAGTTTGATTATGTAATGAATTGATTTTAAGAAATTGGATTTTAAGAGAAATTGAAATCCATGGTTAAGCCAGCAGTGGTTGTAATATAGTCTGGCAGCATCAAATGAATCTATGTGGCACAATGAATTAAGTTTTCAGAGGTTGGGAAAACTATTGATTAATGAAGTGAAGCATCAGTGTATTAGGTTATGGTTCTGGCATCGATTGTGTTAATAAAGATGCAAGAAGAGAGTTGATGTATTGTGATCAAAACAATTTACATGTGATTGAAAATGACTGTATGTATACATGTTTTATCTTGTGCAAGTTCAAGAGAGATTGATCAAATGTGTAGAGTGTTAAAGTATATGTGGAGAATTGATTTGAACATTTCGGAGGGGAATTGTCAGGGTATTGTGTATTGTGAAATGTAAAAATCAATCTGGATACAGCAATTATGGAGTTAATGAGAGTCTGCTATGATTGATGTATCACAGGACCAATGGGGTCAAGTGTGTTTTGACCGGGACTTACTATCTGGTTCCTGTGGAATGTAGTGGGAGTGTGTTTTTTCCTGTGTAGAGTGGAGAACAGAGATGAGCAATGTGCTGTGTGTGTGCATGGGTGCTTTCGGCAAGCACTCATGATGGAGAAAGGACTGAATTTGCTCTATCTGTAAATAGATCATGTAAATAAAGTTGTTTGCCGTTGGACTACCAACTGAACCCTCATCTGCTGGAGTGAGTTTATCCAGTGCTGTTTTCCACACGGGGAAACAGTCTGGAGAGAAGGAGGCAGACCGGGATGGTGAATTTTTTGGATTTCACTCTGCTACCCATCATCCCCGCTGGCATCAATTTCCTGATTCATTGCATTTTCAGTGCAAACCTGGCCTCCATCTCCATCCACCTACTTGGTGAACTTTTGATCTGGTGTCTAACCACATAATCCCACTTTATACATTTTGCTTTATTTCTTTCCATCCTCTGGTGGTATCTCTTGCTGTTCTAGCTTGTAGAGTCCTTACCTTTACTCTAATAAGCAGTGTTAAGGATTTTGAGTGATTAGAATTAGCCCCATTTCCCTCAGTTCTTGAAACACTAGGATGAATACTATGAAATAATGGGAAGTGTAGTTTTACAAGTTCTTTTGCTTTCTTTGCCAACTGTGCTGGTGCCTCACCAAACTACAACTCCCATGATTCCATAGCATTGAGTCATGGCAGATAAAGTGGTGTTGAATTGCATTAATTCTACAGTATAGATGCATCCGTAAATGCTGAATCTAGTTCTGGATCATACTAATTTTGCAACACTGACTGTACTGAAAATAATGTATAAACACAGAAACTTTGTGGAAGAATTCATGTTTCCTAAAGTGCTGTATAAAGACAAAGAGGGAAAAATATTCTAAATCTTCCTATGATCTTCATTGGATGTATCTATATTGTAGAATTAATGCAGTTTGACACCACGTTAACTGCCATGACCCAGTGCTATGGAATCATGGGAGCTGAGTTTTAGACAGTTTTTAGTCTTCTCTGCCAAAGGGAGCCGGTGTCTCACCAAACTACAACTCCCATGATAGCTTGGAACCAGTGAATATTCGCAGGTGGTGACTTCTCCCTCGAGATCTTATCAGAAAAGAAGTCTGCAGTCTGCCATCTTTGCCTGGTCTTGACTCATCCATAATTTGATTTGGTATATGTAACACATACCAGGGCAGGGGAACTGGATAAACCAGACAAGGGACAGCAAGTAGAAGATTGGGACACAGTGAGATGCTACTTTCTTCCATTAGAGTTTCATTTTTCTCCAACGGAAACAAATTTGCTAGAAGCTATATGTGAAAGGATAGTGTTTGGCAGTTAACAGATGTCCTAAAAGAATTCTAGACACATTTCAGCTTAACCTTAGACCTGGATGCATTACTAAAGCATTGCTGGTTACACAAGTGAACTAGGGTCACGTACAAAGAGCTGGAGGAAGCATTGCCCTATTGATTCTCCTCAATCTTGGAACCTTTCCATAAAGTTGACACTGTTATCCTCTTGGAACAGCTCAGAAAGCTGGAATACAAATAAAGAGTGAGATTGTGTTTCTGTCTTTATTGTTGTTTGATGGCAGTTGCATAGAATGAGCTTTTGCCATTTTGACCACACTCTGACGTTAGTTGGCCACATGATCCCAATTTTTATTTGTGAACTGTTGGAGTGTATGCCAAATTTGTCTGGCTCAAAGACAGATCTCTGAGTGCACTGTTACTCAAAGGAATTAGTTAGATGGCCAGTTCGGGGTGTGTGAAATTCTCCTGCTGAAACAGATATGTTCCACCATGAGAATATTTTTCAATTCAAAGCTGTTTCTTGAAATCCAAGTGGCCTTAGTGGCTGGCTCACCAGCTATGGTTTTCCTGGAGTTAGAAAACCTCACTTCTGAATCCACCTACTCCAAGGCCTGTGGGGTGCATCTACTCTGTAGAATTAATGCAGTTTGATACCACTTTAACCACCATGGCTTAATGTTATAGAAGCATTCCCAGGATGAGAAGAGGAGGAGACAGGCAGCTGCCGAGAGCTATGTGTCTCTGCCTCAACCCTCCACTCAGTTTGCGGACCAGGCAGCATGCTGAGGGGGGGGGGGGGAGGCGAGGCAGACGAGGGCTGGAGGGAAGAGCTGCAACTGGCCCATGGGCCTGAGTTTGCTCATACCTGGGTTAAACTAATAGGTAGCTGGAAGAGTATTGGTAAATGTCTCTGGGTAATGTAATAATTTTGCAATACTGACTGTATTGAAAGTAATGTACAAACACAGAAGCACTGTAAACAGGTCTATCCTAAAGTACTGAATGACAAGGAAGAGAAAACCCTCCTTCTTAAATCTTTCTATGGTTCTCATTATTGCTAATGTTATGAGCATCATTTTCCTGGCTGTTTCTGCTAGAACAGCCCTGTTACTTTTATAATTTACAGTAAAATTGTAAGGATAAAGTGCTAAGTGACAGGTCAGATGATTTGGTGTTAAGAGCTCTGCTGGCTCTCAACAGCCAAGGCAAATGTGGGTGCAGTGAATTTACTTCTTAGTTGCGGTGGTAGTTGTTCCTTTAAGGATCTGTGCTTTTGTAGTAAGAACTTTAATTACTACACATTAACAGGACTCACCATTACTTTGAACAAATTAATGATAGTTGAGGTGAGATAGTGGGTTATACTATGGAGATAGAAATAAAATAGACTCAGTAGACATTTCTCCTTTGTTTATGCAGCACTTTCATGCATTGAGATTACAGAAATGTCAGTCCTCCACTGATCTGGTATGGGTACAATCTGTGCCTGCATAATTTTCTCTAGGTCTTGATCCTGTTAGTGGTTTTGCCCAGATTCAGGGGAAATAAACAAATTGAATAACATCTGTAACTTTTAACTGTTGGTATTATGACATATATTCTTACTGAAAAAATAGTGTAGTGCAGGCAAAGGGCTTAAGGGCCAGGATTTTTTTTTTGCAAATAAGTTTTTATTTTGTTTTCAAAAAAGAGGAAAATAACTCAAATAAACTATTTAAAAAGGGAAAAAGAAGGGAAAGATGGGAAACATCACAGAATATAGTATGCAAGTTACATACCTATCAGTTAAATACTCAGTTAAATAGTTCTAAGCATGAGTCTATTATATCATCAAAAACATAGAAGGGTAGGGAGTATCTTTATACATATTCTTTAGTATAGGGAGGAAGTGAAGTAAAAGAAAAATAGTTCCAACTATGACATCTTCTCTAAGAAGTGTAACAGATGATCCTTCAGGATCCAGGATTTTCATTAATATCACCTACAACCATCATCTACCTTTTTTCTTTCCTCTATAATCCATATAATAGATGGGAGGAAACAGGATTTTAACATATCTATTATAATCCAAAGTAGTTTGGAATGATTTGTTGTCAAGACCTTTCAGCTTCACAAAAGTCTTGCCCCCTTTTAGACATGCAATTGGGAGTGGTACTATAGAGCAGGTCTTCTTAAACTTTTTTTATTTGCAACCCCTTTCCACCTGAGAATTTTTTATGTAATCCTGGGTATATGGGTATATATGATAGGTATAAAAATCAAACGTTTGCTGATAATAAATCAGCGTTTGCAAGGGTTGCTAAACAGCCTGATTTTCCCTTTCTTTGGAGTAAAGCTGAAGCATTTTCTATAGAATCCACTGTACACTCTGCAAGTTGTTGCTAACAGATTTGTGTAAATGTCTAGGTGCCATTCAGAAACGTTTTACTGTTGCCAGGGTTTTTGTGACCCAAATATTGAGCTACATGACTAACAGTTTAAGAGGCCTTCCACACAGCCATATAACCCAAATATCAAGGCTAATAATCCACAATATCTGCTTTGAACTGGAATATCTGAGTCCACACTGCCAGATAATCCATTTCAATGTGGATTTTATACAGCTGTGTGGAAGAGCCCTAAGAAGCAGTGATCTAGAGGGTCTTCATTTCAAAAGTTGTCATTACACTGCTGCTAGTGAATCATCATTTATGCAAATGGAATAATGCTATGTGGACACACAAAATGCACTTGTAATACGCTCCATTTCACTTGTATCACTTGTTCTCTAGGTTCAGATTGAAAATCTAGAGTTGGGCCAATTGTCCATCCTTGGAAAAAAGCATTTATATTTGAAAATGCTCTGCTTGATTAATAAAAGAGTAAATGTGAACAATTGACAGAAGAGAACAGTTTTATTACTGATCTTTATAGTCTGCAAAATACTAAGCAATTTTCTACTTTGTGGTAAGCCATGTACAAAGAGAATAGCAAATAAAAGGAAATGTTCAATGCCTCTTTAATAATCCTATTCCATTTGTCAAACTTCAGCAGCATACATAAAGTTCTTTGTTGTTCAGTTCTAAGAAGTAAAAATAATGGGGGGAAAGAAAAGATTTGATCTGCATACATTTCATTGTGACATATACCTCCAACACAGACTGCATTTTCAGTATTTTATGTTATTATGATCTTTTCCAGCAAAAATGCTTTGTTCAATTTGGGTTCAAACCTACTATTCCAACCAAGTCTAGTTCTTATCTAAAAAGCACCAGCATCACTGGGTTAGAAACCACTTAGAGTGAATCCAAACCATAGAATTAATACTTTTGGACACCACTTTAGCTACCATGGCTCATTGCTATGGACTCCTGGAGTTGTAGTTTAGTGAGGCTCCAGCACACTTTGGCACTTCCAGGAAAGCAATCAGAGGAAATAACGGACTCTGTGATTGAGAGTTGTGAATAGTAGTAGTAGTAGTAGTAGTAGTAGTAGTAGTAGTAGTTTATTCGTTCAGTTGCTTCTGACTCTTCATGACCTCACGCACCAGCCCATGCCACAGCTCCTTTCGGCCGTCGCCACCCCCAACTCCTTCAAGGTCAAGCCAGTCACTTCAAGGATACCATCAATTCATCTTGCCTTTGGTCAGCCCCTCTTCCTTTTTCCTTCCATTTTCCCCAGCATCATTATCTTCTCCAAGCTTTCCTGTCTTCCCATTATGTGGCCAAAGTACTTCATCTCTGCCTCTAATATCTTCCCTCCAGTGAGCAATTGGACATTATTTCCTGGAAGAGGGACTGGTTTGATCTTCTTGTGGTCCAAGGCACTCTCAGAATTTTCCTCCAACACCACAGTTCAAAAGTGTCTATCTTCCTTCTCTCAGCCTTACTTATGGTCCAACTCTCCCATCCATAGGTTACTACGGGGAATACCATTGCTTTAACTATGAGGACCTTCGTTGCCAGTATGATGTCTCTACACTATTTTATCAAGATTGGTCATTGCTCTCCTCCCAAGAAGTAAATGTCTTCTGATTTCCTGACTGCAGTCTGCATTTGCAGTAATCTTTGTGCCTAGAAATATAAAGTCTGTCACTGCCTCTGTGTTTTCTCTCTCTATTTGCTAATTATCAATCAATCTGACTGCCATAATCTTGGTTTTCTTGATGTTTAGCTGCAACTCATCTTTTGCACTTTCTTCTTTCACCTTGGTGATAAGGCTCCGCAACTCCTCCTCACTTTCAGCCATCGAAGTGGTATCATCTGCATATCTGAGGTTGTTAATGTTTCTTCTAGTAATTTTAACTCCAGCCTTGGATTCATCAGGCCCCACATGTCACATGATGTGTTCTGCATACAAGTTGAGTAGGTAGGGTGAGAGTATACAGCCCTTCTGTTCTCCTTTCCCAATTTTGAACCAGTCTGTTGTTCCGTAGTCTGACTGTTGCTAATTGGTCGTAATAGTAATAGTAGTAGTAGTAGTAATAATAATAATAATAATAATAATAATAATAATAATAATAATAATAATACCAACTGTTATTCCGTCCTATCTCCCTGAGGGGACTCAAGGCGGATTCCAACATACAAAGGCAAACATTCAATACCTCCGTAAAACAAACAAATACTGACATAAAAACCTAGAGAAACCCTGCATATGAAAATAACATTAAAACCTAACATCAAATTAAAGCCTAACCTGTAAATTAAATCTAAACATCAATAAATTAAAGTACATGTAGTCAAACAAAATTATATAATAGTATAAAATCTAAACAAACATTCACATTAATTTACAACAGCCAACTAGAGTTCACAAAACAGTGTGGGTTGGTTGTGTAGTCAAACAATGGTCATTGGGCTGGTGTGGACTAGGAAAGTCCAAATAAAAATAGTTCTCAACCAGGGGCTCAGTAGTGATCTCTCATAGAATCATAGGATAGTAGAGTTGGAAGAGACCGCATGGGCCATCCAGTTCAACCAGGCCGGGCTGTAGCGCAGGCTGGAAAGCAAGCCAGCTGCAACAAATCACTCTGACCAAGAGATCATGAGTTCGAGGCCAGCCCATGCCTGCGTCTTGTCTCTGTCTCTGTTATATGTTATGGCATTGAATGTTTGCCTTTATGTGTGCAATGTGATCCGACCTGAGTCCCCTTTGGGGTGAGAAGGACGGAATATAAATGCTGTAAATAAATAAATAAACCCCCTGCCAAGAAGCAGAAAATCGCATTCAAAGCATCCCCTACAGATGGCCATCCAGCCTCTGCTTAAAAGCCTCCAAAGAAGGAGCCTCCACCACAGTCCGGGGGAGAGAGCTCCACTGCCGAACAGCTCTCACAGTGAGGAAGTTCTTCCTGATGTTCAGGTGGAATCTTCTTTCCTATAGTTTGAAGCCATTCATTATCTAATCCTCCTCCTCTCCATATGCTAGTGTGTGTAGCTAGGTCTCCAGTTGCTTTTTAAATGAGAGAAGGGAGGGGACAGCTTTATTTCTTTAGGGAGGAAGCTCCAGAGGTAGGGGGCAACCATGGAGAAGGCCCTCTCTCTCGCTCCCACCAGCCGTACTTGAGATGGAGGTGGAACTGAGAGCAGGGCCTCCTCTGCTGATCACAGTGCCTGGGCTGGTTTGTAAGAAGATATGTGTTCAGTCAAGTTCCCTAGACCCGAGCTGTTTAGAGCTTCAAAGGTAATGACCAGCATTTTGTATTTAGCCTGGAAGCTGATTAAAAACCAGTGGAGCTGCCGCAAAATGGGAATTGATCTCTCCCTGTACGGGGCTTCTGTTAGTAATCTGGCTGCCAATCTCTGAACCAGTTGAAGCTTATGAACTATCTTCAAAGGCAGCCATACATAGAGAGCATTGCAGTAGTCCAAATGGGATGTGACTAAGACATGGACTAACATGGCCAGATCTGGTGTCTCAAGGTTTGGGCGCATCTGTCGCACAAGTTTTAATTGTGCAAAGGTGCTCCTGGCCACTGCTGACACCTGGGGTTCCAGGGTCAGTGATGAGTCCAGGAGCACACCCAGACTCCACACTTGTGTTTTCAGGGGGAGTGCCGCCCCATCCAACACAGGCTGTAACCCCACACCTTATGACTGACCAAGAGTACCTCTGTTTTGTCTGGATTTAGTTTCAACTTATTAGCCCTCATCCAGTTCATCACTGATGACAGGCACTGTTTTAGGGGCAGGACGGCATCCTTGGTATTAGGTGGACTAGAGTAACAGAGTTGGGTATTGTCTGCAGAAATTTGACACTGAACTCCAAAACTCCAGATGATCTCTCCCAGGAGTTTCATGTAATGTTGAACAGCATGGGGAATAGAACTGAACCCTGAGAGAACCGCGGAGAGGTCCAGGATAACTAGCAGGGACACATTCCCCCTCTCTAACTCTCTTCATAGATCATCCACCAAGGTGACCAATGCCATCTCTGTCCCATAGCCAGCCCTGAAACCAGACTGAGATGGATCCGTGAGAAAATCCGTGTCTTCCAAAAACATTTGGAGTTGTGAGGCCAGAATGTTCTGGGGTTTAAATGTTGTTTTGTATGTCTTAATCTTAATAATCCATGTCGTAATAGTCATCCACTTGTTTGTTTTACAGTTGTTCCTGGCAGGTCCAAAATGTTTTGGATGCTCTAGCAACCATTTGAAAATATTACTATTTTTTACTTCAACTCCAGGAATCCCCAGCTAACTTGATTACTATAATGCCAAGATGAGTAGGTTCCTCAAAACGTTTTAGCAATTGCTTAGGTATTTGTTTCAGCACTGCAAAACAGTAGCAGTTCGTTTTTCTTGCAAAAAAAGTAACGTGTGGAAGCTTTGCCTTATTTCTTGGCTTCTACAAAGATTAAAGACTTAAGGGCCCTTCTGCACTGCCAGAAATCTCATTAGAAACTTCCAGGATTTTGTCCCCATGCCCAACTCAAAGCCCAGGCTTTCCATTGGGTGGGGGGTGAGGATGGCTAGATGGCCTTCTGGGCCAACTAAAAGTTGGCATTATAAGAAAAAAATGGTTCCCAAGGGTTGATTGTTGTTGTTGTTGTTGTTGTTGTTGTTGTTGTTGTTGTTGTTATTATTATTATTATTATTATTATTATTATTATTATTATTACAATATTTATATCCTGCCCTTCTCACCCAACAGGGGACTCAGGGCAGCTTACAATAAAACGCATATATAAAAATTATACAGTGCAATATAAATCAGTTAAAAATTATTATTAACTTACATTAGTATTCATAAAACACATTATATAATACAGGTAGGCGTGTTCAGTTCAAAAAACTGGGTCTGTCGATTGAGTTCCAGCGTACATGATAATAATTAATGCTGCCAATTCTTATTCAAAAGCCTGGCCCCGTAACCAAGTTTTAACCTTCCTGCGGAAGGATAGGAGGTAGGGAGCCTGCCTGACTTCAATGGGGAGGGCATTCCATAGGCGGGGAGCCACTACTGAAAAAGCCCTGTCTCTCGTCCCCACCAGCCGCACCTGTGAGGCTGACGGGACCGTGAGCAGGGCCTCATCTGATGATCTTAAGCTTCAAGGTGGGTCGTAGCGGGAGACACGTTCGAACAGATAAGCTGGGCCGGAACCGTTTAGAGCTTTATAGGCTAAAGCCAGCACCTTGAATTGTGCTCGGTAGCTAATCGGCAGCCAGTGGAGCTGCCGTAACAGAGGAGTAGTACGCTCCCTGAACGCCGCTCCAGTTATTAACCTGGCAGCCTCCTGTTGGACTAATTGAAGCTTCCCAACAGTCTTCAAAGGCAGCCCCGCGTAAAGTGCGTTGCAGTAGTCTAAATGGGATGTAATGAGAGCCACCATGGCCAAGTCCGGCTTCCCAAGGTACGGTTGCAGCTGGCGCACAAGTTTTAACTGTGCAAAGGCTCCCCTAGCCACCGCTGAGACCTGGGGTTTACTGGCAAGTACCCACTAATGGAATAATAACAAGGTATTAGATGTCATTAAACATTGTATTATGTACAATAAATGAATATAATTGTCAGATAAGTGGTTACAAATCACAATCAAACTGTTGCATTCACAATGTGGCAAACTTCCGTGTTTATATTCTTGATTCTTCGTCAAGAATGAGTAGACCACTGATCCACAACAGGTTTCGACTACAGATAGTTTTTGTCTGGTGGTATTGTCTGTAAGTATTGGGTGATGTTAATACAATTGTACAAAGTGTTTTATGGCCTAGTAAAATTAGCGAATATTAATACATACTACTTACTTTTGTTATTTAGTTCAAACAATAGTTGCTTACAAGTTGTTCTCTTAATACATTAAACACAGTGTGAATAAACATAGCATGATATTGCAAAGATATTATGCCTATACTTACAAAGCGTTCTGTTTCCAATCAGTGATACTCTGCATTCAGGTTTCATTCTACGGAGAGTATAAGCCTAAAAGTTGGCCAAGTAGGGCATCCAGGCACCCTCCATCCCCTCAATTTGCCCTCATATACTTACTTGATGGGCCTGCTGGCAGGGGCGGTTCAACCGTTAGGCGAAGTAGGCAGTTGCCGAAGGCGCCATCCTCTGGGGGGCACAGTTGAGACGCCTATTGAGGCACTTCAAAGTGCCCCTAATGAGCAGCTTCTTTTTTGTCTTTTTCTCTTTTTTCCCCTCTCTGCTGGGAGGAGGCACGCCCTCCAGGCGCGCCTCACCTTCCCCCTCCCACGTGCGTGCATGCATGCATGCATGCGTGCGCACCCCTGCCTCCTCCTCCCAGGCCTGCAGCCTAGCCAGCCTCCGTGGCCTCGTGCCAGCCTCCAAGGCCTCCCAACAGCCTCACCGGCCTCCCGCTGGCCTCCGAGGCCTCCCGCCAGCCTCTGCAGCCTCCCACCAGCTTCTGAGGCCTGCTGTCAACCTCCAAGGCTTCCCGCCGGTTTCCGAGGCTGTCGGTGGCCTGGCCTGCCTTCGCCTCTTCAAGGTCAGGTCTCCAGGCTGCCTGGCCATGTTCCAGAAGCTTTCCCTCCTGGTGGTTAACCCCACCTATGGCAGGCATCCTCAGAGGTTGTGATGTCTTTTGAAATGAAGGTAAGTGAGGTTACATGTCTGGACCTGAATATACTGTACTTCTATTATTCATTATTTATTGTTATTGTTATTGTTATTGTTATTGTTATTGTTATGATGTCCAGGGTGGGAGAAAGGAAGAACTCTTGTCTGCTGGAGACAGGTGTGGATTTTGCCATTGGCCACCTTGATTATTATGTAATGGCCTTGCAGCTTCAAAGCCTGGTTGCTTCCTCCCTGGGGGCATCCATGGTTGGGAGGTGTTAGCTGGCTCTGATTGTTTCCTGTCTGGATTTCCTCTGTTTTCAGAGTGTTGTTCTTTATTTACTGTCCTGATTTTAGAGGTTTTTTTAATACCAGGGGCCAGATTCCCTTTTGGTGGCCTTTTAATTACTATGGATTCCTAAAAACCCTCGAGGCTCTTCCACACAGCCATATAACCCAGAATATCAAAGCAGAATAACCCACAATATCTGCTTTGAACTGGGTTATTTGAATCCACACTGCCCTATATCCCAGTTCAATGTTTGGTGCTAAATTCGCAAATATAGTAATTCCTACATAACATTACCATGTATTGAACTGCTTTTTCTGTAAATTTGTTGTAAAACATGATGTTTTGGTGCTTAATTTGTAAAATCCTAATGTAATTTGATGTTTAGTCCTTCCTTATTATCCAACATTTTCGCTTATCAACGCTTTTATTTTTCAGTGATTGGTTTGGGGGTGGGGTACCAAAATTCTGTTCACTTACACTTGAAAATTACCTTGGGCCGGCCCTGCTCCAAAGAGTATTCCGAATGTGTCAAAATAACATGTCAGGAGGTGTGGGAGGGATCCATTCCCCTCATCTTCTGACGCATCATTTTTGCATGTCAGGAAAACTCTTTGGAGGGGCTTGTGCTGCCAACAGGCCCATCAAGTAAGCTTTCAAGGGAATAATGGGGGGGGGATGGCGAGGAGGGGGTGGGCACCATCCTGCACATTCAGACTCCAGGAGCCTGAAGAACCAGGATAGCTGAGGGATTGACCCCCCAGGATTTAGTTTAAGGTCCAGATCATTGCAGATGTCAAATTAATCCAGAGATTTCTGGGATATCGTTTGGACATCTCAAGTAAACTCATTATGTATCATGGATTTCAAGGCAGTGTAGAGAGGCCCTAAGAAACACATGGATTTCATACAACTTAGGGTGGATCTACACTGCCCTATATCCCAGGATCTGCTCCCAAATTGTCTATTTATTCCAGATTATCTGGCAGTGTAGATTTATATAATCCAGTTCAAAGCAGATAATCTGGGATCAGATCCTGGGATATAGGGTAGTATAGCCCCAGTCTCAGGAATACAAAAAAAATCTTTTGAATGACAATTTCCAAAATACTCTCAGTGCTGTCTTTTACTACCAAGTTAAGTTGACAACGTACAATCTTTTTATATTTAGCGTGCATTGATATCTTCTGTTATCTCTCAAACCTCAGAATTCATTAGAATGGAGTCATGATAAGTAAAGTACCACAAAACTTTTAATTCAGATACAATTTTACTCTCACTTTTTAAAGTAAATCTAGGGTTCCAGGCCACATAATAGTGCAAAAAGCCACAGATGGCATTCCTAGAATTCATACAAAAACTAACCACCTGGACAATGTGGCTACCAGCTAGTGTTCTCTTTTTCTTTCTCTTATTTTCCCCCTCTTCTTTGGCAGGATCTACACTTCCATATAATTCAGATTATCAAATCAGATAATCTAAAGCCCCATCTACACTGCCATAAAAATCCAGATTATCTTCTTTGAACTTGATTATATGGTAGTGTACAGTTATACAATCCAGTTCAAAACAGATAATATGTTTTATCTGATTTGATAATTTGGATTATATAGAATTCAGATTATACGAGTACACTGCCATATAATCCAATTCAAAGAAGATAATCTGGATTTTATATGGGTGTGTAGAAGGGGGCGTAGATCCAGCCTTCTATTCATGTTTTTTAATCATTCTTCTCTGACAAATCAGAGTAGGAGTCTTTGGGTGCATCACTGTAGAATTAATGCAGTTTAACATCACTTTACTTCCCTTGGTTACATTTTATGCATTCATGGGACCCAATGGCTGGATCTACACTACCATGTAATCCAGATTATCAAATCAGAAAATTCAGATTATCTGATGTGTATGAGCATACACTGTCATATAATTCAGTTCAAAGAAGATAATATGGATTTTATATGGCAGTGTAAATAGTGTTAAATGGCATTTTGTCTTCTCTACCAAATAGTAGTATTGATTCCTCACTAAACTACAAATTCCAGCATTCCACAGCATTGAGCCATAGTAGTTAAAGTCATGTCCAAGTAGGTTATTTCTACAGAGTAGATGTAGTTTAGGCTGGATCTACATTGCCATATAACCCAAGATCCGATCCCAGATTATCTGCTTATCCCATAGTATCTGGCAGTGTAGACTCACATAATTCCTTTCGTCGGGTTGGAAAGCCTATGGTCCTTTAGTGGGTTTAGAGGTTACAATTTTCACCACTCTTAATCAGAATGGCATAGGGTGATTGGAAGTCTAGTCAAAGAACATCTGAAGGGCTATGGAAGATCTGAGTGTGATGTTGAAGCTAAAATTTAAGCTATAACTCCCTCTCCTCAACTCTCAGGTATGAAATACATTTTTAAAAAGTTGTGTTTTCTCTAAACCACCAACCATGATTCTGATTTTTTGAGGTCTCTGTGGCTTTTCCACAAGAGCTTCTACATGTCAAAAGTCATACAAAATGTACAAGTAATCCCATTACTGTAAGGAATATAAATATATTAAAGCTCCAGGCAGCAATTACAGCAAATGTCCTGGCAGCTATTCAGTAGATAACAGCTTTCTCTATTACTTGCTACAGTACCTACTTAGCCAACCAACGTCTGTGGGGCACATCTGGAAAAGGTAACATGTTTCTCGAACACAGAAACAAGTGTTATAACTGTCTAGACAGAAAATTAAAAAGATGAGGCATTCCCAAGTCGCTTGTTACATAAGCAATGAATTTCCACTGCAAGGAGAATTACATGTGTGAGTCTGCATACAAACTTGCATTGGGGAAATAAGTAACCCCCAAGTGATAATCATCAGAAATGCAACTATTCACAGGAGTGTTTTCATAAATACAAAATTGGCATTCCCCTTTCTGTCGTTGATATATATTATCAGATGGCAATGTAGACAGCCATTTCAGTCCCTAGTTTCCCTTTAAGCTTCTATTCTTTCAACATTTTGTATCAACTAAATTTCATACATTTAATAGAAATAAGGCCTCATGTACAGAGACCAGTTAATGCAGTGCGCAGTTAGCTTCCAACTGTGGTAGCCAGAAAACAAATCCCCACAAAAGTGTGCGAAACCATTTTTATCAATACCAGTTTGAAACTTCATTAAATGGTCAGTGTAGATGTGCTCTCAGATACACTGTCGTTCTACTCAGCTTTAAATGAGGAAAATCAAAGCATGTAGTCGCGTGTCAGGCAAGAGAGAGCATGGGAGAAAAGTAATCATTTTAACCCATTTTCACCGTTGCCTTTTTTCTCTTCCATGTGTTTTGCAATATTTGAGATGTTCTGGAGTAGATACCCCAAACCATACATTTGTGGATGGCTTGGGGCCATTTGGGTCTGCTTGTTCCCATAGGCTGTACTTTCTCCACCCAGTCTAGGATTATGGCTCTCATTCTGGATGAGAGTGGATTCAAGTTCATATTCTTTTGTTAACTTTACCTGCCTAAAAAGTAGTTCTAAACGCTGCAATGAAGCTTTAAAAATATTGCAAATGCTAGAAATGTGAGGGGAGAAGGAACAAATAATTGAGGCAGGATTCTTATGGGGAGCTGGGGGGCAACATCCTGTAACTACATCACTATCCCCATCCTTTCTTCTGAACAGCCAAGCAGCAGAACTTTCTACATAAAAAACTCCAGCAGCCATATGTACAGTACCACATATGGAATCAGGTGTCAAAGAGGGATGTGTTATTGCTCCAACCTTTTCCCCATCTTCATTGCTATGATACTTCATCTTGTTGCTGGGAAACTTCCCACCCTAGTGGAAATCATCTGTCGGACAGGTGGCAAGCTATTTAACCTCAGCAGACTGAAAGCCAAAACTAAGGTCACAACAACATCTGTTATAGAACTGTTATATGCCAATGATAACATACTCCATGTGCATTCAGAAGACCTACAAGTCACTCTAAACATCTTTGCAGAAACATCCAAGAAGCTCGTCCTCTTACTGACCATCGAGAAAACTAAAGTGTTCTTCTAGCAGTCACCAGCCAATCCCTTTGCAATGCCAGAAATACAGCTTAATGGTGTAACATTAGAAAATGTTGACAATTTCCGCTTCCATGGGAGCCCACTCTCCACAAAAGTCAACATCAACATTGAAATACAACACTGCCTGAGCTCTGTGAGTGCAGCATTTTTCCAAATGAAGCAGAGAGTGTTTGAGACACTCTCTGCTTCTGGACTTCCATAGGGATACCAAGGTGCTTGTTTATAAAGTGTTGTCCTTCAAACCTGTTATATACCTGCAAAATATGGACCATCTATAGACATCACACTCAACTCCTAGAATGATTCCATCAGCATTACCTCCGAAAAATACTGCAAATCTCTTAGGAAGACAGGTGGAAAAATGTCAGCATGCTGGAAGAATCAAAGACCACCAGCATTGAAGCAATGCTCCTACGCCATCAACTCAGCTGAACTGTCTGAATGCCTGATCACTGTCTCTCAAAGCAGTTACTCTACTCCCAACTCAAGAATCGAAAATGGAATGATGGTGGACAGGAAAAGAGATTTAAAGATCAGCTTAAAGCTGACCTTAAAAACTGTGGTAAAGACACTGAGAACTGGGAAGCCCTGGTACTTGAGCGCTCTAGCTGGAGGTCAGCTGTGACCAGAAGTGTTGTGGAATTTGAAGAGGCATGAATGGAGGACAAAAGGGAGAATCGTGCCAAAAGGAAGGCGCATCAAGCCAACCCTGACTGGGACCGCCTTTCACCTGGAAACCAATGCCCTCACTGTGGAAGAATATGTGGGTCAAGAATAGGGCTCCACAGTCATCCATGTATCCACAGCCAAGACACTACACTTTAAAGGCCATCATACTCAGACAACGAGGGATTGCCTAAGTAAGTAAGTAAACAAGTAAAAGTACCACATTTCTTTACTCAGTCCCTATCCCAAGCTGGAGAGATGCAAGTGTGAAAATCCTGGAGTTTAAAAAGAATTATAATTCCCAGAATACTCCCAGCCAACCTTGCGACCATGCTGGCAGGAAGATACTGGAAGTTTTAATCCCCAAAGCACCTTTTCTACAACTTTCCTGAAGTATCTTCTGTTATAGTCTCAGGCTGGATCTACATTGCCATATAAAATCCAGATATCTGCTTTGAACTGGGTTATATGGCAGTGTAGGCCCCTTCTACACTGCCCTTTATCCCAGGATCTGATCCCAGATTATCTGTTTTGAACTGGAATATATGAGTTTACATAGCCAGATAATCTGTGATAAACAGAAATCTGGGATCAGATCCTGGGATATAAGGCAGTGTAGATCCAACTGTAGACGAATATAACCCAAAGCAGATAATGTGAATTATCCGATTTGATGATCTGGATTTTATGACAGTGTAGATCCAGCCTCAAAGTAGCTTTTCTAAAACCTTTCTGAAGTAACTTCTATGGCCATAGCAGCCAGAAGTGGATCAGAGTGTTTACATTTTATTGTATGATCTTTCTTTCTATCATTCCAGCCACACTTCTTTGAAATTCATGAAATAGTTCTCTTTGTTCCTTCTGACAGGCTTGCAGTTCATTACATGATTATAATTGGGTTCTCATCATCATTCATTGTTACTCATTCTATATTATTCCTTTCAATGCAAGGGGATGAATTAATTTGAAACGAATATATGTTTGCTGTTTCAGAGAATTGTTAACTTGCCTATTATAATGGACTGGATTAAATCTCAGTTTAAAGGTCGGCATTTGCAATGGAAATTACAATAATTTACTGTAAACATCCAGGCTCTGTGACTCGACTATGATTAAATGCTATGCAATGATGGCTTGCAATTCCCATGTCACTGGAGCACTGAATTCCTTCTGGGTAGACATGTAATTCTTCACTAATTTTGTTCCTAAAGGAATCAATTAGTATTTTTTATCAGTTTTCTTTTCACTGTGAGAAAGTTTTTGAAAACTGCTCATATTTATTCTGCATACAATTTGTATGTCATTAGGTGTGAATGTGGGTGGCAGAACCTGCTTTTTCTGTGTCAGAAAGTGTGCAGGAAAAGCCACATGCAAACTTTGCACAGCTAAATTACAAGATTCTTGCCAATCTAGGTTTTTGCTTATGACCGTTTTCTGACACTCGATAAACATGTTTTCAACCATTTAAAAATTATTTTTTTCAACCTCCACTTCTGAGTTTTAGTTCAGACTTCTAAGGAACCATGCATGGTACTGATTCTATCGAGAGGATATGTTTTAGCTGCTTTGAAGTCAGGGCTAAAATGTGGATTAGATTTGGCATTCCATTCTCACAGAAATCCTAGTTGCTACTAGTTCTGTGTGAATAAAAATTGCATCCTTTTATTTCTCCTTTCCAGCTCTGGTACTACTGAAAAGAGGAGACTAGTAGTGTTAATTTTCATCTTCAGCTATCTCCAACTATTATGTTCCATCTGAGACAGACTGGTCAGTTTCAGCTATGGTTGTCCAAACAAAGCAGTTACTAGTTTGTTTGGACATAAAGGACCTTATCACATTAGGAAATTCTCAATTTCTGATACAGTATGAGAGCAATTTCAAATGGGTCCCATCACATGATGTTTATTTATTTTATTTATTTATTTACAGTATTTATATTCCGCCCTTCTCACCCCGAAGGGGACTCAGGGCGGATCACATTATAACACACATAGGGCAAACATTCAATGCCCATAAACACATCAAACAGAGACTGAGAGACACACACAGAGGCAAGTTAACCTTCTTCTGAGGGGATGTTCGATTCTGGCCACAGGGGGGAGCAACTGCTTCATCATCCACACTGACGGCACTTCCTCATTCCAGGTCGTAAATTAGTTAATCTTGCCTCCCCACTTTAGTGGTACCTTATCTCCTACTTGATAGATGCAACTATCTTTCGGGTTGCTAGGTCAGCAACGAGCAGGGGCTATTTTTTAAAAAATTTTAATTGATGGGTGCTCACCCCGCCACGGGCTGGCCTCGAACTCATGACCTCATGGTCAGAGTGATTTAAGGCAGCTGCTCAACAGCTGCGCCACAGCCCGGCCCCCATCCCATCAGTAATCCATTGAAATCCATCCGCAAAATGTCACAGAAACAGATCATTTGCATGTGGGATTCTAATTGTTGTATTTGAAATACTACAGAGTTATCCATCACTGAAGCACTGTTTTTGTGTGCAATGGGGAAATCAATATGCATCCCATCAGAAACTATATGACTTAAATTCAGGGGCATGCCTAGCGGCAGAGTCTTGTGACCCCAGACGGTTCATGATGGAAGCAGTCACTATTTCATTTTGGGGTGTTGAAGGAGTCCAAACAGCCCAGACATCATTACCATACCCACCATTGGGTGCACTGCTGTTGGTCATATCGCATCACATCCGCTGGTGTTGGCTAGAGCAAAAGAGTGACAAAGGAAAAAGGAGGGGGAAAGGAGGAATTGCCCCTCCTTATGCCCTTCTTTCTCCAATCACTCTGGTTCCCCAGCCAGAATCAGTATATGTGACAAGTGAAGACCACCAGCATTTACATACCTCATGCTTGCTGCCAAGCAAAGTACATGGGGGGAGGGGGGAGGGCAGTAAGTATCACTCCCTCGCTGGCCAGCCCCAGCTCTGGGAAAACAGGACAACTATGTGTGAACAGCTGCAACCAGTTCAAAATATGACTCAACTGGTTTCGCTGCCACAAAGTGTAGGACTTTATTTAATGTGGGAAAATGCCATGTTAAGTAATCTTGAAAGGCATTACAAGCCTTATACATCATTTGGATACTGTTGAGTCCATTCATCCTTGCCCCACCCTATTTGGCAAATGTAGAAGTACTACTATTTGGCTAAAATAAGAAATTTCCAGTCAAACATTATTTAGCCATGCTCTATGTCATTCATAATTTTAAGGCCAATGTTTCTTGGAGAAATAACTCCAAAAGAAGTGGATCTGAATGCAATTTTTTTAAATAGAAATGATAAACAGATGGATCTTGCCATCACTTGTCATGGAACTGGACACATATTTTAAGACATCTATTTATTATAGTGACTAAGAAAAGCAAGTGACAGCCTTCAGTCTTCCATGAGGCATCTATATTAATGAAAACAGAGTGCTAGATGTCAAGTTTCAAATTGCTAGTAATGAGTTTTCCTCTTTTGTTTACTGAGGAGACTTTCCAAACATTTTATTGTCTTTTGGAAAAAATACAAATGTCACAACCATAAGTGTGTAGCTTAAAGATGTAGGTACTATATTCATGCAGTTTCTGCTGGCATCAACTACAGATTACACTTTTGGTCAGAGTATCCAATAGGGTAAATGCTTTGCGTACTTGAGAGGTGAATAGCAAATACTGAAATATAAAAAAAGGAATGATACTGGTGGGGGAGGGAACAGTGTCTGCCAGAAATATTTATTCTTGACTAAAAAAGCTTTGGCAAGTGTTTCTGTATATTCAGCTGAATATCGGTTTCTAATATCATAACACAGTCTTTTTTGGATGTTCTCATTGAGAATCCTTTGTTTTGTCTTCTGGATTAACTACCCAACCACACCAAGATTGTTGAGCCAGGTGAACATATATGGTGTATGCAGGCCCGGCCCAACACGGCACGCTGGCCACGCCCCCGCGTTGGGCGCCACCTTCCCAGGGGCGCTATTGAACCCCTGGGAGGCGGGGCCACACCTGGCAGAGGTGGGGCCATGTGACGTGGAGGCGTGGCCAGCTCTGGCGGGACCGGCCATGCCTGCCATGGTGTGTGCCCGCTGCAGCGGGAGTCCTTTCAGGCTGCGGCCTGGAAGAAATCCTGCTGCAGCTTGGCTACGCCAGGGCGCACCCCGCGGGAGGCAGGACCAGCCATGCCTCCCACGGCGCGCGCCCACTGCAGCAGGAGTTCTTTCAGGCTGCGGCCTGGAAGAACTCCTGCCGCAGCTTGGCTGCGCCAGGGTGCGCCCCGCAGGAGGCGTGTCACGCACCCTGGCCCCGCCTCCCATGCCGCCCGTGCTGCGGGAGGCGTGGCCGCCCGGCGTTGGAGGCGGGCTTAGGGCGCGGGGGGCGGGGCCAGTCCTGGCCACACCTCCTGCGGCGCAGGGGAGGGGGCGCAAAAAAAAAGTTGCGTACCCCTTCGAATTTCCTCGGGCCGGTCCTGGGTGTATGGTAATAACCCATCTGACAAAAGCAAACTGCTGCACCCTAGCTTGTGTGTTCTTTTTCATTAATAACTTTTGATATCATAACCACACTTTAATGTTGGCTGTCCATATGTGTTCTGGTTGTCATCTGTTAGAGGGGAAGAAAATCTGTGCCAAAATAAGTATTTAAGCATGAAAACTAGGTCTAGTTATTGACAGCAGCAAAGGCATGGCAGCATTTTCTTTTACTTTCAGGAGCCAGCCCAACTCAAGATGGGAAGCAAATATTTCAGTAGCATTGAAATATTTATTTATTTACAACATTTATACCCCGCCCTTCTCATCCGAGGGGTCTGCTCTGCACAGACTTTGCACAAACTAACAGAGGTCTAGCTCCAAGCAATAGATGACTATAGCTCTGGCAATCAGTACAAACTGATTTTATACTAGTTTCTATTCTGTAAATTGTGGCCCATTTGTTTCAGTATAACACATACATTTCCCTCCTCTGGGATATTAAGCAAAGCCTCAAATGTTGCCAAGATAAATTTTGGCCTTCATCGTATACTGAGTGGCAAACTGCAAACTCCTTTAAATATGCAATGTTCAGACAGGTCTCATTTTTTTGTTATTGGAAAGTAAGTCCACATCGCAGGATTTCAGGTTGGAACAATGAAAATTCCCTTGCAGTCATTCTGGTCTTCCTTCCCCACATTTAAAAATAATACTCCATTAGGTCCAATATAGCCCTTAGGTCTTTAGTTTGCATACATAGACTTACTTACTTACTTACTTACTTAGGCGATCCCTCGTCGTTCGAGGACGATAGTCTTCCAACCTTGGTATCTTGGGTGTGTGTTCTTGGCTGGCTGAAGAGACCGATTCTTGACCCTCATATTCTCCCGCAGTGAGGACATCGGTTTCCAGGTGGAAGGCGGTCCCGGTCGGGGTTAGCTTGACGCTCCTTCCTCTTGGCATGTTTCTCCCTTAAGCCCTCCGTTCGTGCCTCTTCGAACTCCGCAGCACTGCTGGTTACAGCTGACCTCCAATTGGAGCGCTCAAGGGCTAGGGCTTCCCAGTTCTCAGTGTCTATGCCACAGTTTTTAAGGTTGGCTTTGAGCCCATCTTTAAATCTCTTTTCCTGCCCACCAACATTCCGTTTCCCATTCTTGAGTTCGGAGTAGAGGAGCTGCTTTGGGAGCTTTGGCATACATAGAAGAATGAGTATGGTGTGGGGAGATGATGGCTAGTAAGGATGCATTAAATGCATCTCCTACCTGAATGCAGAACTCCATGAACCCTCACGTTGAAGTCAGAAAAAAAGTGTCTCAGTTGCTTAAATTTGACACAGTTTGGAACTTTAGCACCTTAAGGACTGTGTCATGGGGTGATTTTGTAGTAGAAGAATGTTTTGTTAGTGCAAGGTCCCTTGTCCAAGTTTTGCAGATTTCTCCTTCCCACTACAGATTTCCCCATCCCAAAAAGACAGTTCCCTGGAATAGAGTAGAATGGAAAGGTGGGCATCTGTAGCACTGCATTCTATTATCTTGATTCTCATGCTTCTTTCACCAATCACCAATTACATTTACATTTAAGGCATAAGGCATTACATGGGAGATGTTTATCACAAATGTCTATGAAATATTGTGTGAGCATTTTTGCTGTCTTCTAACCAAAATACTGTAAATGAAAAATGTTGTGACTATAATAAGCCAATCAATTCTTTATTAAAACTTTTGGAACAATCCCCATAATAAACATTATACAGCAGAGACTGGGGATATGTCAAATTTTAACTGAGTGAAATGAGAAACTGTCACTGTCTCGTTGAAGTTCTTCTCACCAGAAATACTGGTAACACAGGGGGGGAAAATGAACAAATGTTTTCAAAACCTAGCAGTAATTTGAGCCGTATTATAAGTAGCCAAAAGTGAGTGACTGTATTTATGATTCCTCACATCAGTATAGCTCCTTAAATCTGTTTGGGGAAAGAATCCCAGTTGAATTTAGACAACCTTTGGGCAGCATTATAGACCATATGTGCTAACCTGAGACTATCATCATCATTATGACTCCTAAATTCAAGACATTCAGATTTTTAAAAACTTCTAAAAGTAACAATTTCAGCTTACAGGGGGATGCAAGATGGGGCAAGCTACTGAATTAAATTAAATTGCTAACCTTTCCCTCTGTTCCACCAAGTGTTATAATTAAAACAAACATAAGGGATCTGTGTTCAATCAGCCATTTAATTAAGAAACAAGTACACACTCCAACAATTGCACAAACCCTCTTGTGCAAATTTAGTCTCCAGTTCCCACACATTACAAGTGTAAGCCATACCTTAATTTCAAAACTGGAGCTATCCAGCGAAACAAATAGTCATAGATTCTTGGATGGCTGAGAGAAAGCCTCTAATACACATTTATGTATGTTATAGTTATGTATGTTATTTATGTTATATAAATATATGCATCTAGATCTAGATTGACATAATTATTCCCATTTGTGTCTTTCTTTTCTCATTAATTATTTAAAATTCTTAAGATCAACATCAGTCACCTAAAGGAGCTGGAACTCATCTGTTCTTGGACACTAAGCTGGGACACTAAGCTTGGACACTAAGCTGGAAGGAGGGCAACCAAAGGATACCAGATGCTGTAGGCTATATTTCAGAAGGAGGAACTGGCTGACTCTTGCTTGCCTGAAATGATTGCTTGCCTTTGAAATTCATGGATCTCCATTTGTCTACAGGCAACTTAAAGGCATACACACACATACCGGCAGCAACTTTTTAAGGGCAAGGAAGTAATTTTTCTGTCTGGTGTCATTTTCAATACTCAGCCAGGATAAGAGGGGCAAAATTATTTGCAACAGAAAACATTGTCTTCTTTTTTACAGTCAGAAGAGCAAAGATTGTTGGGACTTGGGATCAACCCACATATATTCTGACACCACTGGTGACTTTACTACTGTTGCTAACAGTGTAACACAAGAACTACTGGGGGGCGGGTTGATGGGATAAAGTTAGTTGACCTAAAAGTTATGCTAGTGCCCTGCGATTCCTCATGACTATGTTTTTCATGTAAATCATTTAAATTGCTGCTGTCCAGTGCTGAATACTTATTCACAGTTTTGTTAGTTGTGTTTTGTTTTAGCAAGCACATTTAGAAAAGACTGGTGCACTGTGAACTAACAGTCCAATATTTTGTTTTGTTCTTAGATATTACTTTATTATTTTTTAAAATAATGTAATTATTTAACTTTTTTAATTTTGTAAACTGACTTGGATCGCAAGAAGATCCAACTAGTCCATCCTCCAGGAAATAATGTCTGGCTGCTCACTGGAGGGAAGCATATTAGAGGCAAAGATGAAATACTTTGGCCACATCATGAGAAGACAGGAAAGCTTGGAGAAGAGAATGGGGATGCTGGGGGAAATGGAAGGAAAAAGGAAGAGGGGCCGACCAAAGGCAAGATGGATGGACGCTGTCCTTGAAGTGATTGGCTTGACCTTGAAAGAGCTGGGGGTGGCCACGGTACACAGGGAGCTCTGGCATGGGCTGGTGCATGAGGTCACAAAGAGTCAGAAGCAACCGAATGAATAAACAACAACAACAATAAACTGACTTCAGTGGGCTTTTCTGCTCAGAAAGGCAATATATAAAAACAAATAAATGCAATTTCTGAAAAGTGTTTAAGACATTTGGATAGACATTGTAGTAAAGCACGAAACTGAAATTACTGTGTGGATTAACAATGCCTCTCAATAAACTTTCAAATGCAACACAACAAAAGAAAACAATACAGCAAGAAATTGTATAGTTGGGTTGCTGTGAGTTTTCAAGGCTGTATGGCCATGTTTCAGACGTTTCTTTCCTGACGTTTTGCCCAGCAGGCATCCTCAGAGGTTGTAAGGTCTGTTGGAAAATAGGCAAGTGGGATTTATATATCTGTGGAATTTCAACACCCAGAAAATGGGAATTCCAGACAGGAAACAATCAGGGCCAGCTAACACCTCCTAAAAAAGGATTCGCCCCAGGCAGGAAGCAACCAGGCTTTGAAGCTGCAGAGCTATTCAGTGCTAATCAAAGTGGCCGATTGCAACATTCACACTTGCCTTCAACAAACAAGAGTTCTTTCTCCCACTTTGGACATTCCACAGATACATAAACCCCACTTGCCTAGTTTCCAACAGATCTCATAACTTCTGAGGATGCCTCCTGGGTAAAACCTCAGGAGATAATGCTTCTGGAACATGGCCATACAGCCCAGAAAACTCACAGCGACACAGTGATTCCAGCCATGAAAGCTTTTGACAGCACAATTGTATAATTGTTATTTCTGGGGAGGCTCAGGAACTGATAGAACTGTTTCTGTCAGTATTTATTTATTTATTACTTATTTACAACATTTCTACCCCGCCCTTCTCACCCAAGGGGACTCAGGGCGGCTTACAACAACTGGCAAAATTCAATGCCAAACAATCAATAAAAACAGCAACACATCTAAAATCATTTACAATAATCCATAAAATACAATAATCAAGCATAAAATATATAGTTACTTACTAGCGTTCTTCCAAGGAACCATTGCACATAAACCTAAGTCCAGACTATGTCAATACAGTACTTATTCATTAAATGCTTGCGCACAGAGCCATGTCTTAACGTTCTTCCTGAAGCCCAGAAGAGTTGGGGCCTGCCAGATGTTACAGGGGAGGGCGTTCCACAGCAGAGGAGCCACTACTGAGAAGGCCCTGTCCCTCATTCCCACCAGCCGCGCCTGTGAGGCAGGTGGGACCGAGAGCAGGGCCTCTCCAGACGATCTTAGTGTTCTTGATGGTTCATAGGAGGTGATACGTTCGGACAGGTAAGTTGGACCAGAACAGTTTAGGGCTTTGTAGGTCAAAACCAGCACTTTGAATTGGGCTCAGTAGCATATCAGCAGCCAGTGGAGCAGGCTTAGCAGGGGGGTGGTATGCTCCCTGTATGCCACCCCAGTTATTAATCTGGCTGCCACCCATTGTACCAATTGGAGTACAACTCTTGGTACATCTATACTATAGAATTAAGGTGGTTTGACACCTTGTTAACTGTCATGACTCAATGCTATAAAATCTTGAGAGTTGTATTTTCCCGAGGCACCAGCACACTTTGACAGAGAAAATGAAAGACTTTGTAAAACTGCAACTCCCAGAATTCAGAATCTTGTATGTGTATATGTGTGTGTGAGAGAGATCCTTGGTCCCTTTCAGCCCTTTTGTGCTGCCAAACCTTGCACTGGTACATCAGAAAATCCTTTGAAGCCAGTTTCTGAACAACGCAGAGAGCTTCTTCAGGGAGGGTGAAAGGAGAGAGGAGAAGGGAGGCAAGTTTCACTGTGCTCGTAACGGTGTGCCAGCTTGATGCTGCATGTAGGTCAAGAAGTGTTTTAAACCCAGAAGATTTTGATTTCATTGCATTCACAGCTCAAACTTTATAGAAAGAAATGTCAGGAGCAATTTGAGTGCTAGGGGCAGATCCATAGATGTGTGCCAAAGTACATCAAACAACTCCCCCAACTGAGGCTTTACAAAATTTTCCTATTGATTTTAGCACAGGTAAACAAGACTGTTACCTTAAAAACAATTTCTGATACTGTCTACAAGAGAACGTGTAAACATTTCTTCTGATTTATTTCCAACGACAGAAAATAGGAGTCCCCATTGTGCTGCATTTTTAACCATGTAAAAAATTAAGCTAGCAGAAGATACTTGGGCCAGACACCAAGATATAAAACTAACAAATATTGCATGGACAGGGAGATTAATGGATTATTCTTGCTTTATAGATAAAGCTTCTGTGGAACCTAACTAAAACATTTCCTTATGTGAAAGTATCAGAATCATTAATGTGCTTATGAATTAACTAGAACTCCCAAATTTGATGCTCTAGACTCTGACTGGAAGGAAGAATCTGGAGGAAATTGACATTTTTATACCTAAAACCACCACCAAAAGCTAGAGACTCAAAGAAAACTTATGTGACTTTTGAACACACCATAGTCATGCAATTCAAAACTACAGATCCTTGAGTACATGTGTGAGACAAAACTGCGGCTTATTCTGGAGCAAGGAGAAAGGATAAAAAAGGAGTCAAGATTTGTCATGATTCACTCATATTGATATAAGAATTTAGCTGAATAACTGTCGAGGATATTAAAATGTATTTTTGAATATTTAGGTTACTCCCACACTGTGGTTGAGAGGATTCTGCTTATTAGAAAAGTTGAGTAGAAAAAATGTCTGTAAATATTTTCCTAGAGACTTGGGAGCAGCTGTTGTTTTTCTAATCTTGCCAAAATATATCTAAACTTGTAATACAAGATATATTGCTTACTAAGAAAATCTCATTGTGGTGCAGTGGGTTAAACCACTGAGCTGCTATTTGAATCCGGGGAGCGGAGTGAGCTCCCACTGTTAGCCCCAGCTTCTGCCAACCTAGTAGTTTGAAAACAAGCAAATATAAGTAGATCAATGGGTACCACTCCAGTGGGAAGGTAATGGCGCTCCATGCAATCATGCTGGATGCATGACCCTGGAGGTGTCTAGGGACAATGCTGGCTCTTTCTTTCTTTAGAAATTGAGAAGAACACCAACCCCCAGAGTCAGACACAACTAGACGTGATGTCGGGGAAACCTTTAACTTTACTAGGAAATCTTAATTTGAGATTTTTTTACACCTAAACATTTGAACTTGATACTAAAAAAACTGCTAAAATATAACTAAGTAAAAGAGCGCGGTTTTTATATTTTCATTAACTATGTGGTTTTATGATGATGATTTATGTTCTACTATGGATATTAAAAATCAGTTAGTAATAAGTCATTGTCATCATCATCATCATCATCATCATCTTAATCTGAGGGGAAAAGGACTTTCCATACGACTATGTTCCTGCACTTGCAAGATGAAAGCTTATTTCTTTACCCAGACTCTGCTTCTAGAAATGAACCCTTCTGGGAGATTATCAACTAAGTCTGGATAGAGAAAAGCTGTATTTTGGGGTGGGGGGTGAGAGAGGTTAGGAACCCCCACTGCCTACCTTTTCTGCACTTGAAAGATTAAAGTATTTTCAGAATGAAAGACAGAGAGAACAAGACTACAACAAACTTCTTTTTTCACAGACTGGCATTCTGTTCAGTAATCGCAATTTCTCAAACCTCTTTCATGACATCAAAATTACACTAAGTCACTTGTATAGCTGCACCATTGCAATGGCAAAAGTTGCCCATCTTTTGAGCAATGCAGCCCCCACTCCACAGCAGTGGAATAGATAAGGCACAGGATAGTGATTCATGATGCATCCAGCCCTCTTCCCACTGAGAGATGTAGCTATTAGGCTTGCTCAAATAATTCGTTTTCCCCGTTAACCGTTATTAATTTGTTATTTTCGTTTGTTTTGAAGCAATTTTGAAGCATTGGTTGTCCACACGTCTGATATCGCGGTTTCGAATCGCGAGAGGCCGTTTTTCGTTATGTCGTCGTTTTCTTCGTTAGGAAAAAAAAGCTTTTGCAAATCACCCAAACCATTCAGGCCCTTTCCTTTTGCCCCTCAGCAAAAGGGGCGTCACGGGCTCAGCCAATGGGAGGGGGCGAGGGGGAAGGAGGCCGAGGAGGAGGAGGAGGAAGACGGAGGGGGGAAATGGCCGCCGCCGCCGCCGCCTCGCCTCAGCTCAGGCCTGGTGTCTCTCTGAGGCGGGAAGGCGGCGGATGGAGCCGAGACCGAGAGAGACAGAGAGGGGCCCGGCGGTGAGGTTTTGACGTCTGTGCGAAGCTAGGCAAGTGGGGTTTATATATCTGTGGAAGGTCCAGGGTGGGAGAAAGAACTCTTGTCTGTGGGAGGCAAGTGTGAATGTTGCAATTGGTCACCTTGATTAGCATTGAATAGCCTTGCAGCTTCAAAGCCTGGCTGCTTCCTACCTGGGGGAATCCTTTGTTGGGAGGTATTAGCTGGCCCTGATTGTTTCCTGTCTGGAATTCCCATTTTCTGGGTGTTGTTCTTTTACTGTCCTGATTTTAGCTTTTCTGTAGCTAAAAATGCATATAAAATTGATTCTATAGGGAGGATAAATGATTGGATTTCAACTCCTACAGCTTGGCTTTCTCTGCCAATAATGGTACCCATCTTGGATATTGTAAGGGATTTTTTATTATTATTATTATTATTATTATTATTATTATTATTATTATTAGACCTTGCTCCCAGGAAGGTGCCTTCGCTGTGGCTCCCAACTTATCTATCTATCTACCTTTCCACATATTCTCCACATTGTGTGTATGTGTATGTATATTATATATACATGAGCTCCGATGGCGAAGTGTGTTAAAGCACTGAGCTGCTGAACTTGCAGACCGAAAGGTCCCAGGTTCAAATCCCGGGAGCAGAGTGAGTGCCCGCTGTTAGCTCCAGCTTCTGCCAACCTAGCAGCTTGAAAACATGCCAATGTGAGTAGATCAATAGGTACCGCTCTGGCGGGAAGGTAATGGCACTCCATGTAGTCATGCCGGCCACATGACCTTGGAGGTGTCTATGGACAACACTGGCTCTTGGGCTTAGAAATGGAGATGAGCACCAACCCCCAGAGTCAGACATGACTGAACTTAACGTCAAGGGATACCTTTACCTATACACACACACACACACACACATTATGCAGGGACTATATACACAGTATATATCACACACACACCAATTTAACAAAGTTTCAGCCACAAAAACAAAGTTTCTGAAGTAGAACAATGACTTTCACAGTAAAGACAACCCAATTTAACAGGAAATAAGACTTTCAAAGCAGGAACAGATTTCTGCAATTATTAAAAAATGGTTTATTATAAAAGCTATGAAAATTCGCCAAAAATCAGAGGATAAAGGAAACGTTCCAAATTTTGGTGAGCTATCAGTGTTAAATGTGTTCTACCACTGTACCAAGTTTGAAGAAGATCACTCAAAAAATGAGGGTGGGAGAGTCCTGTAAAGTCCTCTCCCTCTGTGCTGTTTTTGGGAATTGCGCATGCGCGTCCGCCATTAACGAATTAATTTAGAAAATAACGAATTATCGTTAATTTCGAAATTTTTGGGGGGCCAAATTCGGAAATACCATCAGAAACGAAAAGCTGCCCCCCTCTAGTTTTGAAACGAGTTTAGAATCAAATTTTTCGTGGATCGATCAAGCCTAGTAGCTATGTCTTCCAAAGCAGGATCTTGGCCCTATAAACATTTTGGCTCAGGCTTTTTTGGGATCAAAAACACATTTTCAAGCTCCACAATGGGAAAATTCTCATGGCACAGCCCATGCCAAATTTTGATGTTTTTACATGTGACCATGAGAATATGTCCAAGTATACTCTACATTCCTAATACCTGGGTAATCACTGGCACTCAAGTCCCGCTTCAACACTTGTTGTCTTGGTTCCATATAATTGAGAATTCATTCCATTCAAGTGAGATTTAATGCAATTATTGAATATATGTGTGATTTCGTTTAGGTTAAAAATGAATCAAAAGTTCTACAAACTTTCTGTGTCGTGTCTGCTAAAATAAAAATAAAGTAAATAAGTAAAGTAAATAAACAATAAAGGTTGCTATTAGTACTTAGGAGTGTCATTTTATGTCACATTGTGTTAAAATTACCATTGTATAATTTCATTTTGTCACAGAATAGATTGAGAGTCAACTGTTATCATTTTCTATTTTCACTTTTTAAAACCCTTTAAAAGATTTGCTATAGTATAGAACTGTCCCAGACTAGGTTGTCCTAATAGGACATGAACAACTACATTTACTTTTCGAGTGTTGATCTTGTTCTGACAATATTCTGGTCATTTTGATAAGTAGCATATGTCCAGATTAAGGATCTGCATATTATATTAATTCCCAGTAAATTCACCAGACTGTGATAGTAACAGCAGGCTTCACGTACTGTTAACCATGGGCAATACTCTCACTTTGTTATGGAAGACTCACAAGAAGTCAATAACAACTCAGTCCACACCAATCTACCCATCTATATAGCTCAGGGGTCCCCAAACTAAGGCCCGGGGGCCGGATGCGGCCCTCCAAGGTCATTTATCTGGCCCCCACCCTCAGTTTTATAATATAATATTTTATATCATTTTTAATAATATATTGAATTTACATATAATATTGATAATACAGTAGAGTCTCACTTATCCAAGCCTCTCTTATCCAAGTTTCTGGATTATCCAAGCCATTTTGGTAGTCAATGTTTTCAATATATCGTGATATTTTGGTGCTAAATTCGTAAATACAGTAATTGCAACATAACATTACTGCGTATTGAACTGCTTTTTCTGTCAAATTTGTTGTATAACATGATGTTTTGGTGCTTAATTTGTAAAATCATAACCTAATTTGATGTTTAATAGGCTTTTCCTTAATCCCTCCATATTATCCAACATATTCTGCCGGCCCGTTTATGTTGGATAAGTGAGACCCTACTGTAATATTATAATGTTATACAATATAATACTAATACCAGATAATAATATTAATTATATGTTATATATTACACTAGCTGTGCCCGGCCACGCGTTGCTGTGGCGAAGTCTGGTGGTATGGGAAATAAAGTATTGAGGAATTGGTGGTAGTTAAGGTAAAGGGTAAACGTTTTCCCCTGACGTTAAGTCCAGTCATGTCCGATTCTGGGTGTTGGTGCTCATCTCCATTTCTAAGCCAAAGAGCCGTTGTTGTCTGTAGACTCCTCCAAGGTCATGTGGGATGACTGCATGGAGCAGCGTTACCTTCCCGCCAGAGCAGTACCTATTGATGCACTCACATTTACATGTTTTCGAACTTCTGGGTTGGCAGAAGCTGGGGCTAACAGTGGGGGCTCACTCTGGTCCCCCAATTCAAACCTGCGGCCTTTCGGTCCAGAAGTTCAGCAGCTCAGCGCTTTAACATGCTGTGCCATCAGGGGACATTATTTCCTAAAGGTTGTGAATATACAATATTTCTGATTGTTTTTTTTTTTTGTCTGTTGGAGGCAAGTATGAATGCTGCAATTAGGAAAAATGATTAGGATGTAATGGCCTTGCAGATTTAAAGCCTGGCTGTTTCCTCCCTGAGTGATTTTTTTGTTGGGAGGTGTTAGCTGGCCCTGATTGTTTCCTGTCTGGAATTACCTTGTTTTCAGAGTGGTGTTGTTTGCGATATTTTATATGCTTCTACTGTCTGTGGCCCTGAGAAAACAGAGGATTGGCCAGACTTTGATGATGGGAATCCTTTGTTGGGAGGTGTTAGCTGGCCCTGATTGTTTTCTGTGTGGAATTCCCCTATTTTCAGAGTGTTGTTCTTTATTTAGTGTTCTGATTTTAGAGATTGTATTGTTCTGTTTTATTATACCACATTAATTTTTATATATTCTGATTTTAGTGTTTTTGAAATACTTGGAGCCAGATTGTATTCATTTTCACGGTTGACCGCAACACAATAATAATAATAATAATAATAATAATAATAATAATAATAATAAGGATAGTAATGATAGTAATAATAATGACTTTGGTAATACATAGTGCTTCACTGCCTTCTCAGCTTCCTTTCTGGAAGAAGCCTTTCTTGGGAGGTGTTAGCTGGCCCTGATTGTTTCCTTTGTGGAATTTCCAATTTCCTTGCTTTATTTACTTTCTTTATTTCTTTATTTCTTTATTACTGTCCAGGTTTTAGAGATTATATTGTTCTGCATTATTCTATCCTAGAAATTATTTCATATCAAAGTAGAATCTCACTTATCCAACATTCGCTTATACAATGTTCTGGATTTTCATAATCAATGTTTTTGTAGTCAGTGTTTCAAATTCATTGTGATATTTTACTGGTAAATTTGTAAATACAGTACAGTAGAGTCTCACTTATCCAACATAAGTGGGCTGGCAAAATGTTGGATAACCGAATATGTTGGATAATAAGGAGGCGTTAAGGAAAAGCCTATTAAATATCAAATTAGGTTATGATTTTACAAATGAAACACCAAAACATCATGTTAGACAACAAATTTGGCAGAAAAAGTAGTTCAATACGCAGTAATGCTATGTAGTAATTACTGTATTTATGAATTTAGCACCAAAATATCACGATATATTGAAAACATTGACTACAAAAATGCGTTGGATAATCCAGAACGTTGGATAAGCGAGTGTTGGATAAGTGAGACTCTACTGTAATTACTTCATAGCATTACTGCGCATGGAACTACCTTTTCTATCAAATTTGTTGTATAATATGATGTTTTGGTGCTTAATTTGTATAACGATAACCTAATTTGATGTTTAATCAGCTTTTCCTGAATCCCTTCTTATTATCCAATATATTTACTTATCCTGCCGGCCTGTTTATGTTGGATAAGTGAGAGTCTACTGTATATTGATCATCTTATATTATCTGCTTAGAACTGGATTATATGAGGCCCCTTCTTCACAGTTGTATAAAATGCACACTGAAGTGGATTATATGGCAGTGTGGAGTCAAGATAATCCAGTGCAAAGCAGATAATATAAGATTATAAATGGGTTATATAGCTCTGTGGAAGGACCTTGAGTCTACACTGCCATATAATCCAGTGCAAATTAGATAATCTGTGGAAGAAGAGTAAGTGAGGCCTAAATTTTCCTGTCCCCTAACTGAAACCTGGCTGTCCCTTGGTTGCTAGGCAACGAAGTGGGCAGAGATTAGCCCTCTAAACTGGCAGCAATTGGATAAAAACAATTATTGCTCTCCCTCTAATTAGGACTTTATTTTTCTTTTCTTTTTGTTGTATCAACCTAGAGGCGTGGATGATGGGTTGTGTTGTCAAATTTCGAGGTTGGGGGGCCTGTAGTTTTGTTGTTTTGTCCACTGCCCTGATGCCATCACTCTTTTATATATATAGATATAATATTACAGTATAGTGCAGGGGTCCCCAAACTAAGGCCTGGGGGCCGGATGCAGCCCTCCAAGGTCATTTACCTGCCCCCCGCCCTCAGTTTTATAATATAATATTTTAATATCATTTTTAATAATATAATATATTGTGTGTGTGTGTGTGTGTGTGTGTGTGTGTGTATATATATATATATATATATATATATATAATATTGATAATAACATTATAATGTTATACAATATAATATTAATAATACCATATAATAATATTAATTATATGTTATATATTACATATAATATTACAGTATAGTGGTATAGTTCAATATAGTAATATATAATGCTAATATTGTGCTATGCTAATAATATAATATATTGTATGTACAAACAGCTGCTCTGAGTCCCCTTCAGGGTGAGAAGGGCAGGATATAAATGTAATAAATAAATGTAGTAAATGAATAAATAAATAATTTTAGACTTAGGCTCACCCAAAGTCTGAAATTTATTTATTTTATTTATTTATTTACAGTATTTATATGAAATGACTTGAAGGCACACAACAACAACAACAACAACAATCCTAATTAACTTGACTATCTCATTGGCCAGAAGCAGGCCCACACTTCCCATTGAAATCCTGATAGGTTTATGCTGGTTACAATTGTTTTCATTTTAAAATATTGTATTGTTCTTTCATTGTTGTTGTTGTTTTGCACTACAAATAAGACATGTGCAGTGTACATAGGAATTTGTTCGGTTTTTTCTTTTCTTTTTCCAAATGATAATTCGGCCCCTCCACAGTCCGAAGGATTGTGGACCGGCCCTCTGCTTTAAAAGTTTGAGGACCCCTGATATAGCTGTTCTGTGAATTCATTTCCTTTTTCAGATTGACTACATATTGTGAGATAGAAAGTAAGAGTGGACAGAAAAGACAGATAGAATGACACAGAAGAATGACTGATATATAATGGCACTATTAAGGCTAGATATATTGAATCAAGAGTAGCTTGAAGTCTGAGCAAAGTTGAGATGGATTATGAAGTAAATGAAAATACTTGAGAATCTACTAGGCATGTCTGATCGATAAAAAAATGTTTCAGTTCTCGTTTCTAAAGTAGAAAGTAGCTGGCACTTCGATATAGAAAGTATTTCCAATTTTTTCACCTAAAAATTTCAGATATTTCCAAAAATCCATAATGATTCTAAATGTTTCTAAAATGGCAGACGCGCATGCGCAATCGCAAAAAAAAAAAAGGAACCGGGGGGGGACTTTTACAGGGCTCTCCCGCCCTCATTTCTTGAGCTATCCTCATCAAATTTGCAATGCCCTTGCAAGTTGTGCAAAGAAAACTAGAAATTCCCTTGCTATATTTGTAAACGAGAAGGACACTAGAAATCAGTGGTGTCTCTGGCTATGTAATCCCACAAGCCTCAACCCAATGCCTTCAATTAGAAATGGACCAGTGACCACCATGCCAAGCAATGCCCTGGCAAGGAGTGCAAAGATACTTTGAAAACTAGAAATTCCCTTGCTAAGAGAAAGAACCAGCAACAAAACCCTAACCCTTTCTCCAAACCCCTCTGTGGGAACAGCCAGACTGGGCCCTTTCACCCTCTCTCTCCCTTAAGAGGCTTGCTTGCTCTCTGTTTGCAGACCACCACTCTATCCGTGCAAAGCCCAGCCCAGAATGGCTCGCCTGGGCTACACAATGGGCTTTTATGGCAATCTTCCACATGGACGCAGAGAACCCTAGCCCCCACCTTTGCGTCCATCGTGGAAGCTTCTGATTGGTTGGGGAGCGGCAACCATGTTAGGCTGCGCTAAGCTTCCATTCAAGGTAGGTTGCAGAAAATTTTGTTAAAAATATTTTTAAAAATTAACAAAACATTAAGAGACAATTAGAGACTGGGCCAACAATGGTTTGAATTACATTGCTGGTTGCGCTGTGAGACAATGTCTTGGAATGCATATCAAAAAGCGAGAACAATCCGAAATAATTCCGATATACGATTCAAAATGATTTTTTTGGACATGTCTAGTATCTACCTATGTATTTTTGTCATTATCATAGATACACTGGCACATTTCATTTGGTACTATTCATCCATTCATCCAATGCTTTTGAGTTTGGAAAGATTGGCCGCTTACAAGAAACGTTGCCCAAGGGACGCCCGACTGAATTTTTGAGGAGGCTCTTTCCATGTCCCTCGTATCGAGGAAGGCTATGAGAAAGGTTGCATCATGGGAACAGTTTTTGTGGACCTTACGGCAGCCTATGACATGGTGCAACATAGAAAAATTCTGCATAAAGTCTACCATATCACCTGGGACTTTGACTTTACAAAAACTGTCCAGACCCTCCTAGAAAACTGCAGCTTCTATGTGGAGTTTCAGGGCCAGAAAAGCAGATGGAGGAGGCAAAATAATGGTTTACCCCAAGGCAGTGTTCTTGCCCCAACCTTATTTAATATCTTCACGAACGATCAGACACAACCACCACTCACAAAGAGCTTTAGATATGCTGATGACCTTGGCCTTACAACACAAGCGAAAGATTTTAAAACAGTTGAAAACCAACTCACTAATGCCTTGAAAGATCTCTCCAGCTACTACAAAGAGAACCACCTGAAGTCTAACCCTGCCAAGACACAAGTGTGTGCTTTCCACCTACATAACCGTGAAGCCAATAGGAAACTGAAAGTTACTTGGGAAGACCAAGAGCTCGAACACTGTTTCCATCCTAAATATCTTGGTGTCACCTTAGATCGAACACTAACATATAGGAAACACTGTATGAACACCAAGCACAAAGTAGCTGCATGCAGCAACATCCTGCAGAAACTGACTGGCAGCGCATGGGGTGCAGACCCACAAGTAATAAGAACATCAGCTCTGGCCTTGTCTTACTCAACTGCTGAGTACGCCTGCCTTGTCTGGCACAAGTCTGGCACAAGTCATGTGAAGCAGGTGGACATAGCACTAAACGAAACGTGCAGAATAATCACAGGATGCCTTAAACCTACACCTGTTGATAAACTCTACAAGTTAGCTGGCATTGCCCCTCCTGACGTGCGACGGGAAGTTGCTGCTAACTGCGAGAGAAATAAGGTCGAACATTGTGAAAGCCATCCACTGCATGACTATCAGCCTCCTCCCACCAGACTCAAATCAAGGAAGGGCTTCATGAGAACCACCACTCCTCTTGATGTTCCTCCAGCAACAGCAAGGGTGTCCCTCTGGGCAGCTAAACCTGGCAATTCTAACTGGATGGCCCCCCATGAGGGTCTTCCTCCAGGGGCAAACTTGGAAGTCCCTGAACAGACTCAGAAGTGGAGTGGGCAGATCTAAAGACAACTTGGCAAGGTGGCACTACCTGGAGGAATCCTCCACCTTGTGTGACTGTGGAGCAGAACAAACAACCCCGCACATGTATGCTTGCCCACAATGTCCTGCCTCATGTATGGAGGAGGAGTTGTTTAAACCTACGGACAATGCGGTTGCTGTTGCCTGCTTTTGGTCTAAAACTATTTAGTTGCTTGAGATTTCCTTTTTTTCATCATTTTAAAATGTATTTGTTATGCAATGCTTTTGACACAAAATAAATAAATAAATTTGGTACTATAACAAAAAAAATCTGATTTCAAATTAAGTTCACACAACTTTTAAAATAACTGACTGTATTTATCTGACAAACTGTAAGTAAATAGCTATAGGAAATGCAGGGTGTGCAAGATGATGCTAAGGAAAGTAAATCATACAAGCTCTTATCCATGGGCGATAAATATAGTAGTGAGGAATATGGTCATTAGAATTCTAATCTGAACTGACCTAGGTAAGATTTTGAATTGATTTGTGTATTGTGTACCATTCTTGTACCGGTTTGCACCTTTTACCTTTGTCAACTCGATATAGACACAGGGTCTATTCCCATCCCAATTTGCACTTCCAGAATTTGCAGCACTTTATCAGTCACCTTGTGTTTACAATATTTATATGGTGCACCTTACCCAGTCTACTTTTACAATCTCTCAGTTTTAATCCATGTTTTTATTAGTTCTTGTTTTTTATTGGCTAATGTTTAATTTTTTTTATTTTATTGTGCAAGTTGTTGTCTATTGCTGTGTTTTATACTGCTACTGTTTTTATTCGGGCTTGGCCCCATGTAAGCCACCCTGAGTCCCCTCCGGGGAGATAGAGGCGGGGTATAAAAATAAAGTTATTATTATTATTATTATTATTATTATTATTATTATTATTATTATTATTATTATTATTAATTGTTTCAGCATGCCTGAAGATCAATGCCTGCCCACTCTACAACTTGAAGTAATATAGCCACTTTCCACTGCTGGAGGAATAGGTCTGTTCCATCCTGATCTTACTGGCTAGCTGGATATTTGGATTTTTATGTTAATTACAAGCCATTTTTAGGTGGCATCACTAGAGTGATATGGTGGTGCAAACCACTCTGGGTGATGCCATCAGTGTGGGTGACACCAAAATAACTTTCTATAATGTCTTTGTGCAGTGTGTCAACAGAAATTTATTGTTTCTTATATGCATTTAGATATAACTACAAAAACATTTCTTGTACCCACCTTACATGTACAGTATCTATATACCTGATCAGAACTGGCATTATTACCCAATTATAACCATGTCTGCTTAAAGCATGCACTGTTGTGTTTGTTGCAGCTGTTTTTTTAAAAAATAGTCCCAAATTTTATCATTTTTTCTGATATTTTAACTACAATATGTCTGGTATGAGAGTGGGTCTATGCTGGTGACATCATGAGTTCCCACATTAAGTGATACTAACCTGAGTGACACCTCTGCATCTTTGACATTTTCAAAGTGTAGTCCTCACCTTTTTTTAAAAACACATCAAATGAATTTTAAACAAGTGTTTGAAAGTGTGAAAATAAATTTCAGAATAACATTCAAAAACATTTTTCAATGTCTCATTTATCTTATTGTGCAACTTATTGCAGAAAGAGAACAAGACAGATTTATAACCAAATACATGCCCAAAGTGTTACAAATTTGAAATAAACTGATTAATTCACTCCAAATTCTTAAAACTAAGTCGTGATATAGATGTAAACATGAATATGAGGTTGTTACCCATGTCATTTGGAAGAATTAAGGGTACTATTACTTATGTTTGATAATCCAGCATTATGCAGATCCACTTCCTGGCTGCCATTCATGTATCTTTACTCCTCATGTAAAAAGGTTATATAGTAAAGCAAAATAAGACAGTGAAATTAAAATGTCAAATACAAAATTGGCATATAGATCATATAGAACCTACTGTTTCTTTTTTATTTTCTTTTAGAAAAAAATTCAGATTTGAGTTTCAAAGTTTTTCATAAATATTCTTTACACTTTTTTTTAAAAAAAGACATGAAAGTACTTCATTTCTTAGATTTGCGATGTCCTTTCAGAAAAGTGTAATATTCGTACATTTCAGTGTTTATGGGAAAATGTTTTATTCTTCATTTTTCTTCAAGTTCACATATATCTAGTTCATAGAAAAATTAAAAAGAGCAAACGCCTTTTATAGCCTTTTGCATAGCAAAAATAATCAACATCTTGCTCTCTTCCCAAGGGACACCATCCCAGAATTTTTAATTATTGGTGTATGTTAATTTGACCAATTATTGATTGGAGGGGACATGGTAAGGGTGATGGGCAAGTGGTGCCAAACTAATTTTGACACTGTTCATACATACTGCCTCCATGCAGCTCCCAAACCAGCTTGGGGAGAGAGAGTGTAGCCTGCCACTCCTGCTCTTTCAAAATGCACTCTTGATCATTTATTTTAAAAGTTTGAAATTCAGCAGGAAAATTTTTGGCTTGTTCAATGGAGTGAAACCACATTTGAGGTAGATGCTGTGTTTCTAAAAGTCTTTTTGCCCCCTTGCCTCAGAGTGAAAATGGGAGACAATGACATGGAATTAAATCAGGTCACATCTTTATTAAGCCAAATGAATTCAAGCTGTAATGAGTAAATTAAATCTAAATGACACATTGACACCTAGCTCATTGAAGACTAAGAAATAACTACATAACCATCTCCAAAATAATAGATGTTCAGTGAAAAAGAGACCAGGAAGATGGCATCCCTAATTCTGGTACTTTATCACATGAACCTGTTATTCTACTGTAATCATAGAATCATAGAGTTGGAAGAGACCTCATGGGCCATTCAGTCCAAGAAGCAGGAAATTTGCATTCGAAGCACTTCTGACACATGGCCATCCAGCCTCCAAAGAAGAAGCTTCCATCACAGGGCAGAGAGTTCCACTGCTGAACAGCTCTCACCATTAGGAAGTTCTTTCCATTCTTAATGATCAAGGGTTCTCCAGACCCTTGATCATTTTAGTCGCCCTCCTCTAGAAACATTCTAGCTTGTCAACATCTCCCTTCAATTGTGGTGCCCAGAATTGGACACAATATTCCAGGTGTGGTCTGACTGAGGCAGAATAGAGGGGTAGCATGACTTTCCTGGATCTAGACGCTATACCCCTATTGATGCAGGCCAAAATCCCATTGGCTTTTTTAGCTGACATATCACATTGTTGGCTTATGTTCAACTTGTTGCTCATGAGTACTCTAAGATCTTTTTCACACGTACTCACTCTATCACTGATGCATACCTTTCATATTGGACCTCTCTTCAATCAAACAATTACCTTGATTTATCAGTTTGCACTCTTGTGACCATTCCTCTGCATATCCCCCTAATCCTGCCTTCCCACACTACCACTGTTTCTTAATCTTTTTAGAACCATTTTACAATTCCAGCACTGAAAAAAAAGGAAAATACAATTATAAAATACAAAGTGAATGGAAAATTGACATCTTGGGAATACTGAGGAGGAGGGAGGAGAGGAGGAGAATCCTGTCCACTGATGTTATATTACTATTGACATGCCAGTACGGAAGCAGAAGTGACTCATTTCACCAAGGGATGTGATGGAAATGTTGTGGGTTTGGAAGCTATTGAAGCGTTTTATCTGTCAATAGCTATAGATGGGATAATCCTAGGGAGGAGTCAGACCGGCAATTGTTCATCTGCAATATCAGTTTGCCTACCTTGTGCAATAAAGTCCTTACAAAACCTGGCAGTCCCCAAGTAAACACAGGTCTCATACTATCTCACAAGCTCACATTTCAGCTTTGAAACAGGTGGGGGGGGGGGGGAACTTCCCAGCACAGTGCTAGGTAGGGAGTTAAATGACTATATTTACCATACAAGTGGTTGTGTGATATAATGGCGAGGGCCCTAGGTAGGAGCTAAGGACCTCCATGTTTAGATCCACTTGAATAATTTTATGGATAGTCTTGGTCTCTCTTTCACTTTTACCTATCTGACAGACTTGTTGCAAAGATGAAGTAGCAAAGAGGGGAGGTCATTGAAGTGTGGGCTGGATATAAATATAAACAACAAATGAATAGATAATTCATAAGCTTTCCTTTCATTAAGACACTTAAAGTAATTTAGTCATTCCTTTTTATTAAAAATTTATTTAGATTCCTTGGAAAATAAAACAATAATAACATTTCCACCCTCCTGATTAGTAAATGCTTTCTAATTGGGGCACAGCAGCTGGCCTCTCAAAAAAGATACCCTGTGATTAGCAGTATTTGTAATGAAAAGTTAAAAAGAGTCTCCTGATAGTGAACAGCCTTAGATAATATTTTTGTCATGACTAGTTTTTCATTAGCAACCTTTTATTTAGCCCTGTGTAAAAACAACATATATTAAAAGAAAATACTCTATAGCTGAACACTCAAGTCTAAAATCAGGGGAGAAGCATGAAGACCACAGGGCTCCCTATCAAACAGTATCTCTGAAAATTACAAACACAATCCAGGTGTGGATAAACTCCATTTATCTCAATGGGTGAGATAAGAACACATTTAGATTGAATGGGATAGATTATGCACATAATGACTATTTTTGGAGCTTGAAAATGCTATTTTGGACAATCACTAAGCAGTTAGGGTATTCATAGATCTGTGGGCTAAAAGGTAACTTTTCCAATATCTTGTTATGAGATGTTTCTCATAAAAATGAGAAACATCTCAGGAAGGGCAAAAATGCTATTTTGACTGTATGAAAGCAAATGACTGGCTACCCCCCCCCCCCCCACACCCCAGTGGATCAGAAATGGGAACACTGGATTCAATGCATCACCCAATGAAATATTGTCCCAAATCCACCCCTGGAAGATGTTTGTCTGAGAAGAGAAACTTCCATCAGCCGCATTGCATCTAAGGCTAATATCAGCTCATTGAAAAGAGGCTGCTAATTAAGACTTTAATGATGGAAAGAACTAGTACTTGAAAATACTCAAAAAAGTGTTGAAAAACCCCAATGAGAAGACTCATGGACAGATGAAATTCTTTGCAATTCACAACTTATTCTATGTCAAATTTATGCATAGCATTTGTGTATAGAAACCAGCATTTTCTATGCAATAAAAAGCAGTTTTTAAAAATTAAGGACATTATTTCTGCAGAGAAGTACTATTTTCAATTGAGAAAATATTATTTCCTGCACAGAAAATGCTATTTTGGGTGGAGAGCCAGACTCATGTGTTTTCCTCTGATTGAATTTCTAACTGCAGCCTTTTCCAAACAGAAAACAGAATTTTAAGCAAGAAAGGCTGTTTTCCTCATAAAAATGTAATTTCCTTTGCAAAAATACCAAATGTGAATTTTGTATAGAATAAGTCCTAAACTGTGAAAAATATTGACACACTGACCACAACTTTCTTACAGTGGGACGAAAATATTTAAAATGACTTGTTGGTTTTTTCAAGAAGGTAGTCACCAAAGCATCACATTTCTTCAATCCTCTACTTTTTATATTGTAGTTCTTGTCCTGCTTCTGTTCTTATCAGGGGCAGTTAGTTTAATAAAAAGATATCACCATAATTGCTTTTGCATAATAAATGTAATAAGTAGGGTTTAAACTGTAATTTCAAAGGGTTGTTGTCACACCTCAGCCTTGATTCACCTTCCTCTAACACACAAACTCCACAGCAGGTTTGAGTCTTTTTAGTTTATTAAAGATAGATAGTAAAAAGTTCTCCAAAAAGCAAAAGTAAAGCATCAAAAGTCAGTTACAAATATAGTCTTGAGATATAAGTCCAGAGCTTACAAGGAATAAACAACATCCAAAGAGAGCATGGCAAATTCCAAGAAACATGGATACATGGGCTGCAATATAATCCAAAGCACAGCAGGAAAACTGGAGCTTGCTTTTCCGGTAGCGAGAAAGTTGCTTTGACAAAAACTTTCCCCCGAATGCACCCCTTTAAACACTCTTTGCAAAACATGAAAGCATTTCTCTGCCCCCACACCTCCCCCCGCCTGTTTGCAATTCTCACACTATGCTGTACCCTCAATTCCAAATGCTCTGCTTTATCTAAGGAGCCCATCCCATCAAGGTCAGCTTGCTCGTTATTTTGCTGAGACTCATTATTAAGCTGGGAACCTTCTATCCTCCCTTCTTCCGTTCCCATGTCAGTGTGCACCTAGCTGGTTTCAGTGGCTTCAGGGTCATCAACTCCAACCCTCCCTGTGGGAAACTGAACCTGCACTCTCTGTTCCTCATCTTCCAAATCTACAAGCCTTTCGGGGAGATTCTGAACCTGAATCCCTCTTTCTTCCTCAGAGTCAATCCTAGATTCAAGCTGAGTTACAACAGTAGTTGTGCCTAGAAAATTAGCTGTATATTCCAGCAATCTTTTGTAACCATTAGGTATGTCCAAAAATCATTTTGAATCTTATATCAGATTTATTTCAGATTGTTCTCGCTTTTTGATACGCATTCCAAGACGTTGTCTCACGGCACAACCGGCAATGTAATTTGAACCATCGTTGGCCCATTCTCTCATTGTCCCTTAATGTTTTGTTAATTTTTTTCCAAAGAATTTTAAAAATATATTTTAAAAAATATTTTTTTAAAAAATTCTTTCTGCAACCTACCTTAAATGGGAGCTTAGCGCAGCCTAACTTGGCTGCTTCTCCCCAGCCAATCAGAAGCTTCCACAATGGATGCAAAGGTGGTGGCTAGGGTCCTCTGCATCCACATGGAAGATTGCCATAAAAGCCCATTGTGTAGCCCGGACGAGCCATTCTGGGCTGGGTTTTGCACAGAGAGGGTGGTGTTCTGCAAACGGAGAGCAAGCAAGCCTTGTGTCTTGAAGGAGAGAGAGGGTGAAGGGGCACGGTCTGGCTGTTCCCACAGAGGGGTTTGGAGAAAGGGTTATGATTTTGTTGCTGGTTTCTTCTCTTGTGAGTGTGTTAATTTTGGGTCGCGCTCAGCTATTAAGAGCTGTGAATTTTAGGGTTATTTTTAATTTTTTTCCCATATTATCAAAAAAATTATCTAGCTTTCAATTTCGTTAAAAATTGTTCAATTTCGTTAAGAATTTCAATTTCGTTAAGAATTAGATGCTTCTCAAACAATGTTAATGGGATCAATTCACCCAACAAAAGAAAAAGGATTTTCAATCAAATAAGAAAAGGCAACTACAATGTAGTTGCCCTTCAAGAAATGCACATTGCACAAAAACATGCGGCCCATTTGGCTCAGAAAAATATTGGAAAAGAATTTTATGCTTGTGCTCCAGATAAGAAAAGAGGTGTAGTTATTTATGTTAACCCAAAAATACCGGCTCATTTGGCAGTTAAGGATAAAGATTGAAGAATAATTGGAATCCAAATTATAGTTGATAATCAAAAAAATACTGATTTGCAATATTTATGCACCTAATGGGCCTAAGACAGATTTCGTTGAAGAATTAAAAGATCTAATTTCAAAAGAACACTTTGATGATTTGATGATAATGGAAGACTTTAACGGAGTAATGGATAGCATGAAGGACAAGAAAAATGACTCCAAATAGCATAGGGATAAATATACTGGTAAACTTCTGGCTTTATTTATAAACTTCTTAGAAGATTTCAATTTGCAAGACTCCTGGAGAATACATCACTGGACAGAAAAAGACTATACTTTCTATTCAGACAGACATCAAAGTTGGTCCAGGATTGATGTCACTCTCAAGGCAGCGGAGCACCAAGAACCAAACACGGAGGCCAATAACTATCTAATATCTTTATTAAGGAAATATATATAAGTAATAAAAACAAGTAGAAAATGTAGTCCAGAAGCAGACCTATCAAATGAGGTCAGATATAGTCCAGAAATGTTTTGTCCAATAAATGATATTAGAGTTCAAAGTTAAATCCCAACCGAAACACACACTATTGCCAAGCAATAGTGTGGGGAAAACGTCCAGGGTCTTTCAGGGTCCAAGGTAAAAATCACAACAAGATATGAGGCAAAACTTGATTCTTGGAGCAAGGTCCGTGGCTAGGAACAAGGCGAGGCAACTCTTGAAATACTTGGAAAGACAAGGCAGTTCATGAATACTTGGATTGGCAAGGCAAGGAAGCTGGGGTTGCGGACTTGCGAAGTCCACACTAGGCTGGAACGCACATTCACTCCTGAAGCTGCTCTGTTGACTCCGCACAGATCCAACCGTGCCAGGCACCTATATCGGGATCTCGTTTTCCCGCCAAACAGGTGTCCAGCGTTCTCTTTCCCTAGAGAACAGAAAACGAAACCCAGCTTTCTCCAGATGTGAGACTCCCTAGATTTTCCAAGGGAAGCATGGCTAATCAGTGTCTTGTTTAGCTGCGATTCTCAGACTCCTGCGAATCTGCTCCCTTTCCCTCCTTTCCGCAGTATAGGACTGTCTCCTGGCAAAAGGAGGCGAGGATTGCTCAAGGTCTTTTTTAATTGCTTCTTGGGCAAAAACATCAACATCAGGCAGCTGAAAGGATTCCGGCTGTTGTTGATCCGGAGAAAACCCCATGTTTTCATCCTCATCTGCCACAGGGACACTAGGAGCGGGACTACAAGGCCCATGAGTCATCACAATTGATATGGTTTTGACTACAAATACATTGACAACAAAAATTGCAAGAATCAAAATATTGCCAAGAACTCATTCAGACCATTGCCCCTTTGAAAAAATACTATATTCGACCCCTAGACAAAGGAAGTGGCACTTAAATGACAATTTATTAAAGGAAGAACTGTTCTGCAGTGGCTCCGGTCCTTCCTGGAGGGTCGTTCCCAGATGGTGAAGCTGGGGGATACCTGCTCGGACCCCTGGCCATTGACCTGTGGGGTCCCGCAAGGGTCTATTTTATCCCCCATGCTATTCAACATCTACATGAAACCGTTGGGAGAGGTCATCCGGAGTTTTGGAGGGTGTTGCCATCTCTACGCAGATGACACACAAATCCACTACTCATTTCCATCTAACTCCAAGGAAGCCCCTCGGATTCTGAACCAGTGCCTGGCCGCTGTGGCGGACTGGATGAGGAGGAACAAGCTGAGGATCAATCCTGATAAGACAGAATCCCTCCTCGTCAGTCGCTCGTCGGATCGGGGTATTGGGTGGCAACCTGTGCTGGACAGGGTTGCACTCCCCCTGAAATCACAGGTCCGCAGTTTGGGGGTCCTCCTGGACTCAGCGTTGACGCTTGAGGCTCAGGTGTCGGCGGTGGCCGGGAGGGCCTTCGCACAACTCAAACTTGTGCGCCAACTGCGACTATACCTCGTGAAGTCTGACTTGACCACGGTGGTGCATGCCTTAGTTACCTCTAGACTGGACTACTGTAATGCGCTCTACGTGGGGCTTCCCTTGAAGACGGCCCGGAAACTACAATTGGTTCAGCGTTCGGCGGCCAGATTAATAACAGGGGCGAGCTACAGGGAACGATCTACTCCCCTGTTCAAAGAGCTCCACTGGCTGCCGTTCACTTTCCGGTCCCAATTTAAGATGCAGACCATCATCTATAAAGCCCTAAACGGTTTGGGACCCACCTACCTTAGTGACCGTATCTCCTATCATAAACCTGCCCGATCCCTTCGTTCATCCGGGGAGGCCGTTCTTTCGCCACTGCCTTTATCCCAGGCCCGTCTTGTGGGAACGAGGGAGAGGGCCTTTTCTGCTGTGGCCCCCCGACTGTGGAATTCACTGCCCACTGAGATCAGGCAAGCCCCCACCTTGTTAGCCTTTAAGAAAGATCTAAAAACATGGCTTTTCCGATGTGCCTTTGGGGAGTAAATGTTATATACCTCTTTGGTTATTCCCCTTGGATTCTATCCTTTAGACTGCTCCACCATTTTATATCCCTGTTCCCTTTATTCGTATGCCTCTCTCTTCCGAGTTTTTAATTAAGTGTTCATGTGGCCCGCCCTGTTTTTTACTGTTTTCTCTGATTTGTGCTGTAATGTATATGATTATTTTTGCACTGTTATATTGTGTTATGATATGTTGTTTTATTTTGTTATATTGTATGGTGTCTGGGCATGGCCCCATGTAAGCCGCCCCGAGTCCCCGTTGGGGAGATGGTGGCGGGGTATAAATAAAGTTTTATTATTATTTATTATTATTATTGCTCAAACCTGCATTGTGTGTATTGCATCTGCACCAATGAATGTGTAAACCTCGCTAACCAGGCAAGCACCACTGTTTAATTCAATGGATCAGTCAGGTCTATAAGAATAAAGCCTGATGTGATCTGTGCTCAGTATGTGAAAAAGTTACTTTTTGGTCTACACATTTCCAGAATCATTATTGGTCTGACCCTTCTGTGAACTGCCGTCCAAAAAAATAAGTTATTCAAACTGTGCTTGAGTTGTTTCATCCACTGATGTGAGCTGGTAAGCCTGATTTAACAGAAAATCCACATATTTTCTTTAGTTTATTTCAATTGAGACTGTAGATTGCAGCAGCTATCGAAAATTCTACACTGGAAAACTGAAAAGATTAATACACACAGAGAGATTTGTATGTCAGAGCTTACAGAACCCAGTTAGTGTTTTTGTTTATCTCCTTCCATAATTTAAAGGCAAGGAATGTCCAGTGGCATGGAACAGTAAAAGAATGAGAACTCATAAAAAGAAGGCAATCTAAGAAAACCCATACAATTAATATATGTATTGGGGAAAATGTTCTGCTGAGGTTAAGATGTCAAAAGCATGGAAGAAATATTGACAGGGATAATGAGACCATCTGCAATAGCAACAAGCTGGATAAGTTTGTCTAATATATAGAAAACAGAAGATAAACTCTTTTAACCTCAGATCATAGGGTAATCCATGTTTTCAATTTTTTTGACATTATCAGATAATAACTGTCTCATGTTCTTTTCATTTTGGTTATTTATATGGGGCTCACTGTTAAATTTTGCATGTTTTCTTTTTTAGATATATCATTCATCTAGTCTGTGGTGGCAGAGGGTAGTATCTCAGCTTTATGATAATCTTTTCAAGAGATAAATTACTTTTCAGGGGCAACATTTGCCAATACCTTCCTTGTCTTTGCATATGTGTGAAGTGAGAAATCTTTTTTGATCAAGACTTTTGCTAACTGTTTATTTTCCTTCTTTTATTTCTAGTTATATTATATCGTCTATCTAAATCTCTGTTCTGAAAACTGCCATTCTCTTTTGACCTTATCACAAACCTCGGCATATGTCAGTTTAGCCCAGGTCAACCATGGAACCCACCGACTCCCATCAAATAACACTGGCGAGGCTCCAAGTAGGGCGGAGCTGGTGCATGCCGCTGCTGCGGCAACATGGGAGGTTTCCCGTGTTGCCATTAGAAGCAATGGGGGGAATCCATGCAGTCCACGCCTCCCCCATGGTATCAATTTATGGTGGAGTCAGGCAAAGCAGGCTGTGAGGCGCCGGGTTCCCCATGACCCCTGATGACATAGGGCAATTCCAGTGGCCATGTGACAAGGTCATTTATTTCATCTACCATTTTCAAATAGCATCAGCAATCTATTTCTGATTTTTTAACCATTCTAAACATTTTTCTTAGTATAACTATCACACACGGTTGAGAAAACAATATATCTTAGTCTCCCTCTAACCTTAGTTCCCATCACACCTGGCTCACCTTAGAAGAGTGTATTCAATAAATAACAGAAATAAAAAATAATTCTAGATAGCTGTGAAAATATTATTTTGCCATTTTAGGGTAAGACTTTGCAATGAAGTGTGTGTGTGTGTGGGAGGAACAGGCATCATTCATATCCTTTTTTTCTACTAACTTAGTTCTTTTTCAAAACCAAATATTTTATTTTTTATTTAATTACTATCTTTTTTTCCTTCAACAAAATATTCAGCCTCATGATTTCAGTACATACCGTTTCCACAAAAATAAGACATCCCTTGAACCTAGTAGAGGTTTTGCTGAATTGCTAAATATAAGGTCTTCCCAGAAAGTAAGACCTAGCAAAGTTTTTGTTTGGAAACATGCCCACCAATCAGATCACCAGAGCATGCAGGATCAGTAAATGTACATACCATAGATTGCTGTACATGGAAATAATGGTAGTAACAAGAAATTCACGATAGGACTCATAGTTTGTCTGGTTACGCTGGTTTGTGATAACAACTACTGTACAGTATATAATAAATGTTCGATTTTTTGTTCAACAATAAATGTGAATTCTTCTTCATGGAAAAATAAGACATCCCCTGAAAATAAGACCTAGCACATCTTTGGGGGCAAAAATTAATATAAGACACTGTTTTATTTTTCGGGAAACACAGTATTGCTTGCTCCATTTAAAACAGGGTTAATGTTATATTTAGCTGGACGCATGTTGTTTACTGATGGAGCTCCAAAGGAGTATTGGGTAGTATAAGCAACATTTAAGTGAATTTGGCAGAAAACACTCAACCTTCCTGAACAGGAAAAAGAAATATTTCTATTTTATATTTCTGTTTCAGAGCTATTGATGTATGATTGAAGTCAGCCCATAAGTTGCATTACATTTTTCCCATGCAGTTGAACTTAAGGCCTTAGAATCTCTGTTGTCAGACAAAAAGGATTGCATTCAAGCCATGTCAAAGCAGCTGATGGTTTGGGAAGATTTAGATCATCGCTCTTAAATGTCTTTAGACTTTAACACCAGGGATCACAAGAGTAGAATACCAGCCCTGCTGATTCATGTCAAAGGTCTATCTAGTCCTGGCTCTTGTTTCTGTGGTGAACAATCACTTGCATTTGGAAACAACAACAAACTTTCCCATTATTGTTTCCTTTGCTGTTTCTGATCTTGGAGACAGAAAGTCCTCTTGGCAATTCGTAGACACTGATAATCCCTACCACAAATCTATCTGATTTCTTAGACATTCACGGTAACCATCAACACATGATATAAAAATAAACTCATCGTTTAACTATGTGCAGTGTGAGGAGTTGTTTCTCTTTGACCTATCCTTCATCTACATGGGTTGACCTGCGTACTAATATCATAAACAAAGAAGAAAAACTTTCCCCCATTTCTACTTTCATCCATGTTGTGCATTATTTTATGCACCTCAGCCATGCCACCTCTTATTTTAAAATTCTTTTCTAAATGAAATAGCCCGAAAATAAAGGAAGTGTTCCTGCTCCATGAACATTTTGGTTGTCTAGTTCTACAATATTATTTTGGTGGCCAGAAGCATATGCAGTATTGGTCACAGTGCACAGAAACATAACAATATTAGCAATTTTATTTCTGATAGTTTTCATAATTATAGAACAATCTTTTTAACCACAGATTCAACATACATGGTTTCAGTTATCCAGCCACTCACCCCCAAATTCCTACCTGGAAGTGTTTGTGGGCCTCTCTAAGGACCTAACCACATTAAAAAAAAAATCCCCATCCTACCACACTTCACCGACACAGCTGGTGTGGAGGTCAGATTGAGGAGACAATGTGGGAGCATGCTGGAAAGTTATACTTTCTGGCATGTAATGAGCAAGCGGGTGGTGGAGTGCCAGGTGACAGATTCACCCCTCTGCCCTATGTCCCATGATTTCATAGTATTGAGCCCTTATTTATTTATTTCTAGTACTTGTACATCACTGTAACACCCCTAAGCAGCATGAACACTGGAAACCAACACAGAGGCCAATAAACAATCTAATATCTTTATTAAAGCAATAAAAGTTCTAAACAAAAATAAGCAGAGTATATAGTCCAGCAGTTGACCTTTTAAAGAAGATCAAAATTAGTCCAATAAAATGAAGTTATATGTCCAATATTAGAGTCTAAAGTCTATAATCCAAATAACCAAAACACACTCAAACTCTTTGGAAGTTTGAGTGGGGAAAAAGCAAGGTTTCGCAGGAAGATTCTTGAAGTAAAGTCCAGAACAAGGATTCAAGGCTAGGCAAGGTATTTCGTGATGGATCTCAAACGCAGTCCAAACTTGGCAAGGAGTGGGACGCAACTCCCAGACTACTCGTGAGTAAACGAGCCGGTGGGCCGCTTGGAAGCTCAGGAACAAGAGACGATGTTCTTCATTCAATAGTCATGTTGACACCGCGATAGGGAAAACTCCGTGCAGAACTTTTATTGAAGTTCAAGAGCTCCCCCCAAGCAGGTGTTTGACTCCCCAAATCTTCCCAGAGAATGGAGCTGTTTCAACATCGCACCAGATGCCTGCCTCCCTGAAAACTTCCCAAGGGAACCGATTTAGCCACAATCGCCTCTCTCCGCTAATCTCACGCTTCTCCTTAAAATCTGCCTTTGGGAGCGATCTGTTTAGAGAAAAGACCTTCTATCAAACACTTCTATCAAAAACTTTCCGGAGAACCAGGCTCCATTTCAAGGGCATCCCTAATTGGTTCTGGCACTGAAATGTCAACAGGAGACATCTGGAAAGGGACGGAATCTTGCTGAGATGGAAGAAAGCCCAAATCCTCTTCAGTTTGATCTATGATGGCTGCGGGGTCATGGGCCAAAGGTGCCTGAGACATCACAATCACTTGTAATCAATCTCTTAAGTTTATATTAAAACAGTAATAATAATTTTGAAACATGAATAAATTATGTTAATTATACAATAGAATACAACTCTTTACATAGCAATTTTTCAAACTAATGAATGATTAAAAGCATTCTTAAAATAATGCTATTTTGCTTATATTTTTAATCATCTTAAGTTTTGTATATGTATTCTTCCTTATAGTGTTACGGGTAAATTAAAACAGATAAAATTATCCTTCAGATATTGATATGGATGTAAAACATTCATTTGATATTGTTAGTTGCCTTGAACACTAAGCTTGAGGCCGGATACAACTATAGTAAAGAAATATCCTATCAATTCCCATGGCAATGACTATGCTTTTCATTTCGTGCTTAGACGAACAGCGGTTCAGAATGTAATGGATAAAAATTCAGCACATATTCAAAGATCAAAACCCCTAATTAGTTACCAATGAAGCTGACAGAAAAATTGTTGAACTGCTACAGAAGAAATGTCATGACACAGAATCAAGTGGAGTAAATGAAAAAAGCAATGAACCATCAAAGATCTGAAATAGGAACTGTTGTCATGTTTGTCAACTCACAAGCTTACCACTTTTACATAAAGTTGCTGTAACCTGCCCCTTAGTTTTGGAGGCATGACATGAAATGAATGTTTTGTTTTTTTAAAAAAATCTCAGATTAATTCATATTAGTTTGGCTAAAAAGAATAAAGAAACATTTAGGTTAAAAGAATTAGTGTAGCCTAGGCTTCTTTCCCCCCTAATATAAACTTCCACCAGATCTAAACATTTATTTGGAAGTAATTAAGACTGGATGCCTGTTTTCATGCTGATTTAATGGTGAATTTGGTTTCATTATCAGTTTTAAAACATCCATCCAAGGTGTTAAATTCTATCCCTCATGATTCCTGGTTCTTCACCGCAGGGCTGCTTCTGGCCCTTTTGAATGTCTAAGTGGGGAAATAACAGTGGTGGCAACACTTTGGAGCTTTCTCTCAAAGAAACATTGAGAGTTCAGAGGGGATAGGTAATTCTTTTAGGTTCTTCTGGGACAGACTAAACTCTTGCCTTTTGCCACCCAGAGAAGGGGATGATCATTTCTTTTAAAAAAGTTTAGGTATGGTACTTGCATTGACCCATGGATAAGTTGACCCAAGTTTTTTGGGTTGATTTTTGTCTTCAGTTTCAAGATTTATCTATTAGTATAGTATGGACTTCATCACACTTACTAAAAAAAAAGCATCTTAGGATGCTTCAAGCCTTCTTCAGGGATGAAGCCCCATGCCAGCCATCACATGCCGCCAACCAAACAAACACGGGAGCCTTCTTGTGTTGTACTGGCTCAAATGGAACCAACACGCCTTTGCCCTATTGGGGCAACACTTCCCCCATGTGATGGGGAAAGAGTCAGCATGCCTGCACGAGGGGCAACAAAAGTCGCCTCTCACACCTGCTGTTTCACTACACTTGCTGGCAAAATGGCACAGGTGTTTGTGTGTGGGTGGCTCCTCCATGTGATGAGGTCAAAAGTCTTCCACTTATATCTGTCAAAGTCCATTTGGAAATGTATAGCTGTCTTTGTATGATACTGTTAAAATTAGCTTTTCTTCTTAATCAGTTATTTATTGCGTTTTTTGTGATTTCTGTGAAGAATGGCTAACAGTGGGTAGGACCAGGGCCGTAGCCAGAAAAAAATTTCAGGAGGGGTTCTGAAAATTTCAGGGGGGGGGGGGTTGAACCCCTAGCACCCCCCCCCCCAGATATAAACATGTCAATATCTGCTTGAGATAGTGCCTGGAGGGACTCTTAATATTTTGCGTCTCATAGACTTAGCATGGGGATTTGGTTAACCAGTTAAAATTCATGAGTAAACCAGGTTTTATTTATAACCTGAAAAATTTCGCGGGGGGGGTGGTGGTGGTGTTGAACCCCTAACCCCTCCCCCCTCGCTACAGGCCTGGGTAGGACAAAAGAACAGGTTATGGATAGTTTCTACTTTTCCACCACAGCTAACATTACAACTTCTGTTGGGGAGCTGGAAATACCGCTCCTAATTTGATTTTTATGTGTCTATGTGCAGGATGTTGAAAAGGCAGTTTCATCATGTTAGAACTATAATACAAACATGTTGTTGAATTTGGCACAAACATTTTGCAGCACAGACCCAAAGATCATTCCTGTTTCTTCTGCCTTATTGTTTTCCTCATTTTGGTACTCATATCCTAACTTCTCCAATTTTCTGTGTGAATCCTCCTTTTGCTTTGCCATCTCTCAGAACGAAGGTCTTGGCTGGTATCCAAGTGCATAACACCATTTTCCACTGAGAATAATAGAATCATAGAGCTGAAAGAAGCCACAAGGGTCATCCAGTTCAACCCCCTCCTATGCAGGAATACACTTACCACTTGCAAAACCTGTTCTCACAGTTTGCAAGAAAAATTCATTTACTTTGCTGATTTCTTGAAGAAATCCTTTAAATTAGATTACCAAATGGCTTTACATTTTTAAAGTTGTGAGAAATTCTGTGGCTGCATCTTCCAAAAGAGAAAGCTGTATGCAGGAGAAATGCAGTTAGTGTACTGCAGCAAATGTTACTCATGCTTTACTTTAGAACAGGAATTTGTATCTGAATTGTGTTTTAAAAAGACAACTACTAGAACATCTATTTTTGTTCAGCAGAGTAACTTAAGCATAATTAGCTCGATCATGATAGCTAGTATCCGAAATAGGAAGAAAAAGATGTTCATGCACAGGTACTTTCTCCAACCATATATCATTGTCTTTCTTAGTGACATGCATCCCAACATAACAGTTTAAATGTAATGGTGCAGTGGGTTAAACCCTTGTGCCGAATGGACTGCTTACCTGAAGATTGGGTTGCTGACCTGAAGACTGCTGTTTCAAATCCACAGGATGGGGTGAGCTCTTGTCTGTCAGCTCTAGCTTGTGGGGACATGAGAGAAGCCTCCCAGCAGGATGGTAACACATCTGGGCATCCCCTGAGAAACATTTCTGTAGACAGCTAATTCTCTCACACCAGAAGCGACTTGCAGTATGTTCTCGAGTCATTTCTGACATGACAAAAAAGTTGAAATGTAGATGGTTACCTGTTATCTGCAATGTGTATGTTGCTCTGCCCATAGATTTATATCATATGTGGGTAGCAACTGTCAAGACCACATGATATATGTTGATTCAATTATTTCCTGTTTGTTTGGGTATTTATTTAATTATCGTGTCAGAAGCAAACCGAGGGTACAGTTGTAATGTATTTAAAAACACAAAGTTAAACACTTGGCATTATACCAAATGTCCTTTGACCAGTAGCTGGCCAGTTGGAGTGCCTTTGGTGTTGCTATAAGAAGGTCCACCATTGTGCTTGTGGTGGGGCTCAGACTGTATTGTAATAGGTGGTCTGTGGTTTGCTCTTTCCATATTTGCATGTCATGGACCCCACTTTGTGGGCTCATTTCTTAAGGTTGGCTCTGCATCTTGTGGTGCCAGAGCACAATCTGTTCAGTGCGTTCCAAGTCGCCCAGTCTTCTATGTGCCCAGGAGGGTGTCATTCGGTATCAGCCATGGCTTGAGATTCTGGGTTTTAGCCTGCCACTTTTGGACCCTTGTTTGCTGAAGTGTTCCTGCAAGTATCTCTGTAAATCTTAGAAATTTGTTTCTTGATTTAAGGCATTGGCACGCTGGCTGATATCTGAACAGAGCAGCCAATAATGAAAGGTTTCTTTGGGTGCCTATAAGTTGATGCTCAACATCTGTTTGGAAATTTGAGCCCTTCTCTTCCAGAGCATAGAAATCAAAGTAACACCCCGCATGACCTCTTTATCTTATGCTGTATCCTTCTCCAGCCTACAGCTTCTGCAAAATCTCCCAGGAAAGGAAAGGAAAAAAAGGGGAAAGTAGTCTTTGACATAGAAGACTGTAATGTTATCTGTGCCACCTTCTGTTCCTTTTCTTTTCCTGAAGTTCCATACAATAAATTCTTAGAAGAAAGAGGAACTGCCCTGGTAATTAAGTGCAAAGAAAATAATCTTAAAGCACTTCAGGTAAATTATATTTCTGTCAAGCTATTAAATTCATGTTCAAAAGTGTACATTTTTATGACTTCAATGTGCCAGTTTGACGACTATTTATACTCAAACTACTGAGTTTTAGACAATGTCTACCTCTGAGAAAACAGCATCTTCTAAAAAATGTTTAAAAGAAATCCCTTGCAGTAATTCACAAAGTATAACTATTATAAATCATCACAGTATACCCAAGCAATATATATAAGAAGATATGCAAGTCTCCCAATTTCCAAATTTCAAAAGGGCTGCTTCTGACATAACATCCTGACATAATATCACAGCATAATTTTATCTGTTGTTTCCACAAGGCTCTTTGTTTGGGGGGGTTTCTTTGTTGTGTTGAACATCCATATCAGAGATCCTTAATTGAAAGTCAAAATATTTGTTTTTCTACATTTTTTAGTGTGCCAAAGGAAACAAATCATGAAGGCAGTGGACTTAATATAAACTTATCCAAACTAATGCACTGTGATCAACAGATTCTAGAACAATTCAGTTTTCTTCTTTCTGAGAAGAAGCAGTGTATATAATTTAACAGATAAGCTTACATCTCATCCACAGCTTCCTAGCTTTATATTAATCTACAACAAGCAGACAAACAAACAATCCTTGAACTTAAACGTTTTGCTTTGATTTATCAGTTACTTTGCAAGATAAAGAATTTTCTGAGTCATTTGTTCTACAAAAGTAGAACAAAAACAAAAGCTTTGTCAGGATTTTATAGCTGACATTGCAGAAGTAAATGTAAAACATTAAACATATCGTCCTAGATGCTAATGAAGGATACGTGGGAGAATGTTTTGTTCTTTACGAAAGAGCCAGCATTTCAGGAGAAAAAGCCTAAAGCTGGAATCCTTTATGACAGTTATGAATGTGTAATCTGGAGCCATGCACTCATGATTGCTATGTATTTATGGTACATAATCAACAGCCTATGGTTATGACGCTGCATAGGGAACACAAAAATCCCCCAGTCTTAACTTACCAAGAAACAGTTGCTGCAAACTTTGAGGGACTGTTTCCATGCAAATAAGGAAGTATCTGACTGCCATTACCACCACAACCCAGTGAAAACTCCCCCACAACAACAAACAGGTTCCCAGCTTCTAGCTATCACAATGGAGATCACTCAGGAAAGCAGGTGAAAATAGCAGTCAGCTGCTTTGCAACTGACAGGAGAACAGAACTCCATCAGTTGCAGTGACTGCTTTTTGTTAAGTGATCATTGAGGGCACTTCCAGACATGACAGAAATGTGTGCCAAAATGGGCTTCTAAAATCCACTTTGGCACACATTTCTGTTCCCGCCCCCAAAACGCAGGCTTTCCTGGGGGGTGGTGGTGACCCCATGCTATCCCAGTAACTACCGGAATGGCATGTGGCCACCCCAAAGCCCCCTAATAAAAGCTCTTAAAAGAAAGAAAAACTTACTCAATCTCCATTAAAGTACTGCTAGAGTCCTCCTGGTACTTAGAAATGATGTGTCAGGAGATGGGGGGGGGGGCAAGGAGAAAAATCACTCCTCGCCCCCACCCCAAGTCTCCTGGCATGTTATTTCTACTCACGAAGAGGACTCCAGTACTTTCATGGCAGCTGGGTAAGTTTTTCTTTCTTTTATGGGGTTCTTTTGGGGTTTTGCCAGAGGGGGTGGGTGCCCTCTCAGTTTTCTGAGCTCCAGTCCTCGGACCCAATTCACAAAGGGCCCACACCTAGTAATGCCCAGATCTTACTCAACTACCTAATTAATTCAGGACAAAATAGGATTTACCTGATTTGTCCTGAATTAATTCACTTTTACCTGAAAGTCATTTGGACACCTCAGGCAAAAACCGAACAGGCCCTGCATTTTTGGGCATGTCTGGAAGGCCCCTGAGAGGACTGGGCTGGAATTCACATTAGCACAGTAACTATGATTCTGGCACACACCTAAATTCAGTATTGGGTTTGACCCAATATATTTATCTGATAAAATCTTCTTAGGAATTTTTCTTGGCTCCCATTCAGAGATAAAAGAAAACCTACAGACACAAAAAGTTGGTCTAAAACTGGAAACAAAAGATTTTTCCTCTAGTACTTGCACAAAAGAGAAGTAGAAAGGGAAGTTTGAGACTTAACATCACAGCATGGGAAACAATGTTTTCTTGTAACATTTGAACTGATCTTTGTCTGGCTTTGCCCAAAATGTGTCAGGAGGAATATGAAAAAAACTTAATGATGTATTCACATACATTGCAACTCATATCCTTTCTTTACAGCTATGGAAGCTCTTGGGGTAAAAACAAAAGTAGAGCTCCATCTTTCCATTATATTTCCTTCATGGATGTATGAACATAATTTGAGCCTCAGTGCTTAATGAAAAATAAATCTTACTGATGATAAAGGAAGATTGATGGTGTTTTAACTACAACAGAGTTTATTGTAACACAGATTGCAACTTACTCCTTGGGATGTTAGGGTCCTTCTACACTGGCCAAAATGTAATACAAAACTGCCTCATTGGCAGGGGCAGGGAGTTAGCCATACCCACCATCCATACTGATGCATTCTCAGCATGGGCAACTATGGCCAGTGTCTTCCTCCCCTCCCTGCTCTCATTCCCACCCCCACCCCCCATACGGAAAAAGTCATTTCCCTTCTCCAGAGGCTTTGTTACTCTTGGCAAGTTGAGACATAAGCTGTGGAACAGGATGCCCTCTCCCTTTCTGCAAAGCTCCTGTCTTGCTGATGCAGAGCTAGGAGCAACAGAGACCCTAGAGAAGGGAAGGAGTTTTTTTCTTAGTTTTGGGGGGATACAGGGGGGTGAGAGAGAGGGAGACGCTGCCATCCCACCTTCTCAGGGAGCTGGAGCCTGGGGATGTGAGATGGCTGTGGGGAGTGCCATCAGGGATCACACAGGTTTGCTCTCTTGAACTTTGTTTCCCTTTGGCATCACTTGCTGCTTGCAACCTGCTTCCCACTGTGTAATTTTAAGCTCTGTTTCCTTTCAGAAATACACAGGAAATGAGAACAAAGGAATGGTTGGAGAGAATTCTCAGGGGAATTGCTTTATTTTCATGTTTCCATTTAGCCATCTTTGTGCCCGTGGCTCCATCTGTTTCCATCCCTCCATCAGCTCTTTTGGAATTTTAAAATGAGAATAAGTGTTGGAGCAGTGTCTACACCTGTGTGCCACAAGTAACTCTTATTTTGGAGGGAGTGCTGGGACATACAGTGCTCCATAGCAAAACATTTTTTTCACCTGATATTGGATTTTATACAAACCTTTTTATCATGTGTTTTTCATGCCATCCTGCAAGCAAGCTCGCATTATGGATGTGCATTTTGTAGCCACACCCTTTTATCCCACTTTCTACTGGGGTTTCAGGCCTGTGTAGGTGGGCCTTTGGATGCTCCAGACTATTGTGCCATCTTGCATTATGTGGCAGTGTAGATGAGCCCGAAGTTTGGACTACATGAGCTTTACAATAGTATTTAGCTGAATATCCAGAGAGCTCTCTTCAAACCTTCACACTCCCTTATATTTCATATAAACCCTCATATGATATAGTTACAGAACTCTCTTTAAACGTTCACACAAAGACTTACTTCTGAGTGCCAAGGCAGAGCTTATATGTCCTCCTCATCAGAGTTTTAGCCCTCTCTGTATTCAAACAAATGCCCAAACAGGATTTTTGAGGTCCTGTAGCTCCCTGAATGATTGCATTTTTGTTGTAATTGCCTACACAGTGTGACTGCAATATCATGAAAAAACTCTATTGTAATTATCAGCTACTGTGACTTTTTAGAAGCTGTAGTGTTGTATCATATAATTTGATTCTCATGACCTATCCCCAGAGAAACCATTTCTTGACAAATCTGTTTTATAGTACCGCCTACATCTGGTGGAAGCCAAAAATATATTAGAATCCACATAAACTCAACCGTGATTAGTTAAGGCAGAATTAACTCCGTTTTTCAGCATGGAAAATTTCCCACTCAGGAGCATTAAATAATTTTGTAGTAGCTCTAATTTACATAATAAAAGTTGGCAGCACACCCTCCACTATTAATTGCATTTTCACTTTCCATAAAACTTTCATTCTTGTTCATGATAAAAATTATGTATATAAATTAAATTCCTGATTATTTTGTTGATGTATTTTGATTAGTTATGGGGAAAAGCTGAAACAAAAGAAGGCATGAGATAAAACATAAAATGCTTTATTTATTATGAGTGGGAAAACTCAAAATTTGGCTCCCATTCACCTCAAGTTTTACAAAATTATTCTCCCATTCACCTAAAGTTTTACTATTTTTTTACATTAATTACCTCATCAGATGGGCCACCGGAATCACTGCGCATCATGCCATTTCCGGTGCTGCCTGTCAGAGAGCATGGGGAACCCGTTGCTCTTGCCCCTCATTGTTGCACCCCTAGGCTGCAGAGACACCTCAAAACCACAGTGGAGCCCCAGACTATAAGCAATGCAAGCTGTTTATTGAAGAATATATGTAAGCAATATCAAATCAAAGTTCAATGTCAGTGAAACAAGGTTTTAGTCCACAAGGTACAAGATACTTGAGAATCTTGAAACAAGGGTCCATGAAAATCAAACACAAGAATAAACTTCAAACAAAGTGACCAAAATTAGTCCAAGGAACAGGATCAAAAACTGGAATGAAGAACAGGATCTTTAATTAGAACAAGAGATTCAAACTGCAAAGCTTTCAGGGACATAACTTGATAATCCAAAATCCACAGGAGCAAGGACAAGTCTTGGAACAAAACTCGAGATACAAGACTTACAGGAACTTAGCATAAAAGTCCAAAGGTAACATGAAACAAGAATCCATGAAACAGGAACAACTTCTCGATGAGCAAAGTTACCACCTCTGAAATCTCTTTCAGAAACGGCTCCTCTTAAAGCTAGATTCAAGGCCTCTTTCTGTGGAAGTTTGCTCAAAACCCTTTCTCATTAGCAACCGTCTGCTCCCTTTCTTGGAATGCTTGGAACCATTGTATGCCTTCTCCCAGAATCCCCAGTAACAGCAGCCTCATCTAACTCTGGCTGTACAATCACAGGCTGAATAGGCCCAACCTCAGGCTCACCTGACAGTTCAGGTGCAGACTAGGATATAACACTCATTGTGAGCATTACCCATTGCTCCATCCCACAGTGGGAAAAGCTTCTGTTGTGACTGCGCCTTCGGGGATTATGGTTGATGGTGATGGGATCCGAAGAGGAAGAAAAAACCCTCGTGATGAGGGTTCACTGGAGGAGTTGCGCAGTAAGCTACTTAGAGAGCTATATGGGGGATCTTCTGAGGAAGATTCAGATGGGGAGTTTGGGGAAATGGATGCTGAGGAACAGGTGGTGGCTGGGGAAGTGGGCACTGAATGGGCACAGCCACCAGAGTTGTCTGGGGATTTGGGGCCTATGGATACTACTGAACCTGGGGTTTCTGCAGGAGCTGATCCCACTTGGGATGCTTGGAGAAGGGAGGATGGTTCTTTAAGTGTTCATGGGGCTAAGTGTGGGCAGGATGATTGGGACTCCGACGAATTGCTAGGTACTCCGGATCCACGAGCTCTAGTTGTGTGGAGTTCGGACTCTGAGTAGATTTGGGACACCTGGTGTTTGGGTGTGAGTGTTTGGTCACCCAGGAGGAAGGGGAATAAAATGGGAATGTTTGGCCAATGCACTTTGCGTGTGGCAAGGTGTTGCTGAGGCGCCATTGGGATCTCTGTGTTTCCGTGAAGACTGGACTTGGACTGTGATTCGGATCTGCTGATACCATCTGGCTTGGCTCTCGCTGTGTCTTATCGTGGACCTGGTTTGGATGACTGCACCCTCTTCGGACTTTGGATTGAATTTGACCTGGCTTCTGTCTACGCTCCCTGACTGACGACTACTCTCGGCTTCTGACTTCTGGAATTTGCTACTGCCTCTCGACCTGACCTTGGATTCTCCTGACGACGGCTATTCATCATCCCTTTGAAGCTTCGGCTTTATCTGCACCGTGGAAGCAGTTTACTGCTCTTCTAGTTTGTTTTTAAGCCAGTTTGCTGTTTTTCTTTTGGGAACTGTCCCTTTAACTCCGCAGAGCCGGCTGTCTGTTTTCAGAAACTGTTTGAAGCTAAAAGAAGCTTTTGCACTTTCTGTTATACTCTGCAGCTTTTGGAAGGTTGCAAGCCTTTGTTTATTTTGCATGTTATCTTGCAGTCAACTCTATTTGTTTCTCCAAAGCTGAATTGAAGTGTTCTTAGCTTTTATTGAATGCCAGCATGGGAAAATAGCATGGCTTGTTTTTGTGTTATTTTTGGCTTATCTTCAGAATAAACTCTGTTTTGTTTGTTAACTGGCGTCTGACTCTTGACAGCTTCAACTGCCCAGCTTTCCCCAATGATTCGATACAATACAACACAAATAGTAATAATAATAATAATTTATTTATACCCCACCACCATCTCCCCACGGGGACTCGGGGCGGCTCACATTGTTACAAAAGTAACAACACAAATACATTAGCACAATATACACAGGTTAAAACACAGTAAGGTAATAAAACAAAAGTTAAAACAAAAGTTAATACAACAGTAGTAATATCAAACAATACAATTTAGTCAAACTTCATTGGTGGGGGGACTGCAGCAGCAATATACAGTCATTAGATTAAAATACCCAGATAAGAGGGACCTAGTAAAATTCAGAATAGAATTATAATGAGGCTGGTCATCCAATGCTGTCTCTCCAAAGGCCAATCTAAACATCCAAGTTTTCAATTGTTTCTTAAAGGAGGATAGAGAGGGCGCCAACCTCCTTTCCCTAGGGAGGGAGTTCCAGAGCCAGGGCCATGGTTGAGAAGGCCCTCTCTCTCGTCCCCACCAGACGTATCTGTGAAGAAGGCGGAAGCAAGAGGAGAGCCTCCCCAGAAGATCTCAGAGATCACGTAGGTTCATAGGGGACGATGCGGTCACGAAGATAGGCAGGTCCCGAACCGTTTAGAGCTTTATAGGTAATAACCTACACCTTGAATTGGGCTCGGAATATTATTGGCAGCCAGTGGAGCTGTTTGAACAGGGGGGGTTGACCGCTCCCTGTAAGCAGCTCCAGTTAGTAACCTGGCTGCCGACCGTTGTGCCAAATGCAATTTCTGGACCGTCTTCAAGGGCAGCCCTATGTAGAGTGCATTACAGTAGTCCATCCTTGAGGTAACTAGAATGTGGACCACCATGGTCAAGCCAGACTTCTCGAGGTACGGTGTGACCATTAGGTGTGACATAGCTGCTTCAAGTCAAAAATGTGAAACTCAAGTTATACCCAAGCTACCCATTTTTTATACTTAATTATTTATTTTGTGTTGAGTATTTATTCAGTTACGGGCCATAAAATATATATCTTCTGAAATGCATATAGAATACCACATAATATTATATAATATATATAATTCATATATAAAATATGTATTATTGTGGCCATTTCTAGACATAAAATATATTAGAAAATATGTAGCACTTCTTTTGGAGCAGAACTGTATTAACAGTGGCAAAAACACAACCTTGTTATAGTAGTGAACAATATTTTCATTAATTTCAAAATTAGCATTCTAGCTATTTAATTAAGCAGATTTTCCTAATGTAATATCTTAAAAACATTTAAATGGGCAAGCATTTGATAACAGTTAGGAGGCTGATGAGAACATTGGTTGTAATTCAACCTTAAAAGCATGGGAAAGTAGTATTAAGGGATTACATCACTTTTGTGTTCTTGATTTTTTTTTAATTAGATCACCCATAAAGGAGGAATGAGTAGTGCTTTCACACTAAAGGCCTACTCTGGAAGCAGCTCTAGACCTTACAAGAAATATGGCTTCTTTTTTTTTTTAAATTGCATGAGAAACTTTACGTGTACAGTTTGATATCAGCAAGATGAGGATAAGGTTCCTGTGAAGTAACTGTCGCAGCTATCAAACTGGGGTTCCAAACATTCAACCCCTTCTGCGGAAGCTGCACCCTTCATCCAAGGAGAAAACCCCAAAACAAACTGTCTTTTAGTAAAGAAAGATTTATATGAAAATATATACAAACGTAACAGTTCTTGGCTTTTATCAGCAGCTTTCAAACGGCGAAACAAAATGTTATCTTCAAGCTTTCTTCAGCTCCACTCCAACAGCTTTCCAACAGCAACACCATCATTGTCACCAGCATCCTCATCCTCATCTTCATCTTCACATTCACATTCACTAACTCAAGATTTACTCAGTCTCTATTAATAGCACTCAGTCTTTAGCAGGTGTCTTGATTGCTGCTGGTCAAACATGGATAGGACATGATTCTTACAAACACTTATCCATTTTCACATAAGAAATGACCTAAATAATATAAAACTCTGACAGCAACAACATATTTTAAAGTGAAACAAATTATGTTTTCATTTTTGTACATTAGCTGATATTAGACATTGATGTAAATTACACCAAACAGTTCCTGGAAGCAGCTTTATGCTACCTTGGGCCAAGTACTGTAACTATTTTCTTGCCAAAAGAAAATATTACCCAACCACCTTGTGGTGGTTAATTTATGGTGGAGATGTCATTCAAAATCCATTCTATTAAATTGGTTCGGTATATGTCAGATAATCCACCTCCAATGTCTGACAAATTTCACAAACAATGGTCTCCATGGACATTACACCTCTTATTTTATTCAATTTTATTTTTATTAGCAGTTTAAATAGTATAATAAGAAGTTACTCTCTCCCTATGGTCCCTCACCACAGATAGGATTACATCATTCAAAATATAAATACACCATTACTGTCTAAGGCTGCATCTACACTTACCAAAATAATCTCAGAGTACTGTTATCTGGAGTTGCCCTGATGCAGCACAGGACTGTCCCCAGAGCCCTTTTGGTGTCCAGATTACTGGCTGGATTGATTGGGGCTGCTGCTGCTGCCCTATCACTAACCAAAAGCAGTTTGCTCTCAAAGGCCTGCTGGTGATATCATGTTTGCTGGTCATTTGGTAGGTCGTCATATTGTAACCACATCCTATTGTTACCACATCAACAGCAAATCTCTAGGAGTGAGTTTATTCTGGTCCGTAACACAATTATAGGGTTATGAGATGTGTGGGCACTAGATCAAGTCAGATCCAGCTCAATCCAGCTGTCCACACCTCAAAAATACTGGGGTTGCAAGAAGCTCCAGAGTTAATTCTGTTTTGTCTTGGTTCAGATTAATGACTGGAAACAGTGCTTCTGCTGCAACATTGAATGGATTTCCCATATCAGTTGTGGGTCTACTCTATTTGAACTATATAGGCATGGCCTATATAGTTCAAATGATAACTTTTATAGAGTTTTCAGATGTTTTCAAAGATTATTTTAATGTTTGTAAAATGTTTTTTCTTTGCATTGCCTTAAATGGATGTTATTTATTTATCACAGGAATTCATGTGGGCTGAAAGGTGATGCAGCAATTCTTTCAAAAAATGCCTAATATGCAAAAGTAGAAGAAATGGACAATATGCCATACTATTAATGATGCTAGCGATGAGAGTCAGAATTATGTTGGGCAGCTATGACTGCATATACTGGAATTATAAACTTGTGGCTATTTCATTCCCAAGTTCTCCAATCCCCAGTTACTGGGAAGCAGCCACTGTGATTGATGAGGATCTGCTCTTCTATTGATTGGGAAGCAGCTGGCTGACAGTCCCAACTTTCTTCACACAAGTCCTATCCAGTATGAAGGGGAATTGCTATGGGATCCTGCTCATGGAAGGCAGTGGGACAATCAGCCAGCTGCTTCCCAATTGAAAAGGGAACAGACACCATCAATCATTGTGACTGCTTCTTGGTGAAGATTTGGAAGATCAAGATGCCTGTACTGTGACTTAAACCAAGATATCAAAGAATTTTGATTATGTAATGGGAGAGTTATGTAGTGTGTGTATGTGTGTGTGTACTACTGAGAAATGTTTATCTTTTTTCCTGCATTTTGTATGTTTCCTGTTTACTTTCAATTATATCTCTATACCTATAAATATGCTCCTGTTGCAGGTACTATATTGTGTACCTTGTTCTTTTATCTTGGCTGGTATTCAAAATTCATCAAATGCATTTGTTGAAGCTCTTTCTCAAGAATGTCCAAATGGAGCCTCAGTTATAAAAATGAAAATCTACACTGTCATCTGGTAGCAGATGCTCCACACCTGGCCACAATTTTGAGATCTCACATTCTCTAACAGGTTGTCATGTCCTGTGTCCATTTTGTAACTGTGCTTAACAGACTGAGAATGTCAATAGAAAATATTTTAGGTTTTAACAGATGGAAGCTTATTTTGATCTTTTATCCCATTTCTCACATTCTAACGACAATAAGGAGAGCTTCTATTGTGAAGGAAAACAATTCAGAACAGAACAACAAAACACCACTTACAAAGAGAAAGAGACATTAAGTCAATTTGGTTTTTTTCTTTTTGTGGTAAGAGTCATAGAAGCATCGTGTCAGTTAGAATCATAGAATCATAGAATAGTAGAGTTGGAAGAGACCTCATGGGCCATCCAGTCTAACTCCCTGCAAGAAGCAGCAAAATCTCATTCAAAACACCCCAACAGATGGCCATCCAGCCTCTGCTTAAAAGGCTTAAAAGGCAAGAAGCTTCCACCACAGTCCGGGGCAGAGAGTTCCTCTGCCAAACAGCTCTCACAGTGAGGAAGTTCTTGCTAATGTTCAGGTGGAATCTCCTTGCCTGTAGTTTGAAGTCATCATTCCGTGTCCTAGTCTGCAGGGCATCAGAAAACAAGCTTGCTCCCTCCTCCCTATGACTTCCCCTCACACATTTGTACATGGCTATCATGTCTCCTCTCAGCCATCTCTTCTGCAGGCTAAACATGTCCAGCTCTTTAAGCCACTCCTCATATAGCTTGTTCTCCAGACCCTTAATCATTTTAGTCGCCCTCCTCTGGAAGCTTTCCAGCTTGTCAACATCTCCCTTCAACTGCAGTGCCCAGAATTGGACACAGTATTCCAGGTGTGGTCTGAGCAAAGCAGAATAGAGGGGTAGCATGACTTCCCTGGATCTAGACACTATGCCCCTATTTATGCAAGCCAGAATCCCATTGGCTTTTTTAGCCGCCACATCACATTGTAAGCTCATGTTTAACTTTTTGTCCACGAGGATTCCAAGATCTTTTTCACACATACTGCTTTCGAGCCAGGCGTCCCCCATTCAGTATCTTTGCATTTCCTTTTTTTGCTGAAGTGGAGTATCTTGCATTTGTCTCTGGGATAGAGTGGCCAATCCCATCTCTCTAAAACTGTCAAGAGTCAGACGGCAATTAACGAACAAAACAGAGTTTATTCAGGAGATAAGCCAAAAAGTAAACATAAACACAGAAGATAGCTTGAAACACTTAACTATCAGTGTTTCAAAAGCAGTCCAAACAAAAATATATCTCAAAAGTATGTTTTAACATGCCAACCTATTTATCCACGCAGGCATTCAAATAAAACCAAAAAGACGCTTCAGTTCAGCTTAGAAAACAAATTGAGTTGGCTTCTAAAAAATAGGCAAAACAAACAAGGACTTGAAACCTTCCAAGAGCTGCAATGAATAGCTTAAATCCGGAACTCCAAGCAGGAAAACAAAGCAAAACAAACTTAGAGCTAATGCAAAAAGCACTTTGGGTCCAAGCCCTTACTGTAGCAGCCAGCCGGCTCTGTGGATTTAAAGGGACAGTTCCCAAAAGAATCACCAAACTGGTCTGAAGACAAACAAACTAGAAATGCAGTAAACTGCTTCCACGGTGCAGATAATGCCAGGAGCTCCAAGAGAAGGGTGAAGAGGCATCATCAGGAGGATCCAAGGTCAGGTCAGGAGACAGCAGCAGAGTCCGGAGGGCAAGCCAGTAGTCAAAAGCTGAGAGTAGTCATCAATCAAAGGGCGAAGACAGAAGCAAGGTCAAATTCCAATCCAGGGTCCAAAAAGGGTGCAGTCATCAAAACCAGGTCCACGAAATGGCACAAAGAGCCAAGCAACGATGGTAAAAGCAGCTAGAAATAGTAATCAGAGTGCAGTCCAGGGAAACCCACACAGTTCCAGCCCTCCGTTGCAGAGCAATCCCAGATAACTTACATCAGAAGCAAAGTCCCAGTCCAGTCTTCTTGAATGCACAGAAATCCCAATGGCGCTTCAGCAACACCTTGCCACACACAAAGTGAAGTGACCAAACATTCCCATTTTATTCCCCTTCCTCTTGGGTGTCCAAACACTCACACCCAAACACCAGGTGTCCCAGATCTTACTCCGAATCAGAACTCCACACAGCTAGGGCTCGTGGATCAGGCGTGCCTAATTGCTCGTCGGAGTTCCAATCATCCTGCCCATACTCAACCCCATGCACACTTAAAGAACCATCCTCCCTTCTCCAAGCATCCCAAGTGGGATCTGCTCCTGAAGATACCCCAGGTTCAGTAGTATCCATAGGCCCCAATTCCCCAGACATCTCCGGTGGCTGTGCCCATTCAGTGCCCACTTCCCCAGCCACCACCTGTTCACCAGCATCTATTTCTTCCCCAAACTCCCCATCTGAATCTTCCTCAGAAGATTCCCCATTGAGCTCTCTAATCCGTTTCCTGCGCAACTCCTCTAATGAGCCCTCATCGCGAGGGTTTTTCCTTCCTCTTCTAATCCCATCACCATCAACCATAATCCCCGAAGGCGCAGTCACAACACAAACAGCCTTGCTATATGTAATCCACCAACAAGCCCATTAAGAAATCAACCAGGCTGTAATTTATATTGCTTTACTTGTGGTCAGAACAAAGGATGCCCCCCCAGGCAGGAAGAAGCCAGGAGATGAAGCTATTCAATGCTAAGTAAAGTGATTAACTACAACATTCACACTGGCCTCCAACTGAATTCTTCTCTCACCCTGGACTTTCCACAGATATATATAAACCTTCCTTGCTTAGTTTCTCCATACCTTACAACCTCTGAGGATGCCTGCCACAATCAACTGCAACAATCCTAACTCATGTTCATAAATAATGGAAACATAAACATATACACATGAAACACACTCATCTATGTTGCCATTTGATAAAATGTGGTGGAATCATTCACTTTTGCTTTGGTATTCATGCAGGATCCTAGAATGGAACCTTCACAGGCCCCATCCATACTATCCTTATATCCCAGGATCTTATCCCAGATTATCTGCTTCAAACTGGATTATATGAGTCCCCACTGCCAGATAACCTAGGATAAACAGATAATCTGGAATCACATCATGGGATGTTGTAGTTGGGCCAAGGGGCAGTAATGGTTCTATGGGTGAAACAGCTGGAAGGAGAAAAGGGGCTAATAGAGAGCAGGTGCTTGATGAAGAACAACAAGTAAAGTGTGTCTGGGAAATACTTATGGCTCCTTCAGAGGATGAGACGTTTTATGGGTTTTCTAGTGATGAGGAGTCCATGCTGGAGGATGATGGTTTCACAGAGAGTAGAGGAACTAAAAGGTCTACTCGAGAGCAGGAGTCGGATGAGGAAAGAGAAAGGGAAAAGATCCGGGATGTACTCACTGCTCCCATGGACGAGAAGACATTTGAGGGGTTCTCTGGCAATGATGGGTCTGGGAGTGAGATGGAGAATGTTGATTGGACTCAAGTAAATGTGGATGATGAGCCAGCTCATGGGGCTGCATCAGGGGATTGGTAAGCCTCTCATACTCCTGGGACATGGGGAGATCTAAGTCTTGAACGAAGATGGAGGGACTGGAGGGATGAGAGGTGAGGTCCACAAATGAGATCAAGATCAACTGTGGATGATGAGGACAGGGTGGAGGCCTCATCAGCATCGGACTCCGATGAGTAAGTTAAAAGTGGAGTTTCAAGAGCTATGGTCTTGCAGAAGGCAAGGTGTTGTTTTGGGGACATTGTTTTGTCACTGCCTGTTCTCCTTGGGTCCTGGCTGTACAGCTTTCTGATAATCTAGATTGAATTCCTGGCTTCTGACTCCTGTTCAGCTCCTGACAATGACATTTCCAGTCTGGCGTTTCCAGTTTGGCGTTTTGCTTTGGCATTCCTGCTTCAGCGTTTCCAGTTTGGCGTTTGCTTTGGCGTTCCTACTCTGGTCTTTCCAGTTTGGCGTTTGCATTGGCGTTCCTGCTCTGGTCTTTCCAGTTTGGCGTTTGCATTGGCGATCCTGCTCCAGAGTTTCCAGTCTGGCGTTTGCTTTGACGTATCTGCTCCGGCGTTTCCAGCTTGGCATTGGCCTCAGCGTTCCTGCTCCGGTGTTTCCAGTTTGGTGTTTGCATTGGCTTTCCTGCTCTGGCGATTCCAGTTTGGCGTTCGCTTCGGTGAGCCTGCTCCAGCGTTTCCAGCTTGGTGCTTGCCTCGGTGTCCTTGCTTTGGCACCCCTGTTTTGGCATTTCTACTTCAGTGTTTCTGGCTACTGAACCCGGTCCGTCTCCTGACTACGTCTGTGTTTGCTCCTGGCTTGGCGTCTCTAGTTTCCTCCATTGGTCTCTGAAACTCGGCCTGGTTTTCGACTACGCTTTTGTTTGCTGCCTTTTGGGAGCATTTAGCTCCTCTCTAGCCCTTTGAGCCACAGCATTATGTGGTGTCAGCTTTGGAGATGTTTGTGTTATGTTTGATATGGATTATCAAGCCAGATAATCTGGATTATCCTTGCTTTTTGACTTCTTTTGAACTAAGACTTTTACCTTTTAAAAGAAACACTGCAGTTAAGTGTTTTTGAGTTTAAAACCTCAATTAATAAACATTTAAGAACTTTTGTTTTGTGTGTGGCTCTTTAAGAGGCGGCTGTATCACGACATGGGATATAGGGGAAGTGTGGAAGGGACCATAGATACATTGGACCCACTCTATTTATAGATTTAGCTAGATGATTATATGTTGTTGTATGCAATGTAATCTTAGACCTTTGGTATGCATAAGAAGTGCTGGAAATGGAATATTTGATATCTGAATCAAGCAGAGTGCTGTTTAACCAATGGAATATGATCTTGTGGTAGAAACCAGGAAATAACTACTCAGTATACTTTTGTAAGATTGAAAAGGTAAAACTTTTTCTGTCTGAAAGAGAGATAGCTTAAAGAAGATTACTTGTATTTTGTTAGAACAGTCCTTAAAGCCGACTTTCACGTGTGGGTATAAGCCATTGTGGTTGCTTGTTTTAAGGAGCAGGTGACCTGTACAGGCAGGAATCAAAAGGGTTTGAGTGCATAGTTCAAAGAAAAACAGAGGGACAAAACAAAAAGGCATGCATGCTCTGTAGTCATCTGTAATCATTTGCTCTTTAAATGTCTTGAAATAGCTTTGCTTCTTATAAGAAGAAAGTCACAATCTTTCATTAAACTTTATTAATGATTTATACATTTTAAATATATGAGGATTCTTCACATAGTTTCCGCACTACTTAAACATCTGTTCAGGAATGTGCTAGAGAATATCATGCCTGCCATGTTTTTCAACAACATTCCTTTCAGACATCAGCAAGGATTTGTTTATCTTTTTTCTAATCATGTTTTAAGTTTAACAACAGTCTTCTCATCTCTGATTCTCACAGAAATCAATGAGAACTTTCAGGGCTTAAACAAGTCTCATTTGAGCTAATGCTTACCCCAGAAAAGACTTGACCTTTTGAAAATGTTTGATGAAAGTGCTTCAAAAGCTTGATCGTTTGTGCATGTTTTGTGTTAACACTTGAAAAATGCTAATAGTGACCTGAAGCTCCACTTGCTGATTTTGCTGCCATGATCTCCTGCCTACCCTTATCCCTACCTTCCCTTGTTCTTCATGCTTCGATAGGAAGAGTTGGCGGGCAAAAAGACTGATACTTCAAGCACTCTAGCAAACTCCTGCTCCATTTTCTTAAAGAAGAGGAAACACTGAAATGTGATGTAGAGGCAAAAAAAAAAAAAAAAAAACTGCAGGAAACTACAGCATGTTATATGAGCTCCATCCAAAGATAGGATACTTATGGGGGATACTATGTTTAGTTTGGTACAGGGAGAAAGCTGAATGAGGATGGAAAAAAGAGGGAAGTGAAATTCTGCATTTCCTTTTAATATATTTGGACCATCTCTTTGTTATAAATGGATAGTCTTCATACATTTACATCAAAGAGGAAGTCCAATAGATCAGGGGTCCTCAAACTTTTAAAGCAGAGGGCCGATCCACAATCCTTCAGACTGTGGAGGGGCCAAATTATCATTTGGAAAAAAAAAACCGAACACATTCCTGTGCACACTGCACATGTCTTATTTGTAGTGGGAAAAAACCCAACAAAAATGAAAGAACAATATAATATTTTAAAATGAAAACAATTGTAACCAACATATCAGGATTTCAATGGGAAGTGTGGGCCTGCTTCTGGCCAATGAGAAAGTCAAGTTAATTAGGATTGTTGTTGTTGTATGCCTTCAAGTCATTTCAGACTTTGGGTGAGCCTAAGTCTAAAATTATTTATTTATTCATTTACTACATTTATTTATTACATTTATATCCCACCCTTCTCACCCCGAAGGGGACTCAGAGCAGCTGTATGTATATACAATATATTATTAGCATAGCACAATATTAGCATTATATATTACTATATTGAACTATACCACTATACTGTAATATTATATGTAATATATAACATATAATGGGGGCCCCTGATGGCACAGTGTGTTAAAGCACTGAGCTGCTGAACTTGTGGACCAAAAGGTCTCAGGTTCAAATCCCGGGAGCGGAATGAGCACCCGCTGTTAGCCCCAGCTCCTGCAGTTCGAAAACATGCAAATGTGAGTAGACCGATAGGTACCGCTCCGGCGGGAAGTTAACGGCACTCCATGCAGTCATGCCAGCCACATGACCTTGGAGATGTCTACGGACAATGCAAGCTCTTCGGCTTAGAAATGGAGATGAGCACCAACCCCCAGAGTCAGACAAGACTGGACTTAATGTCAGGGGAAACCTTTTTATAACATATAATTAATATTATTATATGGTATTATTATTAGTATTATATTGTATAACATTATAATATTATTATAAAATATAATTTTATATTATCTAAAATAATATAAAAATAATATATTATAAAACTGAGGGCTGGGGCCAGGTAAATGACCTTGGAGGGCCGCATCCGGCCCCTGGGCCTTAGTTTGGGGACCCCTGCAATAGATAAACAGGAAGTTCCCAGGTGATCCTAAATATCTGTCTCAATTGCCACTGCCCCCTGCAGACTTCCTTGGTTCCTTAGGCAATGTAATAACTAATTCCTTTTCAATGGGTCCTGTTATGCTTAGAAAGAAAATAAAGCCAATAGTAGAAGATTGGACAGTAAAAATGTGCAAACTAATATAAATGGACAAATTAACAGTGTTGTTGAAGGATAAGTCATTGGACACATTCTCAGAAGAATGTAAACCATGTTATTAATATATATCTGAGAGAAAGGGAAAGATTTTATGTACAGGTTTGGAGACATAAAATGTTGGGATATTCACTTATAAATATTAAAACAAACAGAAGTAAACAATTTGCTGGGTAGAAAGTGAAAGGAAAATGTTAAATTTATAGATAAAGTGATAAAAGAGAAGCTGGAAATCCATTTTATGCATATGTTGGTAGTTTTAGAGTTATAGGTTGAAATGTATGTTTGTTAGGCAGTCAAGTATTGTCTATGTTCATATACTTATATGCTTTTCTTTTCATGTGTGTTTTTACTGTCAAATTTTAAAATATAAATATTGGAGGGAAAAAGAAAGAAAATAAAGCCAATGACATCCATATGTATTAAAGCAGGGGTCCCCAAACTAAGGCCTGGGGGCCAGATGCGGCCCTCCAAGGTCATTTACCTGGCCCCCACCCTCAGTTTTATAATATAATATTTTTATATCAGTTTTAATAATATAATATATTGTATATACATATAATATTGATAATAATATGTTATACAATATAATACTAATAATAATACCATATAATAATATTAATTATATGTTATATATTATATATTATATAATAGTATAGTGGTATAGTTCAGTATAGTAATATATAATGCTAATATTGTGCTATGCTAATAATATAATGTATTGTATGTACATACAGCTGCTCTGAGTCCCCTTCTGGGTGAGAAGGGTGGGATATAAATGTAGTAAATAAATAATTAATTTTAGACTTAGGCTCGGCCAAAGTCTGAAATGACTTGAAAACACAACAACAATCCTAATTAACTTGACTATCTCATTGGCCAGTAGCAGGCCCACACTTTCCATTGAAATCCTGATAGGTTTATGTTGGTTAAAATTGTTTTCATTTTTAAATATTGTATTGTTCTTTTGTTGTTGTTGTTGTTGCACTACAAATAAGACATGTGCAGTGTGCATAGGAATTTGTTCGGTTTTTTTTTTTCAAATGATAATTCGGCCCCTAAACAGTCTGAAAGATAGTGGACCGGCCCTCTGCTATAAAAGTTTGAGGACCCCTGTATTAAAGGGTAGGAGTCCCCCTTGTAAATTAATTATAAATTGGTTTGTGCATGTAGGTTATCACATTGCACTAAACCTATTACAAACTATTTTCCTTCAACTTGCTCTTGAAAGTTTTAGAAAATTAATTAAAATCCGATCAGAAAAAAGATTAAAACAAACTAAAGTGTGAAAAATGACTATAAAGTAAGCACTGATATAAGTGTAAGAAACACTGCAGGATTATTGGGATATTCTGCAATTTCTCAGGGAATAAAAATGTAGGAAGAGAATCAGAGTAGTAATTCTCAGTAATCAAGAGGAATATATAATGAACAAATGAGAGGAGCACTGCTCTAACAAGGGCACTTAATCATAATTGTGGAGTGTCGTCGTTACTGATCTAGGCCTGCTTAATTCTTTGTCACCTCTCTCAAGGCCATTTCAGAATGTGACAGCACATTTCCAGGCATGATCTTGTTATTGACAGAACTGAGCTACATTCAGAGAGAAGACGTGGACCACTCTTTAGATAAAGGCAACCACAGCAAGATGTAATTGCTGTAATGATCTTATTATATTACTGAGGTCCTGCAGATAGCCTCTGTTTTATTGCTCTGACACTCTCCTTAATGGTCTTTGCTTCCCAGTTGCCTTTCTTTCTGCCACAAATTATGTGGCAAAAATAGTGTTAGTTTGTAAAGTGCTGTCAATAAACTGCATGATGTGTTTGCTAAAGATAAATTCTTAAAAGGATAGATGTGAAAGAATCTGGTAAGGTACAAATTTATTTTCTGGAAACTCAGTACAAATGTGGAGGACTTCTTTTTTATCTCCTTTACTTTATCTGGTGCACAAATACATACTCAATCCAGTCGCACTTGTATCATTACTTTATCCACAATTTTACCTTCTCCAGAGAAAATAATGGAGGCTATAATGCAGAAAAAAGGGAAGTTGTAATTACAGAAAATTTTTAATTTAATGATTGAAATTTTTATGCTACAGCATTTCTAAATAAATGTTTGTCTAAAATGTGGAGTTGATAGAAACAATTTAGCTTAGTTGGAGATAAAATAATTCAACCAACTTCCAGTATACATATGGCCTATCATGCCTTCGCAAGAACCCTAATTGTTTCCCCTATTTCAATCCGTTTTAGTTAGAGGAAATTAGCATTTTGTGTATAGTTTGGTGGGAGATCAGTCTAGATAGCCTCTTCCCTTTGAAGCCTCTGTCGCCCTGTCCCTTTAAGAATCCTCTCAGTGGTGGAGCCTCAGGCAAGGCACTTCTGGTTCTTGGTGGAGTCAACCTGTTTAGTAACTGGAAGGTGAAGGGAGTGGAAGGCCGGTCGGTCTACAAATAACACGTCCAATTGGAGCTGTATTCAAGACTGGTCAGAGCTGTATCCAAGTCCATGCTGAGTTAAATATTGAGACCTTCTTAGAGACAGTGGGCAACATACAAGAAAGAGACAATAAAAAATAAAGATTTAAGAGCCTCAGTTTGACCAGAACTGTGAATATCTCTCAAATACTTTTCCTCTTCTCATAAAGACTTGGTAGTGAGACTCAGGAGGAGAGAAAGTCTAAAGTCCTTGTCAGCTAATAAATTCTTGTTTGATTCAACTATATAGTCTCCGATCTGTTCCCTGTGCAGCCAGTTCACCTTAAGTTAAGATAGCATGGGGGCAAAATATGGCCCTTTTATTCGTCACTTAGACCATTCATGTGGCTTAGGCAGGAAACTTAGTACTAAATAAGTTCTCAAAACTGTAAATTAATAGTATACCTGCAGTAAAATATTTTCTATTGTAAATTCATGTTGAAAGATCTCACTGAAATTGCATTTTTGCTTTATTTCCTCTTTAAAAGATGTATCATATATACTCGAATATATGCCCAGTTTTCCAGCCCTAAAAAAGGGCTGAAAAAACCTCCTTCAGCTTATATTGGAGTCAAGGAGCAGCAGAGCCTGGAGGCAAGGCTTTGAAGCCGATTGGCCTTTGCCTCCACGGAGCAGAGCTGGAGGAGGACAACGAGTGGCCACCCTGGTAGCAGCGGAGCCCGCAGACGAGGTTCCAATACTGCCGCCGCTGTTACCACTGCTCCTCCTCCTCCTAGGCAGGCTGTCTGGCCATGGAGGACAAGAGAGGGGAGGACGGGCGGCAGTGGCAGCAGCCAGGCGAGGAGGAGGAGGGGGCAAGGAAGGCCAGGAAGACAGCCAAGAGGAGGAAGGCTGCTGCTGCTGCTTCTCCCCAGTGCTGCTTCTGCTGGCTTCAGGCTGTGGGCAGGCGAGGGAGAGACTTTAGGAGCAAGCCTGCCATCCTCCTGTTTCTCTCGCTCCTACTGTTCTTTCAAAGCAGTGGCAGGGCTGCAGGCTGAATGTTATCCCCTTCCTCTCCTTCCTCCTCTTCCAAAGCTATGGCGGCAGTGCTGCTTTGGAAGGAGAGGAGGAAGGAGAGAAAGAGGAGGAGGATGGCGGGCGAGCTCCTAAAGTCCCTCCCCTGCCCACCCATTGCCAGAAGCTAGTGTGTCTGGAGGGAAGGGAGCTTCCTTGCACCCTCTTTTCCCAAGGCAACCCCAAGGGAAGGCTGCTCTTTCTCTCCTTTCCCCCTCCATCCTCACCAAAAGGGACACAAAACAGGAAGCCCATATCTGCAAACATTCCTCTCTTTGTATGTAAGTGCCTTTGCCCAGCTTCCAATCCCAAGGCTACCTTGCACCCCTCTCCTCTCAAGAAGACCTCAAAAGGGGAAAAGGATTGGAGGTGCCAGGCTTCTCCCCCCCCCCCGTTTCCCACACCACACTACTTACCAAAAGGACACAAAACAGTGGATTCCCCCTTCCCCCAGTGTAGATAAGAGTGAGTTGCACTTATGAGTGAGTTTTCTCGCCTCCCCCTTCCCCCCAACCAAACCAAAACCCCAAAGAAAAATAAACTTCATTTATATACTGCCCTCTTTCCCCAAAGGGACTCAGGGCAGTTTCCAACCAAAGATGGCAAACATTCTATGCCAAAATACAGCAACAATGAGAAAGACACCCCCCCCAGATCCCAAAAAATAATTCAAAACTGGGTTGCTGTGAGTTTTCCACCAATATTGGGGTGTGTGTGTAAGAGAGAGAGAGAGAGATCTCGGCGAGTTATGAATAAGCCTTCCTGCCACCTCTTCCCAGCTCATTGGTCATTGGACAGCTGACTAGGGCTTCTGAGAGTTGGAGTCCCAAACACCTGGAGAGCCACAGGTTGTACAGGCTGATCAAGAGAGTTCCTTCCCTGAGCTAACAGAAAGCTTCTTTATGCTTGTGGGTTCAATGTGTCTGATTTGGTAGAAAATGTGAGTAATGTAACCTTTTGGCCATAGAAAAGTGCGGAAGGAAATAGGTCCCCACATTCCCAAAGACTTCAACTAAAGAAGTCCAATACCTTACAGGTTGTTGTCAAATTTCAGCAGCTCAATTTTATGGGTGCTGTGGGGGACTTCAAGGCTATATTTAGCCTATAAGGTAACTTTGCTGACCCCCACTGATTGTGAGTTATGCTGTATGATTGTGAGGTCCTGTATGCTACTTATGATAGTTAAGTATACTTAATTAAGTAGGATCTTCTGGTCTGATCCCACAATCTGCTTTTATCAATTATTTACTGTCATGAATTTCAGAGGTCTGTTTTCTTGTCAATCAGGGCACAGCAAACCAGCATTTCCACTCTCATCTGGTGAACAATCTATGATGAGAGGAATACAACAGGGATCCTGCTTCTGATTGTTGCATTGGAGTTGTCTCAAAGGAAGTAGAAATGCTAGTCTTCTGGGCCTTGATTGGCAGAAGAACAGACTTCAATCACTTGCAAACATTGATGCCTAGCAAAACAGAATTGGAAGATTTTTAGAGAGAGTCTCACAATGGGAACTATGTAAGACTTTGTGAATACAAATCAGTTAGAGATATGTAGATTTAAAATCCATAACCACAATACTGAACTCTCATCAAAATCCTCAGTTATCTTTATCAAAATGCTCCCTACTGGATGAAAAAAAAATATGGTCATTTTTATGAATTTTGTTATGTTTTGCAGAGCTGTCTAGTAATATTCACTGCTCTCATTAGATGACAACTCAGATTGAAACAGGGATTGATATGAATTTTCAATCATTAATATTTTCAGAGTAAAAAGAAGGGTAAGGCATAATGTTACAACCCCCACCCCCACCCTGGCAAAAGAACATTTTTGTTGATAGATTATTTGCAGTGTTTCATAGCCATGGTGTTTCTTTGATGCTCTGCTGGGCATCATTTTCCCTTTCCTCTTACAGTATGATTCCAGTTAGTATGTAGTCTTAAAGTAAGCAAGATTTATTTATTGCATATATTCAGCTATTTATATCCAGCCCACAGAATACAAATTCTTCCAAGGCATCTCAAAAGTAAATCAAAACAGATTAATTAAATCACAATAAGCCATACTAAAGAGAAAATGTTTGAATCCTTCCTACAGGGCTCTTGAAGTAGATGGTGTTGTAGAGAGAGAAGAGGCAGCCAGGGCTGGATGAAGACATGCTGAGTCTTAAACTACAACATACAATAACATCAATCTAATAAATAATCAGTCAAATAAAACTGTAGAAGTGAAGTGATTGTCTGAGCAAAAATAGTAATTCTATTCATGTAGGATGGAGTGAGGGGATAATGGGAATTACAGTACACATCATAAAAACATTCTTTACATGGTTAAATAACACTTCACTTTGGGATCCAGATTTCTCCACAAAAGGAAAATGTTGTTTGCAGCAGAAGACAGATCAATGATGAGAAAACTTACATCTGCCTCTGTTATTCAGAACATTTCCCCCATTGAAACAGCAGTTTCCCTTGCAAATTACTTCAAAAACCAACTCCAAAATTCAGAAATAATTTAAAAAGGAATGAGTATAATGTCAACACATCAAAGATGCAATTACTCAATGAAAATTGGGTAATTTCAGAATGTACTTCTAAATAAAAAAGAAGAAAATTACCTTTGAAGGGCTAATTTGTTCTCGTGGCGTAATGGCAGATAGATAGAAATTGAGGGAAAGTGTAAAGACGACCCACAAATACAGATCATAAAATGATTTTGCCTGGGGAATTCCGACAGTTCTAACCACACATGGAAGTTCACATTTTTTGCCACTTCCACATGCATAGAAAGAAATGGAGAAATCCGACTCCAAAACCTCCATGCTATTAGGAAATTTAAAAATGGGGTCCAACTGGCAACCACCAGAAGTAGCTTTGTGTAGTGTAATCATCACCACAGACCAAAGTGCAAATTATTTAAATTTTGAAATTTAATACATTTTGGTAGTGCTTTCTATTCAGAGACCATTCATATTCTGAAACTCTAAACTGTAGCTTATTTAGTTAGGTATGACTCTGGAATGGAGACATGTCAGATGGAGGAGGTTCTGATTATTACTGTATATGCATGTATGTGACTAAGTTTCTGTGGGATCACTACTTGTGTAAGTGTGTGTTAAGAGAAAAACACCTGGTTAATTACAACTCATGGTTGAGTAATTGGAACAATCAGGGCTAACAGGCTTGAGCCACTCCCTGAATGGGGTATATCTGGGAAATGTTTGCAATGTCTTTTGGGGACTTACTGGGGACTTACTGGATGCTTGCTGAGAGCCTACTATGAAGATGCATGAATTTAATGCCAGAGACTTTATGTGAGTTTTGTTGCTGGAAATTTTATTATGATTTTTGACTCTGCTACTTAAGAGTAAATTTTGATTTTCTCTTCCATTTTCGTGGCTTGTTTTTCTTTTGCTCATTGTGGATACAACAAAGGACTGGATAAGTCTGGACAGGACTGTTTGTTTTTCTACAAACCCGTAACACTGGTGGTCCTCTCTTTCTCCCTGGAAGCCTTCCTATGCAGATATTGGTGATAAACATCGCTGATGTTTTTGTTTCTGTGTGTGTGTACACACAATCCTTCAGGATCAGGAGCTTGCATTGAGAATAACTTGCCATTATTGGTCAGAATCCTTTTTCCACTGCATTGCTGCTTTACTTAGGTTTGTAGTGAGTCACAGCTCAACTCTACTGAATCCCCACTTATCCTCAACAACTACTGTGATCAATGGGGGGGGGGGGGGTGTCTGTTTCTCAGTCACTCAGGACATGGTTGGCTAAATTTTCTTCCTTCTCAAGTACACAACATTCAACAGGATTCTGGCAAGTGACACAGGAACCAGGTGCTGTGGTGCAAGTCACAAAACAATTTTAGCCAGTCACAAGTACTCCAACATAATGAAAGATGAAACAAGAAGATTGTCATCAGGAAAACACAAATGCCAAAATTACTGCCAGTCACCAGGCAGGGATGGTAGTGAGTAACAGAGCACCTCATCCAATGGAGAAAGTAAGTAACATGGATTACTTTTTAAAATTATAATGAGCAATAATGATAAATTCTCTGCTCTGTACATTCAGCAGAGCATTTAAGAACTCATGGAAGGATTCCCTGTTTGGAGTGATTTCAATTGAGCAAACTTTCAAAAGCAAGCTGGAAGATGCAAAAGGAAACACCTAATATCTGTACCCACAGTTTCCCTCCACAGAATAATGTAGAGTTACTGTTCTGTAACTGCTTCTTATTAATTAACAACTACACATAGTCATGTTTGTGGCAGTATTTCCATTATCATAAATGCCCTCCCAAACCCACTTTCCCAGGCTGCAGCCACCTCAGACATGGAGTCTGTTCAGCTGGCAAACAGGTCACAAGGTGATAGTCACCAGAATTGTATGGAACATGTATGAATGTGTAACTACCTTACCTACAGCAAAATATAGCCCATCCACCAATCTTCACTAACTGCAAAACACTGACTGCAATTGGTAGGGATCCATTCCCCTGTTGCTCAAGCAGGCTGATGTTCCCACTCACTCCAGTGCAATATGCACAAATGGTGACAATTCCCCATCACACTGGATGCCCACACAAGGGAGTGGGTGGGAATGTCACCCAACTGCATCCTGAATGACAGGGTAATGAATCCCCATCAACTGCAGCTGCTTCTTCCTAGCCAATGTGGATTGCGGGATTTCCATTGTCCTGAAATGTCCCCTAAACTAGGGCCTATTTAGGGATCATAAATACAACACCATTACTAATACTTAACTCCAGGATACACATATGTAACTCTCCAACAGTTTTCTGGCCAATATTTCCACCCACTTCCACCAGAGAAAGAGAGAGATTGTAACCAAGACTTGAGACAGGAATCCTGATTTTCATTCTCATAGGTTCACTTGCTGGAGCAAGGGGAAATGTAAACATCCTTGTCTTGCACCTTGATCAGCAGCTGAACAGATCTCCATCTCCCGATGCAGCTGCTTTCTGGTGAAATAGGTCTGAGTGTGACAGACCACGAGGCATTATTTAGTATGATTCATAACTAACCAGGAAATGTAACGTATGACCCTATGTTTGTAAATGCTTGTTGATATAAGCATGTTAATATTTCATCTTTTTCAAATCATAAATTGCAACAGTTATCTCAGCTGGATACTAGGCACTTCACCTGTATGATTTAGTTACTTGGTTATATAACTGGAATTATGCTGCTTTAATTTCACTGTTTTGGGGACACCAATTATCAATTCAGCTCCCCCCTGTTCTGCTAATGTAGCTCATTATATCCTGGAGGGAAAAGAAATGAAAAGGAAAAGTAAGGGTTGGCAAAAAGAAGCCATCTCTTAAACATGCGCTCCTTAAATTCACAGTGCCTCATTACATTGCCGCTATCTAAGAATAAAAGATTTGATGAGACAGAACGAACACTTTGAGATACGTGAGTCTTCCTTGGTGAAATATGTTAAATATTTCATCACTTAGTGCATTTTATCAGTCAGATTATTTCCATGCTATACTAAGATACAAGAAAGACATATGTTGGAATAAAGAGGAAAGCAAAGAGCAATTTATTTATTCATGTGTCTAGTCAGCAAAACATAAGGGTTTTAGTACTTTGAACTTATACAGTTCAGCATAACAAGTGATTCAATTAGCATCTACCATGGGACAGGTCATTCCAACCAAAAGTTAGCCATTGGCAAGGATTGCAGACAATATGATGTGTAACAAACTGAGCACAGACCATTAGTCATGTATGGCTTGATATGCTTCCTAGTTTTACTTGTTTGCCTTGGACTGCAAAAATAGAAGAATTGTTAAAATACATGGGAGATTACAATACATGGCTGTCTTTTCCTGGCTTTATGACTCCAGAAATATTTAGGTACACATTTTCCAAGCTATCTGATGAGGAAAAACCAGTACCCTTCCCCAATGTGCTAGGGACCAGTACCATACTTGTACCCATTGGCCACAGCTGTTTTGTTTTTCTTTTCTTTTCCACTCATACCTAAGTGGGATTTATTGATTTGGCTAACCAGCAGTTATTCTGGTTTATTGAATGATGATTAAATGTGAATCATTTTTTCTCTCTCTTTCTTCTGGATCTATCTCCTGAATCAAGAACTTCTGTATTAGAATTTAGGAAGTGCTTGTGAGTTGGGCCCCATCTATACTGTCATATAATTCAGATAGAAACAATTATTTCTCCTTCATGGTGTCTGTGGAATAAGCACATATGGTATTGATTATGCCTAAGGAATACTTACGGAAACTCTCTAAGCTGTGAAGCTTTGGCTAAAGCCCCACCCGGCCTCCCCATGAGGCAAATAAGACCCGGGTGGGGATGTAGCCACAGTTCCCTTTCTTCCGCCGCTTTACAAGCCTGCGTTGTTTGTCAAAGGCATTGACCCTCCCAGTTGCAAAGCCGGATCAACCACTTGAGGACCATCTGTTTCCCTCTGATCAGCAGCAGCAGCAGCAAGGCCCAGCAACTACTGCATTATCATCAGTGCCCTACTTGCTTAAACTTGCCACAGTACCAGATCTAGCACCCTTGCTAGTCTCTCCAGGGCCTAGAAGAGCAGATGTTCTTTATAAGATTGACCTGGCAAATGCACCTTGGGTGTCAAAGCCACCAAAGCCCAATGGTGTGGTGCTTTAGATGCAAAATAAAAGCTCAAGCACAACCCATTCCTCATCACTTGATGAGGGCAGGAAATTAGAGTCTATGGGCAAGAAGGTTCATCCAAGTGCTGGCATAGTGACCAGGTTGGCACATTATGGGGCCTACATGGCTACATATCAGTAGTAACTGTAGAACAAAATAGCTCCATATTTAGACTCCCTTCTGCAGCAACATCAAACATATGTAAAGACAATCTAGCAAGAGGTGTTTATTTTGACAAGGGCGCAGTAGGATATGTCAAAAGATACGGCAGAAGCGGCAGGGTGCATGTTTGCTACATCTACTACAATTCGGTGCCATGCCTGGCTTAGGGCCTCACCTTGTCAGAACAGGGTAAGGCTTTGGCAGAAAGCCTTTCAACCAGCAATGATGGAGTATTCTACCCTGACACTGACACAAAGTTGAAGAATACTTAGGAGGTGCACCAGGTGGACTGCAAGTATGGGTTTCAGCGACAACAATCATACCAGCCTAGGAGTAGGTGGACGCCATGTACCTCGCAGACCCGTAGGCCATATACTTCAGGCAATAAATCTTTCCCTCAGGTGACATCTACAGCTACTTCAGGACAAGCTCTTCCAGGGCACTCACTCCAGCAGGGTAAAGGGCGCTATCAGCCCAAATCAAAGTGCCGTTTTTAGCGGTGCTTGTGCCTCGTCTCTTCATCCTTCCTCTCTTCATGGCACGGGGATGGCACACACAGAAGTGGGGCCTGATTCTTCTAGCACTATTTCATCGTTAGAACCTGCATTACAGGCATATCCTTTACCAGGGGTGCATTTTCATTTTGGTTCACATTTGGTGAAATTTGCACAAGCGTGGCAACAAATCACCATGGATAAGTGGGTTCTAAGCATAATACAGCATGGTTATGCACTTGAGTTCCATACATTGCCAAAGACTGGCTACGTGAAGGCTATGCAGCCATCTGATGTTCTCTGGCAAGAGATTCATACTCTATTGAATGAAGGGGCGATTGTCCCTTTGCACCCAGATTTCTTTTCTGACTCTTTTTTCTCTCTGTACTTTTTAGTCCCCAAAAAGGACGGCGGTCAGCATCCTATACTAGATTTGAAAGATTTGAATGAATATATTTTTTCTGCACATTTCGGATGGTAACCTTGTCTACTATCTGTCACGACCCAGGCTGCAGAGCACCAATAACCATACACAGAGGCCAGAATCTATCTAATATCTTTATTAAGGAAATAAGTAAAGGCAATAAAAATAAGGGTAGAATATAGTTCAGAAGATGACCTTTCAGGAAAGGTCAAATATAGTCCAGGAAAACAATGTCCAATATGAAATAGTAAGGTCCAAAGTTGTAATCCAGTAACCGAAACACTCACTTTGCCAAGCAAAGTGAGGGGAGATGACAAGGTCCTTTAGTCCATGAAACTTAGGCAAGGCAAGAGCTTGATTCTTGGTACACAAAGCTTGATTCAAGGCAACAAGGAACGAGGAACAGGGACAAGATCCGTGGTAAATACTTGGCAAGGTCCGGGAAGCAAGGCAAGGTCCTGGAAAGCAAGGCTGAGTCCTAGGTAGCAAGGCAAGGTCCGTGAAAACAAACAAGGCTGGAAACAGGAACGAAGGCTTGGAAACGGGAACGAAGGCTTGGAAACGGGAGTAGCGCTGTCCACACACAACCTACTCCGGTAGCTGACGAATTGACTCCGCAAGATTCCTTCGGGGCAAGGAACCTAAATAGGGTCTCGTTTTCCCACCCAAGAACACTTCTCTGGGGAACCAGAACCGAAAGTCAATCTCTGTGTCCAGATGCATGACTCCCTAGAATTTCTCATGGAAGCAGTCTTAATCAGCTGAATGCCTGGCTGCGATTCTCAGGCTTCTGCGATTAGCCTGTTGAACTCCTTTTTGTTGTTGATAATAACTACGGCGAGAAAATGGGGGAGATTCTGACTCAGGGCTTGTTTGGCAGATTTCTGGAAGACAAACCTCCTGCAGGTGCAAGGGCTCCAATTCTGGCTGGGAAAGTTCCAATTCTGGCTGAAACGGTGGAAAACCCAAGTTTTCCTCTTCATCTATCTCAACAGCGCTAGGAACGGGACTACATGGCCCATGAGTCATCACACTATCCTCCCTTTGTTACCTGAACAAGCATGGTTTGCCACTATAGATTTGTGGGATGTGCACTTTCACATTCCTATTGCACCTTGTCATCATAAATATCTTTCATTTATGATAGGCAATCACACTTTTTCCTTTCAGGTGTTACCTTTTAGGATCTGCACAGCTCCACAGGTGTTCACGAAATGTATGGCTGTCTTTGCCTCTTACCTTCGTGTGCAGGGAATCACAGTCGATTATTGGCTTCTGGTGGCAGATTCATGACACCAGCTTTTGCACGACATTCAGTTCACTCTCTCCCTTCTTCAGGATCTGGTTCTAGTTGTCAATGGCAACAAGTCCCATCTTCAACCACAACAGTGCATTCAGTTTATCGGGGCACATCTGGACTCGCTGAGAAGCAGGGCTTACTTGCCAGAGGAGCAGTTTCAATCCCTTCAGAAGGCCCTCAGGGAGATCCTTCATTCATCATGGGTACAGGCCAGACATGTCCAGCGCCTGTTGGGTTATATGGCATCCACAACAGCAGTCACAGCATATGCTCGGCTTCAGATGCGTCCATTGCAGGCATGGTTTCTTCAAGCCTTCAACCCCCTCTGCGATGCACCTCAAACAATGCTACACTTACCCGCGTCCATCAGACGATCCCTCTGTTGGTGGATGGTCCATGCAAATTTGTGCATCGGAATGCCTTTTTGCCCTTGTGGGCCATCAAGGACGATAACAACGGATGCTTCCCTGCATGGGTGGGGAGCATATTCTGGGTCCCTCACTGTACAGGGCCAGTGGTCCCTACAGGAGTCTTGCTCTCACATCCATTTCCTGGAACTTCTAGCACTCTTCAAGGGGCTTCAAGCATTCAAGGATGTCTTCTCCAACCAAACAGTGCAAGTCAGGACAGACAATACGGCAGTCCCGTGGTATGTTAACAAACCAGGAGGGACACGTTCTCGCTCCCTGCTACAGTTGACCATGCAGCTTTGGGAGTGGTGCATCCAGCATTCCATTCACCTTGTTGCGATACGTGTGCCAGGACAAGACAACACCTTGGCCGACAGCCTCAGCAGAGGGGCACTCAGTAGCCATGAGTGGTCGTTGCACCAAAAGTAAGTGGATCGGCTTTTTCAGGAATGGGGTCAGCCGGCCATTGATCTATTTGCATCAAATGACAATTTCAAGTGTCATCTATATTGCGCCCAGACTCGTTGCAACCCGAGCAGTTGGAATATTGGAGATGCCTTCCTGTCAAGGACAGAACGCCACAAGATCAAAGATAACAGAGTTTATTGGATTTACAGAACTCAAAATGCCCGTAAAAGACAAGGGCTAGGCAACGCTGGCCTTAAAAAGCAAAAAGGGGCAAGAAAAACGTTCAAAAGATAAACCGGATTAAACCGGAGTTTAATCCGGACAAAATCAAAACAGCTTGCTTCAGCCTGAGAATAAACAAAACAGAAACTGGTGAACAAAGAGTTCAAAAGAATGTAACTAATTGGCAGCAGATGCTTCTCTGCTGCCAGCACTATGTTTTGAGTAACTTAGAAGTTACTCCTCCACACAGCAGGCAAGGTTCCAATACAAACACAACAGCCGAGGATTGAAGCAGTAGCGTAGTCCCAGTTCTTTCCGAAGGTCGTAAGGCAGAAGCAGACGTTTGTAGTTCACCAAGTCCAGGTAGGAGAATCCGAGCCCGTAGTCAGTTCAGTCCGTAAATCCAGAGTAGCAGATGGCGTCCATCAAGAAGACGACGGAAGGTCAAAGCTATTGAGATTAAGCAGAGGTTGCACAAACAAAAGCCCACACAATTCCTCCCGCCGTCTGAACCCAAATTCCAAAACAACTTACGTAGTCAGCACACGAAACACACCCGTCTTCAGGAAAACGTCCCACACAGATCCCAAGCGTTCGTCCAGATTACCTTGCCCAACGCAATTTGCAATTGCTCCCAAGCCCCATTTTATCCCAGTTACAAGTCCTCATCACTATCAGCTGCCCTCCTTAACCCGGGCGTTTCCTCATCACTTTCCTCATCAGAGCTGGAACACCTCTGACTACGCCCCACAGCATCCCCAGCTGTGGATCCCGTCCCATCCCTCCAGCTTGTCCATGGGTCTAGTCCTGAAGGTCCCCAATCATCTTCCATCCCATCATTGCCAGTGGCACCCAATTCCTCCCTTACCCGAGTCCAATCCATCTCATCCTCTTCCGAGCTCACCACCTCTTCCTCCATTCTCTCTGTAAACCCCTCAAAAGAATCCTCGTCAGATGGTTCTGCAAAGATATCTCGCAGCCTCTTTCTTTCTCGCTCCTCGAGAGTATCTGACTCTCGAGGAGTCTTACGCCCACGCTTCCCAGTAGCAGAGCCATGAGGCTCAATCATAACACTTCCTCTACAAATGGACAGACCAGCTCTTGTATGCTTTTCCTCCAATTCCACTGCTAACCAGGGTAATTTCAAAGATTTACTAGGACAATGCCGACTGCATTCTCATAGTGCCCTGGTGGCTCAGGCAGCCATGGTTCCCAATGCTTCGGCAGTTGTCAGGCAACAACTACTGCCGTCTTCCACAACTATCCAATCTCCTCACCATGGAGCAGGGCCAGGTTGTTCCATGGCTACAACCCACTGTGTGGTGCATTCATCCACACTGTTCTCCCACGCTGTTCAGATGATATTAGACACAGCACATTGTCCGTCCACAAAGCGTTCATATGAATGCAAGTGGAATAGGTTTGTCTCCTTTGTTGACCAACAGCCCTGTGATCTCCTCACAGCACCTGTCACGACCCAGGCTGCAGAGCACCAATAACCATACACAGAGGCCAGAATCTATCTAATATCTTTATTGTAGGATTATATAAAGTTAATAAAAACTAGTGTAGAAAATAGTCCAGAATTAGACCTTTCAGGAAAGGTCAGAATTAGTCCAAAAAAGCAATGTCCAATAAGAAATATTAAGGTCCAAAGTTGTAATCCAATAACCGAAACACTCACTTTGCCAAGCAAAGTGAGGGGAGATGACAAGGTCCTTTAGTCCATGAAACTTGAGCGAGGCTAGGAAATAACTTGATACTTGAAACAAGGCTTGAACGTGGAACAAGGTAACTAAGAACAAGAACAAGGTCCGTGGAATAACTTGATAAATCCGTGGAACAAGGCAAGGATTAATCCTGGGAAACAAGGCAAAGTCCGTAGATAAACAAAGGCTGGGAAGCAAGGCGAAGGCTGGATAGCAAGGCAAGGCTTGAGCAGGAGCGAGGCTTGAACCGGAGCGCGCTGTCCAGACACAACTCGCTCCGTAGGCTGACGAATTGACTCCGCGAAGTTACTACGCGGGTAAAACACCTAAATAGAGTCTAGCTTCCCGCCGAAGCAGTTCTCTGGGAATCAGAACCGAAAGCTAACTCTGAGACCAGATGTGAGACTCCCCAAAGATTCTCACGAGAAGCAGTCTTAATTGGCCACATTCTTAGCTGCAATCCTCGCACTCCTGCGCGAAGCTGAATCCAAACTTCTCTGTTGTTTACAAAACTCCCGGCGCAAGAATACGGGAGAAGTAGGCTCTGGGCTTGTTTGACATACTTCTGGGAGACAACTTTCTTGCAGGTGCAAGGTTCCCAGATCTGCCTGGGAAAGATCTGGCTGAGAGGAATCCAGTTCAGACTGGGAAGGTAAAAAACCCAAGTTTTCATCTTCATCAGGAATTACAATGTCCTGAGCAGGACTACAAGGCCCATGGGTCATCACACTATCCCCCTCCTCAAGGCCCCTCCCAAACTGGGGCCCTCTCCCCGAGGCGCGAGGTCGCGGTTTGGTGGGATAGGTCTGATGAAAGCGACGGGTTAGATCAGGGGCATGGACTGTGGAGGCGTCTTCCCAAGAGCGTTCCTCAGGGCCAAAACCCACCCAGTCAATGAGATATTGTAGGCGGCGGCGGTGAAAGCGAGAATCCAAAATGTCCTCAACCTCGAACTCCTCCTCCCCATTCATCAAAACAGGAGGGGGGGCCGGTTGGTCTGTATCAGGTCGCACACCATCCGCCGGAAGGAGCAGGGAACGGTGAAACACTGGGTGAATGCGCATTGAACGCGGAAGTTGGAGTTTGAAAGTCACGGGGTTTAATTGCGCCACCACTGGATAGGGACCAATGAAACGGGCATCTAACTTCCGGCAAGGGCGGTGGGAGGGCAGAAAGCGAGTGGACAGGAAAACCCGATCTCCTACCTTGATTTCAGGGCCCGGCTGGCGATGTTTGTCAGCGTGGCGTTTATAGTCCTCCTTGGCTTGGTCCAGTTGCTGGAGCAAAAGTTGTTGCACCGCTGTGAGTTCCTGCAGCCAATCCTCTGCTGCGGGAACCTCTGAAGTTTCAATGACAGGGGGAAAGAAACGTGGATGGAAGCCGTAGTTTGCAAAGAACGGCGTTTCTTTTGTAGAAGCTTGAACTCCATTGTTGTAGGCAAACTCAGACAGTGGTAACAGAGAAGCCCAATTGTCCTGTTGATAGTTTACATAACAGCGAAGATACTGCTCCAAAGTGGCATTGGTGCGCTCCGTTTGCCCATCTGTTTGGGGATGATGAGCTGAAGATAAGCGAGAGTCTATGCCCAATAGTTTTTGTAGTGCCTTCCAAAAACGAGAGGTGAATTGAGATCCACGGTCTGTGACTAAACTCTTGGGCAATCCATGTAGTCTGAAGACATGTTGAAGAAATAGATCCGCAGTTTCCTTGGCCGTGGGGAGGCCTTCGCAGGGAATGAAATGGGCTAACTTGGTGAATAGGTCCACCACCACTAAGATCGTGGTGAATCCACAGGAAGGTGGTAGGTCAGTGATGAAATCCGCGGAAATTATTTCCCATGGGCGAGATGGGGTAGGAAGGGGGTGTAAAAGCCCTGAGGGCTTCTCCCTTCGTATCTTGGAGCGCTGGCATACTGGGCAGGTGTTGACATATTTTTCCACATCCTTGCGGATCTTGGGCCACCAAAAATCCCTTAGGATCAAATGCATAGTTTTAAATAGTCCGAAGTGTCCTGCTGGTTTGCAGTCATGACACAGACGAAGCGCTTTTTCTCTGCCCGGTCCGGGTGGGATATAGACATGATTTCTATAGCAGAGCAGCCCATCTTTAAGCGAAAAGGGGAAATGCAGACCTTGGCGAAGTTGGTCCTGCGCCCAGGCATCTGCTTGCTGACTAGCCCTGATTTCTTGAGCACAGATGGGTCCTGGAGTAGGGGAAGTTGAACCAATGGGAATGGATTTGGTGTTCCCCACCGTGAGCGTGGCAAAGTTCTCAGGTTGTAGCAGTTGGGATTCAAAGGTCTCCTTGCGTCCTGCAGCGTATTCCGGTTTACGTGACAGGGCGTCTGCTTGCTTGGTTTGGGCTGGGGTCACATAATGGATCTGGAAGTTGAAACGTTCAAAGAATAAAGCCCAACGTTGCTGCCTCTGATTTAGTTTGCGGGCAGTTCTTAGATGTTCTAGATTACGATGATCAGTGTGGACTTCAATGGGAAATTTGGCCCCTTCTAGCCAATGTCTCCAAGTTTCAAAGGCTGCCTTTATGGCCAGTAGTTCTTTTTCCCAAATGGTGTAATTCCTCTCTGGTGTGGTTAGTTGACGAGAATAAAAGGCACAGGGGTGGAGGTGATCTCCCACCGGTTGTAAGAGTACAGCCCCAATTGCCACATCAGAGGCGTCCGCTTGCACCACAAAAGGGGTTCCAGGATTTGGGTGCTGTAGAATTGGCTGGGAGGTGAATAGTTTCTTTAGTTGCTGGAACCCTTTCTCTGCTTGATCAGTCCAGCGGAAAGGCTGCTTTCCACGGATGCAGCTAGTGATGGGGTCGGACCAGCGGGCAAAATCTGGAATGAACTTGCGGTAGTAGTTCGCGAACCCCAAGAAACGCTGCACCTCTTTCTTGTTAGTTGGCGCCCGCCATTCCAATACTGCTGAAACTTTGGCTGGGTCCATGGAAAGCCCTAGAGGCGAGATGCGGTAACCAAGGAAATCTACCTCTTGTAGATCAAAAGCGCATTTTTCCAGCTTGGCATAAAGTCCATGATCCCGCAATCGTTGTAACACCATTTTGACGTGGTTCTCATGTTCTGATTGTGATCTGGAAAACACCAAAAAATCGTCCAGGTAGATTATCAAGAACCTGTCTAGATAGTCCTGAAAAATGTCATTGACAAAATGCTGGAACGTTGCGGGGGCTCCGCATAAACCGAAATTCATAACTCGGGACTCAAATAATCCGAATTTGGTCTGGAAGGCGGTCTTCCACTCGTCCCCTTCCCTGATGCGAACTAAGTTGTAAGCCCCCCGAAGATCCAGCTTGGTGTAAACCTTGGCTCCTCGAAGCCGATCCAGTAGATCCGAGATTAAAGGCAGGGGATAGCTGTTCCGCTTGGTGATATTGTTCAATGCTCTGTAGTCCACCACCAAGCGTAGTTCCCCTGACTTCTTCTTCACAAACATCACTGGGGAGGCGGCTGGGGATTGAGAGGGTCTGATGAACCCCTTGCGAAGGTTTGTCTCTAGGAATTCCCTGAGAGCTTCTTGCTCTGGCTCAGTCAGGGAGTAGAGATGCCCTCGCGGGATCGGGGCCCCCTCCACCAAGTCAATGGCACAGTCATAAGGTCTATGTGGGGGTAATTTTTCGGCTTCTTTCTCATTGAATACATCCCAATACTCGGAGTACTTCTTTGGCAAGGTGATGATGGGCTCGGTGTCTGTGGCATGGCATACCTTGGCTACGAGGCAATGGTTTTGGCAGTACGGTGAAGCAAACTGCAGTTCTCTGTTGGACCAGGAGATGTTAGGGTCGTGGAGAGTCAGCCATGGAATTCCCAAAATCACAGGGAAATGGGGAACCTCGGTAACAAAGAAGGAAATCTCTTCCATATGTTCCCTTATCCACATCCTGGTGGGTTCCGACCACTGACTTACGGGGCCCGTCTTGAGGGGACGGCCGTCTATGGCTTGCACCACACGGGCATTCTTGAAATCATGATATTGTAATCCCAGAGAGTCGGCATACTCTCTATCGATGAAATTGTTGGTAGCTCCAGAGTCTATCATGGCGTGGATCATGACGGGTCCCCTTTTTGCTGACCATAATGTGACCACGAGAAGGAACAGGACCCCGGTTGGCGGCTCTTGGATGGATTTTTTGACCGGGTTGGCGAGCCCCTCTACACCCGGTCGTTGGCTTCCCCCGCCGGCTGTGTGCCAGTCGGCTCAGACGCCTTCGTCTCCGTGGAGGACGCCGCCGCAAGACGGGCGGCAGGCTTCCCTTTGGCTGGGCACTCTCTGGCGAAGTGGCCCCCGTTCCCGCAGTACCAGCAGAGGTTTAAGCGTTGACGACGGGCCTTCTCGGCGGCATCTAGTCTGGGACGCACATTGCCCAACTGCATCGGCACCTCCTCGCCTCCTCTGGGGTATGGGGTTGGCGGTGGGGGTCTCCACACCGGACGTGGCTGAACGCTGGCGGGAGCGGGGGGTTTTGCCCCGGCTCTACTGCCCTGGCCTCGAACCCACTGTTTCCTGTTGGCAATCATGACTTCAGCCCGTAAACATTGATCAATGAGTGCCTCGAGGGTCTGGGGAGGATCCACCTTGGAGATTTCTTCCAGCATTTCAATGTTGAGACCCTCCCGGAATTGTCCCCTGAGGGCTACATCGTTCCAGCCGGTGTTGTGGGCCAGCACTCGGAACTCGGCTATATACTGAGACATAGGTCTGTCTCCTTGGAAAAGGCGACGGAGTTTGTGACCGGCTGCCTCCAAATTGTCCTCGATTCCCCAAGTCTCCTTGAGGTGGTCCAAGAAGTGTTGCGCTGATCTTAGGTGTGGAGAGGCTTGGTCGAACAGTGCCGTCGCCCAGCTGGCCGCTGGCCCGTCTAGAAGACTGTAAACCCATGCCACTTTGATGTCTTCTTGGGGAAACTCGGCAGCACGGGCCTCCAGATAAGCTTGACATTGGCGACGGAAGACATGAACCTTAGAAGCTTCTCCAGTAAACTTGGTTGGCAACGCCATGGCCGGAAGACGAACTCCGCGTTCCTTCAAACCCCTTATTTCTCCATCCTGTGCATTGAGCTTATCACGGATTCGGTCCACCTCTTCCTTGTCGATGGTGTAGGTAATCGGCTGGCCGCTCGGCCCAGGTACGACTCCGGTAGACATTCTGGCCGAGGTTAATTGGTGCTTAGGGTGGCGGAGTCAAACTGTCACGACCCAGGCTGCAGAGCACCAATAACCATACACAGAGGCCAGAATCTATCTAATATCTTTATTGTAGGATTATATAAAGTTAATAAAAACTAGTGTAGAAAATAGTCCAGAATTAGACCTTTCAGGAAAGGTCAGAATTAGTCCAAAAAAGCAATGTCCAATAAGAAATATTAAGGTCCAAAGTTGTAATCCAATAACCGAAACACTCACTTTGCCAAGCAAAGTGAGGGGAGATGACAAGGTCCTTTAGTCCATGAAACTTGAGCGAGGCTAGGAAATAACTTGATACTTGAAACAAGGCTTGAACGTGGAACAAGGTAACTAAGAACAAGAACAAGGTCCGTGGAATAACTTGATAAATCCGTGGAACAAGGCAAGGATTAATCCTGGGAAACAAGGCAAAGTCCGTAGATAAACAAAGGCTGGGAAGCAAGGCGAAGGCTGGATAGCAAGGCAAGGCTTGAGCAGGAGCGAGGCTTGAACCGGAGCGCGCTGTCCAGACACAACTCGCTCCGTAGGCTGACGAATTGACTCCGCGAAGTTACTACGCGGGTAAAACACCTAAATAGAGTCTAGCTTCCCGCCGAAGCAGTTCTCTGGGAATCAGAACCGAAAGCTAACTCTGAGACCAGATGTGAGACTCCCCAAAGATTCTCACGAGAAGCAGTCTTAATTGGCCACATTCTTAGCTGCAATCCTCGCACTCCTGCGCGAAGCTGAATCCAAACTTCTCTGTTGTTTACAAAACTCCCGGCGCAAGAATACGGGAGAAGTAGGCTCTGGGCTTGTTTGACATACTTCTGGGAGACAACTTTCTTGCAGGTGCAAGGTTCCCAGATCTGCCTGGGAAAGATCTGGCTGAGAGGAATCCAGTTCAGACTGGGAAGGTAAAAAACCCAAGTTTTCATCTTCATCAGGAATTACAATGTCCTGAGCAGGACTACAAGGCCCATGGGTCATCACAGCACCCACACCAGTGTTATTGGTTTTCCTGGCTTCTTTGGCAGATAGGGGCTTGGCCCTGTCATCTCTAAAATGTTATTTGGTGGCCATAGCCGCATATAGGAAGAAGGAAGGCCTTCCTTCAGTATTTCAGGATCCCATGGTACAACTTTTTCTACGGGGATATAAGAACATCAGTCCTCCCAGGGCGTTACCTACACCTGCCTGGGATTTCCAGCTTGTCCTTTCTGCACTCGTGAAGCCACCATTTGAACCGCTGGCCACAGCAGAACTATGCCATCTTTCATGGAAGACGGCTTTTTTGGTGGCCATAACATCAGCACGAAGAGCTAGTGAGGTCTGTGCTTTGCGTGCAGATGCTCCTTACATGCGATTTCACACTGATAAGGTCATGATGAGGACAGATATTGCCTTTCTTCCAAAGGTTGCTTCGTCATTTCACAACACACAGGATATAGTTTTGCCAGCTTTCTTTTCGGCTCCAACAACACCGTTGGAGTGCTCTCTCCACCTCCATGATGTCTGAAGGGCATTATCATACTATCTCAATAGGACGAAGGATTTCAGGAAGTCTACTAGACTCTTTCTTCACTATTGCACGTCATCCCAAGGAATGCCTATCTCTTCTCAAAGGCTGTCAGCCGGGGTAGTGGCTACAGTAAAGCTCACCTACCAGTTGAATGGCAAAGAACATCCATTCCAGGTGAAAGACCATTCTATGAGAGCAATGGCTTCTTCAACAGCTTGCCACCAGGGCATACCTTTGGAAGATGTCTGCCGTGCAGCCATATGGGCCATGCCATTGACATTTGTCATGCATTACAAAATGGACCTCCAATCCAAGTGACATGCAGCGTTTGGCAGAACAATCTTCTTTTCGGCAGTGGCATGACACCCACCAGCCATGGTGAGTAGCTTGCTAGTCTACCATATGTGCTGATTCCACAGACACCACAAAGAAGAAAGATTGGTTGCTTACCTGTATCCAGGTAACTTATCTGTGGAATCTGCACATTCCCGCCCATCCTCCCCGCTGACTGTCATGCCGCTTTTTCATCCACTGCTGGTGGCAGCAGGAACTATGGCTACATCCCCACCCAGGCCTTATATGCCTTATGGGGAGGCCGGGCAGGGCTTTAGCCAAAGCTTCACAGCTGAGAGAGTTTCCGTAAGTATTGTTTAGGCATAATCAATACCATATGTGCGAATTCCACAGATAACCACTCGAAGAAACATGGTTACAGGTAAGCAACCCATCTATGTCCAGTGTAGACACATATAATGCATTTTAACTGCATTGAATTGCATTATAGAAGTCTACACTTACTATATAATGCTGTTTCAATCTCAATTATATAGTACTGTAAATGGGGCAGCAGACCTGTAGCCTTACTGAGATTCGTGTAAATGCTGGGGTAATGGTGGTTGTTCACTTTGGCTGTGAACAGGGTGTTTACTGTAGAATGAAGCCTTGGGGCAAAGCACATAGAGCAAGTATAAAAGACTGCAGTGCCATTGGGATAATCACATATATCTTTGAAGAGGTTTCGGTACATTACACAACATACTTTTATTGCAATTAATTTAAATGTTGATGTCTTCTGCATATTACAGTTGATTTTCCATCACCCTATGCACCATCATAATCTCCAATATTTTATTGACAAGACCCTTAGCATACACATAATATGTTTGCACTGGAGTCAGCACTGTGTGGTGAAATAATAGACTTCTAAGAGTGAGCTTTTAGAAAGCATTGGCATTTAAAAACCCGATGTATTCATGCTTGTAGAGCAGGTCATTATGAAGCTTACTCCAAGAATTTGAACACACTACATGGAAGTAGTAAGCACCATTGATCACATATACAAGAGAGTTAGAATGTGTGTTCACTTCAAAGAACTCTGAATTACTGTTTCCCATTACAGCAGCTTTTACTTCTGACCTCAGTATGTCCTCTAGAAAGTGCAAAGTGCTTCAAAAATGCCATAAATATAAGAAACTATTTCTATACATTTTGTCAGTAAAACTGCAATATCGATAAATACAGGCATTCTTCCAGACATTCTCCTGAAACCTGGTGGAAATAAAAATTGTAAAGGAAACAGCTCTTGTGTGACTCCTCTTAACTTCACCAGGAACAATTGTAGAAACATATCAGTTGGCAGGAGGGAGTCCTTGATTTATTGACCATTGAATTATCTTCTCCATCACTTTAACCTAATGAACAGCTTCAAAAACATATGTTCCCTCACAGCTGGACTCTGATAGTAGATGTTATTTCACTTAATGGTTGGTATACCTCGAAGGACCTTCCTCCTTGCCATACATGGGTAATGGCAATGTTGCCTAATCCCCAGCTCAGTTTGGACTTCCTCTCCCTGTGACACCACTGAAGTTTTCCAGCTTTTGTACAAGGTTTTTCCATTCTAAAAGGCTGTAACTCACCTCTCAATACCCAACGATTACCTGTCGGAGCTGTAAGCTATTTTTTTTCACTTGCTACCATTTTACCTTTGGTCCCATCCCATAATGGAATGCAGCTCCTGATAACTCCTATGAAAGAGGTTCTTTACCATCCTTGCTTTACACCCACAGGGGACTCGTTCACACTGCTTAATTATAGCATTACTATTCCACTTTACCTGACATGCTTGCATTCTGTGGAATTTGGGAATTTTTAGTTTGGTCTGGGGAAATTGAGCTCTTTGCCTGGGAACTCTAAATATTCCCTTCCTACATTGCAAATTACATGAATCGGTGGGATGTTGCTATGGATGTTAAATCTATACAATTATAGCATTGTCAAAATAAAATTGTGTAGCTTGAGTGGACCTTGGGTTCTCTACCTTCACTGACACCCTGCATTCATTTGGCTACTGCCAAATCAGGAATACGTATGAGGCAGATTAAATTTAGTTCCCATTCAGGGTCAGAATACAGGCAGGGAGTTTATATATATTTTTAAATCAAATGTTGTTGGACCATCTCTAAGAAAAACAAACAAAATGTGGAGCGACTGCAAAACAGCTGGATGCATTTTAAGAAGACAATTTTGTTTTTTAAAAATGTCTATTGCAAACCGTAAGATCAGGACGAATTTTGCTAGTACACATGAAACTTCTTACATTTGGAAAGGAAGATATTATTTTGTGAACGATTCTTCCTCCCTTTGGAGAATCAAGGACTGCCACAACTAGTCATGGATGGTATCCCCTGAGTCTGATTCAGAATGGTCCAAATTCAACCCTGGCCCTCTGGCTCATGATGACCTTATCTACTCCTTGTTTTTCCCATTGTCAATCCCTCTCTTTCTCTGACCTCTCCTTGCAAAGGGACTGGCAGCAAGGCAGCTGATAGAGAGGATGGCAATTGGGCCTCATAGTTAAGTAACATGCCTACAGCATTTGTGGGAGCACTTGCTAATGCCAGAAAGGACTGGGAATTGTGTTTAGCTTGATTTAATATGTAATCCCATCAGGGCTAGCTGCATCATTGGGCAGAAACAGTCACCTCCGGCAGCAGATTCTTGGTCTCCTGGAAGGACAGCAAATTACCAGGGAGAAATGCTTTGAGGATTTTCTGCCACATGTGCCAAAGTGACTTAGCTTGCTTTGAGGACTATGCAAAATGTTTTGGGCAGGAAAATGTCTTTGGGCAACCTTGACTCTCATATATTCTTTGGGAGTAAATACCACTGAACTGAGGGCAACCCAATTCTGAGCAAACACACCTAAGACTGTTGGAAGTTTTGAAGTTGCAACAGTAAATTTATATTACTCAGTTGTTTAATTGTTCAGTTAGCATCTGACCGTGAATGGCCTTTTCTTGTCAAACAGACAATGTTGAGACAGTGTTGTCTCAAGAGAAAAATTGCCGTATATGGAGGAAATATTTCACATATGTAGGGACATGACAATGCAACCAGCATCACTGTATCTCTGATTATTATTTTTCTCCTTACTGCAAATGTAAAATAATTCCTGTAACAATAAGAAACCTTTAAAAAAAAAGAATTTATGCCAAATGGCATTTCTTCAGTTTGAAGTAAAATTCTAGCAGTACTCAAAAAATGATAGTCATTAGTCAGTAGTATGAGATTAGATTAAACTTTTCACAAGAAATGATTTTTATTTGTCTTCAGGGCAAATTATGACATGTTTATACTTCAATCATTAAAACTAGCCACCTTTTAGCTAGTTCATTTGGGGAGAAGGGTATTCATGTGTTTTCTAGTCAACTCTGACTAAGAGTAACCTTTTCTTGGTAAGATTAATTCAGAATACGTTTGTCATTCTCTATAGCTAAGAGAGTGGGACTTGCACTAGGTTCTAGGCTTGCGCATTTTGGTTGAACCTTGATCCATTTCTGTTAGCTGGATTCTGGTAAACAACCCTATCCATTTTTGCACACCTCCTGAAAACGGGTGGGTAGCTGGACAGCTGTTTTTGGTCTGCAGCTGAAAAATGTGGCTAGATCCCCATTGATGACAATGGGGAACTTGCAGGGCCCCCTTTTCCATTCCTGGGACCCTTTTCTTTTTTCCCTTCAAGGGAGCTTGGGTTTCAGCAACAAAGTTAAGGAAGCACAGACCCTTTTCTTTTTTTCCCCTTCAAGGGAGCCTGGGTTTCAGCAACGGAGTTAAGAAAGCACCCTTCATGGGACCCTTTCCTTTCTTCGCTTCAAAGGAGTCTGGGTTTCAGTAACGGGCTAAGGAGAAAGACACAGCTTGCATAAGACACATCATCTTTGCACACCGTGTGATACCGAATGGGGAGGAGGAGCCATGATAGGCTGCCACATAGTCTCGTTATTGACAGGTAAAGGTGACAGCTGGGCCCTTACCGTTACGGCCATCTAGCAGAGCTGAAGAAGTTGGATTGGCTGAAGGAAAACAATTAAAATGGATCCACACACAAGTCTACTAGGTTCCCCAGTGGCTTTCCTTGGCTAACCAGGGAGTTGAATTGTAGTCTCCTGGAGTCCCAACACATTAACCATAACACCAAACTGGCTCTCAGTTAATCTTAACATAATACTCAAGCCCAAATTATGACACAGTGATGACAAAAATTCAAGTGAGTGTATGCACACATATATAATTTCCAGATGCTGACTTGATAGCAAAATATTGTGCATGTTTTCTCTGAAATAGGTAAATGATGTACTGTGTTTGGATGCAAAGAGTTTGGAAGGGATGGCACAATTACTCCTGAAATATGAAAGGCTGTTCCAGTGTGATACTATTCTCTGAGGACCAACTAGTTATAGGGCAGGTTTTGTAAACATTGGATGCATCAATACTATAGAATTAATGTGCTTTGACACCATGTTACTTCTATGGCTCAATGCCATGAAATCATGGGATGTTTAGTTTGAAGGGGCACCGGCACTCTTTGACAGGGAAAGCTAAAGACTTTGTAATACTACAACTGCAATGATTCTATAGGTCTGAGTCCCAGCAGCTAAGATGATGCCAAACTGCTTTAATTCTACAGTGTAGATGCAGCCATTGTTTTAGTGATAATATATTGAACATTTTTTTAGGTGCAGCTGAAACAGTAATACACAAAGTTACATTCACGTATAAGCTTATGGAACAAAATTATCAGATCAAGAATAAAATCCAATTAACAACTCCTATCAGTAAAATGATTCCATCAGCAAAGGAAGGGGGAACCCTACCTATGTTCTCAAAATTTACACTGGAGCAGATATGAAGTGTGAAGGGAGAGATATATCAGGTAATGAAAGGTGAACTGGGCAAATGTGGTCTATGTAGACAAAGGTAGATCTTGCCCAATAAGATGTCTAAGGAATTCAACATGTAACTGTCAGAGTCCCTGGTGGCGCAATGGGTTAAACCCTTGTGTGGGCAGGATTGCTGACCTGAAAGTTGGGTTGCTGACCTAAAGGTTGCTGGTTCGAATCCGGGGAGCTCCCTATGTGGGGACATGAGATAAGTCTCCCACAAGATGATAAAACATGAAACATCCAGGTGTCCCCTGGGCAACGTCCTTGCAGATGGCCAATTCTCTCACACCAGAAGTGACTTGCAGTTTCTCAAGTTGCTCCTGACACAAAACAAACAAACAAACAAATATGTAATTGCCTCAGTGATGGATCCAGAATGTAGGAGAGTCCAATGACTTATATTTAGGGGAAGAATTAAGTTAAAGGTATGTTATAATAGAGAGAAGAATAATTAATCACAAACCCAGCATCTAAATACCACACAAAACAAGTATTATTAATCTTGTTAGCATAAATCTTTTAAAATTCAAAGCAGGCTACACATATGGCTTCATCACTTAATGTTGTAGCAGAGCCTGTGAGTAATGTTACAAACAGTAGTATGGGTGTCAGAAGGGGGGAAAGGGTTACTCGGGAGCAGGAATCTGATGATGAGCAGCAGAGAAAGAGGATCCGGGACATACTTACAGCACCTACAGATGAAGAGTCGTTTGAGGGATTCTCTGGGGATGATAATGTTGCAGACAGTAGTATGGGTGTCAGAAGGGGGGAAAGGGTTACTCGGGAGCAGGAATCTGATGATGAGCAGCAGAGAAAGAGGATCCGGGACATACTTACAGCACCTACAGATGAAGAGTCGTTTGAGGGATTCTCTGGGGATGATAATGTTGCAGACAGTAGTATGGGTGTCAGAAGGGGGGAAAGGGTTACTCGGGAGCAGGAATCTGATGATGAGCAGCAGAGAAAGAGGATTCGGGACATACTTACAGCACCTACAGATGAAGAGTCATTTGAGGGATTCTCTGGGGATGATGGGTCAATGGGTGAAGGAGAAGAAGGAGAAAGAGCTGGGAGCAGCTGTGGGGGTGGTGATGGGGTGGTAGTCAGTTCATCCTCTGATGATGGTTTGTAGATAAAAATGGGTTCAGGGGTGAGGGGTCTTTGCAGAATGCAAGGTGGTGATGTGTGTTTGTGTGCTGTTTATTGGGAAAGTTTCTTGTAGTCTTGCTGCTGCCTGTTTCATGTTCGGTGTTGGACTCGGATCTGCAGTTTGGACCTGAACCGGTTTGGCTGGAGACTCTGCTTCTGCAGACACTGGAGCAACGCTGCTTTGGATTCCTCCTGCTTCGACCTTGGACTTCAGCTGGATGCTTCTCTTCTTGCAACTCCCTCTGTTAACCATTTGTGTACTGTGCCTTTTTGTTTTGCCTTAGAGCACTTTGTTTGACTTGTTGCTTTTTGCATCCAGTTGATCTAGATTACATTTCTTTTTACCTTTTTGAACCAGGTCTGGTTTGGGTTTTTGAGTTTTTGACCAGTGGAACTGCATTTAAGTATCACTGCGTCCTTTTCCTTTTGTTTCAATAAACTTTGTTTTGAAGACACTTTTAAAGTCTGGCCCTTTAAGGCACCTGTGATTCCAACACTTAATTAGGCTGTGTGTGTTTTCTTGAAGCGAAGGGAATTTTTATGGTTTATATATAAGTTTGGCCATAATGTCAGATAGTAATGTCATACATTTTTAACAAATCACTTAGTGCTAGATTTATGGTCTGTTAGCTTTTTCAGTGTGCAACTAATATTTTGCTAATGTCAATGAAAATGCATGACTGACTAGAAATAAGTGAACAGAACTGAAGAATTGGAGCTACTCCATCCATCAGAGGTTGTAGAAATCCAGATCAAGTTGACATCCCTCTCCACACATGCCCATTTCTCCATCCCAGTGATGGTTTCTGTATCCACGGGGAGAAGAGACTTACGTGGATCCAATATCCAGCCCTGCATCCTGCTATGCTTGCCTATTGGCATTAGTTGCAGCACGAAGCTGATCTCCATTAGCAATATCTAATTATTGCAAGAATCAACAGAAAATCTGATCCTGTTCTGTATGGGAAATTATCTCAAGCAGTCTTGATCTGCTGATTAAACTCCAAGTCACTTCCTCCTCCTTGCTTCATTTGTGGAAGTCTTCTCTCATTTATTGAAGTCTAGCCCTCGTGTATTCAAATGATTTCTTGCTTAAGAAGAAGGGCATCAAAGATTCTTTTATTTCAGCTAGCTGTTTTAAGATTTTCTTAAGTTTTAGGTTTAGTTCTTGGTGTAAAACATTGTAAATGCACTGCATGGCACACCTTTTTATGTATTCTGCACAGTTGCTAGTATTTTGGCAACAGCAGAGATTACAAGAAACACCACACACAAGCGTATATATTCTCTTCTTAAAACCATTGCACATTTATAAGAACAGAGGAGGGAAAAACCTCCCCAAAATCACTAGCCATGAATAAAACTGATCAAAGTCTTTTGAAAAAATACAACACAAAATACAACACTGGAATGCTTGCAGAAAAACAAAAAACGGAATGAAAAGGGCCTTAATTAGACAGATCATCACATCAGACAAGTCCTGAAGGTGGCTGGTGACAAAGGAATTTGAAAAGAAAAGTCAGAGGAGGAAGAAGGAGGAAGGACTGAATGTAAAAACTGCACAAATTGCACCAAAATAACCCCATCTTCACATATAAACTATTACTACAGAGGAAAGAGTGAAAGACAGATCTTCTTTTGCTGTGATTGTAATATTTCAAAAAGTAAATTAAGATTTTAATTAAAAATACTGTAGAACTTTGATTAGGTGCCAAATATTTATATTTCTGTTCACTGTGAAGTTATTTTCTCTTCTTGGCACAAATGCCCAAAGCTGTGTGCATTGGTTTGATTGAAGTAGCTTGGCTCATCTCTAGTTAAAAATGTGTATCTCCACATGCCCGTAGAATAGAAAAAGAACGTTACAAAATAATGGATTGCATTTTAGCCTCAGCAGGATATCTGCAATCTGTTTCATTTGAGAGATGTCTTGTTTACAGACAAATGACTGCATATGGTTTTAAAGGGCTGAAAACCACCTGGGACCAAGGAACAGTCAGCTGGCAAATTTACCCCTGACATTTGGGATGTATACAACAAGATGAATAAGTGAATGTCATGAGTTTCGGTACATGCTATCAGTTTTATCACCTGTTGCTTCTGTTGTTCTTGTATTTCTGTTAACTAAAACACCAGGCACTTCCAAATGAGCGCATCTCACAGCATGAAGCTACGGTTGGTCAAAAAGGAAAAAAACAAAACAAAGCAAAACCAAAATTAAACTAACAAATATCCTTTCAGTTGCACATGTCAGGCTGATATAATTAATAGACTATGTGGTATACAAACTACTTATTGGTAGTTGCATTAGACCTTCATTAATTAAAGCAATCAAACAATCTATGTATCTTGATTCATTCCACAACAGGGACCTATGATATTTTCAACTAGGTACTTTAGATTCTGTCAGGTATGATTTGTCATTTCTCAGTGCCCTGATTTGTAATGCCTTAGGAGTATGCCAAGTGGAAAACATGGATTTTTTTTTCATGGAGGGTGATATTGTCAGACTAACTACAACAATTCATCACCATCATCATCATCATCATCATCATCATCATCATCATCATCATCATCATCATCATCATCATCATCTTATTGTGGTGCTGGTAGTCACTGCTGTTATTTTTATCCTATCTTTTGCCCAGTTCAGAATTCAAGGAGGTTTGCAATACAGTAGAGTCTCACTTATCCAACACTCGCTTATCCAATGTTCTGGATTATCCAACGCATTTTTGTAGTCAATGTTTTCAATATATTGTGATATTTTGGTGCTATATTCGTAAATACAGTAATTACTACATAGCATTACTGCATATTGAACTACTTATTCTGTGAAATTTGTTGTATAACATGATGTTTTGGTGCTTAATTTGTAAAATCATAAACTAATTTGATGTTTAATAGGCTTTTCCTTAATGCCTCCTTATTATCCAACATATTCGCTTATCTAACGTTCTGCCGGCCCGTTTATGTTGGATAAGTGAGACTCTACTGTATATAGTTATGCTTGACTATGCATAGTCTCACCCTATGTTTTAATTTTGTAAGCCATCTTGACTCCTGGTTCTCACAAGAAAAGGGGAGTATTAGTAAAGATCATAATCATTATTGTGATTATCATGCTATTGAAGAGTGTTGCATATTGAAATTAAATGCTAGAGTTGGGAAAAGGGTATTACTGAAGAATTATCTTTCTGTGTCATTTTAGGTTTTGCATTTCTACCATAAATCATATTTTGGGATGATGCAATGATTCACCATGACTCTAAGGACACTTCTATGCATTGCTACAGGTCCTGCTGCATTCTATGGCATTTACTCCTGGGAAATTCATGGGGTCGTCATAAGTTGACAGGCACACACACACACACACACACACACACACACACAAGGTTGACAGTCAACTTGAAGGTGCACACATGAGCACACATCCAGCAACCAATTAGACAACAGAAGCAGACATAGGCAGAAGGATCTGGTGGCTGATAATAAAGAGGAAGTTGTCCAAGACAGAACAGGCATGACACATGAGCATTGTTTTTTTCATGGTAAGGGGGAGCACCTTGGTAAATGGCAGATGCCAGCTATTGGCTCAGGGAATAAGTGGCATGGTTCTCCATCTTGTCTAAAGACTCATCTACATCAACAGTCTAAGATGAGCAAACTGTTTCTCACCTCCTTTGTGTCACTACCACCAGCACTCCTAGTTGGCCAAAGAGCTCCATCCGAAGTCCTGATTATCACATGTGCACTGATATTACTATGAGGATTCTGTTTGACCAGAGAGAAGATCATGACACTGGCAGGGAAAGGGAGATGGTACCATCCGGACTGCAGTTTGGTCCAAATGGGACACAATCTTGCTATCCACATTATCCTGAAGCCCTGGGATATTCTGGGGTTTCTTGAAAAAACTGGAGTATTCCTGAACTTCACCTGAAGTAGGGCAGACCAGATTTAAATTGACACCCCCCCCCCCCACCCAAATACTCATTTTAGGGAGAGCCAGAGGTTCACTCAAGGCTTTTGGGCTTGTATAGACAAGTCCTAGGACAATTTATTAAATATTTTGAGGCATTGCATCTACTTGTTCTCCGAGTAAACGAAAATGATATCAGGCAGGATGGTGAAACACATAGTAATTTTAAGTCATGAGTTAAGATGTCTCTGGCTCTACTGGACTCATGGAGATCAGAATTCACCACATTTGTCAATGTCATTTTTAGCACTCAGTATTCAATATTTGATAATGACAAAAAGAAATGTGATGGCAAGATGGTGAGCAATTTTATGTTAATGACATAGGATCTTGATATAATACAGATTTGTCATGCCATAATTTTTCTTTTAAAAGAAACCTGCACCTTTTTCAGATTGTAGTGCCTTTTAGTATTCATGATTAATTTAGCCTTGAGATTAATGTAAGAGAAATGCATGTCAACCATCTATAAATTAAAACTAAAGATAAGGAGGATATACATTAACAAAAGTGCTGAAAGAGGGTTGTTTCAGAGAGATGAGAAAATCTATTTCCCTTTATTTATTCCAACTATATATTTCTTTATTTTCTGTCATGCAGGCAAAATACCTGACATAAACTATATTAAAAACAATGATCAGGATCCTGCAAAAGAGGCTATGATTTGAAACATTGTCATGATGAAGCAGTTTCTCTAAGGCAATACACAACACTTCTTGTGAATTTCAATCATGCCCCATTGCGCAATGGGCTGCCCTGTTTTATGATTGGCACTATGTAAGACACCCTGATTTAAAGCAAAGCAACCATTAATATGATGAGACCTATTGCACAATGTAACCCATGGTCAGTGGTAGCATTGCTGTTGGGGGTGCTTTGAATGTGATTTTCCTGCTTCTTGGCAAGGGGTTGGACTGGATGGCCCATGAGGCCTCTTCCAACTCTATGATACTATTATTCCATGATTCTATGCTGCTGAAGTTGTGGATAATCTTGACCAACCTAAGAATGTAAATGTTGTTCATTGACTCAATTCAACTTTCTGTATGCAATTATACAACTACCCAACAGGATACCAGTCAGTGTACTATGCATGTGGCCTCTTATGGGAAACATGCATAACTTGGTGTTTGCCTGTCTTCTGCTCCATAGGTATTTTTTCTTTAAGTATGGGTAAATGATTCATTCTGATTGTTGTAATGTTATTGTGGCATTCTCTAACTGTTTGATTTTGCACCAGTCTTTTATATTGCTATTCTTTCCCCGGAGAGCATGTTATAGCGGTTTGAGCATCAGACTACAACTCTGGATGCCATGTTTGAATCTCCACTTGTCCATGCAAACCCAGAGAGAGGAACACACCCCTCCCATAACAAATCTTATAAGTTTGCCATAAGCCAGAAATCACTTGAAGGCACACAACAACACACTTCTCCATTATATTTTAAGAATATATTACATTTTCAGTTGGCGTTTTAATACAATATTTGGATTAATATTGCCATTGGAATCCTATACAGACATTGCACACTGTGTAGAAGTGTCATGATATTGCTGTGTAATAAATTCCAGCATGACCCGCACAATCCCACTTATACTGGGAAACGTTTCATCTGGTGGGGGTGTAACCACCACCCCACCTGCCTCTGGCCACACAGCCATATTTCTTTTTTAGTCATATCTGTTCAGTGGCCAGAGAAAAATGGGGGAATCTATGCAGCATTTGGCTATGTTTGTACAGTGAAATACATCCTCCAGAATGTCTTGAGGGTCTTCCAAAGGTGTTAGAAAATGATACCATTGTTTTGTGCCTGATTACAGGGACATAGACAGATGTCTCTTTGCTGCCTCTCACCCTCCCAATGCTACTAAATGGATGTCGGGAAGGAGAAGGAAGATGAATTCACCATATGGGTGGTCATTGTAGAGAGGAATTAGTAAATGAAAGGAGTCACAAGGACATAAGGAGTCTCAATCTGATATTATGTTTTTGTATATCACTAACAGGATGCTAGGCAATATTGTTGTTGCTGCTCCTGGATGTTGTCATAGATGCTGTCATAGATGGAGGACCTGAGACTTGGTATAACAGGTGGCAAAACCAGCCTTACTATTAGACAGAGAGATATGGGTGCTTTGAGTAGCTGATTTTTAAGTATCATGAAAGGCTGGCAAATATTTTTTAATTTGTTTCTTGACTATTTTTATTTTAGGGTAAGAAGCAAGGTCCTTGAGATATATATAGATATAAATATAGATAGAGATACAGATATAGACACTTCAGATTGAGCTAACAGCCAAAATAACAACTGGACTTAAGTACTCTGCCCCTTGATTCATCAGGTCTCAACTTGGGGCTCCCAGAAGAGACTGATTTTCAGCAGCAGGGCTACCTGGAAGTGTCAGATCTTCTCTGGCAGTGGCAAAGCAAGATCTCATTCAATGAAACAAGGTCAGACTGGGTAAAGCAAACTCCCAACAGGCAAGGCAAGCCAACCTTGTCAGGACCCTGGACAGATTACTTTGACAGCTGTTAGCTCAACCAAGAAGAGCAATTGTTTCAGTGACCTGCAGACAAATCTTCTGAGGACATGTCTGTGAACCTACTTCCAGTTTACCCCCTTTTCCCCTTCCAGCGGCTCTCTTCTTCTTAATCCAATACCAATTTATTTTATCTTCAAGAGAAACAAAGTGACTTCTAAAATGTCCATGAGCAGTTGTGCCTCTGATGGTGAATGGCTTGGATCCAATAAATCCCGTAACATAATCAACTCAGGCAGAGGTTAAACATGAAACATAAAGGCCTCTCTATAACATAAATTAAAACAGACTGGCCCACTAGTCTTTGTCGCTAGGGTATGCATCATTTCATAAATTTTTTCTTCTAACTATTTCCACTTTCTTTCTCATATGCCTAAGCCTCACTGTAACTATACAAATAATGATAGCTATCATTCATTTAACTATATTTCCTTTCTTTCTGAAGCTGGCTAGAATATCTCAGATCTCTTTCCTGTTCTACTAATCTAATCCTTTTCTTGGACTAATTCAATTTTACCATTCTTTCCTTTTCTTCAAAACCTTTCCCTAATTGGCTTCCATTTATCCACATTTTTTTCCGACCTTTCCCAAATCTTCTGCTTAGCTAATAAAAGAAGTGAGGCCAAAGAATATTACAGGGAAGAAAACTTCTCTGGCTATCTTGGGTATTAATAGACAGCACTAAACCCTTGTGAAGATAAGGAACAGAAGAGACAGCCTCCATGTATAGTATCACAAAGTGTTTTAGGAAATTGCTTCAATTTCCAAAGATGCTTTTTAAGTGTCATGAAAGTCTCCTGTATAATAATAATAATAATAATAATAACTTTATTTTTATACCCCGCCTCCATCTCCCCGAAGGGGACTCAGGGCGGCTTACATGGGGCCAAGCCCGAATAAAAACAGTAGCAGTATAAAACACAGCAATAGACAACAACTTGCACAATAAAAAAAATAAAAAATAAAAATAAAACATTAGCCAATAAAAAACAAGAACTAATAAAAACATGGATTAAAACTGAGAGATTGTAAAAGTAGACTGGGTAAAGTGCACCATATAAATATTGTAGACACAAGGTGACTGATAAAGTGCTGCAAATTCTGGAAGCGCAAATTGGGATGGGAATAGACCCAAACCACAAAATCCAACAAATTTAAATCTCTGGTGACATGCAACTAGGCGAGAACTTTTAATAAAATAGATGTATTTCTCTTTGAACCTTGACAAGAATCTGCCCGTACCTATCCAAACTTTTGTGATGCCAAAAAAAGGGAAATTTTACCATTTATCCAGTTTATGGATAACAAGACTACTAACAAAGGTGTGTGTATCTTTTGCTTTCCTGGGATTCAGAAGAAACCACAAATGTCAGATTTCATTTCTCCCCTCTTTAAATTCCACAGGAATACATAAACCCAAAGTGTGCATCTTTGAAAGACATGTACAAATACAATTTTATTAATTGGGAGAATGTTTAAAAATCCGCATATTAAGAAAACTCTATTAAAAGCTTTTACATTACAAAAACTGTATTCTAAACCACCCTCAAATTTTCATACTGGAAGCAAAAGCAATTTCTTATTATAACCTAATAAGAAACTAGGACTGGGTAAAAAGCAGGTGAAGTTTGGAGAAATGCAATGAAGTTAAGCCACATTTTTCGCATCCCTCATGGCCACATTGACTTTTAGGCTGTTTGAAGACATGAACGTAAGAAACGAATTTGCGTCAGATTGAACCATTCATTTTTCCAGCTCACTATTGCAATAAATGAGAGGCGGCAGCTCTCTGGATTTTGGTTATAAAGGTTTTTAAACCATGTCTAGAGATCCCTTGGATTACAATTGGTATATTTCTGTATAGAATACTGCTTTGGGAAACGGAAACTTCTTGGAGAATCTTATGTATGTTGGCTGAAGTTCTCTTGTGAAAGGCAAGATTACAAATTAACTAATTTATACATTTATCAGGAAAAACGGTCTAGACTTCAGTAGCAATTCTGAACAAAGAGATAGCAGTAAAAGGGGCAGGAAGGCTAACTACAAAGAAGGAAGATATTTGTCTTTGATGAAGTGTGAGAAGCCTGCAGATTCAATCTGAAAACCAACCACCCTTTCTTCAAGATAGGGATTTTGAACCCCCGAAGATTGGAAGGAAAGAATACGACACATCTTGAAGGAGAACAACAAACCCTTCTTACTGTAATATTGATCAAGTGCTGTTTTTTTGTAGCCACACATACAACACAAAGCCAAGTTCAGCAAGTACAAGAAATCAGAGTTCTACTTCTTTATTCTTGTATCTGTCGATGACCTCGCAGCTATGAGAAATTAATTTAGCTGACATTGTCAGTAATGGGAGAAATGTCAAAGTGATCAATGGGGTTTGAACTAAAGGTCCTTTTATTGAAGGAGGGAAAACTATGATGATGTCCTGAAGGGCTTGAGCAAGTAGTAGTGATTCAGTGGTACAGCTGCAATTACCTTTCACCAAAGGGATCAGCTTTTCATGAATCACTGAGCATGTGTCCACTCTGTCTCATTTCGAAGGCATTTTCAACATTGCAATCTTTGTAATTTGAAGTGACAATTATTGAGTCTTTGAAAAGATGCTTTCTGTGATGAACCTTCGGGTCTTTCTGGATTAAGAAGCTGCCATCATTTCTGCCAATCAGTGTCAACACGCTATTAAGCATAATAGTCATGTTATCTTATGGGTTGACATTTATTATTTCCTCAGTGTTAAAACTACCAATGGAGATGGATAGTACCTTAGCAGTTATAAAGCAGCAACATGCTAAGATATTATTATTACTATAGCTGTCTTCTTCTCTTGCCAACTGAAATGCAATATTTAATGGCTGGTATGCTACTGCACCCTCCCCCCCCCGCATCCCCCCCCCACGCTATGTGAAAACAAAATTCTGCATGTTATAAAAATATTGTGGAGATTATCAAAGTAAATGAAGGTTGATGGACATTAGCCGCTTGTTTTATAATGAATTATGTGTGTTAAAAAAATAGATTTGGATTGTTTTAGGCAGGTGAGTGAAAAATTTTGGTTTCTTTTTTTGTAAGAATTTTCAAAATTCTCAGCTTTTTGGGGGGAAAAATCTCAATGTGAGACAAACTGAAGGTGATACACACATATCTCTATCCAGATAGAAGTTTTATGTTACTTAACTCTCAGAAGCATAGGTTTAGAATCCCTGTTAATTTCAAATGTATTAGTATTGAATCAGAGTTTATTTATTTATTTATTTATTTAATTTATATACCGCTCTTCTCCCCCAGGGGGACCCAGAGCGGTCTTACATAATGGCAAGATTAATGCCCCATATAATACAAAATATAGAGTTCCCATTTCTTTTTTGCTGAGAGATTCCACATCTTTAATATTTATGTAAGGAACAATTATAATGTCATCACTCCTGTACTGAAAATAACTGCATGAATATGGAGGATACAAATGTAGAAGAGACAATATAATGCAGTCGTTTGAGCATTGGTCTACAACTCTGGAGACCAGGATTCAAATCTGCTCTCAGTCATGACCTTCGAAAAGTTTATTTCTCAGTCTCGGAGGAAGACAAAGGTAACCCACTCACCCCTGAAGAAGGCTTGCAAAGAAAACGTCATAAAAGGCTCCACTTTTGAGTCACCATAACTGTCAAAAGTCAGACGCCAATGGAGAGCAAAACAGAGTTTAATCAAGGTATAGCCCAAAAACAATTCAACAACTTAAAAATGGCTTAAAACACTTAATATTCAGTGTTATTAAGCAGTCTAAATAAAGAAATGCCAAAAAACGTGAATTGGCGAATAATCCAGATTCACCAGGAATATAATCCGGATTAAACTAAAAGTCCTCCAAATAAACCCAAAAGTTCAGAGCGGGCTTAGAATGAACATATAAAGTAAAGTGAACAGCTTCGAAGCCCCCAAAAACTTCCTAAAGCCCAGAAGTACTAAAGCAACTTTGAACCCAAACAGGAACCCAAACCTGGCAGAAAAGCTCTCAACTGAGAGCAGCTAAGCAAGCAGAGCTGAAGGACACTGGCGGGCCAGCGGCAACTGCTGCAGAGCAAACGCCAAGCCAGGAGTTTAAAGGAGCAGAGAGAGAAGCATCATCAAGCCGGTCCGAGGTCAGGATGGGGAAACAGCGTTAAACCGCTACAGGAGCACAGGCCAAGCCAGGAGCCCAAGGAGCAGAGTGTAGAGGCGTCGTCAAGCCGGTCCAAGGTCGGGATAGGAGACAGCATCAGGGTCAGGAAACAAGCCAGGAGTCAGGAGCAGAAAGCAGCCACGGAATAGAGAGCGACACCAAGCAGCGTTTGGGGCATAGAGAAGAGCCGAGTCGAGTTCCAGTCCAAGGTCCAGGGATTGAAGTCATCAAAAGGAGATCCACAATACGGAATGGCACAGAGAGCCAAAGCAACAAGGGCGAACAGCAGATTTGTTGCAAAGTCCCAGTCCAGTCTTCAGTAACACGCACAGGAAACCCAATGGCGCCCAGCAACACCTTGCCACACGCAAAGTATAGTGGCCAAACATCCCCAATTTATCCAGGTCTCCCTGGGCGTCCAAACCTCTAACGCCCAAAGAACAGGTGTCCCAGCTTCTTAATCTAAATCAGAGCTCCACACAGCCAACGCCCTTGGGTCAGGCGTCCCAAATTCTTCATCAGAGTCCCAATCATCTTGCCCACACCCAACTCTATCCACACCTGTGGACCCACTCTCATTCCTCCAAACAGACGAAATGGGATCTGCTTCTGAAGGTACCCAAGCCTCTCCAGCATCAGCAGCATCCATGGGTCCCGATTCCTCCCCAAGCACCTCCGGTGCCTGTGCCCAGTCTGTGCCCACTTCCTCCGATTCCACCTGTTCCCCAGCATCCATTTCCACTTCAAGATCCCCACATGAATCCTCCTCAGAAGACTCCCCATTAATTTCCCTGATCCTCTTCCTATGCAAATCCTCCAACGAGCCCTCCTCGCGAGGGTTTTTCCTTCCTCTCCTGATCCCACCACTATCATTCACAGCCTCTGAAGGCTCATTCACAACAATAACTCAGAAATGACTTGAAGGTATACAACAACAACAACAACAACAACAACAACAACAACAAGCAGAAAATAAGCTTGCCCACTCCTCAATTTGACATGTTTCAACAATAATCTTTCTCCCCTCCTTCTCTTTCTACTTCAGGCAGATCTGGCCAGAAAATATCTGTGCCAAATCTATTATTATTGCTTTCTCATCACAATCTCATATACAAAGGACCATGGACAAGAAATCTTTTCTAAAAAATTATTATATAAGGTTTTGGAGAAGAAGCTCAACTGAATGATCATTGATAATGGGGTCTTTGTAATGTAATGAGTGGAAATGACAACACCAAACACTAGACAGCAGTGATGCCCAAACTCTGGTGTTTTGGGCTTCAACTCCCAGAAGCCTCTGCTGCCTTGGCCAATGATTAGGGATTCTGGGAAATTAAATCCAAAATACTCATAAAACCAAAGTTTGAGAAACACTGCTCTACAGAATATTGCTTTTTATTTATACATATGCACCTTAGAAAATATTTTATCTTTATCTGACAAACAAATCTGTCAGACATGGTACAGAAGTAACCAAAATATACTCTAGGTTTACTTTATTGTGTTTTGCCACAGCATGCTCTCCCCTCCAGCTAAGAAAAATGAGGAGGGTGAAATTGATGGATGAGTATATACTACTTCCTCCCTACTGATGCATTTTATACATTGTTTCATACCATGAAATCTTGCTTTTAATCCTCCCATCCTACTTTCTCACTTTGTTCACATTTTGAGAAACTGAGCTATTCTTTGAACTAAATACAATTACCATATAAAGAGAAACTTTCCCACCAAAGGGAATTTTTTATACATTGCAGATATAGTTTCCTCAGGAAATGAACTGGTTTTTATAGTTCCTTTGTAGACTGTCTTCATCTAAAATGAGGGTGGAACTGCTCTAATTCAGTGTATCCAAGTGAAGGTTTGCTCTGTATGTAGCTGGAACGGTATAGGGGGTTTCCACTGAGATTTATGTCTGATGCCATAAGGCCTTGGTTTTAACTTTATAAACCTCATTCTTAGCCCCAATTGGCCAAAGATAACTATAAATAATATATGCATTTGCATACAGTGAGGTCTAATATGTTAACTCAATAGGGAGATGTATCTATTTTTTTCAAAAACTACTAAAACTTCTTAAAGTGCCAACCATGCTCAAACTGATTCAGATGTCATGATGGTCATTGGACTTGTGTATACTGACAGCCCTAAATAAATAATAATGATTGCACTTTTAAAACAAATAAAAAAGAATGCAATTGTGCTGTGGTTTGGGGCCATAGGGTCACAAGACATTTTAGTTCACTGGACTATGATTTTCACGGATATTCTGGGTTTCCAGAGAAGTGCCAGAAACAAAAATTCACCATTCTAAAACCATATTGTCAACCTGTTACAGATTTAAATTTCTGAATCAACTTTATGTATGTTTGGATAAGAAAGTATGTTTTGTTTCCCTAGTTTATAAATGTTTCGTGAAAGAATATGTATTCCAAGACAGTTGGGACTTTGTCATCATATTGCTTTTCAGTTCTCAAATTAATGCTATAACTTCTACCATCAAGATGGTCATTTTCACATCTTCAGAGAGAGAGTTGATGCCCCAAACTAGTAATCATCCTGCGGCCATGATGATTTTTTACATGAATTAGCAATGGAAATCATTCTAGACCAATAGGTGTAGCAGACCCCATTGCTTTATAGATGGACCATATGCTTCATTCCCATAAACAAACTGTAAATTAGTCACAGCAGAATCCAAAATTCAATACAAGCAAAGGCAATGGATGCTTAACACAGTAGGCAAAGTTCAAGGCAATTATATATTAGCATAATGCAAACACATCTACCATGCTACGACTAATATGCTGAAAAGTATTAATTCGATGGATCTTTTACAGATGCTAAGCTCTTCCCAAAAGCAATAGTGTGATTTTCATGACTTCTCTTCCTATTCTGGACAGAAATTTGTCAAAAGAATTTGTCTACAACCCAAAGTGGACCAGACGTCGGACAGGTGTCAAAATGATGTCCAGGGACTTCCAGTCCTTAATTATAGGTAAACTGGGTTGAGCCAATTCAGCTCTGAATTATCAAGGTTGGGGAATACGCCAGAGTTTTGCTGAAACTCCAGAGCAGTGCTGCACTTTGGGCAGAGTATGGAGAGCAGGGCGACTCCAAAAATATCCAAGCTGCTGTTATCACACTTTGCAGCATAGGGAAAGGAGGAAGGATCTGGGCTGTGGTGGTTTCATCACTGTGACAGCTGGACACAGAGTTCTAGGAAGGTCCTAGCCATTATTGGGCACCTTTACTGATCACAGTGATTGGGGTGATAGAACAGTTAAGGGTGACAGGGCATGGAGTTTTGGACAGATGTAGATGAGTCCACGGAGATATTCCTCAAAGTTGGCATGTTTTAATATTCTTCTTTCAGCATTCTTTAGATGCACAGGACTCCTGGCCCACTGGAGAGGCTTTCTGGGAGCCCAGGGTCTGTCGAGGCATCAGGGACCACAAGAGACCAAGGATTCCATTTTTGTACACTCCCTGAAATTAAGTCATCTTAGGATTCAAGACATAGTTCTTCGAACTTTTCCTCTTTCAAAGCAAGCAACAAATAGAAATGCCATTTTCTAGCATTTGGCAATCCTGGTCCTCCCTGTGATTCCTGGAGCTAAAATTTATGAGCCTGTAGTAGTAACATAATTTATTGCTCACAGCTGACTACAAAGCAGCTTAATGATTCTCCACTCAAGGTTATTATTCACAAGGGAGATAATAGGTAAACGCTTCCCCACACTTCAATTAGAATATTATGTAAGGAAACATACTATAATACATCAATGCCTACTATACTATTTCCACTAAAATGACCCAATCAATAATCAACTAATCGATGGATCTCTATCAGAAACATAGCAAGATGTGTAAGTGGCCTCTTTAATTCTTTACAGTTATCTCTTTACATGTAATACTCCCTTTTTGCTATTTTGGAAATAGGCATAAGGTTACCTCAAGTAGTGGCTTTGAGCCAGAATAAACAACTTCTGTTCACAAAAGGTGAAATACCTAAAACTTGCATGTCTCTGCTATTCAGTACAGTCCACACACATGCACACCTTATGCACAAAACCACCAAAAGAACTGAAGAATCCTCCTGATAGCAGGTGATCTAACACAGATAGCTACAGCACAGGGCAGACCATCAGCAAAAAGAAAATGTCTTACATGAACAGAAGCATTTTCTAATCTATTAGTACGGAGGGGAGCAAAGTGCTGGTGTCCATACATTGCTTGACTGCAAATCCTAGCATTCCTCACTGTTGACTATACTGGATAGGAGCTGGAGTCCACACTAGAATAGGTGCAAAAGCTGAGGTCCAAAGAAGGACCAGAGAACTCAAGAACATCTGGTGGACAAAGAAAGCTGAAGAAATCCAACACTTTGCAGGTACCCATGATGCTCAGTGATTTTTCAAAGTCACAAAGATCATCTACTGACCAAGAAACCATGGCATACCGCCTCTACACTCAACAGATGGAACCAAACTTCTGAAGGACAAAACATCAATTACACTACGTTGGAAAGAACACTACCAGAACCTGCTGAATCGCAGCTCCAATATGGTTGAAGAGGCCCTCTCACAAATCCCGCAACAATAAACCAGGGATAGCCTTGCAGAACTGCCTAGTTTGGAAGAAGTCAGCAATGCCATCAGCCAACAAAAAAACAGCAAAGCCAGCGGATCTGATGGGATCCCTGCTGAAATCTTCAAAGAGGGTGGACCTGAGCTGATACAACAACTCCACCAGCTCATTGAAAAAGTGTGGGTGACTGAGAAAATCCCAGCAGACTTCAAGGATGCCACCACCATCACCCTTTTCAAGAAAAGGGATAGAACAGACTGCAGAAACTATCGCGGAATCTCCCTTCTAACCTCCGCTGGGAAAATCCTTGCAAGAATCCTTGCAAACCGCCTTCTCCCTGTTTCAGAAGACACCCTCCCAGAATCCCAGAATGGCTTCTGCCCCTCCAGAGGAACAGTGGACATAATCTTCACTGCACGACAGCTCCAAGAAAAATGCAGGGAACAAAATCAACCTCTGTACATGGCATTCATTGACCTTGCAAAGGCATTTGACACAGTGAATTGCAGCGCTCTCTGGACCATCCTCCAAAAAATCGGGTGCCCTGGCAAATTTGTGAACATCCTGCAGCTCCTCCATGTTGACATGATGGCAACAGTCTTGGACAGCAGCGGCTCCCAAAGTGACCCATTTAAGGTGGAATCAGGTGTCAAGCAGGGATATGTTATTGCCCCTACCTTATTTTCCATCTTCATCGCTATGATACTTATCGCACCTCAGGTTAGTTTCACCTTGCTATATACACCAGGCTGCATACAGGTTGAAGTCTTTTGTAGTTTATTAGGAAATAGAAAATAAATAGTTCTTTAAAAGCAAAAGTAAAGTTTCAAAAGATTGTTACAAAACAAGGCTTCAGTGAATAATTCAAGAAATCATAAGGAATAAACAAAGTCCCATTAGAGCACGACAAAGTCCCATGAACATGAACACACAAAGGCTGCAAGATAATCCAGGAAAACGAGAGCTTGCTTCTTGGTTTGAGCGAGAAGTTGATTTGACAAAGGTTTGTCTCCGAACACAATGTTTTAATACCCTTTGCAAAGCATGAAATCATTTCTTTGGCCTCTGACCTCCTTATTTGCTATTCTCACACTCCTTCAAACCCTGAATTCCAAATGGCCAGCTCAATCTAGAGATTCCGTTTCATCAAGGTCAACCTGCTCATTAGCGTCTGCCTTGCTATCTGACTGAGAACTGTCCTCCTTTTCTGAGTCAATTTGCACCTGGCTAGTTTCAGTAACATCAACATCATTCCCTGCTGTGGGAAAAAACCCCTGTTTCTCATCTTTTACAACAGGGACACTCTGAACCTGAATCCCATACTCCCCATCAGAGTCATTTTGAACCTGAATCCATAATCCCCATCAGAATCACTCTGAGGCTCCAGCTGAGTCGCAATACTTTACCTTGTTGATGGGAAGCTTCCCACTGGAGTGGAAATCATCTATCGGACAGATGGCAAGCTATTTAACCTCAGAAGGCTGAAAGCCAAAACTAAGATCACCACATCTATTATAGAACTCCTATATGTCAATGACAACATAGTCTGTGTGCATTTAGAAGAAGACCTACAAATCACTCTAAACACCTTGCAAGAAGCATACAAGAAGCTCGGCCTCTTATTGAACATCGAGAAAACCAAAGTGCTCTTCCAACAGGCACCAGCTAACCCCTCTGTAATGCCAGGAATATAGCTCAATGGTGTAACATTAGAAAACTTTGACCATTTCCGCTACTTTGGCAGCCACCTCTCCACAAAAGTCAACATTAAGACTGAAATACATTGACACTTGAGCTCTGCGAGTGCAGCATTTTTCCAAATGAAGCAGAGAGTGTTTGATGATCGAGACATCCGCAGAGATATCAAGGTGCTTGTTTATAAAGCCATTGTCCTCCCAACCCTGCTATACACCTCCGAAATGTGGATGGTCTACAGACGTCACACTCAACTCCTGGAGCGTTTCCATCAGTGTTACCTCAGAAAAATCCTGCAAATCCTCTTGGGAAGACAGGCAGACAAATGTCAGCATGCTGGAAGAAGCAAAGACCGCCAGCATTGAAGCGATGCTCCTACGCCATCAACTCCGCTGGACTGGCCCAATCACTGTCTCCCAAAGCAGTTACTCTACTCTGAACTCAAGAATGGGAAATGGAATGTTGGTGGGTAGGAAAAGAGATTTAAAGATGAGCTTAAAGCCAACCTTAAAAACTGTGGCATAGACACTGAGAAGCCCTAGCCCTTGAGCGCTCTAATAGGAGGTCAGCTGTGACCAGCAGTGCTGCGGAGTTCGAAGAGGCACGAATGGAGGGCTTAAGGAAGAAACGTGCCAAGAGGAAGGAGCATCAAGCCAACCCTGACCAGGACCGCCTTCCACCTGGAAACCAGGAGAACATGTAGATCAAGAATAGGTCTCTTCAGTCACCTACAGACCCATCTCCAAGACCCCACAACTGGAGGACCATCATCTTCGGCCTACGAGGGATCGCGTAAGTAAGTAAGTAAGTAAGTAAGTAAATAAGTAAGTAAGTAAGTAAAGGAGTCCACAAACTTCCCAGAGGCACTATTATGCCTTTCTCTATTTTAGAACAAGAACAACACTGTTTACAACTAATAGAACTGCACTTGCACACCAGTAAAAATAAGTGAATCCCCCTTTTAGATAATAGACATAATGACTGTAATGATGATGATGATGATGATGATGATGATGACGACTACATTTGAATATCTCAGCCCAGATTTAATGGACAGGTTCATTTCTTATATCAGGCACAGATAGTGCCCATCTTTTCTTTCTTGGACAATGTGTTTTCCATAATTCAGTTGGAGACTGTTGATACTTTACTGCAAGAAATGTTTTATAGAGGTTTTGTATTAGCAAAAAGATTCTAGGCACATATACAGTGCATATATTTCTTTGGATCTTAGTTGCTAGGTGTATCTGCAGTGTATAATTCATGCAGTTTGACACCACTTTGACTGCCATGGCTTGGCATGCTATGGAATTATGGAAAGTGTTGTTTTGCATTCTTTGTCAAAAAGTGCTGGTACCTCATTAAACTATAAATCCCAGGATTCCATAGCACTGAGCCATAGCAATTAAAGTGGTGCTAAATGGCATTAATTCTGCAGTGTGACTACACCTCTTATCAACATTTGCCAAAGACACTCATATGCTAAGATTGCCACCAAATAATGTGCTTCTGTCTGGTTGTCATTTGACAGTGGCATTATTTGAAAATAAAATATCCAGCAATATTGGAGAAAATGTAAGACACAAGAAGCACCTATATTCTTCACATGCATAGGGCATATGTTCATGCAATTTTAACTTCTGGTAGTCCTGAAAACATTCTGAAACTTTAGGTCTAGAAATCCTGCCATTGTATCATATGTCAGGAGGATTTTCATGTGAAGTGCATAATTAGGTGGCACAAACCAACTCTAGATCTGCCCTGATTTCTGTTTCTGTATGCCTGGGTAGTCTGATTGTGTCTTCTAAGGCAGCTGTGCTCTGACATGCAAGCCAATGTTAGCATGTGAGAGCCACATAATATCCTAGGAATGGGAAGATTTTTTTTTAAAAAAATTGGAAAATAGTTTTAAAACTTTTTGTACAGAATATGCTGTTTTCTGCATATAAAATGTCAATTGTACAAAACAGCAATATGCTTTTGTGCAGAACGAATCATAAACTTCAAACAGTCAATGAAAACTGCACAGTTTTTTAAAAAATCAGTGAAAAGAAATTAATCATTGTCTAATTAATCATTGCTTCCTTCAAGAAGAAAATTAGTGAATGACATTCCTAATAAATTCCTGAGTTGAAATCATTGCATATACACAGCCAAATTGTTGTCTCTGGAAAGCTGTTCTCATTTGGAAAGTCTTGCTAGGTTCATGACAATTGCCCCATCTACACTGGCCATTTCATGCAGTTTCAAATGGTATTGAAGAAAGTGTTTACATGTGGAGATGATTATGTAGGAAATCCTGGAACCAGATTGAGGCTTGGATTGTGATTAAATAATAATAATAATAATAATAATAATAATAATAATAATAATAATAATAATAATAATAAACAAACCATAGAATACTGGTGCACATTAAGGAGTTCCTTTTGCGCTCTTTCATGAGAGTTTGTTGCCTGGCTTTCGCAGTTTGAAGCTAGATTTGATCTGCATTAGATGATCAGTGTAGATGGAGCCCAAATTAAGCCTTTCACAATATATATTGAAATAGTTTGGTCTAGCCTTCCTCCTCCCAGTGTTTTCCCCATGTTTTGGGTTACAATTCTCATCATCCCTAGTTATTATGGCTTTGGGCTTCAATTTGGCTGGTAAACTGGCTGGGATTTCTGTGAGTTGTAGGCCAAAACACCTGGGGACCCACAGGTTGAGAAACACTGGACTATTGGTTTAGCACATCTGGAGGGCAGAAGGTTAAATAAAAATATAGTATGATCCAGAGCTTGAAATGGCTCTCAAAATCCCCTAGCCACCCTGGCATGACCATGGCAACACTAGATGTGGAGCTCTGGCAGTTGTAGTCCAATAAAGTAATTTATACTAGCTTTGGTACTATTTCATTCTAGCTATTCAATAACACAAAATACTTTGATCTCAAATATCTACAGATGTTATGGCATGTATTCATTTTAGAAACAATTTATGAGCCTAATATACTCCCTCAAAGAGTTCTCCTGAATATATTTCTTATGAAAGACGAGCAAATATACTTATTGGTGTATTTGTTAAATTAATATCAATTATGCATGTACTTTGCCTTAATGATATATATTTGCTAATTTAAGGAACGTGAACATTCTACTAATAGAAAAAAGGATATGGAATTAAATATTTACAGCAATAAAATAATAAAATTGAAAACAATTCTTCATGCCACATTTTTTAAAAAGCCCAAATTAAGACAAACAATTAAGAGTTAATGATGTAGAAGATCAAGTTTTAATGATGTAAAAAAACTTTAAAAGAAAATGTTAACTTCAGATTGGTTTGTTGTTCTAAATTTATACTGCTCAATTATTAGCATGGTGCAGAATATATAAAATGAAGAAAGGCATCTGATGAAGTTTCTCAAAAACATCATTTATAAAAGTATTTGGGGGAGGGTCAGGTAGGGAACTTGTAGAGTCCTAGTAAAAGAATGGACACAGTATGCAAGTACAGCCTGTAGATTAAGTGCAAAGAGTGGCTCTCAAAGCATCCCTTTAAAATTGTCAGTTATACCTGGATACTGTACATAACTAATAATGTACATGTATAATGTATATTTATAATTAAATGTCCTGGCATGCCGTATATATGCTGTGCTCTGCCCTGAATCCCTTTTGGGGTGAGAAGGGCGGAATATACATGTTTTAAATAAATAAATAATAAATAATTTCAAGGACACATTTACAGGTGAGTGCAACATTCGTAAAAATGCTGGGTTTTCCAAATTCACTCTAGGCATCTAATAATGTATTGAATGTCTCTCTCCTGTGACATAATGGCTCATTTAAGCAAAAACAGATTTGGCTTACAATTGATCAGTGGCACCATAATGAAATTCCCAAGAAGAAGCTCTTCAAAAGGAAAAGGAGATCTTAGAGTGTTATTTTTGAATTACAAATCCCAGAACCCTCTCAGATAACATGGCAATCGAAGGGCAAAAATCCATAATGGTTGTGGGATTCAGGAAGTTATAATAATCACATGGTGGTGGTGGTAGTATCGTAGTAATAAATTTCCCAAGCTCTCATCACTGCTATCCCCACCCCCTTTGTCAGGTCATAATATATTTAATAAAGACTGGCAAAATAAAAATATTTAAACAGTACCTGTTTGAAAGCTTGAAAGGAGGATGCTGTCTCCACTGATTCAAAAAGTGCTGGGGGGTTTGATCCAAAGTTATGGTGTTCAGAAATTTAAATTGGGTATCTCTGTAATTCTTTTGAATGCTAAAGTTACTACTGATGACATTAATCTATGTTGCATTATTAGTGAATACAACTTGCGATGTCTGTAAGAATATTAAGGAAAAGGGGTAAAGAAAACTAAAGAGTGAACTCCAGTCCAGCATGATGCTGGCTGGTACAAAAAAAAGAGTAATTACTGGGTTGTGAAGATGTTGGTGGTGATTTTTTAGAAGATATGGCCATAACAACTGATTTTTCTCCCAAGGAGATTGCTTTCATATGAAATTTGTTCAGCTGCCAGGTATTTTGCATTCTGAAAACAAATCCAAACCTGTCTGTTGCATGAATATGGAGCAATTAATGAACACCATGCATAGGTTCCCTACTTCATCCAGTTTCATTTTGAAGTAATGGTGCATCTGACAATCAAGTCTCTTGAAATGGATCTGATTGGTAGTGAACCAGCATTTGAATACTGGTATTTCTTGAGAAAGTCAATCAAGACTTTATGGCCTAGGAGCTGATCTGTAGTTCTCAACTTTTTGCATCTTTTCCCCCACTAATCGCTCTCTGGAAAAAAAATCCTACCATGATGGAGGTAAAAGGCTAATTTTATACGATTGGTGCACACGTAGCAAGCATACTTTGTAAATGAAATGTGAAAATTATCTCTTTGAAGTAGATTTGGAAATATGGTCTATGTATCTGAACATATCCTTCTTTTTCTGAATGTCTTAATTATAGTTTACCTCTTAGACTACTGTTCCAATTTATCCTTTTCCAGATTGTGGTTCAGCACAGCCGCCACCTTGTAAAATATTTCATAGCCTCTGGGATTTAGATCTAACTAAGCTCGACAGGTACATTTGATAATACCAGAATTTATTCTTGTGCTGACAACTAGTTTCTCTTTTCCTCGTAAGCTCATTAGACTCAGAAACAATAATTACAGCATGTTTCATGCTTCTCTACATTTGCTTTTTCACTCAATTATTTTGAACTCCTAGTAGTAGAGATATGAATGGGGAAATCTGTAAATGAGATCCGACATTAGCAGATAGTGAAATAATAATGAGGAATAATTGTTTGTATTAGATTCTTAGTGTTAGCACAAATTGCAGAAAATGAAAATATGGTATTTTCAGAAACTAGTAAAAGGTAAAAGTTTCCCCTGACCAGTTGTGACCGACTCTGGGGGTTGGTTCTCATCTCCATTTCTAGACACCTCCAAGGTCATGTGGCCGGCATGACTGCATGGAGTGTTGCTACCTTCCCGATGGAGCGGTACCTAATTTGTGCACCTACTCACATTTGCATGTTTTCGAACTGCTAGTTTGGCAGGAGCTGGGGCTAACAGTGGGTGCTCATTCTGCTCCCAGGATTTGAACCTGGGACCTTTTGGTTCGCAAGTTCAGCAGCTCAGTGCTTTAACACACTGTGCCACCAGGAGGCCAGCAAAACTATAGCCCATCAAAAAGTCCTTGAAGTGGGAAGGTGGTTCTAGATCATTTTCCAGATTTAACAGATTGACACTAAATCCGACAAATGGAAATGGTAAATAATGTTTACAAAAGCCTTTATTTTAGAAACATGTGCTTCAAAGAACTGTCTTAAACTAAACAGCAACAGGTTTGCAAAGGCCTGTATTTACAATAGCTATGAGGCAGATCCTTTTTTTTTTCCATCGGTGTTGTAGTATAAACTGCATTCTACCCCAGAAATCTTCCCATTTGTTAGAACAGCTTTAGGAGGTTCCCAGAGATGCACATGGGCTTTCTGCCAAGATTGGGCACATGGTCCCATACATGCTCACTCTCCATGACTACTGAGCATCAGAAAAAGACTTGAATATGTTACACATATTTTTTTAAAAATTCCTAATTACTTGTCATCAAAGACAGCTCTGTCTCAAGATAATTTATTGTGATATTGGATTCTGCTGAAACAAAAGCTCAGCTTTTCCACTCAACAAAGTGTATTCAAACCCAGTCTTCATTTCAGAGCATCATTAAATATACTGTCTTAATGAAAATTCACATTATAGAAATACCTAGTAGTGTTTCTAGTGTGATAAATGTTTCAGGATCCAGTAGAGCTAAATAATTGGTCACAAAATCTTAAAGGCTGCCATAGTTTCAAAATAGAAGTCAGGGCAACTCCTTCAAAATCTCATGGAATCTGCTGGCTAAAACTAGGTTTCATATTTGCTGAACTGCAGTCTACAAGTGTAGCAATGAACTATCATCAAATATTGTCACCAACCTAAGACAACACAAAATAATCTGTTTCTATTAGTGTAAAATGGAAGGGAATAGGATTTCCTTCCTTCCTGCAGACCCCTATGTACCACTTCCTTTGATTCTATGGGGACATAGATAATTGTCCAAAGACAATTACAAAAGTTGGAACCATTTTCTGGTTTATACAAACCTTCTTGAACCACAAAACGCAACAGGCTATTATATATTTTACACTGATTTAGGACATGTGAGGGCCAATGTGATTTCACTTGTGGATTAAGAATCATTTGTGCTTGAAACTCAGCCATTGACAATGACTCTTTTAGCACACATGTCCAACCAGTTATGGATTCATCAGACATCATCCTCATCTATTCCTCATTTAACCATTTTGCTAATCAAAATAGTATTGGAGACTTTTCCAAATGTGTTGATAAAATCCACATAAATGAAATCCATAGCATTCCCATGATCTATGTACTAAACTAGTGACCTGATTGAAAAAAGATATAGGATTAGTTTTGCAGGACAGACTACATATTTGGAAGCAAAGGATGATTATACTCCATTCTCTTGGGCAAAAATAAAATCAGGAACAGAATGTGGCCTGCTAATACAAAATAAAACTGACTAAAGCTAAAAAGCAATAAATTAATTATTGTGTCAAACAGCAACCTGAGGAATATCCTTGTGCAATTTAAAGTTAATATAAACATGAATTTGCACTATTAAGATTAATTGGATAGAAGCCAGAAGAACTGGATTGACTACATGGACACTGTGAGTAAAGAATGCAAAATGTTGCTATCTGCAACCCAAAAGAAGTGGCAAAAGCCTCACTGGAAACTCTTCAAGCAGTTAAAGATGAGAAAATGGAAAAGTAAAAGGTGACAGAAATAGGGTAAGAAACCTGAATGTAACTTTTCAATGACCTGGATCACTTCTTCAACTCTTGTAGATGGCAATGCTGATGTTTCTGTTGTTGTGTGCCTTCAAGTCATTTCCAACTTATGACAACTCTAAGGTGACCACCTAGTGACCTTGGAACTGGCAACCTTGGCAAGTCATACTCCCAAGGTCACCAGTGGTTTCTATGGGTGAGTGGGAATTTGAATCCTGGTCTCCAGTGGCATAGTCCAACACTCAAATAAGTACACCACAAGATGGTATCACTTCTAAATCATGTCTTCTGCAGGTTAAACATGACTACCTCCTTTGACACTTCTTCACAGAACTTGGGTTCTACATGCACCACCAGCTTGGTTTCTGCCTCTGCAACCTCTTTGTACAGTGCAATGGTTTTCCCTCACTGACAAGAGTATCAGGATAGCACAGGCACAGTTTCATCCCTAACTAAAATATCCATGGTTTGTATAGAGATGTCCTTGGCAAGCTCCGTCATATTGATCTCCAGCTGACCACTTTTATCCTCACAGACATATATAATGTCTAAATCACACAATATAATTCTTAACTAGCTCCAAGAAGAATATCATTCTTCATCTCAACTTTCTGGGAATATTCCTTGGATTAAAATGGGGAAGAAATATTGTGCAGAGAGTCTAATACAATGATCTTACAGCATGTGTACATAGTAAGACTTTTTGTGTTTAATGGCTGTTACTCACAGACTAGTGATTAATATAACTTCGGAGGTATAACTCAGTCATTTTACAAGATGTCTAGCATCCATAGCATTCCAGTGTCCATGATCTTGGCTAACATTTAAGAACTTTGTGTTGTCGAAGGCTTTCATGGCCAGAATCACAGGGTTGTTGTATGTCTTTCGGGCTGTGTGGCCATGTTCCAGAAGCATTCTCTCCTGACGTTTCGCCCACATCTATGGCAGGCATCCTCAGAGGTTGTGAGGTATGGATAAACTAAGTCAGGAAAGGAAAGAATATATATCTGTGTAGAGTCCAAGGTGTGGCAAGAGTTCTTTGTCACTGGGAGCCAGCATTAATGTTTCAGTTAATCACCCTAATTGGCACTGGAAATGTTTTGTCCCTTGCCTGGGGGCATCCTTTGTTCAGTCAAGTCCTCATTGTGTTGGTTCCCATCTACTGTTTTGATTTTGGAGTTTTGTAATACTGGTAGCCAGATTTTGTTCATTTTCATGGTTTCTTCCTTTCTGTTGAAGTTGTCCACATGCTTGTGGATTTCAATGGCTTCTCTGTGTAGTCTGACATGATAGTTGTTAGAATGGTCCAGCATTTTTGTGTTCTCAAATAGTATTCTGTGTCCAGGCTGGTTCATCAAATGCTCTGCTATGGCTGATTTCTCTGGTTGAATTAGTCTGCAGTGCCTTTCATGTTCTTTGACTCTTGTTTGGGCGCTGCGTTTGGTGGTCCCTATGTAGACTTGTCCACAGCTGCATGGTATCCGGTAGACTCCTGCAGAAGAGAGAGGATCCCTCTTGTCCTTCGCTGACCGTAGCATTTGTTGGATTTTCTTCGTGGGTCTGTAGATAGTTTGTAGGTTGTGCTTCTTCATCAGCTTCCCTATGCGGTCAGTAGTTCCCTTGATGTATGGTAAGAACACCTTTCCTCTGGGTGGATCTTTGTCTTGACTCTCATGGCTTGTTCTTGGCCTTGCAGCTCTTCTGATGTCTGTTTAAGAACTTTGTCCCTTCATCTTGCCACCACCACACAGGTAATTTTGGTGAGGACAAAAGCGACAACCTTCTCAGTGCTTGCTTCTAATTTATGAACTTCCCAGCCACATTAGGCTTGGTTTGCTCCCTGCATGTTGTCTTTTGGTTCCTAACTTAATTTGGCAAAAGGCTTTTTAGCAAGATGTGTTGCGTTTTTATGTTTTTTCTTACCTTTCAATGTTTTTTTAAACTGTTTTAACTTAGTGTTTCTAATACAATATTTTAATTAATAGTTTGTAAAGGTTTGTATCATATCACTTTTAATTGTACTTTGTCTCAATTTGTTGTAAACTGTCCTAGGCCTCATACTTGAAGAAAGGTAGAATATAAATAACATAAAGAATTTGTTCTTGAAAGTCATGCAATCCATGGCACAACCCAACTAATGTCCCCTCCTTTGATTTCAGAAGGAAGGATGTAAGCATGTGAAATTATCAGGGCAATTGAAGTATTTTCTCATATGGGGAAATAACATGTGTCTAACTTTTTCTTGATCATGTCCCATTTAATTTGTTTCATACTTACCCTACTTACATCTCAAATGATACGGGTTTCCCCCCTTTTTTTTCCTGTTTGACAGGTGCACCGAAACTATATTATAGAACATATCAAAGAACAATGGATTGGTAAACATAGAAAAATAATTGTAATTTTGGCTATCTGCTGAGGCTGTCTCTGCAATGAAAGAACTGCTTGACATAAGTAAGCAAGTACATTTGAAGTGTGTTTTACATGCGGTTTCCTAATATTAATCTGCTGTTCCCTAAACTGCACAAGGACATTCTGTAATGCAGTTATAATGCTGTCTTGCTTTGATAAAGAAGCAATTCATAAAGAAACCTCTGTTTCCATTGGAGATGTGCACAATCAATTAAATTAGGTGTACTCTAAATGAATGAAATACCCTTTTTCCCTGAACATAATATGTGGCACTCTTACTCATTCCAGAATAGAAGGTTCAATTATGGTTATGTTCAGAATTCTTTAAAAATAAAAGGATTGAAAGATTATAACTGCTTAATTTAAATCTCACAAGAGAAAATAAATAAATATATATTTTCCAAATGGATAAACATGTTACTCTTTCACTGGAAAAACAACAATGAGTCCTTAAGCCGAATACATTTTATTATGGCATAAGCCTTAATGAATACAGTCACATACCTGCTTTTCACATGTATTCAGTCATTAGTACATTCTGTCCAATTTCTGCCTCAGATAGCATCAGTAAAAATACAATATTAAAAAATGTATGTATAAACTTCCCTGAAATTTGCATCTTATTCACATCTTTCCTTAATATGGTCAGGTTCCATATTCATGGATTCCATATCCACAGTCAACCATCCATGATTGAAAATATTCCACCAGCAAAATCCCCAAAAGCAAACTTTGATTTTGACATTTTATATACAAGGAACACCATTTTACTACACCATTATATATAATTGGACTTGAATATCCTCATAGTATGCATTTGGGGGGGGGGGGTGTTGAATGAAGCAAAGACTGTTTGAGGATTGGGACATTCATAGGGATATCAATATGCTTGTTTATGAAGCTATTGTCCTTCCAACTCTATTCTACCCCTGTGAAACATGGACAGTCTACAAATATCGCTCTTGACTTCTAGAAAGATTGCATCAGTGTTGCCTCTCAAAAATCCTGCAAATGTCTTAGGAAAACAGGTGGACAAATATCAGCATTCTGAAAAAAGCAAAGACCAACAGCTTTGAAGCCATGATCCTCCACCATCAACTTCGCTGGACCAGCCACGTTGTCCATATGCCTGATCACCATCTCCCAAAGCAGTGCTCCAGCTCAAGAAATAACTAACTTCATTCCTTCATTCCTTTTGTAGGCACCCTATGTGTTTGATGTAAGAGAGCTTTCTTTCTTCTTCCTCAACCTTTTCTGGACAATAATTATGGCTAGTATGTCTCTTGACTGGAGCTCCTCATAGCCCATTTACTGACCTTAGCTGATGTGTTAAGGAGGCTCTGCTGAAATCACACCCAACCCTGTGATCCAATTTTTGTATTTGTGGTTTGGGAAAGTCTAATGCTGTTGTCTTATTCAGAGACTGAGAGAGTGCGACTTGCCCAAGATCATTCAGTGGGTATCTATATTGAAGCCATCCTCCCAGTTTCCTGTTGTATCACCTCCTGAGCAGGAGCTTGACCTTTTGACCATGCCCTACCTATCATTGTCTTCACTGGGAAAGCTTCTGGGCAATAAATCACAGGCAATGAGTGAAAGAGTTTTGGCCTATTATCTAACCATGCAGTAGATCTTAGATCTCATTAAACACTAGGTTTATTCTGGTCATTTGTTTACATTTCTTCCCTTCTACTATTGTTGCTTCTGGTGGAGGTTGCTTTATCTTTAGCCTAGCCCTCACTACCCAGTGATCAAATTCCAATATCAGATTTAACCACATGTTTTCTCATAAGGCCAAAAGAAGCCTCCCTTTCATCTGATCAGCTAAGTCTCTTTTCCTCTTCTCTTTTATTTTTAAAACAACATGCCCCAATGAGAATCATGAACCTTTCCTGAGAAGATGATGTTGCCAATCTTGTCCTTCTGGTCAAACATATTCCCATTCCCTCCCATAGCTATTTAGGGCTCTTTTCCAGCTGTTCTGCAGAAGCATCTTTATCTCAGAGCCAAACAGGAAAAAAGAAAGTCTTTTCATCACCTGTTCCAATTCTTTTTCACCATATGAGTCCTTCTCCTCTTCTTCTCTAGGTATAAGTTGAACTTCCCTTTTCCAAAATTCTGAAATCCAAAATACTCCAAAATCCAAAACTGTCACATGAATAGCTGAGATATCTTTGCTTTCTGGTGGTTTAATGTATGCAAAGTGGCTTAGACAAAGAAAATTATTTAAATATTGTATAAAATTATCTTCAGGCTATGTGTATAATGTATATATGAAGCATAAATAAATTTTGTATTTAAACTTGAGTTTCATCTCCAAGTTAATTCAATATATTAGTAAATGCAAATATGGGGATTCCAAAATCCTAAATACCTCTGGTCCCAAGCTATTTGGATAAAGAATACTTAACCTATACTGGATGAATAATAATAATAATAATAATTTTATTCTTATATCCCGCCCCATCTCCCCGGAGGGACTCGGGGCGGCTTACATGGGCCATGCCCAGACACGACAGCACAAATCAGATAAAACATTAAACCGAGCAGTAAAACTTCAACATGATTAAAAACAGTCATAAAAGTCAATATACACAATAATATTAAAATCCCGATTTGGGTCAAAAGATCCAGGCCAAGGTGCAAAGCAATATCAAGTTGAAAAAACTTGATATTGAAAAAATATACAAACTGAGGACACCAAGGAAAATAAATTTCACTAACATGATTATTCACTTTCATGACTTAACTTTTAATCTAAGGGTTATTTTTCCCCCACCCTATTGTCTGTTTTTAGTATTTCTTCCCCAAACCTGTCTCAGATCACTGCTCTAAATAATAAATGGATTGTTTGGCTAGGTTTTTAATTTGTGTCCTACTAGACAGATTTCTGGCTTCACAAATTCTTTTGTATATCTTTGGCTGCCTTATTTATTCAAGCTCATAGAGAAAAAAGAGTTTTCTATTCAATAGAGGGATAAGAAGAACTTGTGAAAATTTGCATTCTGTCGATTTGCATATGTAGATATTTCTCTCTCTCTTTCTAACTGGACTGCTACTATACAATTTTTCTCTCTCTTGCATTTGGGTGTAGAATTTTCTTCTTCATAAACAGTTAGCAGATTTGCATTTTAAATGGTCTTCCCCTTTGAGTTCTTCTCGAGACATATTGTATATACAATCCAAAACACAAGAAATGAATATGAAAAGAGAGAAAAAAAATCTTCATTTTTTCATTGTATTTACACCCAAAGTCAAGATTTAGATTTTAGTTTTTAAAAATAGTTTCCAACAAACATATATTTTATGTGAAGATGCATTGCTGTCCTCTATTAAGACTCAGTAAAGAAGAAAAGCTACACCTTTCACTGTTGTCCAAGCATTTGGAATAATTTTAATATTAGGATTAATAGAAACATAGAATCATGGAGTTTGAAGAGACCCCAAGGGCCATTCAGTCCAATTTCCTTTGTCCATGCAATTAAAACACTTAACAATTGGCTATCTAATCTGTACTCTAAAACCTTCAAAGAAGGGGACTCTACCATGCTCCCAGGCAGCATATTCCAGCTGAACAGCTCTTACCGCCAGAAAGTTCTTCCTAATATTTAGAAGGAATCTTATTTTCCTGCAATTTGAATTCATTGCTACAGGTCCTAGTATCCAAAGCAACCAAAGACAAGTTTGCTCCCTTCTCAATGTGACATCCTTTCAGATATTTAAATATGGTTATTATGTTCGCTCTTTGCCTTCTTTTCTCCAAGCTAAATATAAGCAACTCCCTAATATTGAGGAAATTGTCCCTCCCTCAGTGTGTCAGGATTTAGGTTTTCTCTTGAATTAGCTTTACCTTGGGCAAGGCTGTGCCCCAGCTTGAGCTGGATCAGCCCCATGAAGTGTTTAGCCATTGTGGGGCTGAACCAAATACATGCCCACCTAAGCTCTCAGTGTACATGAGTCTCATGTGAAGGGCTCTACCTTTAAAAGTCCCTCAAAATTATTTTGAATGTGTCTAAAAGCAGAAATTCTAGATTTTTGAAAAAGTGAGGGGAGAGAGGCTCAAAAGGACATAATAACAACACAAAAGCCATACGAGCAGGGACTTTTGAAACTCTGTCATTTATAGTGAGAGATGGCAGCTGCATGTTTATAGCCTTTTACCTTTTTGTAAATGTGTGCAGACTACCATTTTCAGTCAGCTATTTACTTGTTTGTTTTTAAAATCTCAAGATTAAGAAATACAGCTAGCTAGACATTTCAAGTGGAAAGGCTGAAGTCCTTGTTTTTACCGATGTAGTTGAAAACACTTCCTGGCATAATGGTTAGAAATCAAGCAAATTTTAGTAGCTTGTCTGGTTAAATATAAATCAGCAATCAAAGAATGTCATGCAATTGATGTTCCTGACATTTCCTTTGAGTGTCAGCTCACTCACACAGTTCAGTACTCACCAGGGTTTACAATCACATCAAATAGAAAGAAATTGCCTAAGAAATATTGACAAGAAAAACATGAGAGCATTGTTCTCCTTCCCCTGACCCCAAGATAGAGTTCCCAATCTTTTAAAATTCAGCGGCGGAACTGACACTGAGCTCTTAAACCAAATTGCTCTAAGAGGTTTGGTGTCAGACTTTCAGCAAGGAATAGGTATCTAGAAATCTAAGGACAGATCTATATAATGTAATTGGGAATTTAAAACAAAAAGGCAAAGGTAGATATAAAATAAAAGCCAAGTAAGCACCTTGAGACTAGTGAGGGGGAGAGTGGGAAGGAGAGTGGAGGAGAATCCTGTCCAATGACACCAAATTACCACTGATATCCCAGCACAGAAGTGGAAGTGACCTATTGCACCAAGATAGATGATGTGAATATAGGGGAATGGGGATGGGAGAATCATAGCCAATGCCTACCTCGTCTGATGAAGTCCTTAGACAGAAATTTTAGAAATGAATGACATTTGAATGCTTAAATTTTGAGGATCTGAGATGAACACATGAAATTAGTTACCTGAATATGGGAAATAGTAACATTTGAAAAACTGTTATCTGCCTAGCATTATTTCACAAACATGTTTCTCTTTACTTGGTAATGCTTATGATAGCCACATCGTGAGTTATATGATGTAATTCATGTATTCTTTAAAGCCAGAGCCAAGTAGCATATTCTCAGAAGACATTAAAGAGAGAGAGTTAATCAAATAATTGCTGTAAATGTACCAGCATTTTAAAATGCAGTACTCTGACAGACTGACTAAGATTTTAATTATCTTTCTTGCATGCTTATAAACATGACTGTGGAGGAGGAATGACCCTGATTAGATCTTTTAAAATCTAAAATGACAGGATTCAATATGAACTAATTAAAATAATTACAGAATCAAGGAATGTATATGTGTGTGTGTGTGTGTATTGCAAAAGCATTTGCTTGTAGCTGATTTTCTGTCTCTGATATTTTATTTCACATTAAGCATATCAGCAATCTAAAACTCAAACGGATATAAAATATGTTTATGGCTGTATTCTTGATCATCCCTTTCACCCTCAGCCATGTGCTATTAATTTATAGTGAATATTAAATCCATTAATATTCCTATATTCCAAATTGCCCATGGGAGGCATCTTCCATCTTGCACTGCCAAGCAAGTGATATACTGAAGTAAATAGCCTTTGATACTGGAGGCAATATACAGCTAAGCTTACCAGGATCCATTGATGGGAACCCAAAGCTCCATTAATTCATCCAGCCATTTTTAAAGCCATCAGAGCTAGCAGCTTTAACTACTACATCTTGTGGCATTCAATGCCACATTTTAACCTTGTTGTATATGAAAAAGTATTTCCTCCTATCTCTTAGAACCTCTCACCATTTAGTTTCACTGGATAGTCCTAGGTTCTTACATTATGAGAGAGAGAGAAAAGCCTTTTCTTATCTCCTTTCTACACAGTAAACAAACTATTCTACATCTTTGTCATATATCCCCCTTATTTACCTTTTTTTCTGAGCTATACAGACTCAATGTAATGCAGCCTCCAATCTCCTTTTTGAGGACCCTCAAGTCCCTAATACAGCAATAAAAAACGTGTGGGCATCCCTCCATGGCTCAAAATCATTCCCCACGACACCCTGACTCCCGGAACTCCATACGGAGACTAATTTACCAAAATTATAACCAAAAGTATGCGACATGACTTCTATTTCCTTTTGGAGCAGATATATGGCCTATCAAGGATCTAAAGTTGTGAAAAAGAACCTCTTGTCCTCAATACATTTATTAGGGCTGTGCAAAAAGTAGTCTGTGCATTGTATGTTGAATCTATTTCGTAAGATTCATACATATGATGCTATTTTCAAACTGCAAGCAGTGCCCAAGCAAAAAAACTTAAAGATTCAAAACATTGACCTATGACTTTTCAGAAAAGTTATGTAAGTCTTATAAGTGGCTGCAGGTCTTCACCACGGGCATAGCTTTTCTCTCAGAAGGGCTGGGTTTGGTTCCCCCAAAGGGTCCCAAGGAGGATGGCAAGGCCCAGAGTTGTGGGAGAAGCCCCACTCTTTCCCCAAAGGAGGCAGCAAGGGGAGTCCAGGGTAAGTGAGCAGGAGAGAGAGATGCCTGACTAGATGGCTGGGCAAGGAAGAAGCCCCTCTGGCACATTACTGGCCTAGAAAGAGACAGGCAGAGATGACACTATTCACATCGAGGCTTTAACACAGTCAGTCCTTCAATTTTGTCAAGGAACTGTCCATGCAATGTTTTGTTGTGCCAGCTGTCAGCTCTAGTTCATAGTGCAGTTTTCTTGTACTGATTTTTTGTCTGCTGTGCTTTGAGGAGTTTCTGGTTTTTGACTTCAATCAAACTAGGTTCTTCACTTTCCTTTACATATTACTTTCCACCTATGTCCAATTTATAATGCCAGCAGTATATCTTATGACAGGTATGGCCCAGGTGTTTATGGCCTTGGTGGTGTTGCCTCCATTGAGCTTGCTTCTGAGAATTTTTCTTACCCTTTGAGTGCATTCTTTGCTGACCACAGTTTTTACATGTTCATGTTTGATGTTGTCCAGCTGCAATATACCAAGATATTTATAGGCCTCTGGCTGGTGACACTTTATCATTTGGCCATTAGGCATATTTATGCCCTCACTTTCAATGATTCTTCAGTGCCACTGTTGAACATTTTCCAAAACAAACTCCATGCTGATATCAGCGCTAAAGATTCGGACAGTGTTAGTCAGAGACTCGATTTCAGTTTCAGTTTTCCCATACAGCTTCAGGTCATCCATGTACATCACATGTGAAATTTTGTGAGATTTCTTAGACTTCTGATAGCTGAGGTTTGTTTTTTGTAAGTGTTGACAGATGGATCATGGTAATAATGAAAAGCAATGGGGATAATGAGTCTCTCTGGAAAATTCTTCTTCTGATGTCAACAAGTCCATAGCTTTCATTTCGAACAAACAGTTCAGTTTCCCAGTGCTCCATCTTACTTTCAATAAAAATGCCGATGTTTTTACCAATCCTGATGATGTCCAGACACTTTATGATCCAGCTGTGTGTGAGTGAGTCAAAGGCAATCCCCGTCATGTGAAGATTAGTTTTTCAGCTTTTACAGTTCAGGAAGGCTGAGCGAAAGAAGATAGACACTTTTGAACTTTGCTGCTGGAGGAAAATCCTGAGAGTGCCTTGGACCGCAAGAAGATCCAACCAGTCCATCCTCCAGGAAATAATGCCCGACTGCTCACTGGAGGGAAGGATACTAGAGGCAAAGTAGAAGTATTTTGGCCACATCATGAGAAGACAGGAAAGCTTGGAAAAGATCATGATGCTGGGGAAAATGGAAGGAAAAAGGAAGAGAGGCCGACCAAGGGCGAGATGGATGGACGGTATCCTTGAAGTGACTGGCTCGACCTTGAAGGAACTGGGGACGGTGACAGCCGACAGGGAGCTCTGGCGTGGACTGGTCCATGAGGTCACAAAGAGTCGGAAACGACTGAACAAAAAACCATTATTATTATTATTATTATTATTATTATTATTATTATTATTATTATTACAAAGACTGGATGGGCATATGTTAGGGGTGCTTTGACTGTTCCTTTCCTGCCTGGTAGAAGGGTGTTGAACTGGATACCCCACTGAGTCTTCCAGTGAAATAGTACTGTTAAGTTTATGTTGGTTAAATTTTCCTAAAAATCAGTGGATATGCAAATCTTTCTGAAACTTGGGTGGAATGATGCTTTGGTTATATTGTATTACTGTAAATAGAAATTCAAGGAGATAGCTCTTGAAGTTTTTTTAAAAAAATATTGTTAATGAAAACATTTTAAAATTCCCAAAAATCAGTGGATATGTGAAACATTCTGAAACTTGGGGGGGGGGCTTAGAGTGGCAAATGTGTGCTACAAGTGTAGCAAGATTCATTGCAATAGCCCTAAAATGGAGGGAGAAAGCAGCCCAGAAACTTCCCCACCTGCACAATTACATAACAAAATAATAATGAAAACTTCATTACATTGTAATAGTTACGATATGGACCCTTTACAATATTTTAGAAACACTTTAGAAATTATTTGTCACCCCTTAATTAAGTAATGAGTACTGAAACATTTTTTTCTTTGATTGAGCACCTCTAGTATTTATCCACCACCCCCTTAACTTTCTCTGTGATTGAGTGCATGTATGTCCTTTAAATGGATGTCCTTTATGTTATGTGAGTTCAGCATATTCCGGAAATGTTATTAGAATTTATGAATGTACAGCATGGCATAGCAGTCACAGAATGTCATCTGTTCTGACAGAATAAGGCCTACTCTGGATGCTTTCCAGCTTGTCAACTGCAGTGCCCAGAATTGGACACAGTATTCCAGGTGTGGTCTGACCAAGGCAGAATAGAGGGGGGAGCATGACTTCCCTGGATCTAGATGCTATACCCCTATTTATGCATTCCAAAATCCCACTGGCTTTTTTCAGTGCCGCATCACATTCCTTAACGTATTTTTCCTTACCCTAACAGCCAGCATTCTTTAATCATTGAGAAGACTCAGCTCTTACTAGGATGCTGGGAGACTAGGGTTCAAATTCCTGTTCAACTATGGAAATTCACTGGGTGACCAAGGGGAAATTAAACATCCTCAGCATAAGACGAAGAGCGAAGCCTTTCTGAGTAAATTTTGCCAAGGAAACCATATGTTGGGATAAGCATAAGTTAGAGTTAATACAAAGGCAACAACAACAAAGATGAAGCCCAAAATATCATTCCCACTTGGTAACCTGATATACAATCTGCAAAGGGAAAGAAATTTCTGGGAAACTGGGGGAGCAGGAAAATAATCTTGACATTGGGCATGAGGGTGGAAATCTTGAGAACCATTCCGGAAAACAGTTTTCATTGACAAAATATTTTTCTTGCCATATTCCTTTAAAAATTTCTTTACTTTTCTAAGTAATTTGGGAGCCACATCCATTACATCATTCTTGAATGGGATGTGTGTTCTTCTGGGTCTGTTCTGGGGAGAAGAAACAAACAGTGGCAGCAAAGATTAATCTGTTAATTCATCTGATTTTTCTCTCCATTTGTCCATAATATTTTGTACTCCCTGTCAAAGACAAACTCTCTAAGGGATTTTTTCAAGAAAAAAACCTGCATTGCTTAATCAGAGCTGACTCTCTACAGCAAACACATTGAAGGTGATTTTTAGAAGTCAAAACACTAATAAGAAAATGGCAGTGAAATTTGGAGGAGGAAAGCATCACAACAAATTAAGTTTTGAAAGAAAGAGCTGTCTAAGTCTGTTTTGACATGAAAAAAAACTAATACCACCTTTAAGGCTAACAAGGGAAAAGGATTTTGATCATATGCTTTTCATGAGCTATAATTTATTTCTCAGATACAACAGGTCAAAAAAGCTAGGTTTCATAGATCGGTAGGTAAGAAAAAGGCACAAGGAGAGCAGATAAATATAGATGTGATGATTTCACATTCTCAGTTTTATTCCATTTTTTTCAAAGACTTCCAGCATTTTCTTTGTTTTCCTTGTGCTTTATCAGAGTGAGAGTCCTGTATGACAGTTATTCAAGCATAATCTGGAGTTGCACACTCATGACTATTTGTATTCATTATGTCTATGTAGCCTCTACTTTAGGGGCTATGAAGAGACCATGAAAGTCCTGCATTCTGCACTTAGCAAGAAGTAGATAAAGTTTCAACCTACTCAAAAGCTGGTGGTTCTCAACCTGTGGGTCCTCAGATGTTTCGGCTTTCAGTTTCCAGAAATTCTAACAGCTGGTAAGCTGGCTGGGATTTATGGGTTGTAGGCCAAAACACCTGGGGACCCACAGGTTGAGAACCACTGCCCTAAGCAATCGCCAGATCAAGGAGGAATTGCAACAGGGGGTGCTTCTTTGGCCTGCAGCCTCAGAGGGGTGTGAATAGCAGCCAAGTGTGCCCAAAGTGACAGGGAACAGGTTCCCATCAATTGCAATGGCTATTTTTCTGATGAGTGGGATAGAGTAGTAATGGTTGGACCGGCACTCAATGAAAAACACCATAATGATGGTGCTTATGCATACATAAAAATCATACTCTGCTCTTTGTTTTTTAAAGTCTCCCATTGAAATTTATACTCATCTTTGCTAATGTGCAAATTGATTTAAAATTTCACCTAATGTGCTCAGTTTTCCCCATAGATAAAGTATGTTTGGGCATATTTGTTTCATAGTTCACATGTCTGGTCATTCACCTTTTCATTCTCACTGTTTTATATGCTCATTCTTTCTCTGAAATGCCCTGCAGGCCTTACAAATCCATGACTTCTTAAGATCAGGTGCATGGATTATTGTAAGAAGTCTTCAGAATGCCAGAAAGGTCACTTTAATCAATCCCGTCAAATCTAATTGTCAAATGTTTTATCCCATCAAAAAGAGACATAAGGAGCTCTTTGTAGTGAGAAGCATTCCAAACTGTGGTCAAAGCAGATGAAGAACTAGGAAGGTAAAAGACCAAAAATTGTTGATGAGATTTGAACTGAGACAGCTTTTCTCAGCATGGTGGAATAAGGGAATCAAAGATTTGGCTATCCCACAGAAAATCCTACATCTAGCATCTAGTGTAGGACCAGATATTAAACCGTAGTTTTATGCAAAACTGCACTATGTTTTATACAAAATGTGTCTTTGGAAAATTGGCACTTTTTCCCCTTTGTAAAAACATAACAGGATGAATGGACTGATCACAAAGAAACATACAACCCATTTAATGATACCATTTTTATTAGCTCATGCAATAGGAAGGACATTACCACACTATTCAGTTTTCCTATCTTATAGAAAAGTGCAAAATACTCCCTTAGATGTCAATAACATTTTTTTTACTGTCTTGTTGCTCAGTGGCCACATCAAGATCAGTGGGACCTACTCTCTGGTAAATGACGAGAATAGACCCTTAACTAAAAGTACAATCTACATGTTTCCAGAACTGTTCTTCCATGTAGAACTATAGAAGAATTTCTTGGGGAAGAAAATTTTGGGCTAATATCTTGCATAAACTATTGGCTTATATAAAGCCCCCTGGAGATTAGTTAAGTATCCTCCCTTTTCCCCAGACACCTGACTTGCTTATTTTTACACTGTCTTCTATGGCCATTCATTGGTCGGGAAGGACTGAGAAGGGTAAGGCATGGACAGGCATAGCCAGCTGCATTCCAGGAATATGATATTCTTCTTCTGGACCTCCAGAGAAGAACAAGGAGATTGAAGGATACCCTTTTCTTCCTGCATCTGGCTACATAAATGCAAGTAGTCACTGCTCGGCTGCTTCCGAATAGCTGTGTTTGGTCAGGGTGGGGGAGGGAGAATGGCTTGAAGATAGAGAGGTGATTCAGGAAGGCAGCTCAGAGATTATGAATTTCTCCATTTACCACCATCAAAAAGTATCTATGGAGGTGCCATTTTCAATAAGGCTTGTATATGCCAATAACAATATGCTGACTTTGACTGATAATGCATGAAAGTGACATGAGCTGGAAAATTTATATTTTGAACTTATACATTATGAACTTCATTAATACCATAGCTAGAGGTGAGTGAGGCTTTCACTTATAAATAGAACAAGTAGAAAGTAAAGATTTGCACGAGATACAGAAGGTTCATGAATAAGATCATTGACAGAGAACACTTTTCCAGCAGTGTCAATAGAGAACTAATACCAAGCTCAATTCTACTGTGTAAAATCTGACTGAGTCCTGATTAATTCCACAAAATGACTTAATATCATCTGGATTTAGTTTTAAGAACCAGGCACCAGTCTCAGGAATTCAACTTAGAGTTTTGTCATATATGCACACACAAAAAGTATTTCCCTTATGAGACAATACTGTGAGCTTTTGTCAAAGTATAAAGTTGGAGATAAGCTTGATGTAGAATGTAAGGTCACAGTTTCAAGCTTATTATCTGGAGCTCCAAGAATTCTTCTGCTTAACTTGGATAATTGTTCTTTTTTCTTCGAGACACCTCCGTTGTGTCATTTGGCCACTTAGCCTCAATATGATTGGCTTTCATTCCTACAGTTTGGATGCATTTTCTCTGAAAATAATCCTGTTCCTTGTATGATTTAGGGACTGGATTGATCAGGACTTTCTGTCACATCTCTTGGAAGCAGAGAAAGCATGACTGGACACTATTTAAATCAGAATTGGAATGGTTTTAATCAAGCAGATACTGTAAGCTTGAAACTCCCATTAGCTAGCCTTGCCAAATGTGAAGGATAATAGAAGTTGTATTTGCCTTCCCTGTCCTTTCTTGAATGAAGAGGCCAAGTTCTAAGTCTCAAATCGAACCTTTCAGCATGGCATCAGTAATAGAGACACTGCCCATAGTTCTACCAAAGGACATTTACTTGCAGAGAAATTGCATAGTAAAGGCAATTTCACAAGCAATTGATGCTTTCTGGATTGTACTTTGAAACAGGAGCAGTTATTTTCCAATGAGATGACACTGTATTCTACTCAACATATTTGCCTCCCTTCTGTGTTTAGATAAATCTTCCAGGCTTGATTCTACAGTGCCTTGACCTCTTCCCGAGCTCTTGTGGGTTTTGGTTTGAAAAATAATTTTTGCATCATTATGCAAAAAGGAGAAATTTTATGTGGCTTCTAAAAGCCACAACATGGTTAATCAATAATAATAATAAAACTTTATTTATACCCCGCCACCATCTCCCCAATGGGGACTCGGGGCGGCTTACATGGGGCCATGCCCGGGAAAAATACAATATAACAAAATATAAAAACAACATATCATAATACAATTACAACAATACAATAAAGAATCATATACAGTACGACATAAAATCCAAAAAGCAATATAACAGGGCGGGCCGCATGAATACTCGGTTAAAACTCGGGGTGAGAAAAGGATAAGAATAAAACCACAGGGAACTAGGGAAAAGATAGCAGACAGTCTAGAGGATAAATAATGGGGGGGGGGGGGCGTAACAAAAAAAGCGTGTAACAGTTACTCTCCGAAAGCACATTGGAAGAGCCATGTTTTTAGATCTTTCCTAAAGTCTGAAAGAGTGGAGGCTTGCCTGATTTCAATGGGCAATGTATTCCACAAACGGGGGGCCACAGCAGAAAAGGCCCTCTCCCTTGTTCCTACAAGGCGGGTCTGGGATAAAGGCAGTGGCGACAGGAGGGCCTTCCTGACGATCGCAGAGATCGGGCAGGTTTATGGTAGGAGATACGGTCACGAAGGTTAATCAAGTCTAACTGCCTGCAGCAAATGGATCTCACAAGTAAATATAAAACAGAACTATACTAATACAGGCAGTCCTCAAGTTATGAACAATAAATGTTCTATACGTTTGTTGTTAAGTTGAATTGGTTTGTAAGTTAAAACAGGCACATTTTTGAGTCTAACTGTAGCCAAAATATTTATTTTTTGGTTTTGGATAGCACAGGGAAGGATGAACACCCCTGTGGTGTTTTTCTTTGTTTGGTTTTGTTTTTCTGTGGGTTTTTTTGTTTTGTTTTGTTTGTTTTTTTTTGCTGTCTGTGTCCCTGCTCAGAAGATTTTACCTCACTTTCTGTCCTTGTGATAATTGGATTTTGAAAACAATGGCTTGTTGTGGAAACAAAGATTGGTGACAAAGCTTCAGTTTAGACCTTTTCCCCCTAATAACTCTTTCAGGAGATAATTTTCTATCCTAGGGGTAGATTTCTTTCACTTCCTATTATTTCACCCCTGTTCTTAACTGTGAGTAATTTCAAAGTCAGATGTTTTTAACTTGGAAACTGCCTGTAATGTATATAATGCATATATGAATCCAAGACACTTCCCAGGCATGAGCAAAGTGAATATATGAAATCCAGACAGGCTCAAAACAATTATGGCAGAAGATTTTTTGGGAGGAGGCGGTGAAAGAACACTTATTCCAAATAACTATACCAAAAAAATGGATTACAAAGATTGAACTGAAAGAATCAATGTAATTCAAGATGAATTGTTTTTTAAAAGATACGAAGCCTCCAAATGTCTTTTGACTGCAAACACCAGCCGCACCAAACAATGTGTTCAATAATGAGGTCTACTGGGAGTTGAAGTTCCCAAATATCTGAAGATCAATGAACTGTCCACCCCTGTTTTATGATAACTAGATACATAGAGGCACCAGAATAAGGGGGAAATCCTGATGGTGAGAATTGCAGTACAGGAGACAGCTAGGAAGCAGAGAAAGAGAGACAAACACAAAGATGCAGATACAAGTACAAACATGGACCTCTAGCAAATTCAAGGTGTTGTGACCATGTATTTCAGGCAGCTTTAGATGAAAAGCAGGTAATGAACATTTGAATATATATGTGCCTTTCTTGTCCCAATAAGTTTAGGCATCCCATTGGAAAAATGATGATTGCCTGCCCCAAGTCCAGGAGGGGAAAAACCAGCACTTTTCATAAAAAGCAAAGGAATGGGGAGGATCTCAGCTTCAATATGCAAAAAACATTGAGTTTGAGATCCTGAATTATACTGGTGAGTTTTAAAATTCAAGCAAATGTAGTAGAGAAGTCCCATCCTCCCTCACCAGTCACTTGGCATACTTCTTTTCTGAGTGGGTGCACCTCTCCGTGATCATTTATAGGATGGAGAAAAACAAGGAACAGTTAGGCAGGAAGCCCTGTTCCTGCAGCCAAATACAGGGATATGACATCCTCCTTTCTAGACCCCAGAGAACCGTGGGAGGTCCAGAAAGATGCCCTTTTTCCCGAGGGCAGCCCCTAAACCAGTGGTTCTCAACCTGTGGGTCCCCAGATGTTTTGGCCTTCAACTTCAAGAAATCCTAACAGCTCATAAACTGGCTGGGATTTCTGGGAGTTGTAGGCCAAAACACCTGGAGACCCACAGGTTGAAAATCACTGCCCTAAACAACGTAATTGGCTTCCTAGTTGCCCCCCCCCCCATCCTTTCCTCCTTTGGCAACTGAATGGCCATAGAGAGGAACATGTAGACAGCTTGGGAAATTGTAGTTGATGGAAATGTTGGATTCTTTCATCCATCACAGCTTCCAAATTTCAATATTCAGGTGTATCTTTTGAATCTTTTTGGTTGTTCTCACTTGCAGGAATGTAATAGGCAGACTGACACCCTAGGTAGGAGAGACAGATCTCTAACACCCTCATACCAATCACATTATAAAACTACAGATCCCGGAATAAGGAGCACACTCAAGTCATCCCCATTCCATCCCCGAATTCCTCTTCCCATTCTCCTGCCCTCTTAAGTAAGCTGATAATGAAACTATAGTGTCTGGTCCCTTCTTAATTAATGGGGAGGTGAAAGTGCTCTCAGTCTTAGTCCAGACTTTAAAGATACCTCTAAAATAGGCTCAGTAGCATATATAACTCCTTTAAAGTTCAAACTAAAACCCAAAATGAATTCACTGCCTTACTACCATGGAAGCGATGAGCCTCCACTGTGCTGAGGACAGAGTCTTTTAATTCAAGGACCAGCAAAGAGACATCTTGCACACACAATCGCTTTAGGTTCCAGGGTCTCAATGACATGGCTTAGATAGCTCAGCCATTTCATTTTAAGAAGCTTTACTGGTGTCAGTTAAGGTTGTCACTTGGATTTAACAGGCAAAAGGTCCCATCATTGCTTTTAATGTGTGACCAGTTGACTCATTTCCCTAATATCTTATTAGCAGTTTAACAATGACTCTAGGAATAGTAGCTCTTTTTTAAAAAAGAAAGAAACATCATAAGCTTGGAATGAGCAGTCACTAATTAAACACTGCATATATCCAAGCACAGGAGGGATAATGGGAGATAGCCGAGACTGTGGGTAAAAGTAATAAAGGGCAGGCAAACAGAGCAAAGCTCATGATAGGGCAGCGGGGAGATGAGAAAATATAATGTCAAATTGAAAGGCTGTTTGGCATCAGAATAACCCCCGTAGAAAACAATAGTTCATCCCTGTCAATCTCCTCAAAAGTGGAACGGGAAAAGGGAAAGAGCCAGAGAATAAGATGCAAATGCTTTGATAAAAAGCACCAAGGCCATAATTATACATGATTACAAAGGTGAATATTGGATAGTGACATTCTGAAGCATTAAAAACTAATGGGAAAGCTCATCTGTTGGAGAGACCTCCCCCGTTTGCAATGCTTTGCTTTCAAGTATCTGCTACTCATGTGAAACTGAAAAGCATTGCGTCTCTGTTACGTTTTCCAATCAAATCAAATATTTATCCATTTATTCCTCTCTTTGGCATTTGCAAGGGAAATTTACACATGACTAATGCGACAGAAATAGACATGATTTCAATCCTCCTCTCTGCAGCTTCTGCTCATAGCATTCATTGCAATCCAGAGGCACATCTCTCCTCTTAGATTTCACAGAAGCTGATGGCTTCCAAATCTAGGACTCCTTGTCACAGATATTGGATGGCCATCCCCATGATTCCTTGCCATTGGCTATATGTTGGATAGAACTGATGGGAGTCAAAATCCCACAACATCTGTAATGCCACATGTTGCTCAGCCCTGGGTTATAAAGAGAATGGCAGGTCATTCCCTTTGTACATTGCTAATATTATTAGTGAAGACTCTGATGAAAACGTTTCTCCTTTATTCTTTTTCTTTAAATTATAATGGTGGTGTTGGCAGAAGTTCTTTATAAACAATCCCACTAAAGACTGATTATGGGATGTTCCTTAAATTAAGATTTGCCAACATGCCCTGCTTTGAGATCTCCTGTTATATCCCCACAGTAGAAACTGGGGTTGTAATTCTTCACTAATGATCTTCTCAATGAATTTTAGCAATTTCCTGCTAAAATTTTAGCAATTACCGTCCGGCCAGCCTCACATCGATACCAGGCAAAATTCTGGAAAAGATCATTAAGGAAGTGGTCTGCAAACACTTAGAAACAGATGCAGTCATTGCTAACAGTCAACACGGATTTACCAAAAACAAGTCATGCCAGACTAATCTGATCTCTTTTTTCGACAGAGTTACGAGTTGGGTCAATACAGGGAATGCCGTGGATATAGCCTACCTAGATTTCAGTAAGGCCTTCGACAAAGTCCCTCACAACCTTCTGGCAAACAAACTAGTAAAATGTGGGCTAGATAAAACTACGGTTAGGTGGATCTATAATTGGCTAAGCGAACGAACCCAAAGGGTGCTCACCAATGCGTCGTCTTCATCTTGGAAAGAAGTGACAAGTGGAGTGCCGCAGGGTTCCGTCCTGGGCCCGGTTCTGTTCAACATCTTTATTAATGACTTAGACGAAGGGTTAGAAAGCACGATCATCAAGTTTGCAGATGACACCAAACTGGGAGGGATAGCCAACACTCCAGAAAAAAGGAGCAGAATTCAAAACTATCTTGACAGACTAGAGAGATGGGCCGAAACTAACAAAATGAAGTTCAACAGGGACAAATGCAAGATACTTCACTTCGGCAGAAAAAATGGAATGCAAAGATACAGAATGGGGACGCCTGGCTTGACAGCAGTACATGTGAAAAAGATCTTGGAGTCCTTGTGGACAACAAGTTAAACATGAGCCAACAATGTGATGTGGCTGCTAAGAAAGCCAACGGGATTCTGGCCTGCATAAATAGGGGTGTAGCGTCTAGATCCAGGGAAGTCATGCTCCCCCTCTACTCTGCCTTGGTCAGACCACACCTGGAATACTGTGTCCAATTCTGGGCACCACAGTTGAAGGGAGATGTTGACAAGCTGGAAAGTGTCCAGAGGAGGGCAACTAAAATGATCAAAGGTCTGGAGAACAAGCCCTATGAGGAGAGGCTTAAAGAACTGGGCATGTTTAGCCTGCAGAAGAGAAGGCTGAGAGGAGACATGATAGCCATGTACAAATATGTGAGGGGAAGTCATAGGGAGGAGGGAGCAAGCTTGTTTTCTGCTGCCCTGCAGACTAGGACACGGAACAATGGCTTCAAACTACAGGAAAGGAGATTCCACCTGAACATCAGGAAGAACTTCCTCACAGTGAGGGCTGTTCGGCAGTGGAACTCTCTTCCCCGGACTGTGGTGGAGGCTCCTTCTTTGGAGGCTTTTAAACAGAGGCTGGATGGCCATCTGTCAGGGGTACTTTGAATGCGATTTCCTGCTTCTTGGCAGGGGGTTGGACTGGATGGCCCATGAGGTCTCTTCCAACTCTACTATTCTATGATTCTATGATTCGATGATCCTTTCTGCTCTGAGGAAGTCTTTGAAAATAACACAAACTTTGAAGGCTATGCAGAGTTTAAGTCCTGTTTTACACAAATGTACATGTGGTTGTTTTAGATAGATCTGTGTGGAAAATAATATTTCAACGCATTTCAATGCAATTAAATGTTTGTGGGTGGCTCTGATAATTTTTACGCAGCAGATTTGGGAGCAAAGGAACCACTGAGGGTCACAAAAAGGCACTTTTCCCACACCTGATATAAGGAAAATTGTTATGGCCAATATTCTAGATTAGGAGTCACATCATAAAATTCCCCATGTAATTATGACACAACCTCCCCTCACCTTCCAATCCCAAATGAATAGATGAATGCAGTCTGCCCAGTATGACCATTTACTGGCTAGTAGATTGGGAAATTGTGGAGCAGCATCCATCTATCTCCCTATAGCTGGAGGACACCTGCAGTTCTGCAGAATGGTATTATATGCCCAACCCCAAACCAGCAAGTGAATGGACATGTTGGGGAATTTGCAAAAACTTGAAAGGTAGCTTTGGTGGGGTTGGTAATTGACAGAGAATTCGGAACTCCATAATGACCCAAAAGTGAGTTACAAATGCAAAGAATTTATACCTGGTTATGACCTTTAAAGCCCAATATGACTTAAGTCCCGGCTATTGGTTCCACCACCTTCATAATCTCAGGAGAGCGGGACTTCCTTCCTGGAGGCTCTGGAACGTCCTTCTTCCCAGAGAAGCCAGAATGGCCCCCTCCTTCCTGTCCTTCAAGCAACAGGCTAAAACCTTGATTTTCAGGCAAGCTTTTAAAGAAGAAAGTTTTAAAGACTGAGTCAGAGTGCGTTGCATAGTGTTTTAGTTATGTTAATAGGTTTTTAATGGTTTAAATGGTTTTAACTCTTTATTTTTAATAGTTCCAATGTTTAATCTTATTTTAATGTTTGTATGTTTTTAAAATTTCAATTGGATATTATATTGTTTTTAGTGATCTTAGCTGCTTCGTGACCCTTTTTAGAGAGAAAAAGCCAGATATTATGATCATGATTGTGATTATGATTGCATATTACACATTTGTAAGTCTTTAAAAGAATGCCAACTCATATTTAACAGATATAATTGTCATTGCTAACAGCCATTGTAAATATTAATACTTGATTTTTTCTTGGAATGTTATCTTTTTTATAGAAATGAACAAGGGGTGTGAAAGAAAAATGCTTATTTTTCCATTCTCATTATTTTAATTATATTATAGTTCTGTGCTTTCATTGGATGGTTTTTATCTTCCTGTTCTGAGGTCTTCTGTGATCCTTATCTTGCTGAAACAAAAATTAATTTGTTAAGCTGCTCTAGTTGACAAATGTCTAATTTTGGGCTTGAATATTTCTATGGAAGCTGTTTTTGGTATCACTTTGACAGCTGTTTCAGCACAACTCAAGAGCTCCCTGAAATAGCATAGTTACACTGATGTATGAAAGAGGACTTTCACCATGTTTCATAGTGATATTTCTGAAGCTGTGAAGTCTCTCCTCCCAAAAAGATTTTGTTACATTTATCAGGGTGCTTTGCATTTCCTTTTCAAGAGTTCTAGCTAAGGATAGACCTTGATGTCTATTCTGAATTTTTCTTAAGTTGCATTTATGTGGGGAACCATATTTAGAAGTGTTTTAAATTCCCTGTATCTGCAGAAGAGATGGGAATAATATTGAATAATATTTCAAAAATTGTCAAAACATGTTTCTCAAGTGTTGAAAAGCCTATTGAGAAGAATGATGGAGTGATAACGACCTTTACACTTCAGAACAACATTTGCAGGTAGTTTCTTTTGTTTTATTTTGTTTCTTGATTGATAATGCTATTTTCTGTGCAAACAACTGTGCTAAAATTGTTTTTGTTTTTCTTTTTTTAAACAAATAATTTTTATTGAAGTTTTGCAGTGTTACATAAACATAAACTAAGGGAAAGAGTGGGAGAGGGGGGGAGAAGGGGGGGTGAATGATTTCCTAAAAGTACGATATACATATAGCATATGGCATATATCTAAAGAGAGAAAAAAGAGAGAAAGGAAAAATGGGAAAAAAGGAAAAGAAGGTATAATGGAGTAAACATTGGGTAGAGAGGGTTGGGGAGGGTTTTGGGAGGGTAGATGGGGTCTATTGACAGACTCCAAGGGAAGGTAGCCCTATTGGGGGGGGGGGTAGACTTCCAATCTTCTACCTTCCATCAACAGCTGATGTCATTTCTTCATTTCAAAGTTTCTTGAAGATATTCTTCAAAATATGACCAGTTTGTTTCTCTAATTGGTCTTCTGGTGCTTTTTTTTTTTAATCAAAAAAGTCAATCTATCCATATTTGTAATGTCCGTCAGCTTATTTATTTATTTATTTATTATTTAAACTTATATGCCGCCACTCCCCTAGGGCTTGGGGCGGCTTACAAGAAAGGCTAAAATCTAACAATTTAAAAACATCTTTAAAATATATTTAAAAATAATAATAATAATAATAATCTTAAAAACACTCCCCCAGGGCTCGGAGTGGCCTGGTCCCCCAGGGCATGAACTTCAGGCGGCAGAGTGTTCCAGAGTGATGGCGCCACTGATGTAAAAGCTCTACGTCTAGTTGCTGTTAGGCGCAAGGTCTTAAAACTGGGAACTTCCAATAAATCTTGGTCCTCCGAACGGAGGGATCTCTGGGGTTGGTAGGGGGTGACCACATTTATCTAACCACATTTCTTTAGTAGGGCTTTCCCTACCTTTCCAATTTCTCGGACTACTATTCTGGCTGCAGTCACTGCGTAGGTAAAGATTTTTTCCTTACTATCTTTTTCTTTCTGTGAAATAGTATTTGTTTTTCTTAAAAAGAAAATTCATGATGAATTATATCCCTAACTTGCACATCAAGTGAGAGGGACATATTTAAATTGAATGTCCCGTATGTGTCCTGCTGTTCATGTAAGAGTCCCCAAGTATACACTTTTCCATTGGTATCAATATTAGTCTGCTGAAGCAAAACCAATAAATAATCTTATGACTCACTTCGGAATTATGCATGTGCATACGTATCAGGTTGAAGGAGGTATGCTGTGGTCTATGAAAACTGTGCCATAATAAATTTAATAGTTTCCCAAAATCGGTTGGTTTTTCTATTTGTGCTAGTTTTCCAAGCCATTGGAATGAAGAAGGAAAATTTGAATGGTGAGTTAATATTTTGAAATGCTCAGACAGCCATGGTAAACCATCCATCATGTGGTGGAGCTTCTATATTCTGTTTAACTGTTTTTGGTGTTGTTTTAAGCCACCTTGAGATCTTTGATATAAGTTGGAGCATAAATATTGCAATTATCATTATCACCACCACCACCATAATCTAAAACAGTGAATCAGTTTCTGCAGCTGGAGACAAGTATTATAAACAGAAGGCTACATCTAATTGGAAGACATCAGCTAAAATAGATCCGCTGAATGAAAGGAAGTTATACAAGTCTTAATTTACCAAGTAACTTTTGATTCTATGTGATGAGCAATAGAATTTGGACAAGTATTTTACTGAGAAATCAATACTTTACTTAAATTTAAATAGCTATTGTTTGCATGACAATTTTATGAATTAGTTTGAAAATGAAGATAATGTCAAATACTACGTAAACATGATACCACCACCACCTCCAACAGCAACATGAAATAATAATTCTTATAGATAGACAAAAATTATAGTCAAAACTCTGTATACACTTTTTTAGCATTCTGCTGGTTTGGGGAAGTTCTATACTTTGATCCCATAGACCCTTGAGTACAAGTCTGACCAACCACCAAGAAGGAGACTTCAGGAGCACAATAGTGTATCCCTAATCTCAACCATTCACACATTCATGCCAAATTGTGAGTAACTGAACTATTTACAGTTACAACCATGCCCAATACAACTTAAGTCAATTTGTACACACCACAAATGAGCAAGAATTCCTACTCTGCCTCCTAAGATGACCAGCTAATCTTGCATAGAATCAGAGGGGTGAGGAGTAAAAGTGGAGAAAGAGGCCTGAGCAGGAAGAGGACCAGAGTTAAATAGCCTTGATTCTTCTTCATACATGGTTTTTAAAAATATTTTTATTGGATTTTATATTCATAATCGTAACAGAAGTACTTCCCTTTCTTTAACATTTGTCTTCCAAATCATCCTATATTTTTCCTTCCCTCCCTCACCCTCCCTCCTCAACCACAGTGTATTTCTACTAATCTTGCAGGTCCAGCCACAGGTAAAGTCTTTGTATTTTTTTTCTTTGATGTAATTGTTGGCTCCTCCATTTTTCACCCAGTTGAAGTAGTCCTTCCATTTATTTGTAATGTCCTTTTGTTTGTTTGTTTTTGTTACTTGCTTAGTCATAATTACTGCAATGTCTAACAACACATAATCATACATGTAATCATTCCAATTACTTGGAATGATTTTGTGTGCTAGAGCAAGGTGAATCAAGGCTGAGGTGCGACCATTACTTTAAATAACTCTTGGCAGCTCGGATGATCCAACATTCCCCAAAGTAGCAAATCATTATTAATTTATATTTTTATCTGTAATAACTCCTGAGTTTTTCCTTGTATCATTAGCCATTTTTTTAATTTAAAAAATCAGAACATTCCCACCACATATGTGAATAAGTACCCTTTTCTTTATTACAATGCCAACACTTTGAATTTTTCTCTTTTATCATATCAGTTGTTCAGCTCTATACCATCTTAATACCAATTTGCTCTCAACACACACCACTGAGACAGACTTAATATAAACAGTTTATTGATAAAAAGATAGCAAAAAGTAAGGCAAAAGCAATAGGGAAATGCAATAATCCAAATGTAAGTGCAGTAAACCAAATAAGAGTTCCATGTCCCCAAAACAGCAAGTAAGTCCTTAAAAGACCAGGCTTAAATAGGTGCATGATCTTCAAAGCAAAAATCAAAGCACATGGTATACACAGAAGCATGAAAGCAAGAATACTTTCCCAAAAAACCATAGACAACACTTGAACCAAGACTTGAGGCCTGAAAACAGGAACCATAGGCAACACTTGAATCAAGACAGGAACAAAGCAGGAGATCTTGTTCTGAAAGCAAAGTTGCTTGATCTGAAATGTGTCCCCACATTTCCCCTTATTTACCCATTCTTACAAGACATGAAGGCATTCCTTTGACCTTGGGTTCCCAGCCTTTTGGCAGCAATCCAAAGCGAACGTCTAGGAAGTTTTGTTCTCAAACTCAGCCTTGTTTCTCTGTCTAATTGGACTTCCTCATTATCACTTTCAGAACCACCTGGCTGTTGTTGACTTTCCCTGCCCTCCTCCCATTCTGAGAGCTGGGAAATGTCACCCAGATCTGAAGCCTCTATTAACTAATCTTGGCCGGCTATCTCGTCTTGGCCGTCTTGACTGCCTGCCTGCGGCCTGCTCAGAATCTCTAGCTGCTCAAACTGTCTAACATTTTCAGTTTCAGACTGTGCAAACCCAAATCCCTCATCAGACTGAACCACAACACCCCATTCCATTTCTTACGTATTGCTCTGATCATAAATTCCTTATCTTCTAGCATTAAATTGTATATTTTGCCATAGTTCCTTTACTTGTTTTTTCTCTTGCATTTAGAAATTTATCCACCTCTAATTCTTCAGTGGGCTGTGCGCCCTCTTTTTTTTACTTTTCCCCAAATCCCTCTTAATTTTAACCAATTCCCCCCCCCCCTTTCCAAAAGCTCTGGCAATTAATTATCTCTCCATCTTGTTTCCACATATTTTTTACCCTCCTTAATCCCTTTTCATCTAAGGTATTTGCCAACCTTTCGGGGAGTCCCATACTCTTAATTTTGGAGTATTTCCTGAAATTGTATATGCCCAAAGTTTTTGCCATTTTTGATAACATTCATAGGCTACCTTTCTTGGACCTGTTAGTTTTTATTTTATTTCTTTAATATCTCTAGTGTATAGCCCATATTTTCCCCATCCTTCATTTATTTCATTCTCTTTTATCCATTTATCTTCTCCCTTTAAACTTATTTCTAATAAAGATCTTAGTTGACCTCGTAATAGTATTGTAGATTTGGAAACCCCATCCCAGTATTCTCCTTGGAGTATATTGAATCTTTTTCATTATTCTATTTCTCTTTTTCCTGTATATCCATTCTCTCAAGGTATTATCCCATTCTTTTACTTGTCTGTATTCTATTTTTATTGAAAAGGTTTGGAAAAGATAAATTAATTTGGGGATTATGCACATTTTTAGTGCTTGTATTTTTCGTGGGATACTTAGTTGCTTAACTCCTCAGGCTTTTATTTTTTCCTGGATTTTTTTCCATATTGCCCCATAATAGGCCGGTTTTAACTTAGTTATTTCTTTTGTAATAGTTATGCCTAAATATTTCATTTTATTTCATATTATTTTTATGTCTCCCATTTTTATCTGCAGATCCTTCTGCTCCCTTTTCCCCATATTGTACACAAGCATTTCTGATTTGCTCATATTCACTTTCAATCCTGAATACCTTTCAAAATCTTTTAAACTTATTTGTATTTATTTTATTGCTTCTGCTGGGTTTTCCATTATTAGTAAAATGATATCAGCATAAAGATTTATCTTCACCTCTTTGTTCCTAATCTGATATCCCTTTATCCTGCCATTGTTTCTTATTCTATCTGCTAAAGGTTCCATTGCTAATGCAAATAGTAGCAGAGACAGAGGACAACCTTGTTTTACTCCTCTTTCTATTTTAAAATATTTTGTTAATCCTTCATTTACTCTTATTCTTGCTCTTTTATTACTATATAACTCTTTTATTATTTTAATAAATGAAGTATTGAATCCGTAGTTACCCATTAGTTGCAACAGATAATCATGGTTTAGTGAATCAAAGGCTTTTTAGATGTTTAATTTTAAGAGTGCAAATTTTCTTTTTTTGTTATGATTAAGAATGTTTAATACATTTCTTATAGGGTGCACAATATTCCTGCCTTTTATAAAACCATATTGAGCTTCCTTTACAATTTTGATTATAATAACTTCTATTCTATTTATTAATATTTTTATGAATATTTTATAATCCTGATTTAGGAGGCTAATAGGTCTGTATGAATTGGGATCTTCTGGATCTTTCCTGCTCTTTCTCACTGTAATTATCTCTGTGTCTCTCCATGTATCAGGGTTTTTTCCTCCTTTCATTATACTTTTAAATAATATCGTCAGTTCTGGAATTATTATTTCTTTTATTTCTTTGTAAAATTCTTCAATATATCCATCCCCTCCCGGGGATTTTACATTTTTCAGTGTGTCAATAACCTGCTCTATTTCTTGATATGTTATTTCTCCTCCTAGTTTCCTATTGTCTTCTCTATTATCTTCTGTATATTTTCATCAAATCTTCCTCCATGTATTCATTTTTTATATAATTCCTGGTAAAAGTCTACAAATATCTCTCTTATTTCCTTGTTCAAGTTTACTTTTTTATTGTATTTATTCTTTAACTGGATGACTCTTCCTTTCGCTTTCACATTTTTCAAATAATTAGCCAATTTTTTCATTGTATTTGAAAAAAGTGGAGAAAGAGGCCTGAGCAGGAAGCGGACCAGAGTTAAAGAGTCTTGATTCTTCTTCACACATGGTACATGGCTACACGCAAAGCCATTTCTGACTCTCACTTCTTTCCTTCCTTCCCGAGAAATGGCATCCCCAGATTCTATTCCAGCCAGGAAATAGAAATGTTGAAATACACAACAGGTGTTAAGAGATTCATTAGGGAAAAAACTACTATTTTCCTCAAATGCCTTACAAATTTTTATGTGAATTACAAAATAAGTGTACCACCATCTTGGGGAAAGGGCAGAATGGGACAAAGCAAAACACCTCCAACAGCATAAATGCAAGAACATAAAATGAAGAAATGTCAAATGACAATGTGTAAGCCTGTTTATTTTGCTTCTGAAGTCATGTTCAAAGGGGGAAGTCATGCATCTCCTTTACAAACATGATGTGTGAACTTTACATGCATCCTGTGCTACCACATTTCATTGTGTAAAAAATTAAAGAGCAGATGCACAAATGGCTTGAACATCATCTGTGTTGTGTATAAAAGAATCTGAAATGTATTCTTGTTAGAGGTTAGGTGAGGAATGAAATGACAATGGTAAGAAATGCGAAGTTATGTTTATTAGACATCAGGCATGACACACTGTGCATTTCTGTTAATTTGTTTTATGTTTAAGGTATTATTATCAGGCTGAATACCAAGTGACTTTTCTACTCCAGAGAGTATGGAATAATTGAACAGAAATGCAGTGTCATGTCAGTTTTTTAAATTAAGACAATACTTTAAAAAGTCCCTATTGTATTTTCAATTATTTTTATCCAGAGACAATGTTTTAGTCAGAATTATATTATTAAATACATTATGAGTTACAGCAGTAAGAATAAAAATGTTAACAGAAAAGAAAATGGTTCACATGGGGGAAATGTTGAGTAATGTCAGTACTTCTAGCATTGAGACAAATGCAATGAAAAATTGTGAATTAATGTTGTTGTTTTGTGTGCCTTCAAGCCGTTTCCAAATCATAGTGACTCTAGGGTGAATCCTGGCAAGATTTATTAAGAAAGGGTTGTAGTTGCCTTTTTCTGAGAAGATGTGGCTTACCAAACTCACTCACTAGGTTTCCATGGTTGAGTGGGGATTTGAACTCTGGTCTTCAGAGTCATGGCGCAACATTCAAAACTAGGCCATACTTGCTATGACCAACATAACCCTGCATCTATGAAATGTAGGATGGCCATTTCAGCCACAGTGTGCATACACATGTGCTACTTGGTTGAGGAAATTGTGAAGTGGAGCCCATCTTCGAGAGAAATATGAGGCAGACTTTGCAATGTGCACATGATGTACAAGGCTGATTCACCCTAGTGCCCAGCAAGGCTGCTTGACATGGCCTTGCCATGTATTATCCAAAGCAAGGGAATGCCTTAGAGCTTCTCCAAAGTTTTGGAACTCACCTGCACTTTGGACATGTATAAATACTTGGGCCAGTTCTAATTCAGAACTGGCTGCCACTGTTTATATGGCCAGCCCACTTTCCCCATTGTGTCCTGGGCTTAGCAGCAACGACCAGATACAAAATTGCTCATGGTCATCACTCCTTGCATGCACTAGTGCTGGCCAGTGTGCCCAGAATGACTGGAGAATGAAGGAGGAGAGCAGGGAGGAATTTCTCCTTTCCCTCCTCCCCTCTGCCATGCCACTATATGATTTTTGAGTGATTTTATAAATTCAGCATCTGGGTTACATAATCCCACATGAATTACTGAATTAACACTTAGATTAGCCAACCAGATAAATGTGAGTAGCACATGCCAGTAGTAATCTTCTTGTTCAAAAACATATCAGAAATGGGCTCAACTTGAAATCTGCTTAGGTAGCCTTATGAGAGCCCTGTGGAAAATGCAGCATACCAACTTTGCAACAGAAGAAATACAATAAACAAGAAGAAACGTATGTCCATGAGTTCTTATCATTCTTGAGCAATCCTATTCTATCAGTTGTTTGGACTGAAAGTATAATTGTAATCAAAGCATGAATATAATTCACCCTTTAACAGTGCTGTGAAAGGAGGGGGGGAAAGGCAATATGTCACATCACATATATTACTATGTTCCTGGGCTGTATAGAGCCTAGCTTAGGCGACTTAGGTGATCCCTCGTAGTTTGAGGATGATGGTCCTCCATTTCTGTTATCTTGGGGATAGATCTGTAGATGGCTGAAGAGACCTATTCTTGATCTGCATGTTCTCCAGCAGTGAGGACATCGGTTTCCAGATGGAAGGTGGTCCCGGTCAGAGTTGGCTTGACGGGCCTTCCTCTTGGCATGTTTCTCCCTTAAGCCCTCCATTCATGCCTCTTTGAACTCCACAGCACTGCTGGTCACAGCTGACCTCCAATTAGAGCACTCAAGGGCCAGGGTTTCCCAGTTGTCAGTGTCTATGCCACAGTTTTTAAGCCCATCTTTAAATCTCTTTTCCTGCCCACCAACATTATGTTTCCCATTCTTGAGTTCAGAGTAGAGTAGCTGCTTTGGGAGACGGTGATTGGGCATTCGGACAATGTGGCCAGTCCAGCGGAGTTGATGGCATAGGAGCATTGCTTCAATGCTGGTGGCCTTTGCTTCCTCCAGCACGCTGACATTTGCCGCCTGTCTTCCCAAGACATTTGCAGGATTTTTCTGAGGCAACACTGATGGAAACGCTCCAGGAGCTGAGTGTGACATCTGTAGACTGTCCACGTTTCGCAGGCGTAAAACAGGGTTGGGAGGACAATGGCTTTATAAACAAGCACCTTGGTATCTCTACGGATGTCCCGATCATCAAACACTCTCTTCTTCATTCAGAAAAATGCTGCGCTCACAGAGCCTAGCACTAGCAGACTGGTACCATGATTCTTTTAAAAGTTTTTTAAAATATTAATTAATTAATTTTTTTTTTATTTCCCTGGTCCTGCAGATAATTATTAAGTTTAGATCATTCTGTTTTAGTTATACAGTGACAGATCCTTGGAGAACTGAAATCAATCACTATTAGTGTATATTAATGATCTTTGGATCAATGTATTGCCTTAATTGATAGGCTTGAAAATCATACCTGACTGAGTAGCACAACACCAAGGACTGGCAACCTGGGAGCACACGCCAAAAAGACATTCCTTGCATAATTTAAATGGCACATGGGAGGTCTTTCTTGAATGCTTTACCTACAAAACTGTTACCAAGCAACTATTCCCATGATCTCATAATGTAGCTTCTTGACAACTTGATGTACTACATTCCACCTTCTCCCTTCTTGTTGCTGGTTTTATTGTCATATGTTTCAATCCTGTTCTCATGTTTCTACTTGCCTAATTAGAATATGACAACTGGTTTTATGTCATACTGCAGAGGTCCAGCAACAGAGTCACAATTAATTAGAAAATGAATTTAATCCTAATAGTTATGCACCTTCCCAAACTTGAAGACTTTATCAAAAACAGTATGTAGATCAGCCAATGTGAAAGAAAATGCCTTTTGCCACTCTACCTTTAGTAGGAGAAATATTGTAACACTCCCAAACTATGAACCCAAACCTCTGATAGTAATATAGCCACAATCCCCAAACAGATGTGCTGTCTACCAACAGAATTCAAATATATCTATCATGCTTCCATTTCCATTAATGTGCAATCATGCAAAGGGAGACAAGCATTCTTCTCTTCGTTTCATGGGATATGTGTGTATATGAAATCTTTTCGATAACAAACTTCACATTGTGGGGGGAAAGAAATGCAATGTAATCTGAAGATCATTCTGGAGGCTTTGCTTTCTTTATTGCTATAGGAAAAAAATAGATTCAGGCAACAGCATGAAGAGGAGATCGAAAAGCAATCCCAACTGTCTTCCACTTGATCATTCAGCCTGAATAGAGTGCTAAAACGAATAGGAAGCTTCTCTGATTGACCACTTGGAGTCCATCACTATGGGCGGAAATCACCAATCCCAAGAGGCCAACCACAGAAAACAGACCATTGTATCATTTCAAGCTTCCTTACAGACTTTCACCTTACAAACCTTCAGTATTCCATACAAATGTTTGCATTTGTGCCAGGTCTGCCCCACCTTGAAACTGTGTCAAATAATTTTGACACAATGGAATACTGAACTTTCTCTGTGAATCGGCATGTTTCTTTGAAGATGGTTTCATTATTACTAGCATTTTCCCTCCTTCTTAACATTGTCCTTCACTTTTCTTCACATATGAGATCTACTTTAGTTTCAATCATATTTGGTTATAATAAAAATTATTATTATTATTATTATTAGTAGTAATAGTAGTAGTAGTAGTAGAAGTATTATTATTTATAGCCCACCTTATCTCTCCTGAAGGAGACTCAAAGTGACTTAACATAAAAGTATTAGCATACAATTTGAAATATACATATATATAAACATTAAAACAGAATTAAATATAAACAGTATTAAAAATCCTCAGTTAAAACCCATTAAAACATATTCAAAGTTAAAAACCACAGCACCCCCTGAATTGATCCTAAAAACTTTCATCTTTAAAAGCCTGTCTGAATAAAAAGGTTTTAGCCTGCAGGGAGGAGGTCGTTCTGGCTTCCCTGGGGAAGAAGGGAGTTCCAGAGTCATGGGGGAGCCACCAGGAAGGAAGGCCCACTCTCTCGTTCCAACAATTGAGCTTGAGATGGAGGTGGGACTGAGAGAAGGGCCTCTCCTGGAAATCTCAGATGGGTTTTCTTTTAGCATATGTTAGTCATATATTTTACTACCTACTACCTCAATGGGGCCACTCCAGCATTCACAGAAATGCCTGTGCTAGAAAGAGTTTTAGGTGGGCCAGTAAATCAGCCTATGAGTCAAAGTTATACGTTGATATCACAGAGACTGTAAATGCTGAGACAGATATATTGTATGTATGTAGACTGGGGGTGGAAAGGCTGAAAAATGAGTTACTTTAGTATGGAGACAAGAAGAAAACTGTAATGACAAGAATCTTCATAGCCAGGATTCATTCTATGAAAAAATCATATGTAGTTGTTTTGCACAGATAACAGCATTTTCTCTATAAGAAACAATATATTATCTAATAAGAATATATGCTAAGAGTTCCAAGCACAGAGTGAATGGGAAAAGAGACAATGGAGACCCCTGCCTTTTACCTTGTTTCAGTATGAAAAAGGAGATGAGAAAAAGCATTGGTCATAACTTGTACTCATAGGGCTATAGCATGGCCCTGCCTTGCTCTCCATCGGGTGGCATGTAACAGCATTTTTGTTCTACTAGGCCTTTACAAACTGATGAGGGAGGGCTGTTAATGTTTGGTGCTATTTAAAAAATTTTAAAGGGTTCCAATGTAGTATTTTTAAAACATGCTTTAATATTTTTAATTACCAAGCACCACAAGTAAGTATCGACAGATGCAGCACATTCTTGGGATGCATCTACACTGACCACGTAATGTGGGATGAAAGTGGCAGAGGCGGAAGTGAATCCAACTTGCATCTGATCATATATAAAGCACTGGAACCAGGTAGAGGCATGGGAAGTGCTTATAAATAGCAGAAAGAATGGCTTCCACTCAGTTCTGATGTCCGTAGCGCCAGCTTCCAAATTGATTTGAACCCGCAGCGGAGAGTTCCGCAGATCCATCACCAAAGGAACAGAGCGGGACCGCAGCAGACTATTATTAAAAGATCTTTTTTCTTCACTTTCCCCTTCCCTGAACTATGTAACAAATCCCCCCAATAAAAGTAGCATTCATTTTTAACAGTAACACTCTCTATCTGGTTATTTTGTGTCTTTCCCTGACTCCTTCTTTTGCACGCAATCCCCCCCCCTCTCTCTCTCTCTAACCCGTCCGACCTTTAAACTCTGGCTGAGGCTTCCCCACCATAGGTTAATACGGCGGACGATACAAATTGGCTCATATCTTTATCAAAATTACCCCTAGCACGCTCTTCTTTTAGTTCTAACCCTTCCTAAGGCTCCTGACCCAAGGACCACCAGCGGAACCAAAAACTTTGGCGGACCTTCTTCATTTCGGCTTCAGGTTGTATTGCGGCTCATATTTTCCTATTGGCTCCGCCAAGGTCCGTTCTCTCAGGACCGGATCGGGTCTCTCCTTAAGGGCCCGATCCCTTAAAACGCGGTCGATAACAGTTCCAGGATCTACAGTATCCACGACATCATGGAAGATTTTTTTTTCAACTGCCCTGTTGTAATGCACATGTACACTGCACATCATTGGGGCACCTGTCCCTGAATCAGTTTCATCATGCAATGAAATTTACACATAACTGTAATGATTATGTGTATTACAAGCTGTATTTTGGATTGTTCCCCAATTTTTCTTATCCTGGTTTAAGGCCTCTAATTTGAGTTTGTGCACATACGCACTCTGTGGATCATTTAAACATTGCATTTTCAAAATGCCTTCACATTAAGTAGTCAGTGTAGATGTGCCCAATGAGTGTTCCTCTCTTTTAGCCAGAAATAACAGTGTTCTCAAATGTTCACCAGGGCTTTAGCATCCAAAATGAGGTAATAATCACTATCTATTTTCAAGAGTATAAGATTGGGAGGGCAATGCCTCAAGGCCAATTCTTCGGGTGTTGGAAGACCCACTTGAGTTCTAACACAGAGAGGCAAGAAAACAGCATTTTTAATCAATGCTGCCCAGGATTGTTTTTTTTTAAAATCCATTATTCTTTCTGCCCCCAATATCCTTCCCTGTCCATGTTTGGATTCATTAAGGGATTCAGACAAGGAAAAAGAAAAGATTGAGGAAAACATTGCAGCAGCAACAATAACAATACTGCCATGGGGTCACACAGGGGAGGGAAAGAAGCAACACAGTGGAGGAAGAATAGAAGATACGAGATTGTGTCAATATTTAATCTTACCTTATATATGTGTGTGGAATGATAACTTTACAATGTGGCAAATCTGAACAGAATCACCTTACTTCAGGTTAGTTTTTAAATGGTTATTTAGCTTTATCAAATAGTATCCTGTGGCAATTCTCATCTTTTTCTGATTAACAATGGCACACTGTTTATATTTACAATTGGATTTTTTAAGAAAATACAGAAGGAAGACAGATTTGCTGCAATATTGCTTTCTGTTGTACACAATTGCAACATCAGACAGTATTTAGAAAAAATCTAGCCCTTCTTTTAAAAAATCCTAGCCATTTCATACAGGCACACAAGAATGTTATTCTTGTCTAAATATAGAAACGGTTGAAGAAAAATAGCAGTAGTCAAATCATCTCTTGGCTAGTACAGGTTATGGCATACCTCGGGGTATATCTTGATATAAAAAGGGAACAACAAGTCTCTAAATTCAAAACTGTTTCAAAGATGAAAGGGAAAACTGAAAGCATATGTATCATTGCTGTAAAGTCAACTCTAAAATGAGCTGTAGTAAAAGAGATTCAAGTCATATTCCTGGAAAATATATGTGGAACTCAGTGCAGGCTTGTTAAGGCCTACAGTTGTGTTTATCTGTTGTATTCTGTAGAATGTAAGCAAAGTTTCACAGCCCACCAGCCTTCCCATCTGACTACTGACAAAAAAGGCAACTGATATGGATGGAAAGAAAGCATAAGACAATGTTTATCCCAACGCAAAGAAGACATGATAAGAATATGGCATGGTGCATTTGATAGCAATTTTCCTGTGGGAATCAGAAGTAGTTTGGATTTGTGTACTGTTTGGAAGAGTCCTCTCCTTTGTACTTTGTACTTTGTACTTTGAGTACTCAAATGAATACTTACATGTGGCTACATCTGAGTGCTTTAATATTGGAGGAAACATAATGTAACAATTCATTTAAAAAATTCTGACCATTTGACTTCTGCAAATGAATTACACCCAAGGGTAGTAAATGAATTGGCAAATTCAATATCAAAACCACTGGTGATCATCTTTGAGAATTCCTGGAGAACAAGAGAAGTCCCAGTAGACTGGAGTGTTATCCCTGTTTTCAAAAAAAGGAAAAAAGAGTAGCCAAACAATTACTACTCAGCCAGCTTGACATCAATATCAAGAAAGATTATTAAACAGATTATTAAGCAGATTATTAAACAGACAATCTGTAAGTGCTTACAAAGTAATACCATACCTTACTGTTTGCCCCTAATTAAGCCATTTTAGTTAGAGAGATTAATATTTTATATACTGTTTCTGAGGTGTCAGTCTAGACAGCCTCTATGCATTTGAAGCCTCTGTTGCCCTGTCCCTTTAAGAATCCTCTCAGGGGCAGAGCCTCAGGCTAGGCACTTCTGGTTCCGGGAAAAGTCAGCCTTTTTTGTTACTGGAAGGTGAATAGTGAGGAAGGCTGGAAGGTCGACAAAATAGCACGTCAAGTCGGAGCTGTATGCACTGTATTCAAGTCAGAGTTAAATATTGAGACCATTTTAGAGACAGTTGAACACCATACAAAAAAGAGACAAAAAGAAGAAACAAAGATTCAAGAGCCCCAGTTCAGCCAGAATTCTATCTCTCAAAGTCTTTACCTCTCCCTTTAAAAACTTTGTAGTGAGACTCAAGAGGAGAGAAAGCCAACATTTTTTGTCAGTTAATAAACTCTTGTTTGATTCAACTACAGTAGAGTCTCACTTATCCAACATAAACGGGCCAGCAGAATGTTGGATAAGCGAATATGTTGGATAATAAGGAGGGATTAAGGAAAAGCCTATTAAACATCAAATTAGGTTATGAATTTACAAATTAAGCACCAAAACATCATGTTATACAACAAATTTGACAGAAAAAGTAGTTCAATACATGGTAATGCTATGTAGTAATTAGTACCAAAATATCATGATGTATTAAAAACATTGTCTACAAAAATGTGTTGGATAATCCAGAACCTTAGAGACCGCATCTCCCCCTATGAACCTGCACGCTCTCTTCGCTCTTCGGGGGAGGCCCTCCTCTTGCTTCCACCACCTTCGCAATCGTGGTTGGTGGGGACGAGAGAGAGGGCCTTCTCTGTCATGGCCCCCCGGCTTTGGAACTCGCTCCCTAGGGAGATCAGGCAGGTCCCTACCCTACTCTCCTTCCGGAAGAGCCTGAAAACTTGGCTCTTCCAAAAGGCCTTTGAGGATTAATTTTGTAGGCTGATTCATCTGCCCACTCAACAATAGGATGCCTGGCCATAATTACTTGCACTTTATTGATTATTTTAGCCATGAAACTACCTCTCCCATGTGATGTCTTTTGCACTTTGGCCCAGATCTGTTTTTAGCCTCCCATTTTTAATATTTTATGCAGTATATTGATTTTTATTATTGTTTTACTGATGTTGATGTCTTATTGATGTGAAAAATTGTTTTTACTATTTTATTGTTGTGATTGTACTTTTATGTCGGGCATGGCCCCATGTAAGCCGCTCCGAGTCCCTCTGGGGAGATGGGGCGGGGTATAAAAATAAAATTATTATAAGCGAGTGTTGGATAAGCGAGACTCTACTGTATATAGTCTCTGATCTGTTCTCTGCACAGCCAGTTCACCTTCCAAGTAGTTAAGATAGCATGGGGGCAGAACAGTATCATTCTATTCTACTTAAGTCAGACCTCACTGAAATACCATGTCCAGCTTTGGGCTTAACAGTTCAGAAAATATATTGACAAGATATGAGGGCTATCCAGAAAGTTCACTATGTTTTGGAATTAAAAATAAACAAAGTATAGGAGAAAACATTTACCATATTCAGTTGAAAGCCAGACCCAAATACTAGTTCTCACCATAGTCCCCATTGAAAGTCAAGTGTTGTGCTCAGCTTTCCGCACGATCGTCCTGGATCGCTCTTTTGTTTTGCAGATGCTTGCAAGGAAGGTGCTCTTCTAAGGTTTTGCAAGAAGCACACCTTTCCTGTCACAAAAAAAAACTTTCCTTGCAAGCATTTGCAAAACAAAAGAGCGACCAGCGGAAAGCTGAGCGCAGCACATGACAGCTGAGGGAAGGGAAGCCAGCCTGGTTCAGGACGCAAGCCAGGCGGTAATATTGGGTGGGGGGGGGAGGGCTTTTCAAACACTTTTATCGCTATGATAACTGCCTAGATTTCAATGGGGTCTATGGTGAGAACTAGTATTTGGGTCTGGCTTTCAACTGAATATGGTAAATGTTTTCTCCTATACTTTGTTTATTTTTAATTCCAAAACCTAATGAACTTTCTGGATAACCCTCGTATTAACCTCACACATATAATATATCTGAGATCAACAAGCACACAACAGTTGGAATTTAAATGTCATTCCTATGAAGAGCTTGTAAATTTATTTTTAAAAAGAATGGCAATAAACACATGCTGAAGCCATCTAAAATCAGAGAACTGTAAGATGGTGTTCTGGGTCTTAGACCCCATCTACATTGATCATTTAATGCAGTTTGAAGCTAGTTTCAAACTGCGGTGACTAAACGACAAACTCCCACAAAAGTGTGTGCAATAAAGCCCTTAATGTGCATCAGTGCGCTGTGGTTTGTGTAATCACCATCGGACCTCAAACCAGTTCCAGGACTTCCTATGTGCAGATTATACCCAGCTCAACTATTCCTTTCCACCTAATGCAAGGGAAGCTGTCCTGACCCCAAATCAGTGTCTGTCATCAGTAATGGACTTGATGAGGTCAAAAAAATTGAAACTTAATCCAGACAAGACAGACGTACTCCTGGTCAGTCAAAAGGCAGATCATGGACAAGGGCTCCAGCCTGTCCTGGATGTGGTCACATTCTCCCTGAAGACACAGGTTCTTAGTTTTGGGGTCATCCTGGACTCAGTGCAAACCCTAGAGGCCCAGGTATCGGTGCTGGCCAGGAGGGCCTTTGCACAATTAAAACTTGTGTGCCAATTGCACCCATTCCTTGAGAAGACAGATCTGGCCATGTTGGTATATGCCTTAGTTGGGACTGCCTCTGAAGAGTGCTCAGAAACTTCAGCTGGTCCAAAGAGCTACAGCCAGGTTGCTAACTGGGGCTGGCTACAGTTGCAGCAGCTACATTGGCTGCCAGTTTGTTTCCGGACATAATTCACAGTGCCATCTATGACGTTTAAAAGCCCTAGACAGTTCAGATCCAGGCTGTTTGGGTGACCGCATCCCCTTGTATGAATCTACCCAGGCCCTGAGATCTTCAGGAGAAGCCCCTCTCTCTGTCCCACCTCCATCTTAAGCTCGGTTGGTGGCAACAAGAGAGTGGGCCTTCCTTCCCGATGGCTGCCCCTCGACTCTGGAACACCCTGCTCAGGGAAGTCAGAATAGCCCACTCCCTGTTGTCCTTCTACTTATTCAGACAGACTTTTAAAGGTTAAGCCATATGTTAAGCCATGTTGAGCCTCCTTTAGGGGAGATAAAGTGGGGGTATAAATAATAATAATAATAATAATAATAATAATAGACACTTGGGAAGTGTTCGACTTGTGATTTTGTGATACGAAATCCAACATATCTATCTTGTTTGCTGTGTCATAATAATAATAATAATAATAATAATAATAATAATAATAATATGAATATGAACATGAATATGAATATGTAATCCTCTGCACAATGAAACCACTTTCTTCAATACTGGTTTGAAACTGTGGTCAGTGTAGATGTGCCCCCTAGAGACCCATGCTACCACAGCTCAGTTAGGCTTGGATTTAGCATGTATTTATATTAATTCTTATTTTTAAAAAATAATTTCCTATTATGCTTTCAGTGGATATATAGATGCTACTCTAATTCTGGGAAAAGCTTCCTGACATTTTATTGTAATTCAAGAATAAGCCCTTCAGAAATGGCAATACAAAGAGAAGAAAGATGTTATGAGGTTCTGGAATTGCATATTCTAGAGTGAAATGGCAATGAAATTAGCATTAATTATTCTAAAGTGTCAGTGAATGCAATTATTGGAATAAGTTTTCAAATGGAAGGACATTTCCTTTTAAAATTGTGTAGCTTGTGATAAATTCAGAAATAATTCCAAGGATAATTGCAGTAATAACTGAAATTGTGGTAGATGGAAAATGTCTCCATATAACTTATACACTGCATTCTACTTTCAGTGACAGTGAATATTTCAAAAATGTATAAAAAGCTATCTTTTTCAATAGGTCATCTCAATATTTTATAATAGCACAGTGTGACACAGTGAAATCTAACAATATATTATATTTCATTACTTTATTTTGGAGCTAGGAAGTTTGAATTTCTGATAATTTCAACTGCCATCCATCTTTGTATATCAAAGCATTTTCGTGACAGTTTTTCTCAGATGTCACTCAAAATTTAAGCTGAACTTGGAACTGTATATGTGATGGCATGTGGATAATGTACAATTATCATATTTCGTAATCTTCTTGTCATTCAAAGTGTTTAGCACTGAGTTAGTATGTGAAATCTGAGAAGCAACTGAGAGTCTGTCACATGGATCTTAAGGCACTTCACAATCTTCACATATTCTCAGAGAAAATCATTGGGGAAGGAAGGATTCGATAAGCACTTTTAGCACTTCATGTACTCCAAAACCATGTCCAGCCATATCCTTCCCTGTTGAGATCCTCACCCATTCAAAAGGCTAATGTGCATTTAGGCAACATTAGCCTCCAAATGTCTGAATTCTGTGGGAAGTGGCAAAATTCACCAACTTCAGTGGCGGTACAACAGCCCATCTACATTTAGGTAGTCCTCTTGCTTATTCTACTGAGTGGGATCCTACGATTCTGTTTCCAAATCCTGTCCTGATAAATTACTAAAATATTTCTTCCATTAATGGTGGAATATGTAGTTGTGGAACTGTAACAATCGGGATGTGGAAGAAAGGAAGATTGGTGATTTCACTTGATGTAATCAAGGAGTGGATGCCTTTGGGGCCAGATCATGATAAGGCAACATGTCACTTGGTCAGTTGCTGTCAATGATGTCATCAGTCTATGGTGGATGCTTTCCAGCCATTCAGCATATTTTGGAACTTGTATGACTTGGCTCACAACTCTCAATGTATAAGAGAAATGTGGTATACTCCATTAGTACTCTCATATTTATTTATTCCAATCTGAAAGAGCAATGCCCCCCTCCCAATACTTTGCTATCCTGTAATAATACTCCTTGCAATGTGTTTGGAAGCCACAATAAAAGGGAATTGAGTAGGGCAGATATAGAAAAGCTAGGATAGCTGTGTCGCCAAATGCAATTTGCCTCAACAAATCCACACTTGAAGCTGCAACCAGTCCCACTGGAGAGAGATAAAAAAAGAAAGAAGTATGTATATTTGTTTTATACCTTTTTATGTGGAAAAGTGGAGGAATTACTCAATTATATATACCACAGGCCCATAGCCAGAATTTTGATTTGGGTGGAGGGGGGATGCTGAGTCTGAGTGAAAGAGGATCTACCCTAGCAAACCTTTTGTATCATTATGCCAATATCCCCATGCATATGGGATATATTGAGCATGGTGATCAGATCATGACATGAATAAACATAACAGTTTAAATAATACCAGTAAGACCTTCTCGTGGACCAACCTGAGAATTTATGGGGAGGGGCTGAAGCCACTCAAGCCCCCCCCCCCACATTCCCCCCCCCCCCCGGCTACATGCCTGCTATACCACATATGTGAAATGTAAATCTAGCCCACTACATCATTTTATATGGCTGATGAGGCTTTCAATAACAAGGCAACATAGTTACATTCACAGTCTGACAATTACATATGGACCTTTGAAGGCAACCATTAGGCTGATGTGGCCCTTGGTGAAAATGAGTTTGACACCCCTGAACTATACCATCAAAACAATTATAATATTCAAACTTTTTTTTAAAAAAATTATTTCCTTTTTAAAAAATCAAATTTATTGAATTTTTTCTGGAAGGGAAAAATAAAAAAGTAGGATGGGGAAGGGAGAGGTATGGTGTTTAGAAGGATCGGGGGGGTTTGCGTGAGGGGTGGTGTCGGAGGGGGAAGAAAGGAGGTAGGGGAGGAGAATAGGGGAGAGTTTTGTTATATTTCCAATCTTATGTATCATAGTAATAAAAGTCCATAGGTGTCTATTTTACTTCTTGATTTTTGTTTCTTCGTGTTTTCTGAATTCCAAAGGGTTGATACCTTCCATTTATATATTCATATTAATAACTTCATTTTTCTTGTTCCATATATTTTGTCAGTGGTGGCCTGTCCATATCTTTTCTGGATTTATTTTATCTGTATGTTAGTCGTTGGGATAGTTGACCCATGCTCATTATTTCCACCATTTTTATTAACCATTCTTTTAGTGATGGGAGTTCTTTAGTTCACCAGTGTTGAGTGTATATTATTCTAGCTTCAGTGGGCAGTTATTGGAAGAATAACTCCAATTATTTATTTATAATTCCTAATAGAAATTGTTCTGGTTTGGGTTGGAATTTTATCTCGAGGATTCTTTGGGTTGCATCATTAATTATTCTCGAGATTTTTTTTTTGCTTTTTCACAGCTCCAATTTCCCAATCCCGTGGGTACTTGGACCTGAGAAACTGAGAAAAAAAGAATGACAAAATGCAAGTTGTTAAGTGTGAGAGTGGTGCATATTGTTTCAAATAGTGCTTAATTTCTTCAGTGAAATGCCAATGAAAAATGGACCTCATACAAGTTTTCATGACAAGCTTGGCAGGTTCTGGTGACTGGCTTGATTGAAAAATACTATAAAAGCACTGGATTACACTATCAGTGAAGACAAGTGAAAGCAGTAACTCTAGATAAACCCCCTCTTTATTTCTCTGTTTCATTGAGTTTATCATAGCCTATGGGTGAAAAACGCAGTACTGTTCACAAATAAATAGATCACACTAAAATTTACCTTTGGCCTGCAGATATCACACTGTACACTTCGGGGATTTTCTTCTTTTATTTTTTTAAAAAAGCAGAGTCATTGTACATGTCTCCAAGGCAATTATATTGTAATGCAAAGTATTTTACAAATCTTATCTCATGTACCCATCTCCGAGATCACCCTGTGCTATGTACGTCATTATCATTACCATTTTACAATGTCAGAGCAAATACATTTGGAGCTTGCTCAACATGCCAGGGGAGAGCAACAGGAGGGAATTCAATTTACACTCCAACCAAGGTTCCTGTACAGGGTTTTCACTTCATTAGCTCAGCAATCTCCTAGCTAGAGATGCTGATAGAGATTTCAGGTTAGAATCCTGCACAGACTATGAGGAGAATGGATTTAGAAGACAACAAGGTTTGTTCAGAGGCAGTATGAAGAAAATTCAGTAAGGATAGTTGTTCTTTCCCCCACTTCCATGGGCAATGAAACATCAGCTCAGGCTTTGCACCATTGGCTATGATGTTTTATGCTACATCACTAAGAAAATATGCAACCATGTTAGAAAATTGCAATGGTATACAATGGGGCATCACACAAGATATCCTGCTGCATAATGAGGAATCAAAACACACAATGAGGCATTATATAACATGTCCCATTGTGCAGTACAGGCTCTTACCACACAATAGGGCACTGCAAAAGCTAGTGACATTTTTCCAGATGGGCTCAGGGTAGCTATGACCTGTTCCATTCTGAATTGCCAATGTCCTGTTGCTTTCTTGGCCAATGTTCTGTCATCTACTCTGTGCTCCTGTCTCTCCTCCTGCTCCCACTTCCTCACAGGCTTTTGCTCAGCTTGTTTTGTTTCTGGTTATCCTGGGTGTGTGTGTGTGTGGGGGGGGGGGATATGCTTCAAACTATGACAATACAATTGACTGATACTAACACAGTTCATTGTTCCTGAATAACTGGGCCAGGGCATAAACCAGGGTATACTTGCTACATATGAGCTGTTGAAACAAATAATAGATTACATATAAATATATTTCAGAGACTTTGATCCGACACCCTTAGCCACTTCCCAATCTGTCTTTTCTTATTGTAAATTAAGAAGAGAGCTTTTTGAACTTTGATAGATAACCATGCCAGAGGCTGCTGCTGAGCCTGGAGTTTGGGTGAAAGCCCAATCAGATTTGACATGATGTATTTTTAGAAACCAATGCTGGTAAAGGAGTGCATTCCAATCAAACAGGAAATGATACAGATCTTTTCCTAGCCATATCTCAAGGTGAAGTTCAGGTCACAAATTCCCAAATGTATTTACCACACATACACTTTCAGAGATGGCTTGTTTAGAGATGAAAAGATGGATGATGGCTTCCTTGGGCAATGCAGGGACAGGCGTACAAAAGCGTTAAGCTGCCAATCCTGGATATACACGCCTGAAAATAAGCCCTCAGATTCCAATGGGACTCATACCTAAATAAAGATGCATTGCAAACCATTTCACAGCAAGAAACTAAGGCTGCATTTATAGCCAACCAAGAGTGCACTGTAAAAGGAATGTTTTATTGTGTATTTTATTAGTGACTGCAAATTAGTGACTGAATCTATATGGACCAGTTTAGTGATTCCCATGTGGGAGCCATTAATCTTTAGCCTCCATTGATGTACCACAGGGTTGGGAAAATATGGCCCGAAGGGTGCATGCAGCCTCAGTTTTTAATGCCCCTTCCCAAGTCTACAAGAAAAACATAATGGTTAAAAAGAATCTTGATCCACTGCTGAAATTTGGCAGTATGATTTGGTCCTGAAATGGTAGCAAACCACAACAGTGCTAAAAGTTAACATTACAGGAAAAGGCTGTTCTTTTACAGGAATTCCTTCAGCGCTACTTTTGCCACCTCCTCTATCTTTTCCTCTTCCTTATTCTAGCAGTAGCCTTTAGCAGCAGCCATTGGGCAGCTCCCTTGGTGCAGCACGGAAAATGGAAAAACACAATGCCCTTCTCATGGGACTCTCTTCTGCTCTTTTGTCAACTCCCCCTCCCACCTTAGAAATGGACATGGCCTGAACTGGCTAAAGCATCAGCAGAAAAGAAAAATATGATAGAGTACACCATCTTGTCCAGAAGTGAGGGGAAGGTGTTGAGACTTTCCAAACTTGTTGAACACTGCTATGTCACCAGCATGGCACATGTTCCTGTGGAACTTGCTTTGAAGTAAGCTTAGCATGTCCAGTAACGGAGAGATAGTGCAGGAGAAGTAGAACAGTATATAAGCCCAAAATTATAGTTTTAAACATAAGCCATTGATCTTTCCTGGGGGAGGAGAAAAATATGAAAAATAAAAATGGTGCTAGTATGACAGATTTACACTGGGCTAATTTGTCCAGTGTAGATGTGGCCTTGGTATTTAATGAGAGGTGGAGGTTGGGAGAAAAAGGTGAAAGAAGACAGCTGCCAGAATGGCTGCAGTGGAAATCACACACACCCGTTAAACCTGTCTACAGACTAAGGTATCAAATTCCAGTCCCTTAAATTCATAATTTGCATCCTATTCAAATTATGATTGTGTATATAATTAATTTGCATTCTAATTATGTAAGTACACACACTTTGTTGCATTTCTGCTACCATTATATTTGTGAGAATTAGTATAATGTTTAAAGTACAGGCAGCCCCCAAGGTACAAACAAGATATGTTCCAGAGGTTTGTTCTTAAGTTGAAAATGTTTGTAAGTTGGAATAGGTACATTTTTAATGTAACTCCCTCTCCCTCTCCCCCCTCTCTATATATGAATATATATGAATATTATATATATATATATATATATATATATATATATATATATATGTATATAGCACAGGGAAGGGTTAACAGCCCTGTGGTGTTTCTTTTGTTGTCTGTGCCCTTGTTCAGAATATTTGGTGATAAAGCTTCAGTGGCGATACATTTTCCCCATGATAACCCTTTCAAGAGTGAATTTCCCTTCCGAGGGATATTTTTTCCCCACTTCCTGTTATCTCATCCCCAGTCTTAATGATATGTCATTTGTAAGTCAGATGTTTGTAACTTGGAGACTGCCTGTACTGTATTTGCTTGAGTAATTACTGCCTCTAAGCCAGGGGTATCCAAACGTTTTGCTAAGAGGGACAGATTTGGTGAGGTGAACATGTGTGGGGGCCAACCATTCAGCCTGACATTCTTTGAACCAGCAACATTAAATGCAAATCAACTATTTTATGAATTTTTTTATTGCAAATGGCATACTTTTTATTTCTTCACACAGAACACAAATAAATCTAAACAAGTTTTTATCAAAATCATTCTACCTTTCTATTTGAAGACCAAATAAAATGAATAAAAAACGTGTCTGGAAAAAATCTTTTGGGAAGATTTAATATATATAGATTCATTTGAAACATTATGTATTATTCTCTATTAAATGCTCACTGTAAACTTCTTTACTCAAAACATGTGAATTGGAAAATAAACAATTATCTTATAATAATAAATAATAATAAAACTTTTATTATACCCCGCCACCATCTCCCCGTGGGGACTCGGGGCGGCTTACATGGGGCAGAGGCCCAAACAACATAGAACAAAACATAGGCAACATAATACAAATCACACTATAAAAAGATAAAACAGTAATACAATATATCAATTAAAACAAAAATATAGGATAAAAAATTGCATTTAAAACACATAAATGGTAAAATCGTAATAAAAATGGGATAGATTATTAAAAACCCTCTGGGTTATTCAGAAGTACAAAACACTGAGGGACATATGAATACTTGTATCATTTGTTCTTTTGTTTTTCAATTGACCACCAAAAATCAAAAAATGAAAACATGTTATTTTATTTTGAATCAGATATTAAAAATAAAAAAGACCATGTTATTTCAATTTTAGACTTGGATCAAAAATACAAAATGGAAAAACAGGTTGCCAGACAGAATTTAATTTTAATATTTAATTTGTCAGGATTACAAGACCTGGTTTGATTGTCCATTGAGAAACAAAAGGACAAATGATATACAGATTGAAAGGACTCTGTGTATATTCAAAACTGTGGTTTCGATCATCACAAAAATAAATTCACTGAAATTTTAGAATTTATTCTCCTCAGAAGATTAAACAAATAACTCGACTGCACTAATATGAAGGTTGAGACTGAGATCTCTTTGTTCATCAGGGGAGGCCCTCCTCTCGCTTCTGCCTCTGTCACAAGTGCGGTTGGTGGGGACGAGGGAGAGGGCCTTCTCCGTGGTGGCCTCCCGGCTCTGGAACGCGCTCCCTAGGGAAATTAGGCAAGCTGCCACCTTGGAAGTGTTCAGGAAGAGCCTGAAAACCTGGCTCTTCACACAGGCTTTTGAATAAGTACTGCCCAATGTACGTTAAACCCTTATACTAGCGGTTACTTCTGACCAGTTGTACCTGTTGGTTAACATCTCGACATAGCCACAGGGTTCACCCCAGTTTAAGGTTCTCCCCATGATCTTATAGCACCTTAACTTCCTTCATGTTTACAAGTTTCACTCAGTGCACTTTGCCCAGTTCATTTTATGATTTTATTGCTGTGTTTTAACATGTGTCTTACAATGATTGTGATTTTGTTTTATGCCTTTAATTTTATTTGTGTGTTTTTTGTATTTGATACCATTGTATGCTTATTTTATATCTGTAAGCTGTCCCGTGTTCAACAAGTTTGGTGAGTTGGTGGCGGGGTATAAAAATAAAATTATTATTATTATTATTATTATTATTATTATTATTATTATTATCTTGACTACAGTAAATAGGCCAGGTCTGGCCCAAAAACAGTGGTTTTGATGCATAAAATGTCACGCAGATGAGAGTCACTTTGTCTCACCCTCACACAGTTTTTGTTAATGTTCATAACCAATGTTTTATCACATAAATATGTCATGCCAAACAAGTTCAGCATTTTCTTAGCAAATGTTCCAATCTCTTGGAACCTGCCTTTATCCAGCTGGCAGTAAAAGTTGACAAGAGGATGCTGTTGGTGCCGACTGTGACATTTGGCATCACACTGCAGCTCAATGAGCTTCAGCTACAGGAGGTCTAGAGCGTCATCATTGTCCATGGAGAAAGTAGAGGAAAAAAGTGTGATCTCCTTTTCAATAGCTGCAAAATCATGAAAGCACTGTTAAAACTCCTCAGCCAGAGATGAGATGTCTTGCATATTAGTGTCACTAGTGTTCTGCTTTTGTATAGAATTGCTGTTCATTTTGTGTAGTTTCATTCATTTCATCTCATTTTCATATTTGTTCCTGCTAACAAAAATGGGATGCTTATACGAAATTTTCGGACCATTGGCCTCAATGGGAAGGTTTCCGAGGTTCACCCCCCCACACACACACACACACACTGTTTTTGGGCTAGGGGGTAAAAATCGCCACACATGGAGGGCATTTCAATCCCTTTTAGCCCACCAACGTTTAAAACGTTTGGGTCTTCACCAGAGTGTTGTTGTTGTTGTTGTTGTTGTTGTTATTGTTGTTGTTGTTGTTGTTATTATTATTATTATTATTATTATTATCAGCCATTGGCACACATCAGCTGTAATGGGGAAGGTACCCTCTCTCAGTCTCAGCATAGGGTCCCAGAAAAACTATTGCTATAAACATTAATATTAATATTATTATTAATATCCATTAGTACACATCAGATGTTATGGGGAGGCATTCCTCTCTCAGACTCAGCTTAGGGTCCTTGAGTAACTATTGTTATTTATATTAATATTAAAATTAATATTAAGACCCATTAGTACACATCAGATGTAATGGGGAGGACTCCTCTCTCAGATTCAGCTTAGGGTCCCAGAATAACTATTGTTATTAATATTAATATTATTATTAAGATTCATTAGTACACATCAGATGTCATGGGGAGGACTTCTCTCTCAGATTCAGCTTAGGATCCCAGAATAACTATTGCTATTATTATTATTATTATTATTATTATTATTATTATTATTATTATTAAGACCCATTGGTACACTTCAGATGTAATGGAAAAGTATTCCCCTCTCGGACTCAGCTTAGGATACCAGAGTAACTATCGTTATTTATAGTAATATTATTATTAACACCCATTGGTACACATCAGCTGTAATGGGAAAGCAGCCCTCTGTCAGTACCTGTTTATTGTTATGGGGGTAAAATGAAACAAAAACAAAAGCAAGCACAATGACTGAGCAGCTTTCATTTTCATGTCGCCTCTCATTTCCTATGAAAATGTCATCTTTCATTTTGTGTAGATGAATGGTCAAAACGAAATGATAGCACGAAGGTAACGAAGGAAAAATTTTCATGCACATCTCTATTGCATACCTCCTCATTTGTGCAATGATATTGTTCTGTGGAAAACTGGTCATTATTTTCTGCAGCAATGGGAAACATGTGGTGTTGGGCTGCATTTGTGGCAGGTGACTTTGGAAAAGTAGCAGCCTGGTCCCAAAGGCTTTGATGTCCAAAAGTTGGTTTACCACTGCATTTGGCACATGAAGGCTCATGTTCAGCAACTTCAGATGTTGTGTTATGTCAACTAACTATCCAAAATCAGCCAGTCAAAAAGGATCAGATAGTTTCGGCATCGGTTGTCCCCTTTTTGCCAAGAATTCTCCAATTTCCTCCCTAAGAGATAAAAGCTCTGCAGTGCAGACTCCTGACTGAGCCATCTTATGTTGTCGTGAGTTGACAATATCTCTATATTCAGCTTGGATGTCAAGTAGAAACTGTTGAAAGTGGGGGTGGCACAGGGGTTTGGACTGAATATAATTAAAAGCCTTTATCACCTGTTTTATAGCATGATCATTATTCAGATGTTTGACACAGAGAACTTGGTGAATAATACAGTGAAGTTTTAGGTTTGGCTCCTTCTTTTTTTACAGACAAGGGTTGATAATCCACTTCGCTCACCAGCCATGGCAAGTACGCCATCCGTAATAATCCTGGTGACTTTATTCCACAGTAGTTTCATGACATCTATGACGGAAAAAACAGAAACATAAATCTGTTCCTTTTGTTTGGTCTTTGGCTCTGGAAGTCAAGTAGCTCTTCACTCACATTCATTTCATTGTCCACTCCTCTCAAAAAAACAATAACTGAGTGGTGTCAGATGCATCTGGGCTTTCATCTCAGGCTAACAAAAACAGTCAAGCTCCATTCCTTTTGCCTCTAAATGTCTCTTAATATCAGATGAAAGATGTTCAGTTCTCTGTACCACAGTGTTACGAGCCAGGCAAACATTGGCAAATTCTTGCTTCTTCTTAGGACAATTTTTTTCCACTTTCATCTCACAGTTTTTAATAAATTCACCCTCAGTAAAAGGTTGGCAATCAGCATTGCCACCTTGTAGCTTGCCTGTGTGGCATTTTCATTTGACTCACAGACTCTAGTGAAAAAGCACTGCTATGCCTATAAAACAGCTTACAGTTGCTTCAGTTTTTTGCCATGTTTGCTCCCAGTTAGTTTGTTATATTTAGCATGTTTTGTTTGGTTGTGCCTCTTGATACGGAATTCCTTGTAAACAGCCACCATCTCTTTGCAAATTAGGCAGACACAGTTGTTTTGTATTTCAGGGAAAAAATACTCCGATTTCCACTTGTCCTTGAAGCGGTGGCCCTCAATGTCAACTTTCCTATTTTTGTTATGGTCGCCATTTTAGAAATGGGCTGGAAAGGATCACAGTGAGAGCGTGGCCATAGGTCTACTGACATCTTCTAGTGCATTGGTTCTCAATCTGGGGTCCTCAGATGTTTTTGGCCTACAACTCCCAGAAATCCCAACCAGTTTACCAGCTGTTAGGATTTCTAATAATAATATTTTCTGGAAGTTGAAGGTCAAAAACATCTGGAGACCCCAGGTTGAGAACCACTGTTCTAGTGAAATATAAAATACCTTTTTTTGTATGCGTGTATTTTATGCTGTGGTTAACAGTGCTAGCAGGCTGCATATTATCGATTTTATGACAGAGGCTGTGGGCCAGTAGAAATCTGAACACAGGCCACAATTAGCCCCTGGGCCAGACTTTAGACATGTCTGCTCTAAGCAAATCAAACTTACCCACAACTCCATTCCTAAAAGGACTGAAAATTTGCTTTTTCAAAAATGAAGTCTTTGAGTCTGTCCAAGATGGCAGAAGAAATGGACATCCTAAATTATACTGCTCCGGCGGGAAGGTAACGGCGTTCCATGCAGTCATGCCAGCCACATGACCTTGGAGGTGTCTATGGACAATGCTGGCTCTTCGGCTTAGAAATGGAGATGAGCACCAACCCCCAGAGTAGGTCACGACTGGACTTAACATCAGGGGAAACCTTTACCTTTACCTATATTATTCCTAGAAACTGGGTGAAACCCAGCATCCCTGGGTATATGGCAATGATACTACTTGACATACTACCAACTTGCATTTTCACTAGTAGAGTTAGGTACAGTAGAAAGAGAAGAAGGTAAATGTAACTGTGGAAAATTGTGTCAAACTACAAAACAGCAATACTGGAAAGAGAAGATTGGAGATGGATTCAATAGCGACCAAGTGCAGGTTGAGTATTTCTCATTCAAAAATCTGAAGTTAACAATGCTTTGAACTCCACAATTATCCACAAAGGTGGCTGATATAGCAACATCCTTGCTTTTGTATGGTTCAATGTACAGAACTTTGTTTATACACAAAATTATTTAAAACATTGTGTATAAAATTACCATGAGCCTATGTTAATAGGGTGTATCTGAAACACAGAGGAATTTCCTGTTTATATTTTGGTCCTATCGCCAAGATATTTTATTATATACATGCAAATGTTGTTTTAAAACATGTTGAACTCCAAAATACTTCTTGTCGCAAGCATTTCAGATAAGGGATGCTTACCTTGTAATAAAAAATAAATGAAATATATATAATTTATTTTATATTATTGTGAATTTAATTTTTTTATATTTACTGAAAAATTAATTATAAGGGAATGTATTACTTTATAATGAAATTAAATGAAATTCCCACAAAAGCTATAGCTCTTGAGCACTTTGAAAGTATAAAAAGTGCTTACAAGTTGGCACTGTGTTGCCAACTTGTAAGCTGCCCTGAGTCCCCTAGGGGAGAAGGGCGGGGTAGAAACACCAGAAATAAATAAAATAAATAAATAAATAAATAAAAGGTGGCCTTCAGCCCTTCTGTGGTTGCTCACCTCTAATGTAGTAGCATTTATACTGGTAATAGTTATGAAATACCACCATCTCTGGAGATCTTTAAATAGATGTTGAATGAACATCTTCCAAGAGTGCTTTATTTATATATTCTTATACAGCAGGCATTTGGAAGAGATGACCCTTGTGGTCTCTTTCAGCTTCAAGATTCTATGTTTCTAGGTATATTGCTGCCACTGCTTTATTACTCTTTTTTCTGATGCCATTTTGTTTGCCCCAGAGAATTTCCTAAGTCTTAGGAAGTAGTCATGCTCAGCATTGCCCTTAAAATAATTTCCTAACAAGAAATGTTGGCTTCCTCCACTGCAAATCCCCAAAGAATTCCTGGTGTGTTGTGGGCACACTCCACACATTCCCTCCTCTCTGTCATGCAGAGGAATCCTGTTGACAGGGCATAAAGAGAATTTATGTAATGTATAATTAAAGATGTCATTAAGCTTGCCTTTTCAAAAACAAAATGTAGCTTGCTCATTAAGGGATGTGTGCATTTTCCAGTCAGTTTTCTTAGAGCTATGTGGACACAGGAAATGCTCAAATCTCCAGTGACTAAAAAGAAATGACCTTGCAGCTGTGCAATCTAAACTGATACTGTTTTTTCACCTACTTGTGACAGCTAACTCTTAAATAATTGATTTCCTGAATGTGTGCTAACGGTTATTCCTCAGTTAATTTGTTTCTCTCCTTTCAAACTTCCTTTTGTGCATTGAGAAAGTTACCCTCTGGAGTTTTCTGCTTAGAAGCACAGCTGACACCTTGACTTTAGGGTGATGCGATGTGGTGGGCAAAGAGATGAGTGGGCCTTTTCTTCTTGTGGGCAATATCACTCCAAGAGGAAATAAACAAAACAGATCCAGAAGGCCTAGGGGTGTACATGGAAACTGTTAAAAAAACATTAATTACTAGAGATGGCTTACACGGGCATTGTCAGAAGCATATTAAGCCACTGTTTCATATGACAGGACCAGTTTTTAGTTGCTTTCATGGATTGTTTTTAGATGATAAGAAGTTACCAAGCCCTGAAGCAGGGAAGGAGAATCTGAGACCCTCCAAATGTTGATAAATGTCTATTTCCATAGTTCCTTACAATTATCCTGAGTAGAGCTGATGAGTCCCATACTGTCTGGAGAGCCACATCTTCTCACTAGAGACAGTCCCCTCTGTCTCTGTCTCTGTCTCAGCCTCTGTGTTCCAGCACCGCTAGGTTACAGATTACAAAACCAGCAATTTTCAGGAGGTAAATTAGTATGAACTGAAATCCTGTCAGCACAATGTGCCAGCATAATGCTAATGTCTTATTGGGGAAGGGGAATGAACCCATTGCCTTGACTTTCTCAGGCTATAATGCGCCCCAATACTTTCATGCTGTGACCAGTGGAAAGCAAGGGACAATCAAGAATGTCCTTAAAGCAGATATATAGGACATAGCCAGGTGCTTCTCGGCTAACACCACTTTCCATTGCTCAATTTTTGGCCATGTCAACAGGAGGGAACAACAGACAGGCATTTTGTTATGGGAAGCAAATATTCATTATTCTAGAATTCTATTTCCCTAGAAGATGATCCTGAGCTCTTCTATATATTCTTGGATTACAGGTTTCATGTGCCCTGGATATTGGTCTTGCAAGCTGGGGGCTGATCACAGAATCATAGAGTTGGAAAAGACTACAAAGGACATCCAATCTGATTCACCTTCCATGGAAGAACATACAAAATAAAATCATAAAGCTGGAAGGGAACACAGAAGCTGGATTCCAACAATATTTGAAGAGTCATTGGTTTTATTTTAATTCTATAATGCATTCATTGCTGGCTAAAGACACTGTATAGTTTTAAAAGAGTCTGGGTTGGATTTTGGGGCAGCATGGGATGAAGCCAGGGGCAGACGGGAAATGCTATGGGATGGTCAGGAAGAAATGTGGGGCAGTGCTTCATGGTTTCCTCCCCTGCCCTATGGACTTATCCTACTGCCCCATTGGATTCCCCCACTGTCCCCTGACTTATGGACTTCCGCCTGATGGGGTCCTTGCTGGGATGTAATTCGCAAGGCAGAAGGAAGGGAAGAGTGGCCTCCATCCTGATTTTACTTAAGATAGAAATGTTTAGATTTTGTTCTGGAACAAAACTTTCCCAATTTTACAGACACAGCAGAAGACCAGGGGTGGCGGGGGAGAAAGACCTTTCAATGCCACTTTCCCATTTCTCCTATGTACTTTAATATATAAGAGGAAATTGCTACAGAAATATATGTGGGGTATTTAAGATAATTTCTTCTATGACGTTGGGGCTCGTTTCTCTAATCATTGGGGAGCAATACTAGAATTACATTATACCCTGCAAGGAAGAGGGATGCTTCTCTTTTTTATTCATTCACATTGAAACTTGAAAGAGTATGTAGGTTAACCAGACTTATTATTCCTTAATATAAAAATAAATGATATTAAGCTGAAGAACTGACTGCCTATTCAATCCTAAAGAGTGAGTGAATAATGTAAACCCTCAGCACAATGCATCTATTCTTGGAAACTTCAAAATGGGTCAAGTTGCAGAATTCATAAGGCAGAAAGCATTGCATGGTTTATACATCATTTTAAGCTGGAACTGAACTAATTGAGGGGTAGCTCAGATATAACCACTGACCAAGCTTCAGTTCAATTCTGGCAAAGCAAAAAGAAAGAAAGGAAGAAAGAAAGAAAGAAAGAAAGAAAGAAAGAAAGAAAGAAAGAAAGAAAGAAAGAAAGAAAGAAAGAAAGAAAGAAAGAAAGAAAGAAAGAAACCTTCTGGCATACCTATGTGAGATCATAGTGTTGCCCTGTATATCAGCCAATCCTTCATAGTCAGGCATTTTGGAAGCATCCTGCTCTGTGTAGAAGCACCTTGACCACAAAATCCTCCCAAGAAGGTTCACATGGTGGGCAGCTTGGGTCACACATACTTGGCACCCTTTTCTGCAACCCATTCCCTTACTCTTCCTCCCCCCTTCTCTGCCTCTTTCCTCATTTGCTGTCTTTTCCTTCATTCATTCCACTTCTGCTCCATTTTGCACCTCTTGTAATCAATTTAGTGCAAGTCCCTCCATCACAACTCCCTGACTCAGTCACTCAAGCTACCCTTCTCTCTGACCCCATCTACACTGCCATATAAAATCCAGATAATCTGCTTTAAACTAGATTATATGACAGTGCAAATTCATATAAACCAGTTCAAATCAGATAATCTGAATGATCTGATTTGAAAATCTGAATTATATGGCAGAGTAAATTCAGCCTGCCTCTCTTGCATGACCAGGGGAATTCATTGCCCCTCTGCTTCTTTTTAGTCTTGTTGTGCAAGTGGTTTCCTATTCATGGTTTTTTTAGAGGAAGACTATTGGTACCACTTGCACAATGAGGTACCAATAGCCTTCCTGTACAAATCTGGAAAATGTTGCAATTCTTGCATAAGATGGAGTTGGTAGAAAGATAATGCCACAGTCTTGGTTGCCTGATATCAAATTAAAGGTTTAGGGTTCTTTGTGGGGGGTTTTTTTAGACATAACCTGCACATTTAGGAACCACAGGCAGCTTTGCAAATGCTGTTTCCTGAATGTATACAGAGCATATTTTCTGCTCAGTAATAAATACTTACCTCATCTCCAAATATTAGGAACTGTGGTCTAAACACAATCATGTATAATGCTTAGCATTGTAGTGTTGCCAGAGTGTAAATTTGAAGAAGGGTCCTCTACACTGAATGGTTGTGTGAGAGAGGGAATTTCATACAGCTAGGAAACAAGCAACACTGGCTGAAATTCCCTCTTTTGCAATAACCATTAAAAGTACCAAAGTCCTTTCCATTATCCATTCTGGCAAGCCTAAGCCATGTGACATCAAAAGACTTAAGCATACCAATCTCCTTGTCAAGTCTCGAACCATGCATATTACTATTAAAGTTGTTTATAACGAAGTTTGATGAAAAAGACCAGATATTACAATAAGCCAGGAATCCGCAGGAATTCTGCTCGTCAGCTTTAAGTGACATTGTGCATTTTGCCTGGACATTTCTGTTTAAAGTTGGAATAATTAAACCATCATGTGTTTATTGTGTTATCTAACTGTGGGAACTTTCTCTGCTTTTGTGTTTCCTTCTCAGGAAGCAAGGAAAAGTATCTAATTGTTACTGTACAGAGACTTCCCAGGTAAGGAACTGGGTTGCTTGATTTCTGCAGAAACAGAGTTATGCATCTATGGATTCTAACATACTAAAACAGACACACAGAAACAACTTGGAATATATGTGTATATATACTACATGAGATCAATTATGTCTAAAATGACCTGTTTTAGTAACTTCATTCAGCTTTAAACTGAAAGGGTCCACAGCCCACATTCTGTTTTGGCTGGCACCTTCTTCAAAGAACTAATTCAGCTTTGCAAGTGTTAATGACCTCCACTCCTGATTCCAATAAGAAAAGTGACAGTCTGAATACATTTGACATACAGAGAAGACTTAAATGGCATTGTGCTATTGCCTTGGGAAGTGCTTTTATTTAGTTCTTGATTAATGTTGAATCCTGGGTCAGGCTTTGCAAAAATGGGGGGGAAATGCTTATGCTAGAAAGAAAAAGAATGATATTTCTCCAAAGAGAATCAAACTGTGCATTGCTCTCCCAGAAGCAATGGCAAAATAGACTTTCGTGTTATAGATGTGCTAGTACTTAGCAGTTAGTTCCCTTTTTTGCTTGCAGGGGATTGAATCATAGAACCTATTGTTTTGCATCAGATTTTGTTTCCTGTCAGACCTCTATAATATTGGGTGTACATAACAAAGATCCAAAAGGCCTGTGCGCCAGTAGTTCCCTTCCATTAAATGACTTTAATTTAATGACTGTAATGTAGAATTGCCCACAGAGATTCAATTATCTGCAGACATAAAAGTACAGCAAGGAAGGAGACTAGAAGTAATATGCATAGCGATCACAGCCTTTTCTTCTTTCAACTGAAGCAACAACAAAGGAAAACCTTTTCAAAACTTCCAAATCAAACATACTTTTTGACAGGGGATTCAGGAAATCTATATCTTAGGCTTTGCTTTGCAAATTAGAATGATGGATGGTTGGTGGCATCAGGAGGAGTCTCTAAAGATATAAAAAGTGGAATTCTTTATTATTTGGTGACAAAAAAGCCCAACACCTTCAGTTTTTTCTGAACATGCTTTGCTTTTAGTAGTGGGTGGGAAAGAATAAAGTCTTGATTTCCCACAACAGCGTACCTAAACCTGAGCTCCATTCTGTATGTTGTAACCTCATTGCTCAACTGAGCCAAGTAAAGACAACTGATATTAAAATAGAATTTCTAGTCTCACTGCCTTAGCATCAATGATTATGCTTTCTGTGTTCATTTAAGTAATGCTCTTTAGTGCAAAGAACATGATCCTTATTGACCAACTTTATGGCAATTGGGTCTTTTAAAATATTTTGACATTCCTTGTAGAATGTTTTATGTCTGAGGACATATATGATATTTAAGAATAAACCAATATATTTTGAGCATTTGATGAACTTTCATATTCATGTCTATAGCTGTGCAGGTAAATGGGCTGGGGTCCAAGGTACTAGTGTTAACTTATAAAATTCATGAATACTTGGGACCATGCTACATTTCTTCCTAGATGTTCCTATCCAAGCCCTGAAATCATCATTAGAAAGAATGCGATCTAAGTGTCATTCTGTATTGAAGTATGGGTGATGGCTACCAGTGGTCTACTCATTGAATAGCTTCCCCAGAGAAGTCTACCCAGCACCCCTTCCTTCCTTCCTTCCTTCCTTCCTTCCTTCCTTCCTTCCTTCCTTCCTTCCTTCCTCCCTCCCTCCCTCCCTCCCTCCCTCCCTTCCTTTAGAGCTATCTAGCCTTTGATTAAGAAGTCCTGCACATATTATGTACTATAAGGTTCCATTTTATTTTTCGGAGACCTCCTATGGCAGGGGTCCTCAAAATATTTAACCAAAAGAGCGGTCTATCAGACTGTTGGAGGGCCGGACTATAGTTTGAAAAACATGAATGAATTCCTATGTATACTACACATATCCCATTTGTAGTGCAAAAAACATGAAAGAACAATACAATATTTAAAATGAAGAACAATTTTAACCAACATAAACTGACCAGTATTTCAATGAAAAGTGCGGACCTGCTTTTGGCTGATGAGATAGTTAAGTTAATTAGGGTTGTTGTTGGGTGCCTTCAAGTCATTAGGGTCACCCTAAGTCCAAAGTTTAGGGCAGGGACTGGGTAAATGAGCTTGGAAGGCCACATCTGGCCCACAGACTTTGGTTTGTCCTATTTGGGGGGGGGGGGGGACGGGACGATAATAACTTTGAATGTTTCACTAGTTTGCTGGTAGATAATAATCTGATTTTTCATTTTAATCTATTTTTGACAGAGTGTATCCAGCCCAAATCTTCCTGAACTAAAACAACCTGAATTAAATTTGCAACCAACAATTGATACATTTATGAGTTTGAATTACTGCCATGCACCAAAAATGTGTGCACCTGAAAAACTGACAATAAAATTTGCATTTTTAGAATGCACATAACCATAGTTTAGTCAATTAAAGAAAATCATTATAATGTATAGTATTTTTAAAATTCCTATGAAACTTTGTTTGTATGTGGGGGGTTGGGAAGGAAGAGAAGGCTGAGAGGGGACATGATGACATGTATAAATATGTGAGGGGATGTCATAGGGAGGAGGGAGCAAGCTTGTTTTCTGCTGCCCTGGAGACTAGTATATGGAACAACAGCTTCAAACTGCAGGAAAGGAGATTCCACCTGAATATTAGAAAGAACTTCCTCACCATGAGAGCTGTTCAGCAGCAGAACTCTCTGCCCCGGAGTGTGGTGGAGGCTCCTTCTTTGGAGGCTTCTGAGAAGAGGATGGATGGCCATCTTTTGGGGGTGCTTTGAATGTGATTTTCCTGCTTCTTGGCAGGGGGTTGGACTGGATGGCTCACTGAGTGGTCTATGATGTTATGATTCTATTCTATGAAAGCCTATGGAAATACTTACAAACCTATGAATGAGAAATAGTATCACCTGGCAATCCAAAGTCCACCCAGAGCCAGAATACATTTGAAGTAGGAAAAAAATCTCAATGAGCTTTTGTAACATTACTAATTGCAACCATTTTAAACAATATAGTATAATTATAATTAAAAATCATTATTGCATTATTGTCACATCTCAGATAAATTAAAGAAGTTTTAAAATGTAAAATAAAATGGTTGCTAGAATGTTAGAAAAAGCTCTGTGATATATATTTTAAAGCAGAAGGAACTTCGAGTTGTTGAAATAATAACAACTTTCTCTATAAGATTGTTATTTGTGTAAGTCTTCACTTGTTCAAATTTCATAGATGAAATTAAAGCATGGCTTTCCTGTTTTACATGCTTCTTTGCAAAAGATTAATATTATTGAGCATTATTACTATTATTTCCAAGTGTCATAAATAGCCTTGTTGAACAGCTAATTATGTGCATTTCAAAAGTGTTTTAACTAATAAAAATGCTATCTTGAGTTTATCTTGTTTTGTAGAGTTATATTATTTGTCAGTTACAAGTACCTAAACAGCTTGAAATGCTTGATATTTTCTTTTTTTTTTTTAAAAAAATTGTTATTGAAAGGTTTACAAGAAGTATGTTAAAATAAACTAAGGAAAGTCTCCAGGAAAAAAGGGGTGGGGTGGGTGGGAAAGGGGTGTGGGCATAAAGGGGAAAGGAAAAGTTTAGGGATATGGGAAAAGGGCACTGTACTTCCATTCTTCTTCTTTGCAGTGTAGTAAAGTTCATTCTTTTCCTTCTATAATATTTCCTTGTTTGCTTATCTTATCCCCAATTCTTCAGTTTAAATAAGGTCCCTTTCCTTCTTTAGGGTTTTTCTCGGCTATTACATTTTCAAGTATTATTTGACGAGTCGCCAATCCGTAGGTCTTATCGGGGCTCCAGTATTCTTTTTTAGTAAAAATGCAAATTTATCCATATCCATAATGTCCATTATTTTCCCTAACTATTCGTCTTTAGTTGGGACTTCTTGTTTCCATCATTGTGCTAGACCACCCTTGCTGCTGTAGACAGATAAACAAACAAAATGTCCTTATTTCTGTCCAGATCCATTTCTTCATCTGTCATACTCAGTAAGAAATATTCTGGTTTCAGTTGTAATTTAGTTTTTAACATCTTTTGACAGGTTTCATGCACCATCCTCCAAAAACTGACAGCTTTTTTACAGGTCTACCACATGTGGTAAAATATTCCCTCTTGAACGCCACACTTCCAACATTTGCTCTGTGAATTCTTGTACAGAATTCCTAATTTTTATGGTGTCATGTACCAATGGTACATCATTTTGTACCAATTTTCTTTTAAACCTATTGCTTATGTATATTTTATATTTGTATTCCACATGTATTCCCAAATGTTTAAATTAATTGGTTTCCCAAAATTAGCTGCCCATTTTGTCATACAATTTTTGACCAGTTCTGTTTCTGTGGGCCATTCCAGTAATTTATTATATAATCTTGTCATAATCTTCTTTTCCATAATCATCACAGAAAGAGTCTTTGTCATTGAAACCAATTTTCTTATCAATATTACATTTTTCTTTTAATTGGAGATAGTGAAACCAGAAAAAGTTCTTATATCTCTGAGTTATTTTCTCCTGTGTTTAAGCTGGAAAGTGTTCTTTTTTATCAGTGTCTCTTTATATGTTGGCCACTGTGTCCACCCCAGTAGCCTTCTTTGTTTCATCTCAAGAGATCCATAAAGGTATTTTCCTGTAAAAATTTACTTTGTATCTTTCCCAAATTTTCAAGAGCGTGGATCTAATAAAATGATTACCAAAGATTTTTTTTTCATTTTTCTTTCTTTCATACCATAAATAGGCATGCCATCCAACTCTTATGCCATGTCCTTCTAATGTTAAAAGTCTTTCTTTCTTTAATGTTGTTCATTCATTAATACATTCTAATCCACGTGCTTCATAATATAACTTATGCTTGATATTTTCAAAGACTGTATTTTTTTAGTTATGGATGCTTTGAAATTCAGTAACACCATCTTACAATAGTGGGTGCTAGTTAAGCACATTGGGACTTACTTCAAGGGTAAGTATGTCGAATGTTGTACCCCAAATATTTTAATAGGAATGATCTTATTTGCCTGCTCCCTTTTTTTCACAACACTAGTACAATATCCAAATGTTATGTAAACAGCTCTATTTGTCACAGATATATCTCAAACTAGGTCAGTACAGGCAATTTACCCATATCAAATCTTCATTGCAATATCACAATTAAGTTATTAAGAATCTTTCTTTTGATCACCTACCCACCACAGAGCAACTCACTGCAAAATCACATATATTAAAAATATCAGGAGCTTATGTTACTGCATGAGGTCACAAAAGGCTGACCTTTTGAACTATACTTCTCATAATCTATGTATTATCATGGCCACTTGTCATGTTGGCTTGGAAAATCTGGTAACTGTAGTCCAAAAACATCTATCCTTTCCTAGCTTCTACTTGATTGATGATTGATTGATTGATTGATTGATTGTATATTCCACCTTTCTCCCAAAATGGATTCAAGAAGGCTTACAATAATTTTAAAAAGATCATGCTAATACATTAATTGACACAAGTTAACAAGAATTAACCTGGTGGTGCAATGGGTTAAACCGCTGAGCTGCTGAACTTCCTGACTGAATGTTCAAATCGAAGGTGTGGATTGAGCTCCCACTGTTGGCCCCAGCTCCTGCCAACCAAGCAGTTCGAAAACATGCAAATGTGAGTAGATCAATAGGTACCACTCCAGCAGGAAGGTAATGACACTCCATGCAGTCATGCCAGCCACATGACCTTGGAGGTGTCTATGGGTAACCCCAGCTCTTTGGCTTAGAAATGGAGATAAGCACCAACTCTCAGAGTCAAACACAACTAGACTTAATGTCAGGGGAAACCTTTACCTTTAACAAGAACTAATATGATTTCAAATATGATCAGAAACAATTAAAGTTCTTAAAACATATATTTAAAAATTGAATAAAAAATAAAAATACACAAACATAATTAAAATTCAAAAATCCTGCATGACTAAAAATTTCTTCACTCATTGGTAGAAGGAAGAGAGGGAGGGGGCCAACTGTACCTCTCCCTGAAAGGAAGATCCACAGTCTAGGAGCAACTACAGAGAAGGCTCTCTCCCAAGTCCTTACCAACTGTGCTTATGAAGGTGGTTAAACTGAAAGTCCTTCCTTATACATCTGACTTGTATGAGACATAAGTTTTTCAGATCCACCCTTATTGCTTCTATTTTGGGACTGCAAAACAGAGTTGTATTCAAAAACCCTGAAGACCTCTAATTGTGGAACTATTTGGCCATAGCAAAACTTGAAAATAGATTTTATGGCCAGTTTTGTTGGTGAACACTTTAGAAAATTTAATAGAATGCCATTTGGTATTTCTTCTTTTTGCGGTAGGGCATATCCCTCTTCCATTTCCATCTGCACCTATGGCCATTTTATTGCCATTGCCACCCTCACTATTGTGCCACAATTACAATCTACATTGGTATTGTGTCATAGTTGGTATTGGTATACTTGTATCAGTCAACAGGCTGATGTCCCATGCAATCATCCAAATTGGAGTTTTCCAGAATGTATAACTCTCATAATGCATCTAGTAGCATTATAGTTAGTTAGCATTACAGTTTCTTTATGGTGCTATAGTTGGTAATAATACAAATGCTTTTTATAGAGTTATTTTAGGATCAATTAGATATACAGCACATCAAGAACTTCATAATGCTAATACAGACAATGCCAGAGATTTGGAAAAATAAGCAATGAGAGAATTCAATATTAGAAATATTCAAATGCATTATTCTAGAATTCCCATTACATATGTAATCTGTAAAGCCAGCACATTACTGATATATGGTTTCGAATATCCTTCTGTGCTTTTTTCCTGCTCAAACAATTTCTGGAGTTTTTGGAAATTGGATAAACATAGGCTTTGCTACTGAATTCTTCAAAGATGCCAAAGCTCACAGCTGTCCATGGGCTTGTGTTGGCCAGTACTTAAATAAATAAGCAAAGGAAGCTGTCTACATTCCAAAACACACATCCAATAACTAATAAACAATTACAGAGAAGCAATATGATGTATAATGCAGATGGGCAGGATGCTTCATTTGTTTTCATTCTCTCTTGATCTGAAAATAGATTATATGGCCAGTTTTGATGGCGAACACTTTGGCAGATTTAATAAAATGCCATTTGGCATCCATTATTTCTTCTTTGTGCAGTAGTGCATATCTTTTTTTAATCTATCCAAAAGGAACCAATGTTTTCCATATAGTAAATATAGTATCATAGAAATTATGTGAAATATAAACCTGTCTTAATTTAATTCTTCTGGACTTTTACCAGGGCAATGCATCCAATATAAACTAACTGTCTCTTGCATTTCAAAATGTGTTTTATGGTTAGAAACACTTGTGCTGGATTTATTCAATTACACATTTTGAGAGATTTCCCTATAAACTAAAGATGTATTCACACCAAAGAATGTTTTACACTTCAATAAGCAGTTTAAAATCTTTCCCTTTTTCTAAAGAAATGAAATAATAATCTAGAAACCTCTCGCCAGGACCCCAAAAATACTTTGTTATCTTTCAGGGAATAATGACCCAATTAATGATAGAAACTTTTTCTATGACCTGCTGGCAGTTTACTGTTAACCAGAATCTAAAAGCAACATTCAATTATCTTTCCTCACTCTGTGATTTTCTGAACAATGATTTCTTCTCTTCAATTAAGTTGGAATATTTTATACCTAATAAGGTGAAATAAGCATTTGATGATGGGAAACAACTATTTGATAAAGTTGGGTGAGAGACACTGGATGGCCATGTTTGCATCCAAAAGAAGAAAATACTGATTTGCATGAAATGTGGAAATAATAACATGTATATGTAGATGTCTATTTAGAAATCATGGTTGAAATTCACTAATGTAGTTATGATTGTATAATCCAGAGTTACACTTCAGATTATATGAAATTCCCCTCAATGTCCACTCACCAGGTAGCAGCCATTGTGATTGATAGAGATCTGTGCTCCCTTTAGTTAAGAAGCGCTGACTGATGTCCCCACAAATATGTGAGCGATCTCTAGTGCAAAGTAGAAGTATGGCACCCCTACTTACCAGGGCACCCAGATGGTGAGTTGGGAGTAGAAAGTGAAGCCACATGGCCAGCCGGATTGCTGGAGTTTCTCATCCCAGACCAACAGTATGTGATCCCTTGGAGTCGGCTGCCTTTCTCCCAGTCAATTTGAGCTGTAACAGCATACTGCCTGCTCATTGGCTGGTGCACTCCCAGATGTGGCCTGAGTATCTCGATGAGAACTCTACTTTGGTCAAGTACTAAGGCATAAAAGGGAGGAGGTGGGCTGGGACACTAGTTAACTTCCAACTTTGTCCTACCCACCTTCTTCCATGTTCTGGACTGTTCATCAGTAGTTTGCTACATTTCTACTGCCACAACTTTGTAAAGGGACAGTTATCATAGGACATGGATCCATGATGGGGAATAAAAGCATATGGAAACTGTTAGATGAGGGCGTACCAGAAGGGGTCCCAGTAGGGGACCCAAGATGTGTGTTGCAGTCTAGGCAGCGAGAGCACTGAAAACCAACATAGAGACCAATAATCTTTTAATATCTTTATTAAAGCAAATAACAATCCCAACATGAAATGGTGGGAAAGTTGAGCAAGCAATAGCCGTTTAAGAAAAGGTATAAGATAGTCCAGAAATGTCAAGGAATATGTCCAGTATTAGAGTCCAAAGTCCAGAAACCGAAACACACTCAAAACTGATGATAGCCTTTGAGTGGGGAATCAAACCAACAAGCTAGGTAGATGAACGGGGTCCAAATGTTCAAAAATAGTTCTTAGAAGCAAGGCAGGAACTTGAGATTGTGGAAATAAATCTTGGTTCACGAAATGGCAGGAAAGTAGACTTAAATCCGGGTCTACTCGTGAGTCACAGCAGCTGCTAGCCGCTTGAGTCAAGGGGCTGGAAACTGGAGACAATGTACCTTCTTAGAGTTAAGCAACGTTGACACCTCAAGGGAAACTACTGGGAGCAAAACCTTTATTGGAGCGTAGAGTCTCCCCCAAAAAGGGGGGCCTTCCTCCCCAAAGTTCCCAAGGGAAAGGCTTCTAGAGAGAGTCTCCACGCTCAGCCAAGCGGGCACTTCTCCTCCGCGCTTGTTTGTCAGATCTCTGCTTGTTAAGATACTCTCTCTGGTTGAAGGACACAGACTCCGGTGAGCTAGAGACATCTGGCAAGGGAGCAGAGTTATCCACAACACTCTCCCTTTCAATTAGAGCTGGCTGTGTATCGTCAACAAGTGGCAGCTGCAAATTCATCGGGTCTTACTGACTCGGAAAAATATCAACATATTCTTCATCCTGGTCAAAGGCGAACCAAGGGTCAGGTACAAGAGCCAAAGGTAGCTGGGATATAACAATGTGTAACTTCTGGACCCCCCAGTGGGCAGCTGACACTTGTATTGGGCTGAGGGTGTTCAAGGCTGAGGTGCCCCGGCAGACATCACTCAGCCCTTTCCTGGTGAAATCCTCCATGAGGCCAGATCAGGGACTCATTAAACAACACCTGAGTTGCTCAATGCCTTGATCCATACCCATATTCACACCCACCCTAGCATTCAGCTGTAACCAAATAAAGTTATTGCCTTTGTCTTGCATTCCAAATCGTTGTGCGGTCTGTATTCTTGTTAGGACTGCTTCATACTTACCTCCTTGTTGCTCCGTTTTGCCCTCCCTCCTTTCCCCATCACAAGGAGGAAATGGGACAAGGCACATTGGTGCCCTGTCCATGTCCCCATCAGATGGGGGGAAAGGGCAGAAAAATGTGAGTAGCTCCATCTGAGCTACTCAAAACACAACTTTCCTTTGCTTTGGTGGCTAGGAAGTGTCCTGAGGCCCATCATCAATGGGGTGGTGTCAAGCCAGTGTCATGTGATGGTGCTCAGCAGGCCCCATCCCAGAAGAGGAGAAGGGTGCCAAAAGCCCCAAGTGTGATAAGATCCCTAATTATGGAGCAGCACTATCACCTGAACACACAATTAAAAGAGGAGCCTTGCTACTGCCTCTCACTGGAGAGAGAGGGAACATCGGTCAGCTGCTTCTCAATTGCTATTGACATTTTCTTCTCAGCTGGCAGGGTTTTTTAAAAAAACTTATGATGCCATAAACCTTCTGAGATGATAGAGGCTCATAATAATGTTGATAGTGTTATCCTAAAAAATCTGGCACAGAGGAAAAAGACCTGATAAACAGAAGTACTGGCTAATAGCTGTAATGCAGAATTCTGACACATCTGTTGCTAATATATTGAAATTAATCATAGTATTTGGACATCTTTCAGTATACAAAAATTAACTGGAACAAGTGCAATAACCTTCTCCCTTAGCCACTTCTCCCTTAGGGAGAAAAAATATTCAGAATGTGACTGGGATTTTGAAAACACAATTTTAAAAAGGGGGAAAACAGCACAGCAATCTCTTTATAGCAGCTATGACATTTCAGAAGAATCCATTCAAAATCAATTTGGAAAGAAAGACTGTGAGTGCTAGTAAGAAATTATGAATCCTCAGCATAGTAGAATATTGAGAAGATTTCTAGAGGGACTTTGCATAGATTAAGGCTTATTTTCTGCCATCGTTGACTGTTAAAAGAGGAAGCATTTTGTTGTTTGCTCAGTCTTCAAGTCAGGTAACTCTCACTCCTGTTTTACAAACATGGAGCCACAAAACAGATGTTCACTATTGCCAAAGATAATTATTAGACTGTTTTGCTTGTATTGGTCCCTCTTGTACAAGATGAAAACAACAATGACATTGGAAAATAAATCCTAGTCTGGTCTCCTATGGAGACCAAAATACAAATAGCTATATCAGTGTCTACAGATAGCTGGGCAAATCAACATTTACTTTGTACAGAAGTTCACCATGCTTAATTTATCTGAGAGAGGTGTTTGTTTTCTCTTTCTCACTAGTGAATAAACACATTTCCAGGGTACAATGGAATTCCTCATTGAAATGTCACACTGGTAAAGGAGCTGGCAAGCTTGAGTAACTTACTGAGTTTCTGAGAAGGGAGAAAAATTGGTTTCTGCTTGCTTTATGGAAAGCAGGAATAAATCATAGCTGAAGTGCTTCTTATGAGTGCTGAAGGTCCAGTTATAAGAAGGAGAAGAGTTACTTTGAACAATGATAACGGTCCCATCTTGGGAATGAGGATATATAATGTCTATGTGTCAAGGTATATTTGATGTATGTATATACATACAACACCACATAATGGATGCCTTCAAAGCATGCAGTATGTGATCAACCATCTTTGCCTGTGAAAAGTAAATTGAACATTTTTCACATCACAGAATTATTTAATAGTACAGTCAGCCCAAATTCAGGATTCATAGATTCCACATCGATGATTTGAAAATATTGTTTTAATCCAAAAAGCAAACCTTGATTTTACAACTTCGTATAAGGAACACCATTTTACTATGTTATGGTGTACAATGTGACTTGAGCATTCATGGATTTTGGTGTCCATAGGGGGTCCTGGAAACAAAGCCCAGCAGACACCAAGAATCTACTATAGTTACAGCACCAATGAAAAGTTTACACATACAGTAGTCTCACTTATCCAACATAAAAGGGCTGGCAGAACGTTGGATAAGTGAATATGTTGGATAATAAGGACAAATTAAGGAAAAGCCTATTAAACAAAATTAGGTTATGATTTTACAAATTAAGCACCAAAAGATCATGTTTAACAGCAAATTTGACAGAAAAAGTAGTTCAATACGCAGTAATGCTACGTAGTAATTACTGTATTTACGAATGTTGTACCAAAACATCACAATGTATTGAAAACATTGACTACAAAAACATTGACTACTAAAAGGTAGACTGCGTTGGATAATCCGGAACATTGGATAAGCGAATGTTGGATAAGTGAGACTCTACTGTATTGTACAATTCTAATTTAGCTATCCAGCTAACACACTCAGCAGTTATTTTATTCTAACAGATAACCAAGTAAAATGGCTACTAGATAAGTGACAGAGAAAAATGTATTTGTCACCATGTCATAAATACAATATGTCACAAAGTACATGATGTTATCAGTAATCTGACCAAATGTCCTCCCTAAAAGAATGTAATTATTGAAAGTTCTTAAGATTATTTGGCGATACGGATGCATCAGAAAGGGCTTGCTTCTGAGTATAAATTCATGGGATGATGATTATTATTATTTCTTATCCACCTCTCCTGATGGCGGCCGATGAAAAGGTCCTCTGGGTGATGGTTGGTAGTCAGATTCTGGCTGTTTTTGAAGGCATGGAGTAACATATTTGGGTGTCATCAGTATACTGATAACACCCTGCTCCATGCCTATGAATGATCTCTCTCAGTAACTTGATGTAAATATTAAAGAGCACTGGGGACAGCTGCTCCTCAAAAAAGGAGCTGTTACGTGGTGTTCCACAAGGTGCTATTCTATCCCCAAAGCTCTTTAATTATTTACATGAAGCTGCACAGTGCCTCTGATTCCCAGTCCCTCCAGGTGTTCCAGAGGGATACCTTAGTCAATGGTATTGAAGGCCGTTGAGAGGTCTAGAAGCACCAACAGGGACACACTCTCCCTGTCGGTGTAGAGACAGAGAACATCCACTAAGGTGACCATAGCAGTCCCAACTCCGTATCCCGCTCTGAAGCCAGTTTGAAATGGCTCAAGGAAGTGTGTGTCATAGGCTTGTGCAATTTGTTTGTATGCTATTAAATTTGGATCTAATTCAGATCTAAAGCACTTTTGAAGCAAGTTCCAACCATCTGCTCACTGCCTTCCCAATATTAAGAATTTGAATCAAAAGTTGCCTTCGTTTCTTCTGTCTCGGATGTCTTTGGATGTAGCTGTGACTAAGCACCGCTGAGAGGTGAAGCCACATGTTGGCATGCCTCTCAGCCAATCAGGGATGACAGAGGAGGGAGGGAGCATTAGGCTGGAGCAGTTATTTGTGGCACTGAGAGACAGTTTAATTATTATAATATATACAATTGTGGAATCTGCAAAGAGGAGTTAAGGAAATAATAGTATATATAAACCTGTCCAAAGTTATGTGGTTGTGTGTCAATACAAGGGAAGCTAAACCTGACTGTGCCTCTAAGCCAATCAGGGCTGATGGAAGAGGCAGGGAGAGGCAGGGGCATCGTTCTTGTAGCCCTTAAAAAAATGTATTTTAAAAAACTTTGAAAATTCCCAAAAATCAGTGGAGGGGGGAAACATGAAATTTGATAGGCAGAGTGATAAATATGTTCTGATACTGTATCATGTTTCACCCCAATAGTTTTTAAAATAAGGAAGAACGGAGCCTCTGAATTTTCCCCATTTATTTAATGGGAAGCGAGAAGCCACATGCCTGCACTAAACTACATTTCCCAGAAAGCATTGGGCTGGAGCAGAAGTTTCCCCAAAAGTAAAGGTAACAGAGTATGCCCGCTTTAAAACTACAATTCCCAGATGTCCCAGTTCCTCTTAACATTCACCACCTCCTTTTGTCCTCACTCTTTACTTATGAATAACATTGACCATCTTGACCAAACTTTCATTTGTGAATTCTTGAAAGGTATGAGAAAATTAGAGAGAGAGAGGGAGGGAGGGATGGAGGGATAGAGAGAGAGAGAGAGGTTTGAGAGTTGGACTCTGATTGTGGCTTGATTCCTCACTCAGCCATGGAAACCCACTGGGTGATCTTGGGCAAGTCACACACTCTCAGCCCCAGGAAACCCAGTCAAACAGGAAATAATGCTTTCAAACCAGGAACAGATTTCCTTATTCAGAGGCCAATGTGTCAGGAGTGGTTTGATGATGCGATATGATTTCTGTTCCTGGGTGATAAATGCCATTTCCTAATTGATTCTGTAATAAAAACATGGCAAACCCTTATTACACTGCCAAAACTTTGTCTTTGTGCAAGGGACATTGTCCTATAAATAGCACATTATGGTTTGTTGAGTCTCCACCAATTTAACAAAGTTTCAGCCACAAAGACAATGTTTCTGAAGTAGAACAAACACTTTCAAAGTAAAGACAACCCAATAAAACAGGAAATAACACTTTCAAACCAGGAACAGATTTTTGTTATTATTAAAAATGTTTTATTATAAAAAAAATTGAAAATTCACCAAAAATCAGAGGATAAGTCAAACCTTATGAAATTTGGTGATCTAACAGTGATCAATGTGTTCTACCACTGTAGCAAGTTTAATCAGGATAGCTCAAAAATGAGGGCGAGAGAAGCCCCTCAAGTTTCCTTTTTGACAGTACTGTTTTCCTTCATGCGCATGCGCATCCACCATTAACAAAGTATATACAAATATTTGGAAGTTTCAGAAAGTTTTGAACTTTCTGCCTTCAAAATTTGGAAAAGACTAGAAACGAAGCACCAGCGCCCTCTACTTTCAAACAGAGTTTAGAACCATTTTTTTTCTGGATCGCACATGCCTAGTGTGTCATCCAACATCTCCTGGAGTTGGGGGGCACCTGCCTTTGCCCAAAAAAGGGAAGTTAGACACTGGTCTGTAATTATTAATGTCCAAGGGATCCAGGAAGGGCTTCTTCAGCAGTGGTCTAACTACTAGATAGAGCTAATTGTCAATGGAAGAACTATAATTTAATATATTTTCAAATAAGTAAAAGTAAATGTTTGTGGTGAATTATCTCAACTGCTTCAGAACATAGACATCATGTGCACTCTTCAAGTGAATAAAAACTATGAAAGGTGTGCTTTTTGGGGAAAATCAACATATTGAAAATTCTCAGCTAACCTGGAAAACTACAGTTTGGCTATATTTTCTCTGCCAATAAAATCAGCATGGGGAACCTCTATTTTTTAAAAAAATCCTAATTAATATCAAGAATAATTAAACAGTTTTTTTGTCCTGCAGATTCAGGAAACTCTGGATCCCCCTTCCCCCACCCCGCCAACACACACACACAAACACACACACTGGCACGAAATGTGCAATTTTCTTCCATGGAAGCTCACAGTTTGCTCAGAAAAATGTGTAGTTTTCTGGAAACTGCAGCTTTCAGCATGGAAACTGCAGATTTTGCAGCATTCAAACTGGCAAAGGCTTCAGTTTACCTGAGTTTCTTTTTCTAGATGCTTTTAAATCCCAGTTTGAATGTACAATGCTGAGCAAAGGCTTCAGCCTCACTTGACGTGAGTTTCTATTTCTGTTTGGAACAACCCAAAAAAAGGCCATCATTTACATTCATATTTATTTCTGCATTAATTATAGTGATCAGCAGCTGATTTCTCACCTCCAATTAATATTAATTTTGGTCATCTTGTAAACTGAGGGCTATGTAAATTAAATGGCTGTTTTTAGAACCACTTTGGTCTTGAGGATCTGAATGTTAATAACGATAGCTATCCTGGGACCCTAATCTGAGTCTGAGAGAGGACGGAATGCTTCCCCATTACATCTGATGTGTGCCAATAGGTGTTAATAATATTATTAATAACAATAGTACTCTGGGGAAGACCCAAACATTTTAAAAGTGGGTGGGCTAAAAGGGGTCGAAATGCCCTCAGTGTGTGGTGATTTTCACCCCTCTAGCCCAAAAACCAAGCCGGGGGGGGGGGCTCAAAAGCCCTCCCATAGCAGCCAATGGTCTGAAAATTTTAAATTTTTTCGTAAGCCAGACAAAAATTCTGTCCATCTAGGTGCTCCATTTTTGTTAGTGGGAACAAATACCAAAATCAGACCAGATGAATGAAACTACACAAAACAAACAGCAATTCCATACAAAAGCACAACATTACTCTATAGTGTAGGTGCACCCTTGGCGGTCTCTTTAGTGCTGTGACTTTCATAGGGAAATAATGAAAGGAGGCTGTTTTAAAAAACACTCCCTTTCTCCTGTAACCCTGACAATGCATCAAACAATATGCCTCAACCTCCTGAAAAAAATAAGGGAACACAGAGGAATGGAAAACTGATTTGAGAGTGTTAAAACAGAAGATGGCAATGAGGAAACAAAATCACATTCTCGCCTCCTTTTATTTACAAAAGCTTCTGTTATATTAAGCAGTTGAGAGACATGATTGGATACAACCCTTTAAAGATGTCATAGTGTCTGCAATTTGCCCTCAGTTTTTAACCTCCTTCTGTGACAATTGCCCTTTAAACTAAGTGGCTGTTTTACTTTGCACTTTTAAACTGATCGGCTGCTGCTGTCTTAATAGTTCCTTCTTTATGTTTATTGTGATTTCATGTTTTAGTCTGGAAGCCTTTTTGTGGACCATTCTGTAGGCTGAAAGTCAGGATAAATTTTCCACAAAATAAAATAAATAAATAAATATGTAAATAAAATTAGTTTCCATACAATCAAATAAATTAAGAAAGAACAGTGGGAAGCATCAAACACAAATTAATTTTAAGGAGAGCATAGGCAGGGAATCATGGGGCTGAAGATTGCTATTCGCATACTCCAGTCCAGTAGCAAAGAAACCTCAAAGTTAGGTTTCTGATTCCATTTTTCCCCATTTGCTAGACACATGCCAAAATGACAAGGGCAAATAACAGTACATCTGTCAATCAGGGCATTTGCCAGGCCAAGAGGAAGGTGTAGCTGCTGGGATGCCATCTTGTGTTCCTCAACTCCTCAACCGCTTGAACATTCACACATTTCCAAAATTATAAGACAGTGTTCACCTACAAACATCAGAAAACATAGTGGGCTTGCCTCTACAACCTCCAGGCTCCATGATCCATAAGCATCCTAATAATGGTGGCAAAATGGCCTAAAATTGGCTGAAAACACATATGGACATCAGCAACAGCATGTGCACCATACTGTATGTCATGGGAGTCAGCAACACTATGTCTGTCATGAGAGAAAGTGTTCTCCTGCTACTTCTGTCATTGTTCACTCGTGGCCTAGGTACTCTCAAGGCTATTGCTTAACATTTCCTCCAACATATTTTTACATACATCTCTGAATGGCGACGTTCCATTCTATGCATCTTATGCTTGAATGGGAGGGAATAACTCCTAAGTCCCATGCGGAAGCTGTAGCAAAGTTTCACAATGAGGATTGGGGTGGCTAGTGGGGCTAATTAGAAGTTTTTTGGCTGGTCCGATTAGTCCAACCTAAACTCAAAGAAATCTTCTGATTATTTACATGGGCCAAGCAAAGATACAAGTAACAAAAAGGTGTTATATTACAACATTCTGCACTATCATTTCTTCTCTACATTTAGGAGAGAAATCCCATAATTCATGGCTGGGTCTTATTAAAGTGACAATCCAAAACATCTGAAATACAATAGGTCAAGAACAGTTAGGCCCCATCTACACTGCTATAAAATTCACTTTCATCTGCATTACCTGGTCAGAGTAGACTTATAGAATGTAGTTTCAAACAGCATGATGTGACGGTGTTGATGGGGCCTTAGCATGCAATCCTACAGTGAGAAAGTTCACGATCACATTGGCCAACCCCATTTTTCTTCGTACACATCCAGTTGCTTTATTTGTCACAAAATGCATATGTAGAAACAAACAGTAATATGAACTTTCGGGATTGCTTTCCATTACATAACAATCTCCAGTCAAAGCGCTGCGTTACACAGACTGATGCATTATGACAAATCTGGAAGTTTTTAGGTTTCTTTTCTCTTTCATAATATGGCAAAACATTACTTTAAAGCAAAATTGGGAGAGAGCAATGCCACTCTCCTGAAAGCAGCACCCAAAACAACACCATGGAGCCTCAAGCATGATCTTCAATATGACTCTGATACAAGCCACTTCAAAGAGGATTTCAAATACAAGCAATATATCAGATTTATTTATTTTTAGTTCTACCTGCTCATATTGACAGGGGACTTGTCTTTCTTGCTGTGAATTTTTTTCAGGGAAAAGGAGGTGGTTGATCTGTTTATTATATAACAAAATTACTAAAGAGACATTTGCCTGTTATTTCTTAAAGCCTTAAATCAGAGCCTGAGGTAGCAATATAATGAGGCATTTAGCATATTCGAACAGATTTTTAAAAATCTCCTACCTGTAAATCAGAAAGGAATAAAAAAAATCTTCAGTACTCTTTTACTCAGAAAGAATATTTCTGGAAAAATTATCAATGTTACTTCTGAAAATTTGTAATTTGGAAAATCAGTATGATCTTTTAAACCATCTGCCCTTTAGCATATTCACCTGCTGCATATTGTGTTGACCCAGCCTATCATATGGACCAGACTCACTGGAAGATTTAGTTATCAAAATAATAATAATAATCTTGGTTTGGTAAATATTTTGTGTAAGGCAAGATATTACATGGTGTATTGTAGTAGATGAAGTAAATATATGTTCAGATGAGCATATATGAGGTTCATGTCAGTATGGAACCAGGTTTCATAAACTGTTCACATTTGATGTTAGGTTGCTCCAAGATTAAACTAAACTAAATAGATTAATTTTCTGATTTGAGATTATTGTTTGTTTATTTTTGGCTTTGGGGGGAAAGGAAAGTGTTTATCAATGTTTATCAGTATCCCTGTCATGTTGTTTGAAACCCAGATTGCCAGCTCTGTATTAGTATCCACCAAGGGCCTCATCCTAAAGACCTCCAGAAGTGCCACGTATCATGGCAATTCTGGGGTACACATTGGGGTGTGTGGGAAACCTATTGCCCCTCGCCCCACATCAACCAACTTACACAAGACACCATCCCACATGGGAAAGTGTCAACCATACAGCTTCCCCCATTGTTGCTGATGGAAAAGGGGAAGCCTTCTGTGTTGCTGTGGTGGTGGCATGCTCCACTTTGCCTACCCTTTAAGCACAGACTCCTGCCATAAGCACCTGTGTGTTGTGCAATGGGAATTGGTGGGCTCCATGCTTAAAGAGAAAGGCGAAGTGGAGCATGCTGGCAATTTTACTGTCTGATGAGGTCATAAGTGATTAACTGCCACCACATCTTTGCAGTTTGTGGCAAATAGCAGAAAAAGGGATACCTACTGAGCAGAGGTGATTGGTGGCAAATTCATTCTTGAATTCACTGCTAATTCTCTTGCAGTTGATCCTGGCTACATAGGAGCTCTGTTAGTGCCAAACATCTGAAAGGACGGGGTCATTACAAATGACGTTCCTCTTCAGCTCAGAGCAGCTGCAACAAGAGTGGAGGATTCATCAGCCCCTTTATATTCACCAGCTAGCCTTCTTCCAGATATTTCTAGGCTGCTGCAACCTTTTACTAATATATTGGCCAACACACATTTTGATGCCACAAATTTTAGACCTGTTTCTGCATATATTTGACTCATTGATTCCAAAAATGGCACCAGTTCCCCCCTAAACACTCCAGTTTTTCAGATACATAACATATGCCATGGGGCCCCTGGTGGCAAAGTGTGCTAAAGTGCTGAGCTGTTGAACTTGCGGACCAAAAGGTCCCAGGTTCAAATCCCGGGAGCGGAATGAGCCCCCACTGTTAGCCCCAGCTCCTGCCAACCTAGCAGTTCAAAAACATACAAATATGAGTAGATCAATAGGTACCGCTCCGGCAGGAACGTAACGGCGCTGCATGCAGTCATGCCAGCCACATGACCTTGGAGGTGTCTATGGGTAACCCCGGCTCTTCGGCTTAGAAATGGAGATGATCACCAACCCCCATAGTCGGTCACGACTGGACGTAACGTCAGGGGAAACCTTTACCTTTTTTACTAACATATGCCATATACCAGTCTTCATCTGCTTGTCCATATAAAATCATGATAACCATATCTAAGACAACTAAAGCTGATCTGATCTATCCAATGCAATTTTCTGAAACAGTGCCCCAAATAACCCCAGGAACAGACCTAAGAACAGACTGTTATCTCTAATGGCCAGAGGGAGGGGACTAATGGGGGGGGGGGTTCAAGGAAAAGAAACATCTAAGACATCATAGATGAGCATCTCTAGATTAGAAGTTTTGAGTATCCTAGAAAGGAAACTGCCAGCTCATTGGCCATGTGCCTTCAATGTAATTTCATGACCTCTGGTGATTCTCTCGATACTGCTCTTAATTTGTGAGGAGCAAAGATTCCTGTACTTACGTCAGTGTAACACCACTCTTTTGAGTTTTGTACAAAAAAGGTTATTGTGCATATATATAAATAATAAGTGTTCCATAATTTTTAAGACTAGTTGCTCCTGACACCCTTATCCAAGACTAGAAGCACTTACTGCTGTTTCACTCAAGTAATTGATCTGTAGACCGAGCCTAGATTACACACTGACATGATAAAATCAGTTTGTGGTAGACAATTTCTACAGTCCTATGGCATTTCCCATTAGCAAAATATCAAACATTAACGACACCAAATGATAATTAGGTCTCACAGCACACACGGCATGACATTTTGTAAGCAATACCTGCAGAGAATATACAGCAAATTAACCTCTATGTTTATAAGTAGGAAATTATTTAAGAAAATGCAAATGAGAACAGAAAAAAGAAGAAAAAGATAAAAGTCAAGTTACCTCTAGGAAAAGGTACTCAGTGGTTTGTTAGCAACTAATTTATTGCCTTGCACAGCATGTAGCAAGTAATTTGAAAGGTGTTATAACATAATATGTCAGGATCAACAGACAGCAAACTACGTTTTTTGTGGAACTAAACCTGCAAAATTCTGTTATAATTTTTCCTCCTTTCTCTGTCCTGGGAGTGGAAAAATGATCAAATTATCAAAAGGGGGGAGACAAAATAGATCCTTAGGACTTAGATCCTTTGAACAGAAGTTTATCATGGAAATTTGCTTCTAGTGCTTGCTAACAGAAAGGGAAATGCAACTTTTCCTATCTTTCCCCTTATTGTTGCATGTCCTAATAGTCTGCTCCAGAGGTTTGTAGGACACTTAGGAAGAAGGGTGAAAGTTTCAGAGAAGATGATGAACTGGCAAAACATGCCTTTCTTCCCTCCTATTAATGGGAGATCCCACCCGTTCTCCATGGGAACTAACGGACTTTTATGGTCTGGAAGTAAGTGGAGCATGCTGTTGTGATTTTTTATATATATCAGTAAATATAAACTACAATTTTGGCCCACATTGTTGTATTCTTTATGTTCCAATGCCCTCTACTTATGTACATAGGGACTGAAATATGAGGTTTCATAAATGACAATTTCACCCTGTCCAGTATTGATTGCTAACAATGTAAGCAAGACAGTGTTGCTAGATAGTGACCTCATCACACTAATGTATTAAAGAGTAGGTAAAGTATTTGTTTGTACCTACTTTCAAACCTATGGCTGCCTCCTTCAGAATTCTGGGGTTTGTAGTTTAGCGAGAGAACTTTAAACTGCTCAGCCAGAGAGGTCTTTCTGCAGGATTGAAAGGAAGTGTAAATGCTTTACCTACTCTTTAAAACGCTAGTGTGGTGAGGTCAGTAGGATCAAGCTGCAAAATGTACATACATCATCCATTGTTTTTGCCTGTCCTTTTTATTTAGAGTAGAAGCTGATCATGAGGTGTTTTTAGATCCCCCAAATGACTCTAGTAATGGGAAAAGGAAAAGGTAATACGTGCTGAGCCAATGGATTGCGGGCTGCCATTAATACAGAAAAGGGAGATTGGTTAAACTCACTTGCTTCTATTAACGAAGGCATTTGATGTATCAAAAACCAACCATACAATTTTCAACTGCGCAGAATGTTCATAGAGGCATGGCACTAGCCATTTAAAAAACAGTGTGATATTTAGTTTTAGCAATGCCAGTTGTTCAGAAGCACAGCACTGCTGCTCTGATTCTGAATTATATTCTAAATGCTGGTAAAATACTGTAACTGTGAGAATACATTCAACTTGCCTCATAGCCATTTAGGGGCTTTGTGGGGCCCTGAATTTCTCTCATATAATGTGGGAGTCCCCATCAAAGCAGCATGGGAGAGGTTCTACTGAGCAATAACACAGGGAGCCTTTGTTTTGGGGAGGGCCTAAAATAAATGCTCTCAATTAACCCACTATCTTTTAAAGTTCTTTCTGCACCTACTTGTAATGCTACAATAAATTAGGTAAAAATCATGAACTGAAGTTCCTAATTTCTAGATACCTTTCAGCTAAAGCAAGCTTGATTATTAGTTGGAAGTTGGACGTGCCCATTAGTTTAAATTCTGCTTGCATCATGCCGTACACAATGCTTTCATCTGAACAAGTATGCAGCCTTATTGTATTGTTGCTATCCTTCAGATTGAAGATGGATTTTTAATAGCATAATTCCAATTTCCTTGACCCCTTTCAGAGTGTTGGGTTTCAGTCTCTCTACTCATATCAGATATGACTTAATTGCTACGGCAACTTCCTCAAGTAATTGTGCAATGGCCTTATCCAAGAGTTCAACCTTTATGTACAAAATTGTTCTTCAAAACAGACAATGGAGTTAAGGAGAGTTATCACGGACTGAAAAGACATCCTAAAAGATATCATTCAAGCAATACTTTTCTCACAGAGATCCATCTAAGGGAGAATGGGAGGGGAAAAAAGTGTTTCATTACAAAAAAAAGAAAAAGAAAATCTATGATCTTCAACAAAATCCACTAGTTTATATGAACAAAATAGATATCAATATTTGTATTAATTAATTAATTTATTTATTTATTTATTTACAGCATTTATATTCCATCTTTCTCACTCAGATCACAAAACATATACATGGCAAAAATTCAATGCTGTTAGACACACAGAACAGACAACAGATTTTCCAACTTCAGCGTCCTTGGAGGTTGTGCACAATTCTGGCCACAGGGGGGTGCTGTCACTCCATCTTCTATGATGACAAACCCTTGATCACAGACTTTTTCCTCCTGTTCTTTGATCGCCAGCATATTCTGGTATTTCCTTTTTATGGTGCCCTAAAATTCCTCCCCGCTTAAACGGTGCCTAATTTCTCTACTAACAGCTCACAGCTATTTTCGAACTGTTAAGGTGGACAGTAAGTTGGGGTGAAGGTTGGGTGCTCACTCTGACTTGGGCTTGAACTGCCAACCTTACGGTTAGTAAAGATCTATTGCTGCTGGTGATTAGGCAGTTGTGCTAAAGCCTGGCCCTGTATCCTAGGCAAGTCACTTCTGGTGTGAGAGAATCGTCTGTCTTCAAAAACGTTGCCCAGGGGCTGCCCGAATGTGTTACCATCCTGCGGGGGGCTTCTCTCATGTCCCTGCATGGGAAGCTAGGGTTGATAGACAGGAGTTCACCCCGTCTCGCGCATTCAAACTGCCAACTTTCAGGTCAGCAGTTCAGCTAGCACAAGAGTTTAATCCATTGTGCCACTGCGACTCCTAATATATCCTAGTGTTAAGATATGATTCACAGATTTATTTTGTATGGGGAAAATAAACATTGGTTTTGGTGGCAATTTTGCTGACCTTGGCAGAAACATCTTGATAAGCTGAGGACCCAAGAAGTGGCTTCAAGGAGCCACGTATCAAACATCCAGTGCTTTCCCCTGCTCTGGTGTATGGCCAAGAAGTCGGCTCCATTACATTTCTTCTGGATTAGCTATATGCAAAGTCATCAGCTGTTACTTTCCAAAGGACTGACATCTCATCCTTGATATCTGGCTTAGTAAAAAAAAAAAGTATCTGCTACTTTATTGGTGTAGCCCAAAATATTTGGCTGACTGAAAGAAAAATTAATATACTCCCCTCTTCCACACAGTGATTGAACTGACTATTGAAACTTTCTTCAGTGTTGATACTACCATGAGAACCTGAAAAACCTTAGGACAGCAACCTAGTTTAAGAAGTGCATGGTTGAATGCATAGGGCACAGATGAAAAGTCATATTCTTAGCAACTTGCCACTTTTCTACATTCCCCTGCAGTCTCTATGCTCTTTACTCCAGACTGCCTAGAGATATGGAAAAAATCTTTATCACTATCTCATTTTTTATGCAAGCCTTCTCAAGGCATCCTGGCAGCCCACAAGAATTTGCTAATCGGCTACCTTTGCCTCCAGTTTCCCATATCTGGCATGAGAACAAGATGGATGTCCACAAAATGTTTACATGCAAATCAGGTTGCTATTGCCTTTGCAAAGCTGAATAGAAACAGAAGAGCTCATCAACCACTGAAAGACAAGCTGAATCTATCTATCTATCTATCTATCTATCTATCTATCTATCTATCTATCTATTCAATTAACTGCTGCTGTCACTGTACTTTATTTATTTATTTACAGTATTTATATTCCACCCTTCTCACCCCAATGGGGACTCAGGGCAGATCACAATGCACATATAATGGCAAGCATTCAATGCCAATTGGACAAACGACATATATAGACAAGCATATATAGACGGAGACACAGAGGCAATTTAACACTCCAGCTTATGGCTTCGTGAAGATATGCTCGATACCTGCCACAGGGGGAGCTGCTGCTTCATCATCCACTGCGACACCAAGTCCTTTATGGAACTTCCTCCTCTTCTGCATACTGCTGGAGATTTTTTTATGGCGTCGTAAATTGGTTAAATTAGCCTCCCCGCATAAGTGGTACCTAAATTCCTGCTTGACAGATGCAACTGTCTTTCAGTTGTGTAGGTCAACAGCAAGTTGGGCTATTTATGATCAGGAGCTTACCCTGACCCGGGTTGGCTTTGAACTCATGACCTCTCGGTCAGTAGTGATTTATTGTAGCTGGCTACTAACCAGCTGTGCCTTCTTCTCCTTCATCTTTATTCTATTAATAAAGTCCATCACATAAGGTTGGAATCATAATAGTTCTGTGAAATGACTCAAAAACTGATCTCACAAATGCACAATTTCTCATCAAAGCTGAAAAAATATATACATTTTGTACACAAAATTCCATACATTGCTATATTTGTCAGTTGTACAGCTATTGCATTCTACCTAATAGCAGGGCTAGCCTTACTACATTAAAAGGTTCACTAAAGCAAGAGTTAAAGCTCCAAAAGCAAGCTTTTTGACTGAACATTTTCCCTCTATGAAATGTTATGCAGTCATCCCTGGAAAAACAACTTTGATATTCTTGGTAAGTCAACTGCAGAGTGTGCCAAAGCATTTAGAAATTATTCCTTCAGAAACCATTATCCCCTAGCTATTGTCTGTCACTGAAGCAGATACTGTAAGTCAGAAGAGTTCCACTAGAGAGGAGTTTGACTTATTGGGTATATGTGCTTGCATTTTTTTATATTTGTATTGTTTGACAGACTTTACATAAGATGATTGCAAACATTATTGCATTTATGACTGCAGGGCTAAACAAAAGTTGTATACTTTAATGCATCTGGAGTAAATGGGCATAATAGGTGACCCATTTTTGTTTGTTTTGAATAATGAGTCATTTTTTAAAAACAGCTTGTGTTTTATCCTTTTTCTGTTTTTAACAAGACCAGGCTTTTAAAAAAATAATTACTTAAGTAAGAAAGGAGAAGTGCCCAGTTCATACCTTCTGTAAGACTACAATCATTTTAGTGGCACAGGAAATATTGTGTCTACAATACACAATATTTAAAAAGAGACTGAAAGACTGATTGGCAATGACATAGTATTGTATCGATAAAGCATTAATGAGAATCCATGGAAAAATGAGATCAGACACAGAGAGCAGGGTTAAATAAGGGTCAACTAGAACCTATTTAAACTGTGTTGAATCTGGAAAGGAGCAAAAGGGGGGAAGTTATCTGATGCACCATCAGCAGCTCACAGTGGAAAGTGATTCCTTCTGCTCTGCCTCTGCAAATCCATGCCATTAACTAGCACCAATAATTTCTGTGGGATCCTCCATACCGTGCTATCTCTCACTTCTTCGTCCAGTTTCCATAAGGCAGATGATCAAAAGAGGTACATGTACTGGTAGATAAGCCTTTGGTTCTGCCATGCTTTATTTATTTATTTAATTTATATACTGCTCTTCTCCCAGAGCGGTCTTACGCCATGGCAGAATTAAATGCCACATATAATACAACATGCAGTAAAACCAAACATAAAACCCAAATAAAAGTCGGTGTCCAAATCAAATTAAAACAATTTAAACCATGTGACCATTACAACAGGGGAAGTTTTGAGCCAAAGTCAGAGCCAGTCCGTCTTTGACTTAATATTAATTCACAGAATCCATCAGGTCATATCAACTCATATCTTAGGATGGGCCAAAGGCTTGGTCCCACAGCCAGGTCTTCAGCTGCTTCCTAAAAGACATGAGTGAGGGCATTATCATGTAGTTCAATGCATCCCCAGAGGTAACAAAAATGTTCTTGGGGATGGATCAATCAGCAGAGCGTGATGGCCAACCTCCCAGCCTGGAACCAGTTCCCGGGGTATTTGACTAAGTACTCCACAGTGAAACAATTATCTTCCATTCCTAACTTAGTTTGAATGCCTGTGTAGAATCGCCCCCAGGGTGATATCACATTTAGCACTATAAAGTGAAGGTGCTCGTTTTCCTATCATGTGGCTGCCTCCTGCAGAATTCTGGGAAATGTAGTTTAGGGAACGCTTGGAACAGGTAAATGAGAGCAATTACAAGCTGTGGCCATGTGACCTATATTTTGAAATCTGATATATTACAAGCAACTGGTAATACAGCCACATCCAGTCCCTCTGTCAAAATGCAGCCTTTTTGTGACCTACCTTATCAGTTGCCAGGCCTTGGAGCCAGCTTTTTCACTGTCTGATCTTAAAAGCTCACATTTCCTCAAATTATAGTTTGTAACAGAGCCAACTGATCTTGAACATTAAGGGAAAGAGACCTTCCTGACCCAAACTGAAATGAAACAGTAGTTGCATTAGCAGAGGCTGTGATTCAGGGCTGTTAATCCTTTGAAATGCACTCCTCAATTAAGGGAGTTATGCCCAAATGCTGTAGAATTTCTTTAGAATTGAAGGCATTTTTCTGCAACTATATGGCCATAAAGTCAAATTACAGTTACATACATTATATGTGCACACAATGTATTTGTGTTTATAATAATTTTCTGCAGTATTAGGATAACTTATAGGCTATAAAAACAAAATTATCCATTTGATTCAAGGGAGCCTTTCTAAATTTAATGTTATTATTTAAAAAGGGCCACAATGCATTTTGAGAAAACCCATGGGAATTTGAGTAACTCTTCTTACTGATTCACCAATTTGCACTTCATTACACACATAGGTACTTTCTGATAATTAGAAGAGATTCAATCATTTGGTTAGAAATGTTCTAATGAATAATCATGCCTCCAAACAATAACAATAAAGTTCTTTGTGAATTTAAACAATGCTTGAAAATACAGATGGGGTTCTTCTTTCTGATTTACTAATGCTCCTACTACACTGCCATATAAAATCCAGATTATCTGCTTTGAACTGGATTATGTGGCAATGTAGACTCATATAAACCAGTTCAAAACAGATGATTTGGATTATACTACAGTGTAGACCAGGGGTCCCCAAACTAAGGCCCGGGGGCCGGATGCGGCCCTCCAAGGTCATTTGCCTGGCCCCTGCCCTCATTTATAATATAATATTTTTATGTTTTAATAATATAATATATTGTATATACATATGATATTGATAATATTATCATTTTATACAATACTAATAATAATACCATATAATAGTATTAATTATATGTTATATATTACATATAACATTACAGTATAGTGGTATAGTTCAATATAGTAATATATAATGCTAATATTGTGCTATGCTAATAATATTGAATGTACATACAGCTGCTCTGAGTTCCCTTCGGGGTGAGAAGGGTGGGATATAAATGTAGTAAATACATGTAGTAAATGAATAAATAAATAATTTGGCACTTAGGCTCGCCCAAAGTCTGACATGACTTGAAGACACACAATAACAACAACAATCCTAATTAACCTGACTATCTCATTGGCCAGAAGCAGGCCCACACTTCCTATTGAAATCCTGATAGGTTTATGTTGGTTATTTTCATTTTTAAATATTGTATTGGTCTTTCATTGTTATTGTTGTTGTTTTGCACTACAAATAAGATATGTGCACTATGCATAGGAATTTGTTCGGGTTTTTTTTTCAAATGATAATTTGGCCCCTCAACAGTCTGAAGGATTGTGGACCGGCCCTCTGCTTAAAAAGTTTGAGGACCCCTGGTGTAGACTCATATAATCTCGTTCAAAGCAGATACTCTGGATGATATGGCAGTGTAGACTCACATAAGGCTCCATCTACACTCTCATATAATCCAGTTTCTGAATGCAGGTTATCTGTTTTCAATGGATTATATGGCAATATAGATTCACATAATCCAGTTTAAATCTGCATTCAGAAACTGGATTATATAGGCAGTGTAAATGGGGCTTCTGTAAAAAAAAATGCACCCACAATCAGTAAAACTGAATTGTATTTTACTGTTTGAGAAAATGTCTTTTGTTTTCTTTCAAAGCTTTAGTACAGTCACAATCCTCATAGGTCTCACTACATTATGATTTGTCCCATGCCTAGACCTGTTAATTTCTGCTTAATAACCAAGTGCAGGCCAACGTGATTTTTTGAAATAGATGCTTAAATAAATAAAGCATGTGCAATGAGTCATGGAAGGCTTTATTATAATGTGCATTCAAAAATTATTTCAGACTTTCAGGACACATCTCATTCCATCTGCATCAAAGAGAATAGGGTTAGCTTTCATTAGTACAGCATGGGAAAGGGGAGAGAAGTTATCCAAACTTTAATTCTTCAGATTTAAATCAGGAAAAACATCAAACTTCTATAGAGGAAAGAAAAGAATGGGAAAAGATTTCAAAAGTTATTGTTGTGTGCAAACACAAATACATTTGTAACAGCAATACAATGGCTTCACAGTATTGAAGGATATGTGGCAACAGAGAATGACACATTAGCTATCCTGTATGAAGGACCCTGAGTTGAATTTATCATAGAGTTTTCTTGACAAAATGTGTTCTGGAGTTTGCCTTTGCCTTCTTCTGAGGCTGGGGCTGGATCTACACTGCCCATATAATCCAGATTATCAAAGCAGATAACCCACATTACCTGCTTTGAACAGGATTATATGAGTCTACACTGTCACATAATCCAGTTCAAAACACCAACATTTCTAGGGGCAGCCTGTGGCATCCAAGCCACTTTTCAGAAATCCCTACTTTTGGCCCCTACAGGCCAGTGGGCAGAGGAGTTGTTAATATGTCCTCTGTACAACGGATGCCTAAAAGGACTCATAGCAAGTAGACCATGACAACTCTCAGGTCTAAAGTGTGGGAATTGATTCAATCTAGTAAGGATCAGTTAGAGCCTGCACCACCCCATCAAAGATCAAGACTACCTGGGTCTGCTGTGGTTTTAGTCTCACATCCAAGACAAATGAGTTTACTTGGATTTTGTATGAAGTCAGATGTTACTCTGTGTTTCAGAATATTTTAACAAATAACCATCAGTAGAAGATCTCTCTGAGAAGAGCTGTTCTTTGTACTCAGAAACAGCCACATAAATGCGACATTCTGCCATAGCACTCAGGAGATTTTCACTCTTGGAGAGGGAGATCTAACGCATCTACCAAATGGCAAGGGCTATGTAATATTTTCAGACTACTGTTGACTAGGCATGTCCGATCGATGAAAAAAAATGTTTCAATTCTTGTTTCTAAAGTAGGGGGCGCTGGTGCTTCAATATAGAAAGTATTTCCGATTTTTTCACCCAAAAATTTCAGATATTTCTGAAAATTCATAATGATTCTAAATGTTTCTAAAATGGCGGACGCGCATGCGCAATCGTAAAAAAAAAAAAGGAACCAGGGGGGACTTTTACAGGGCTCTCCTGCCTTCTTGAGCTATCCTCATCAAATTTGCAATGCCCTGGCAAGGAGTGCAAAGATACTTTGAAAACTAGAAATTCCCTTGCTAAGAGAAAGAACCAGCAACAAAACCCTAACCCTTTCTCCAAAGCGCTCTGTGGGAACAGCCAGACTGGGCCGCTTCACCCTCTCTCTCCCTCAAGAGGCTTGCTTGCACTCCGTTTGCAGACCACCACCCTCTCCGCGCAAAGCCCAGCCCAGAATGGCTTGCCCGGGCTACACAATGGGCTTTTATGGCAATCTTCCACGTGGACGCAGAGGACCCTAGCCCCCACCTTTGCGTCCATCGTGGAAGCTTCTGATTGGCCGGGGAGCGGCAGCTATGTTAGGCTGCACTAAGCTCCCATTCAAGGTAGGTTGCAAAAACAAACAAAACATTAAGAGAAATTAGAGAATGGGCCAACAATGGGTCGAATTACATTGCTGGTTGCGCTGTGAGACAATGTCTCAGAATGTGTATCAAAAAGCGAGAACAATCTGAAATAATTCTGATATACGATTCAAAATGATTTTTGGACATGTCTACTGTTGTCCATGACTAACTGAAACCATGGAAAATGGATCCAGAGATAAGGGGATATAACTGTAAAAGGTAAAGGCTTTTCCCTGACATTAAGTCTAATCAAGTCCAACTCTGGGAATTGTGATCATCTCCATTTCTAAGCCAAAAAGCCAGCGTTGTTCATAGACGCCTCCAAGATCATGTGGCTGGCATGGCTGCATGGAGCGTCGTTATTTTTGAACTGAAGTGGGGTGTATTGATCTACTCATATTTGCATGTTTTCGAACTGCTGGGTTGGCAGAAGCTGGGGCTAACAACAGGAGCTCACCCCATCCTGAAGATTCGAACCACGAACCTTCTAGTCAGCAAGTTCTGCAGCTTAGCGGTTTAACCCATTGTTCAACTGCAGCCCCAAATTTAACTGTAAACTTGCATACTGCATATACCCAGTGTTGCCTGGGTGACGGAGGGGTTGTTGCCCCCTTGCTTTCATCCCTTCTTTCTCTTTCCCTCCCCTCATACACTTTCCTTTCTCTTCCTTTCCTCCTTTCTCTTCCTTCCTCCTTCCTTCCTTCCTTCCTTCCTTCCTTCCTTCCTTCCTTCCTTCCTTCCTTCCTCTCCAGCTCTGAAAGGGCCTACCTCACAATGTGTCTGTGGTAACATGGCTCTCTTTGTGGCTCTTTCTTCCCTCCCTCCCTCCTTCCCCTCCCCTTAGACATATGCCACCTTTATTTCCCAGTGACATCACAGAGCGCCTCTTCACCCAGCAAGAGTCAACCCTTCTCCTAGCAAGAGGCCATTTCAACTTGAAACAGCCTTTTTGGTACAAACAAACAGATGGGCAGATAGACAGACAGACAAGACATACTTTGAATTATGGCTGGATATAGATGGATAGATATAGATTGATGGTAGACATACCATCACTTCTTATGCAAAATCACACTGGCAGGATGGGAATTAGATGTGTATGCCTGTATTTGTGTGTATGTAGTTTTTCTTCCTTTCTCTTTTTAGGTCTTCAGCCCTACAATATCTGGATGCTGACATGTTCCCATCTCTGGAATAAACAATGGTTTGGCCAGTCAAAAGATCACCATACTTTTACTGCTTTTCCTTGAAAGTTTAAAATCATTCCCTATATTTTATTAAATGAAGACATTTCATTTCCTACCAATCATCATCTAAAAATTAAAAGCAAGTTCAGAACTGGTAGCTCCTCAGACCTAAACATTTCTGTGGTCCCTAGACCTCACCACTTTGCCCCAAAATTCAGGAGAAAAGTCAAGAAAAATAAAAAACAAGGTAGGAACTCATTTTACTTAAATCACCTTCAGGAGAATGTTCATAATAATAGCAACCACACATATCATTGCAATAAAAATATAAATAGCTGGTGATGTATGTTGTACAAACTTATCTGTAAATAAAACCAATTAAACACAGTGTGTCTGACTTTGGAGTAGGTGTGTCAAGGATTACACTATGCATATTGATCATTTCAACACCAAATGAAAGGATAATTAGTTTCTGGGCTGTTTTCATTACCATCGTTTGCAAATAGTTTCTTGCTTAATGTGAATTATTTAATAACCAAGATAAAAACATGGAGAAAAATATTGCATTGATTATTTATTATTATTTATATCTTTAAAATGAAAATATGCTTCTCAAGAGCAAGACATTTTAATCGTGTAAATAATTAAATGCTATTTTAAAAATATTTGGTTAAAATTTGGTATAGTTTTTTTCAATAACTATTCCCCTCATTAGGTTTAATGTCAGTCTTTCAACATGTGTATGCTAGGAATATAAACTTCCTCAAATTCCATTCTTGCAAACAATGAATATTTTATCATTTTTTCCTTAAAAACCTTTACAGTTCTTGAAAACTATACAGATTTTAAGATTATTTGTAATTCAAGATTTATTCTAGTGGGAAAGGAAATGAGCTGTTGTAGCAGAAAAGAGTGGTACTTATTTCTGAGTAATTGTGCATGGTTTCAATACAGAAAAATTACTGAGCATTAAATAAAGGATTTTCTTTGGCCAGTATGAATGTAATCTTTGTTTTTAAATTAAATTGTTTTTAAATACAACAATCCTACAAAGCAATTTTATATTATTAAATAATTTATTAATAATTTACCAAACAAAAATACAAAATAGTCTAGCCTATATTTGAATTTACCTCCTTCTTATTTCTGTTTTGTATTTCCTCATTGTTAGGAAACCTATAGCCATAGGGAAAAAATATATATATTCCTGTCTAACTTATTCTATCAACAGGATCAGAAAAGGTACCTCAAAAGTGAGGTTTGGGCTGAACATTGATCAAAATGGACTTGCAGTGGTCAATTTAGTTTAGATTCATAGTACTCTAATTTCTTTGACAGTTTTCTCCCTGCTGGGTGAAATTATAGGAAAGCTTTGTACCTTCTGTAAATAGTTTTACATTAAATATATGTGGTGCAAAACCATGCTTTGGAGCAAACACGGCGAGGGTGTGAAAGTTTCAAAATCTAAAAATCAATTAAAAATATGCCAACTTTCTGAGATACACATTCTTGAGAATAAGAAAGCATGTGAACATTCTTTACATTCTGTTGGAAACAACAGAGAATATCCAACACTATAGCCTCACCAGTGGAATACAAAGATACAGCGTAAATCGTGGGGTAAATCTCTCTTTTCCACTGGAACAGTGTTTCCCAACTTCAACTCCCAAAAATCCCAGCCAGCTTACCAGCTGTTAGGAACTGTGAGAACTGAAGTCCAAAACATCTGGAGGCCCAAAGGTTGGGAACCACTGCACTGGAGTCTCCAAAGCACTATTACACTTGCTTGGGAGGGATGGGATGCTAGATTTCAGGTATCTTTCAGGGCTGCAGGGAGGAGGAAAGAAAAGATGTTTGTCACACACACTGACATCATGTTGGATTTAGACCAGAAGTCACCAAAGTAAGACCTGCAGACCTGATACAGCCCTCCGTGGTTATGTCCCTGCCCCCCTGCCCGAAACCTTAGACTTAGGGTCACCTTAAGTCTGAAATGACTTGAAGGCACACAACAATCCTAATCAATTTGACTATCTCATCAGCCAAAGCAGGTCCACATTTCTCACTGAAATACTGTTAAGTTTATGTTGCTTACAATTGTTCTGCATTTTATTTTATTACAGAAATTCCATTTTTAATCAAGATCAAATACAAATCACTGGTGTTCTGTCATGCGCTGGGCCTGTAACTATTGTCTATCATATGAGCCTAGCTGATGTGGGACCTACTACCGATTCCAAATGCATCTGGGCATCGAGTAGACCTACCAACCAAGGCTTGCAGATGTTTCAGCGGGGGTTCCGTGAATCTGTGATGCTGTTCTCTCTAAGGTTTCTTTGGAAACTTTAGGGCTGTTTCCCTCAGGAGCTGCGAGGCTGAGAGGCTGTAAGCTCTCAGCCAGAGCTTTTGGGACATTTTCCCCTGGAATTTCTGTTTCTGTTTTCTCTGATGTTCTATATCCCCGGATGTTACTGAGATATGAAGCTTTTCTATGGGACGAGCTGGTCTACGTCCTATAGCTTAGCTTCCTTAAGTGAGACTGATTTAAAAATGGCTCCTTCCCTCCCAGAGCCCTGAACAAGGGGCGGAACCAAACTTAATGATGATCGACAGGCGGCCTGTTCTATGACTGCAAACATTAGCAGCAAGAAAATAAAGTTGGAGCTTCTGGTAGGGTCTCCATTACACTAGTCTGTTTCCCTTCCCCATGATTCTCTCATCCCTAGTTTATTTATGACTTAGGTGATCCCTGGCCTTCCAGGGTATGATGGCCTTCCAAGTTCTTGGAAGATGCCTGTGTGTGAGGTTTTTTAAATGTGTGTGGGTTAGTGCACAGCTAATCAACATACAGACTTCACAAAGTGAGGGTCCCAACCAGTGGTGTGGTTAACACGGTGATTGTGGTTTCTCAATCTGTTGCAGCCTTCTTCCGCTTTCAGAGCTGTTGTAACACATTGTAACCATGTTACCTTCCGCCTGATCCACCGTTGAGGTCTTCAGATTGTGCTCAGTCTGGAACCTCCCCTGTGCCCCCCACCCAGGAGTGCATGATGTAAAGTGATATGCAAACAGACTATTCCTCCTCTCCCCCTTCCACTCTCTATTCCCAAGCTGGCTGTTTTCCTTTCATTTCCCCTTTTTTGGGGTCTTTTTTGGTTTTAAAATACTAGAATTGTACAATTGTACTAAAATAAAAATTGAAAATTAAGGAAAATTAGTTATATGGGAATGCAAGGTTATGAGGGTGTGCTAAAATATAATCATAGGAACATGAATTGATAAATCAACATAATTGTGCTAATGTAGAAAGGTGCAATATTGAGAGTACTCAACACAGCGTGTATTCGCTACCAATAATTTGAGTGCACTGGAATTGCAAATATGTGCAACAAAGTTCTGGAAGAAGGGATTTACCATCCTTGAACATTGCTGAATACTTTCCACCCCTAAATTGCTGGCCAGTGGCTTCTGCCCTCCAAATCTCCAGTTCAAGATCCTCCAAAGCTATCATGATATCAGCAAGCTGAACAACTATAAGCCAATAGGGTACTCTCTGCATTTTATGGCTGCTCCTTTGCACTTAAACTGCAGTTTTTCAAAGCAAATAAAAGGCCACACTCAAGAAAGACAGCAATTCAGTATTGCACATTAAAACCACATTTTTTCAACTCAACTGACTGTCATGCTTGACTAGTTATAGGGATCAGGAGACTGCATTTTTGGCAATAAGCCTTGATGATCGTCTTATTGAAGGAAACCCAGCTCTCTTGACTTTACAGAAAGCATCAAGTTAAAAAACTGCTGAGAACAGGATGATAGGAATGCATCTGAAAGAAAATAAGACTATTTTGTTTCCATTAGCATGATAAATAATTGATGCTGGCAACAGGAAGTCTGTCATCATTAGAAAATTGTAAACAGGCACCTTTCACTTTCAAGGAGTGGTGAGATTTCCAATGAGTGTAAGCAGCCAGCTAAAAGATAATTACCCACAATTTTCAAAAATTGTCAACATACTATAAAATATTCATTAGTGAAAGCATTTCTCCTCTCTGTCAAAATTCTGCTTTATCTCTCTTTCCAAATACATTGTCTAAACTAAGGAAGGGCTATTTGGATGTGGGGGCGAGGGAGAAGAGAGATTAGGGACACTATTCAAGGCAGGAATGAGAGGGAAATTGACAGGTCCTCAACACTGCTGCCATATTTTATGCATGAGAGATTAGATTTTCACAGCATCTTCTCTTCGCTTATTATAAGATACTTTAAAAAGTAAATAGGAGGAACTCTTTAAAATATGCTGTGGGGTATTTTTTTGCAAAGCATTCTTGAACATATACGAGTGCAAGTTTTTGTCAAACTGGCCCTTTAGGAAATGCCTCTAGGTGACAAAGGGCTCTATCCAACAATGTTGGAGAGCATTTCTACTCACAAAACACTCCTCCTGTCCAATTGCACCTCCTACCTCCCCTCCTGTACACCCCAAATGTGCTACTGATGATCCCCAAACCTCCAGAGTAAAATTTAAGGATCATACATCTACCATGACGATTCCTTTGAAGATGGACATACTTGAATCATGCATCCTTCTAAAGTTAAAGTGGGAGATTTAAGAATACATGTCTGCTTAACCATGATACATAGAATAGTCTCAGGCACTCCATGTACATGGTTTGCAGATAATATCCTTAAAATGTGAGTTTTACCTCTTTGAAATACATTTTTTATTATAGAACAAGGAAGCACACACACACACATACCAAAAATCACAACCTATTCACATTCATTTATAAAGAAATGAATTGAAGAATTTTGTATTATCTCCAGATGTCTAACACAAGCCAAAGAGCTACCGTTGGCACGACTGGGAACAGAGCAGAATGTCACGTACATGGGCAGAGCAGCCTTTACAAAGCCACTACAAACATCTGTAAAATGGATGAGATTACATGTACCTGAGAATGATTTTTTGGGGGAAAAGATTAACTCACAACTGACATGTCAACCAATTAATTAAATTTTAATGACATTTGCCATTCATTTTGTGAATCTGCTATGCTTTCCCAAGTCTATGTGAGAGTATTTCACTTAGGATTTCTGATCTGATGTAGTTACTATTGGATTGATACGATGTAAGTGGATCCTTTATTGAACTGTTCTTAAAACTTCTTAGGTAAAGGTAAAGGTTTCCCCTGACGTTAAGTCCAGTCATGTCTGACTCTGGGGGTTGGTGCTCATCTCAATTTCTAAGCCGAAGAGCCGCCGTTGGCCATAAACACCTCCAAGATCATGTGGCCGGCGTGACTGCATGGAGCGCAGATAAAACTTTTAAGTAGGCTATATTGTTTGGACTGGTATGTGGAATGAGGGAAAATTGGGGTGAGGGCAAGGAATTATACCCATTAATGAAACTTTTTGAGGGAGGGAAGAGGTACCAAGAGTTGATTGACTACATACCCTGTCTAGGCTTTCATCTTTTTATGATATGAGCAACTACACACTAGCACTACCATGTTTGCACTCCAGCAGCCATTAAGTACAATTTTGAATTTCCTGTTTCTGTGAAGAGCAGGTCCTCATTACAAATTTCTTTTGAAGTTTGCCCCATGTTGTCATGTGGTATAAAAAGTTGTTCTGAGCATGGACAGAAAACACAGTTAGATATTTCTATGTGTGTAACTGTACAGTTAAGCAGGCAAGTATCTGTAGTGTATCAAATACTCACTTATCTATTCACATGACTGATTTTTTCATGCTGTTCAGTTTCTATTCATTAAAAAAAAAGAATAACTATTCACTTTGGCACTTCTAATATCATGTCATGTGCCCTTATGCACTAAAGAGGTCATGTGGTGGGAGATCATCTCACTGATGACAACTAAAAAGATTCTTTACAAAGTCACAACTGTTTCACCTTAGATGAAAAGAATATGGATAAATCTTTGACATGGGAAGACAATAAAAAGGCAACAGCTGGTGACTTAAATTCTAATGATCTGTATCCTAAAGCAACTTTATTGTTTATTTATGCTCAGTATTTTTCCTTCTGGCATATTAGAACACAGTTCATAGCTCTGTTCTGGATAATTGGGTACTATTTTCTAAAACATAGAAGAAGCTGTCTCTTGAAATAAACTTTTACTGTCTGAAGAGGAACAAGGTGTTATGTGTGTATGTGTTTTTCTCATTGAACAGACAGTTTCATTGGGATCAGTGTGTGACTCTTATTTGCAGTGTTTGTACTGAGCGTATAATTCATTGAGAAAATAAAACAAATCACTAAAGTTGGAAAGGGAGGGAATTATTGATATGATATGTGTATGATGATTTCTGTCTGGGGAAATGAGCTTCTAGGATCTTTTTTCATTGGTGAGGAAGATTAAGGCAGCTAAAACATAAAAGTGGAGAATTGCGAAACTGATTTACAATACACTGTGAACACATTAACTTACATTCACTGAGGTTTGCTGACAGCGCTACACAGAAGTTGCTTAACAAGTGTCTTTTTCTTGCTTCTTTGTTAGAGAATGTAGTTTCCACAAGTAGATCCAAATGTAGTGTCATGCAATGGATGACAGTTGTTACCATGGGTTTATTGTTATGAACAGCAGTCAAGTTGACTTTGACTTATGGTGATGCTGTGGCCCTATCCTCAACAGTCCTGCTGGTGTCTTGAAGACTTAAGACCATAGCTTCCCTCAATCTAGAATGAAGTCTTCCTCATTTTCTACTGCCTTCTACTTTATCAAGCATTACCATCTTTTCTAGAGAATCATTTCTTCATATGATATGGTCAAAGTATGACAGCCTCAGTTTAGTCATTTTGGCTTCTAGGGAGAGTTTGGACATGATTTGTTCAAGGAGTCATTTGTTTGTCTATTTAGCAGTTTTTGGTATTCTTGTAACTCTTCTCTACCATCAAATCTCAAATGAATTGATTTTCTTCTTATCAGGTGTTTTCATTCTTTATCTGGGGCTAAAGTGCTGGAAAAACCAAAAGAATAAATTAGAGCTGGGCAGATGTAATCCGGATCTAAACCATTATTCAAAGACACACTGGAACATCCAAGTTTTCACGTTTTTATGGAAGGTGGATGGTGTGGGGGCTAATCTAATCTTGCTGGGAAGAGAGTCCCAGAGCTGTGGGGCCACCACTAAGAAGGCCCTCTCCCTCGCCCCCACCAACCATGCTTATGACGGAGGCAGAAGTGCGCTAAGTGCCTCCCCAGCAGATCTTAGAGCTCGCACCAGTTCATAGAGGGAGATATAAAATAAAAATAAGCAGGACCCAAACCGTGTAGGGCTCTATAGGTAATAACCTGTACTTTGCGTTGGGACTGGAAACTTATTGGCAGCCAGTGGAGCTGCTTCAGTAGAGGCATTGCCCATTCCCTGTAACTAGCTCCACCTGGCTACTGACCTTTGCACCAACCTCCTTCTTTCTGCCATGCAGCAAAAGCACAATTAATGCACTCTGACAGATGGCTATCTAGCCTCTGATTTAATTCTTCCAAAGAAAGAGATTCTACTAGCTTTTAGGGCAGTGAGTTTCGCTGATGAACAGCTTTCATGGTCAGGAAGTTCTTCCTAATGTTCAGGTGGAATCTCCTTTCCTGTAATTTGAACCCATTGCTCCAGGTCCTAGGCTCCAGGGCAGTAGAAAACAAGCCTGTTCCCTCTTCCTTATGACAGCCTTTCAAATAATTAAGCATGGTGGTTATGTCTCCTATCAAACTTCTCTTCTGCATGATAAACAAACTCAGCTCTTTAATCACTCCACATAGGGCATGGTCTACTGACCTTTGATCATTTTAGTTACCCTCTGCTGTATATTCTAGCTTGTCAATGTCTCTTTTAAATTGTGTGTCCAGAACTGGACACAGTTTGAACAAAGCAGACTGGATGGGGCACCATTACTTCTCTTGAGTTAAACACTACACTCCTTTTTAAAAGGTTGTTAAAGGGCTTCTTTAAATCAAGATATGCTGCATCCATAGCATTCCCTGCATCTACCAAAGTTGTAATTCTATCAAAAAAAGAGATAAGATTAATCTGGCTTGACGAGTTTTTGAGAAACCAATGTTGATTTTTAGCTATCACACCAATTATTTATTGCCTGCTTCTATCCACTTAGAATGTGTTCTTCCTCTTGCAGGAACAAAATTAAATGTTCCAGTCATCTTACTATGTGAAAATGCACACAATATTTTAAAGGAATAGTGTAGCATCATTGAGGCTAACAAGAAAAATCTAATATAATATTTTGGCTTATTCTAGATATGTCTTCTTCTCTGTTTCCAAATGTGTATATAATTCTCATACACACACACACTATGCAAAGATGAATGAAATGTCTCTACTGTGCCATATATATGTAACAGCACACAAATTCAGTCTGATATAGTCTTCATCACACTGAAATTGTTGTGGTTTCTTCACCATTATCTCTTAGACAGAGGGGTTGAGGGTCATTGGCACTTGACAGCCTAATAGTTTATCTGGCCCTTAGTCTCAATGTTCTTTAATGCCTTGAACTTTTAAAACATAATAAATTAACCAGTATCAGATTTGCAAAGAGTTTGGGAAAGAGATGACTACAAGTGGCATTGTAGTTATGCTTCTGGGGAAAAATAGGGATAAAATCAGCTCTCTCTTTTTACTTTAATAATAAAAACAATAAATATTTAACAGTTATTGGGCAATGTTTTAAAATAACCTGATGTTCACAGTTGCTTTCAGTATAAGTATCATTCTAATATAATTGAAGTTATTTCATTAGTACCAGTAGACCCATTTTCCTTTGTAGGGAAAATGAATCATGACACTATAGTGGATACATTTTGGGCATACTTTATCTCAGACTCCACATTCTGTACTATATCTGGATCTGCTTCCACATTTTGTCTTGAGTAGAGAAGAAGTACATTGACAGGAAGAAGTTGGATCATGCCTCTGTTGTGGCAATGTTCATTTATAACAACAACTGGTAAGACAGGTTCGGAGAATACTGCTTTTCATCACCTGAAACTACTTCTTTATCCTTTCAACTTTTACATATCTCACTGTGCTTCACTCACTTCAAGGAAAGAAAAAAAATCCTTTAACAAAAACCTGGAGATCAGCATGACTTCTGTTCTATAGAATCTTCCAGGAAATTTAGCATTCTTGAACTATATACTTCCTTTGTGTAGAGTACACATTTTTAGTTGGGTGAGTATCAAAGAGTTTTAGTCTTTTCTTTAAGACCCATGGCTCTGTGTGAGTTCTACTAGGAGCATGAGAGCCAAGAAAGAAACGCCGCTAAAATTAATCAAAATCCATTTTACTTTGTGAAGCTGCTATTCTTGTTACAGCTTACTATACATGAGTAACACAAGAAATGTCTCTCTCCATACATTCTGAGATTGCCCAATAATCTTTTCTCTCTCTGAGCACCTATCCTCAGAAATACCACATGTATGACAGTTATAAGACCTAAGCTATACCCACACTGCAGCTTGACACCACATTAATCATCATGGCTCAATAATATGGAATTTTGGGATTTGTAATTTTGTAAGATATTTTCTCTATTAGAGGATTCTGGTGCCATAAACTACAAATACTAGCAATCTATAGGATGGAGCTACAACATATGCAAAAGGATCTTGTAATACCTTTGAGACTTGCATCTGATGCAGTAGACCCATTCTACAAAAAAACTATGCTACGGATTTCTTTCTCTTAGGATTAAGACTGATATACAAGGTCATCTAGTTGCCCAGCAATATAATATGGGAAGGTGCTGCTATCCAGGATTTGTAGGTATCAAAGTAGAAAGTTGATTATTTGTTGTTGTTGTTGTTGTTGAACTTAAACTATTAAAAGCTCATAAACATATTAAATATATCTATTAGCTCCCAAGTTGTCATGCATATAATTGCCCACTGAAATAAATGATCATTTTTTTTACTTTCATTTGGAGAAAATAAAGCATGAGGAAGAATCTATCTATTTTTATGTTTCTTTTTCACGACAAAGCCAAACTGGACATACATTCAGGACAAAGAGTATACGTGGAACTTCCCTATCACAGTACTTTCATAATAAATAAGATGGGATGGAGATAGTGCCTCTTCTGGGTCTTCTGCAGTTTCTTTCATTTTTATTGTAAATTTCTATTGTTTCATTGTTCTGTATCCCATAATTTTATTACTTTATAGATAAAGAAACTTGCTGGGATTTTTTTTTTCTAACAGCAAATCTGGAAGAAGCTGAGTGAGTGCCAAGAGGCAAAGAAGTGATGAAGCCAGATAGTAAAGCATCCATAAAAGAAAGAAAACAGACTTAATGAAGAAAATTAAGAAAAGAAAAGAAAATTAAAGAACGTCTAGGAACACCTTGGATCTCTGGAATAGGAACCTCCAAATGCTCCAGAACAAGAGCTTTTCAAAAGTTTAGATTCTCAAAGCATTTCAAGATAGATTAAATAGATAGAACTAAATAATTGATAAGAAAACTGAATTCTATTCCTTTTATGACCAGATCCTTACCATTAGACTTTGAGAAGCAACCCTTTTCAACTACTATAAATGCACACAGTAATTATTAATCCGGTAAAGTTTTATTGTCGAAGACCTGAAGGCTGATACTCCAACAGTTAGTATTAGTATTATTAGTAAGCTGTATGCTAGTCGCACTCAAAATTATTGAATTGGCTAGAAAGAAAAGGATATTGGATGCAGAAGCTGGTTTCCAATGTGGACATTCAACTTTAAGCAGATTATTAGCTTTCAGCATTTCTTGTAAAATATGCATCCCCATTTTGTGGTGATCTGTATGCACTTTTCAGTGATTTTAAATTGACTTTCAATCTAAAACCTAGGGACAAGCTATAAGAAAAAATGAGGCTAGAGCATTTAATAAATGGCATTTTGGTGGACTTTATGGAAACACTCTTGGGTAAAATGGGTACCTTACTTAGTGCCTACTTTTAAAGGAGTTACGCAGGGCTATATTATGGCTCCTACTTACTTTACTTATATATCAGTTTAGACACTGGCTATCACACTCAACCCAAATGGTTAATCAACCCATATCAATTTTCCTCTGTGCAAACAATGGTTTTCAGCAATAAGCTTATGGAGACTTCCACTGGTACATCTATACTAGGCAGTTTAGCATATTAGAAATGTGCCCTGGAGTAGCCACGAATTTGGGGCCATTGGATACATGACCAGGGAGTACAACTATTCTGCTGGGGTATGGATCTTACCCCGTCTGTGTTGCCATTGTTCATAGCTGGACACAGAGCTCTGTGCGAACATAAGGCCATTGCTGGCATTTCTGTTGACATCAAGATGGGGCATTGCCTATCTAGCATTAAAGAGGGGAAACACAGTTGTACAGTTAACAGTTGCTTGCTTCTAATAATTTTGACTCTTTTGAAGCAATGCAGACTAAATTTTTCAGAACTACATTTGCTCTCCAATGCTGTGTTCCAATGCAGCCTTCCATCTTGAGGTGAACTTGATCTGTAGAAGGTTGTGTCTTCATTCTTACTTTAATAGTAATTGTTACAGCAGTGGTTCTCAACCCGTAGGTCCCCAGGTGTTTGGGCCTACAACCCCAGAAATCCCAGCCAGTTTACCAGCTGTTGGGATTCCTGGGAATTGAAGGCCAAAACATCTGGGAACCCACAGGTTGAGAACCACTGTGTTACAGTAACGCTAAATCTTTCACCAAATAACAAATACAGGAACGAGAGGGTACATACATGGGCAGGAAATTTGGGGATGATCCAAAGCATCCTGTGGTGGAATGAAGTCCACACTGTCCAGTTGGGTCAAAGTCAGTTCAGCTCAGCTCAACATCCCCCCTTATCTTTGTTCCCATTTATTTTTGTAGTGACACCCACAGAGCTCCAAAGAGTTCCTAGATATTGTTTTTTACCTTTACCAATGTTAGCAAAAGTGACAAGATGTTTGGGGATGTGGGAATCCCTCTCCAAGTCACGTTATGGCAACAAATGACTTTAAAGGTAAGTGCTAGGCAGGTGCAAGCCAAAAAGATGGTTCTAAATTGTGTTCAAAAGTAGGGGGCACTTGCACTTCATTTCTAAAATCCTTTCTGAATTTTGGGAGCAAAATTTTTAAAACTTTATGAAACTTCTGAATCCTCGTAAATACATCGTTAATGGCGGTCACACATGTGCATTAAGGAAAACATTACTGTAAATGGGAAAATATGAGGGGCTTTTCTCTCCCTCATTTTTTGAGCTATCCTGATGAAACTTGCTACAGTGGTAGAACACATTTACCACTGTTAGCACACCAAATTTCAGAATGTTTGACTTAGCCACAGATTTATGGTGAATTTTCAAAAATGTTATAAAAAACATTTTTAATAAAGAAAATTTGTTCCTGGTTTGAAAGTGTTATTTCCCGTTTCATTTTTTTGCCTTTACTTTGAAAGTAGTTGTTCTACACCAAAAACTTTATGTGGCACAAACTGTGTTAAATTGGTGGAGAACAGAAATCATAGTACAGACACCATCAAGGGAGATCTAGACTGACCCCCTTTTTCCGAGCAGAATGGCACCATCCAAACTTACCTGACATTCATTTGCTTTCCCTATTAAGCTGGAGGGGACCCTCAAGACACATCTATATAGGTCAAGCTATTAGGAATTTTTGGAGTTGAAGCCCAAAATACCTGGAAGGCCAAAGTCTGCCCATGCCTGATATAGGTCGTTACTTTTTTTTTACAGCCCAGCACAGAGATTGGCTTAGAGCAAGTCAATTATCCCCTCCCCAAAAGCAACAACAGCAGTCGCCTTGAATGTCTGTGTATATGACATACAATTAACCTCATAATTTCAATTTAGTACAGATTTTAAGATATTACTTACTTTTAATTTTCTTTGCAGATTCAGTCATTTTATTTTATCATGAGTCTAAACAGCTGGCTGGCTGGCTAGCCCCTACAGTGCCTTGGAAATTGGGCCAAAGTAAAAATATTGAGTTTTTTAAGCAGTTTATGTTCTCTTAGCTTTGCAATAGTTGCAATACTTGCTTTAGACTTCTTTGCAGTTTCAATCAGTTTATTTATATTTAGACTAACTATAAACAGAGATTGCTAAGCCAGCTATTTGAGTTTTTCAGTCATCATTTGGCTACTGAGCAGCTTTGCATCCTGGGAAATGTAGTTTATGACAGAGCCTTTTGCAATTTACACCAGTTGGGGGCTTGACCTTCCTAAACTATAGTCAAGATGGCTGTGATTGGCCATGCCCACCACCTCCCTTCTGGCAGCACTGGCAAAAATGTGGCCCCAAAAAATGAGATTTTAAAAGTTCCCTTGGCTTTACTTCATGTTCCCTTCGCTTTACCGAAGTTGCTTAATGGTTGTGAAAATTAAACTGACCTTGGGAGACATCTGAACATTTCCGAAAAAAGTGGGTAAGTTTGATTCAAATTCTAAATCCCCCCACACCTTTCCTGCATGCCTCGGAACCCACCTTCAGATCTCCAAATTTGTATGTCCAGATACAAATTGCTATTTATTCCAATTTTTTGCACAACCCTAGTAAGTGCCTTTCTCCTGTTCTTGCACATGGAGCACAGTGAAGAGAGATAAACATGTGAACAGTGAAGTCAGTTCCAAATCAAAACTGGTCAACAGTTTCCATACTCCAAAGTATAAAGCTAAATCAAAAGTATTGTGAAGGCAACCATTCCCCAGTCCCCTCTTTTTGCATAAACTCCTGGAAATGGAGATCACTGTGCCATTAGGAAATATTCCTCCAGAGATCTCCCAAGCCTGGAAATATAATCCCTTTTGTGTGTGAATGAAAGACAGATAATCCCTTTATCAGTAGGGCTGTGTTTTGCAGTTTACCTGGCCAGAGGTATCCAGAGGTTTATGATTCCCATGGAAGGCAAAGCTGAGCAAGAATGAATAAATTAGCTTTTTGAATGGGTAGCTGAGCCTCTGGATATCTAGCATTATATCCTTTGTTTTCTGTGCTCCGTATCATTGTCTTCTTCAGAACTGGATGTTGAATTAAGGAACCATCTGCATACACATGTCATCACCCCAATCAGTTTTGTGCCCTCTGCGTGGGTGTCTCTGCAACAAACTGGACCTTTAAACTCTCCAATAATCAGCTGTTCTTCTTCCCACCAGAGGGAACCGCTCCTCTTGCCTATGATGAAAGGAACCCCCCCCCCCCCCCAGCCAATCCCTGCATGGATTGTAGCTGGCCATTCACTCAGCCAATTTGGTGGGGGGAGTCTGAATAGCTGTCAAAATGTATATAATTTCATGTATTTCTCTGTATTGGTGTGCTTGTACATTTTTGAGAGGTGACTTGGTACTTGATACTTTTGACCAAATTATAATAAAGGGGAGGCAAGATGGCACTGGCACGGTAGGATGGGATTTAATGGACTACAGTATTTTTTGTTTTTCCTACTCCCTCTCTTTGAAATGTGGAACAGAAATCACAGGAGGACAAGCCCTGAGTCAATCACATGCCATAAGGCTTCTAAACAACTCGGGATAGACAAACTGTGAGTATATTTAACTTAAACACATAGTTTAAATTACTACTAACAACAACACTACTCCCTTAATTCTTCATGATAAAGTTAATGAACCTCTCCATCAGAATTTGTCAGTTGCCTTCAAACCTGGAGTACTTTATTCTCTGTCTTGCCGATCTGGTTTAGCAGAAGCTAACCAGGTTCGGACCCCATAATTAGCTGAAAATCACTTCAAAAATACTAGGGAACCTTTGGGCTCCCCCAATTCTCTGATAACCTTAAGAATTTGTAAGTAATGGAAGGTTTTACAGTAGCACAGTTCCAATGTGCCACGTCTGCTTTATGAGAGAGAAAATCTAAGATGAGTCCATATCACGAACATATTTGTCTCTGCAAATTAGAGAGTAGAAATTATCAGCCATGTCTTTTCATGTTGTCCTTTTTACCAAGAGAGTCATTGTTGTGACTGCGCCTTCGGGGATTATGGTTGATGGTGATGGAATTCGAAGAGGAAGAAAAAACCCTCGTGATGAGGGTTCACTGGAGGAGTTGCGCAGGAAGCGACTTAGAGAGCTATATGGGGGATCTTCTGAGGAAGATTCAGATGGGGAGATGGATGCTGAGGAACAGGTGGTGGCTGGGGAAGCGGGCACTGAATGGGCACAGCCACCGGAGATGTCTGGGGATTTGGGGCCTATGGATACTTCTGAACCTGGGGTTTCTGCAGGAGCTGATCCCAATTGGGATGCTTGGAGAAGGGAGGATGGTTCTTTAAGTGTTCATGGGGCTAAGTGTGGGCAGGATGATTGGGACTCCGACGAATTGCTAGGTACTCCAGATCCACGAGCTCTAGCTGTGTGGAGTTCAGACTCTGAGTAGATTTGGGACACCTGGTGTTTGGGTGTGAGTGTTTGGTCACCCAGGAGGAAGGGGAATAAAATGGGAATGTTTGGCCACTGCACTTTGCGTGTGGCAAGGTGTTGCTGAGGCGCCATTGGGATCTCTGTGTTTCCATGAAGACTGGACTTGGCCTATGATTTGAATCTGCTGATATCACCTAGCTTGGCTCTCACTGTGTCTTATCGTGGACCTGTTTTGGATGACTGCACCCTCTTCGGACTTTGGATTGAATTTGACCTGGCTTCTGTCTACTCCCTCTGACTGACGGCTACTCCTGGCTTCTGACTATTGGTTTGTCTTTCGGAATTTCTGCTGCCTCCTGACCTGACCTTGGATTCTTCTGACGACGGCTATTCATTATCCCTTTGAGGCTTTCAGCTTATCTGCACCGTGGAAGCAGCTTTATTGCTTTTCTAGTTTGTTTATTTTCCAGCAATTAACTCTATTTGTTTTCCAAAGCTGAATTGAAGCGTTATTTAGTTTTTTATTGAATGCCAGCATGGGAAATTAGCGTGACTCGTTTTTGAGTTATTATTGTCCAATCTACTCTCGAAACACTGAAAAGTGAAGTGTTTCAAGGACATTTCCTGTGTTTATGTTATTTTCTGGCTTATCTTCGGAATAAACTCTGTTTTGTATGTTAACTGGCGTCTGACTCTTGACAGTCATCTTGCTTTAATTACACTGATTCTACAGAATATTCTTGGAAAGACATAAGAATTATATCTTTCTTTTCCACTTGCTGATTAGGATACACAGTTTACAAACAATGTCACTAGAATTTGCGCAACTTTCTTTGTGACTCGTATCTGTCTGTAGGTCACAAGGAAAGCTGTAGATTGCCATGTAAGCCTTTTGGGGTTGGTAGAATCAAACCTTGGCCTTAGGTAATCTATATTACTTACTTTCTTGGGAATAATAATAATAATAATAATGTATGTGTTTATTTTATTTTATTGAGATTATATATATATATATATATATATATATATATATAGTAAAATAGCTTTCTCTTTTTTATGCTAATCTATAACCATAATAAATCATTGAATTGCTAGAAAATAGGATTTAAGCAAGAACAAGGACTATGGAAACTAATAATGTAAAAGGAAAAAAAATTAAATTGTTATACCAACAACTGCTTCAATGGACTACAGAGGAGGAACAAGTAAAAGACTGCCTAGTGAAATGGGCCAGGGATATTGGACACACTATTAATTTGGAATAATGGGAAGAAATATGGAATAAAAAACTGAAATATACTGCATCTACAGACTTGTGAGGGAATTGGTATAAAATGCAATTTCGTTGGTACTATACTCCAGAAAAGCTGTCAAAATTCTATAAGAACACTGCAAACACATGTTGGAAATGCGGAACAAAAGTGGGAACTCTCTATCATCAATGGTGGTCATGTAAAATATATATATATATATCAAAAGATATTGGACAAAAATACATGAGAAAACACAAGAAGCTTTAAAGAAGAAATTTCAACTAGCACCAGAAATGTACCTATTAGGCATAACAAGAGGAAAGTTTAATGAAAATCAAGACAAAATGTTCTTCCATATGAGTATGGCGGTGAGAATGGTACTAGCTAAGGTTTGGAAAGGAAAGGAGGTACCAACCATAGAAAAATGGCACCTAAAAATGCTTGATATAATACAAATGGATAGTCTAACCCAAAAAATAAGAGAAGGAAAGAAGAAAACGGACTGGGAGGCCATGCAAAAAGATGGAGCACCTTTTATTATAGACCTGACCTGCATACAAACCGGACAACAGCGGGAAGCCGATAACGAATGAAATTAAAGGGCCTTGAAAAGAAGATGGGAAGTGTCATCCTTCTGTGGCGCAGGCTGGTGAGCAGCCAGCCAGCTGCAACAAATCACTCTGACCAAGAGGTCATGAGTTCGAGGCCAGCTCGGAGCCTATGTTTGTCTTGTCTTTGTTCTATGTTAAAGGCATTGAATGTTTGCCTTATATGTGTAATGTGATCCGCCCTGAGTCCCCTTAGGGGTGAGAAGGGCGTAATATAAATACTGTAAATAAATAAATAAATAAATTTTCTCCTTTTTATCTTTTATTATATTTTTTCTTTTTCTTATTTTTTTTTCTTTTTTTCTCTTCTATATGGTTTCCACATGTTCTCTCTCCCTCCCCCTCACCCTCTCCTCACCATTCCCGACTACCTTAGATGTATACCTCTATGAAAACATGAATAATTTTTTAAAAAAAATAATTGAATGAAATAATTGTTTATAAATGACATTGTAGCAGAAAGTGTCTGTCAGCTCACCACAGCCGCTCCTGAATGAACACACGAGACTCTCTGTGGTATCACCAGGAACTTTTACTGTAGGAAACATGAACATCAGAAAAGCCAAGAATGGGAGGCTCCGGCCAACTCTCCTTTATATACCCTCCCCCTCATTTGAACAGTCTCTTCCCGCTCAGTAAAACCCCGCGCAAATTCCCCGCCAAGTCCATCAGCCGTTTCTCCTCCGAGTCCTGGGACGCAGGTGTCTTATCAATGTCAGTGACCCTGAAACTCAGAGCCACATCCAGGCTCTAGTAGCAGGGTTCTGACATGGCGTCCTCCTCCCCTTCGTCCTGGAAGGAAAAGATTAAACACAACTATTGTTCTCCGCTGTCCAGAGTTCCTTTATACTTTTTTAACAGGCTGCAATGGAATACCGGGTGTACCTTTCCTAGGTCCTTTGGTAGCCTCAGCTCATAGGTCACTTCGTTTATTCTTTTTGCTACCCTGAATGGCCCTATATAGCGTGGAGCCAATTTCTTGGATGGGAACCCCAATTTCAGGTTTTTTGTGCTCAGCCAAACCAGATCTCCTTCGCCCAATTTGTCCCCCTCTCGGCGCCTACGATCCGCAAAGAGCTTGTACTTCTTTTGTGTTTCCCGCAATGCCTCTACCACGGTTTGCCACCCTTGCTTGATTTTGGCCGGCCATTCCTCGTCGGTCTGGCCCTCCCCTTCCTTCCACTCGGGTAGCCTGGGGAAAGGTGCCACCTCCTGTCCGTATACTATTTCGAATGGGGCACGACCTGTGGCCGAATGTACGGCCCCGTTAAAAGCCATCTCAGCAAACGGAAGAAGGTCCGCCCAATCATCCTGTCTATAATTGGTGTACATCCTTAAGAATTGGCACAGTGTCTGTTGGGTACGTTCGACCCCCCCGTTGGTCGCGGGATGAAAGGCCGAGCTCAGGTTCCTTTCTGCTCCTAACAGCTGTAAGAATTTTCCCCAAAATTTTGCAGTAAATTGGACTCCCCGGTCACTAATTATCTTGTCGGGACACCCATGTAGGCGATATACATGCTTCACATACAAATCAGCAAGTTTTTCAGCTGAAGGAAGTTTTGGCAGAGCCACAAAGTGTGCCTGTTTTGAGAATAGGTCCAATATTGTCCAAATGTATCTGTGGCCTCTGCTGGGGGGTAGTTCGCCTACAAAATCCATGGCTACGCATTCCCATGGCCTCATGGGCTCCACCACCTTCTGCAATAGCCCCTGGGGCTTCCCCGGTGGTGTTTTTCCCTCTGCACATAATTCACACTGCGTGACGTATCCCCTGGCGTCTTTCCTCATTCCGGGCCACCAGCATTGTTTGGCCAACAGTTTAATAGTCCTGGTGGGGCCTAGATGACCCGCACCCTTGTTATCATGGTACTTCCTTAACATTTCTCGTCTTAAACATTCAGGAATATACAATTTCTTATTTACAAACACCAAATCCCCACACAATTCTCCCTTTTCTTTGTTTGTTTGTAACCATTTGTCCATTCCATACGCTCGCTTCAACTCTTCCTCCCATATTTCTCCTCCCCCCGTGGAAATGGCAGTACGTTTGTTTTCTTTGGCCGCTTGTGCTCGAGTTAGTACTGCCAGGCCCCATTGCTTATCAAGAAAAATACTCCCTTCAGATTCCTGAATTCCTCCCCCGTGCTGAGGCATCCGAGAGAGAGCGTCAGCGAGTATATTATGTTTCCCCTGGAAGAATCTGAGTCTGAAATCAAAACGGCTGAAATATTGGGCCCATCTAATTTGCTTCGCTGATAGTTTACGAGGGGATCTTAGATACTGTAAATTTCTATGGTCAGTCCACACCTCAAACGGTGTTCCACTTCCTTCCAGGAAGTGTCTCCAGCACTCTAGTGCTTTTAGAATCGCTAAGGCTTCTCTCTCCCAAATCGGCCAGTTTTTTTCTGTATCGCTAAACTTTTTTGACAGATAGCCACATGGCTTCAGGTTCCCCCCCTCGTCTTTCTGTAGCAGAACTGCCCCATATGCCCGGTCTGACGCATCGCAATGTAATACAAAGGCTTTAGACATATCAGGGTGCTGTAGGACAGGCTCCTCAGTAAAACGCTTTTTAAGGGCTTCGAAAGCTTCCTGGCATTCTATTGTCCAGGTCAGTTTGGCCCCTGGGGCCTTCACTTTGGCTGTTTCTCCCCTACCTTTAGTCTTTAACAAATCCGTTAATGGCAAAGTGAGGCGCGCAAAGTCCTTGATAAATGTTCTATAGAAGTTTGCGAACCCTAGGAAGGATTGCAGCTGCTTCCGTGTTTTGGGGGCTTCCCACCCCCTCACGTCTTCTACCTTCGCAGGGTCCATCGCCACTCCCTGGGAGGAAATCCTATACCCCAGAAAGTCTATCTGGTCTTTATTGAACTCGCACTTGGCAAGCTTCGCATACAGTTTTGCTTCTCTCAACTTTTGCAGGACTTCCCTGACTAGTTCTATGTGTTGCTCCTTAGTCCGAGATACTAACAATATGTCATCTAAAAAAACAAAGACTCCCTTGTACAACAATGGATGCAACACTTCGTTGATTAATTGCATGAACGCGGCGCCTCCGCCGCACAAACCGAAAGGGAGCACACGATAATTGAATAATCCGAATGCACAGGAGAAGGCCGTCTTCCACCTGTCCTCTGGTTTAATCTGCAATTTATGGTACGCTTCAATTAAGTCCAATTTAGTGAATATCTGTCCCTCCGATAACTGGGCGATCAAGTCCTTCACTAAAGGTAGGGGGTATTTATTTCCAGAACTGATTGCATTCAGGCCCCTGTAGTCAATGCAGAGCCTCAGCGTTTGGTCCTTTTTGCGCCTGAACAACACAGGCGCCCCTAGAGGGGAATTTGAAGGCTCTATGAAACCCCTCGCTAGGTTTTTATCAATGTATTTTCTCAGTTCCTCCTTTTCCCTAGCCGACATTGGGTATATTTTTGCCTTAGGAAGCTCTGCTCCTGGGACTAGCTCTATCTTCACTTCAACTCTCCGCTTCGGTGGGAAACTGTCTGCTTCCTTCTCATCAAATACGTCCACAAAATCCCGATACTCTGGGGGTAATTTATCTGCCAGTTCTGCTATCCTGATAGAGTCTTCCTCCCCCCTTTTCCCCGGCTCCCTTTCCACTTCCTGGCTCCCTCCTTCCAACTTCATCCTGAAGATCATGCTCTTATCCTCCCAGTTGATTTGCGGGTTGGCCTGCCCCAGCCATGGCATGCCTAGTATAACATTATAGCTGGCTATTTGTGATATCACAAATGACACCTTTCCTTCCCAACTCCCTATCTTACACTTTACATCTTCGGCACTGTACTTAGCTAATGATCCCGATGCTGTGGATCCGTCCAACTGCGAAAAAGCTATTGGGGATTCTAGGTTCGTTCTTTCGCATCCCAATCCCTCGGCTAATTCAGGGGAGATGATGTTCCTGGAACATCCACAATCCACAAATGCTTTGCAGGTTGCTTGTTTGCTGCCACTTTCCAGCTGAATGGGGACCACTATCATGGCTTTGTCCTGACTTACCAACCCCCCCGAGTGGTGCCTCATCGGTGGTTCTTCCTCGGCGCGTTTCCCTGCCACTGCTCTTGGTTTGGGCGGGCCTCCGCCTTCCCCTTTTCTCTGCCAGCACTCGGCAGCCCTGTGGCCCAAACGGCCGCACACGAAGCAGCCCCTCCTGCTGGTGCTCACGTTCCCTGTCGGCTCCGTTCTCCTCCCGGCTGGGGTTGATCCCTCCTTCCGGCTCCCCTCTTTCATCTGCGGCCGCTGCTGTAGCCCTCCTCGGTGCCTCCTCGCCTGGGCCAGCGATGTCTCGATGCGCCCCGCCAGCTGAATCCATCCGCGCAGTGTGTCAGGCTCATCACGATGCACCGCCCAGGAGAGGATCTCCCGCCTGAGCCCCTCTTTGAAGAGTTCTATCTTTGTCACTGCAGACCATTCCGGCACCTTTTCAGCGAGGCATTGGAACTCCTCCGCATACTCAGATACCGACCTCTGCCCCTGGGAGACGGTCTTCAACTCCTCCCTCGCCCGGATCTGCTCCAGTGGATCTCGGAAACGGGTCTCCAGGGCCCCCATAAAGCGTCGGAGTGACCCCAGACATGGGTCGCGCCGCGCGTGTAGTTGAACGTACCAGCTGGCCGCTCCCCTCTTCAACACTGCACCAATGGCCCGTACCCGGCTGGATTCCGTTCTAAAAGTGTGGGCATTGTCCTCCATATAGCCCCTCACCGTGGTCAGGAAAAAATCCAGTTCAGAGGACTCTCCCCCAAACTCGATCCTTAGTTCCTCTCGTCTCGGTAGGGGTCCCTGTGGTGGCAATCCCCAATCCTCCGCCCGTCGCAAGCCCCCTTGCGGGCCAGTGGGCCCCGCTGCTGCTTCCCTTTGTCCTGTGCCACGCCCGGCATTCGCCAGGGGCACCAGGGTCTCAGTTGGGAGCGTAGCCGGGATTCTCGGAGGCTTTTCCCCTTCGTCGTCACTCTCCTCCACCCGCGTCAGGCTCGTTTGGATCTTGGGCCGGGCACCGGGCTCCTTTCGCATTTCCCTTCCCTTCGGTGCTGGGAGGTCTGCAAAGCCCTGGCTGCTTCCCATGCTCACGTCCCACATTGAGCTAGCCCGGAGTTCCCTTCCTCGCTCCGGCTCCGCCAAAACCGCCAGGCGCTCCATCGCCCTCGACATCACTGCCAGGGTGGTCTCCATCGCCGACATCCTCTCCTCCAGAAACACCATCTTTTGCGGGCCTGGGGAAGGTGAACCTTCCTCTCCTCCGGTGCTATCTCCCCGCACCACTCCGCGCCTCTGGGTTACCCCATTTGGCTGGGCATAAGCGGTGGATGACGCCAGGGCCGCCAGCTGGTGGAACTCAGCGTCCGTCTCGGGAGTGGCCCTTTCCGACCTTCCTCCTCCGGCGCCCAAGAGCTCTTCATCCTCCACTTGCATGTTACACCTCACCGCTACAGCGGGATGGTGTCCGTATTCTTGGCTTAGTGTCAGCTCACCACAGCCGCTCCTGAATGAACACACGAGACTCTCTGTGGTATCACCAGGAACTTTTACTGTAGGAAACATGAACATCAGAAAAGCCAAGAATGGGAGGCTCCGGCCAACTCTCCTTTATATACCCTCCCCCTCATTTGAACAGTCTCTTCCCGCTCAGTAAAACCCCGCGCAAATTCCCCGCCAAGTCCATCAGCCGTTTCTCCTCCGAGTCCTGGGACGCAGGTGTCTTATCAATGTCAGTGACCCTGAAACTCAGAGCCACATCCAGGCTCTAGTAGCAGGGTTCTGACATGGTCAGTATGTACTTAAAAGCAATATTGTTTTTCGCTGCATAAAGAAAACACAGTCCTATGAAATAAGTTTGTTGAGAGCATTACATTATTTTGGGGTACCTGTACCATCACCCTCCATGCTGTAATGTGCAAGAGAGAATAAATCTTTTGTTCCCAACACTCATTGTAGTTTGGATGAATTATTACAAAACCAGGCATATGGTTTTCCAGGGAAACAAATATGTGAGAAATATAGCTATAAGAAGATGAGGAGAAGAGATTGCAAATAAGGTTTCCTCCCAGAATGAGCATAAGAAACTCCAGACAAGTTCTTTACACTTCTGCTCACCTGTCAGAAACTAAAGGTAATGAGGGTCTAAAGAAATCAGTTCAGCTGTTGACTGTTCTATGAAGTGTGATGCACTAAACTGGTGTTGCTGCTAGAAACACCTTGGTTTACAGGTAGGTACCTATGGCATTGAGATGAGTTTCTGTTATTCACTTGATTTGTCTTCTCATGGTGCAGTCCCATGAACATACCATGAATATATATCTCTTCATCCATGAGAGGGAGGGAAGCAAATCAGCACAACGGTATACCTTTTCCCTGGCAGATATCTTTCTGCCCCATGTCAAGAATATATCAGACAGACACAGGGTCTGCTTGACTTCTTTTCATAAATGCTAATACCATTACCGTAGGGCTCACAGGATGTACTGAAAATGTGCTAAGCTTATTTTACACAGAATGCCTAGCTTAATTATTCATGAAGAAAAAGACTCCACTGCTGCCAAAGATGTGGTGATGAAATAATCTGACAGAGGAGGAACCTTGACAGTCACTCTGCTGCCAGAAGATGCATCCCAATTCATGAATAATGAATTGGTTTAAAGAAACACAAGCAATTACGTTGTCGAAGGCTTTCATGGCCGGGATCACAAGGTTGTTGTATGTTTTCTGGGCTGTGTGGCCATGTTCTAGAAGTATTCTCTCCTGACGTTTCGCCCACATCTATGGCAGGCATCCTCAGAGGTTGTGAGGTATGGAGAAACTAAGCAAGGAAGGTTTATATATATCTGTGGGAAGTCCAAGGTGAGGGAAGAACTCTTGTCAGTTGGAGGCCAGCGTAAATGTTGGAGTTACTCACCCTAATTTGTATTGAATGGCTACATCTGCTAGCTACTTTCTGCCTGGGGGCATTCTTTGTTAACTGCCCCTAGTTCCCATGTCTCAGAGTGTTGCTTCTTATTTACTGTTCTGATTTTTGAGTTTTTTTAATACTGGTAGCCAGATTTTGTTCATTTTCATGGTTTCCTCCTTTCTGTTGAAGTTGTCTACATGTTTGTGAATTTCAATGGCTTCTCTGTGTAGTCTGACATGATAGCTGTTGGAGTGGTCAAGCATTTCTGTGTTCTCAAATAATATACTGTGTCCAGGTTGGTTCATTAGGTGCTCTGCTATGGCTGATTTCTCTGGTTGAGTTAGTCTGCAGTGCCTTTCATATTCTTTGACTCGTGTTTGCGCGCTGCGTTTGATGGTCCCTATGTAGACTTGTCCACAGCTGCATGGTATCCGGTAGACTCCTGCAGAGGAGAGAGGATCCCTCTTGTCTTTCGCTGACTGTAGCATTTGTTGGATTTTCTTTGTGGGTCTGTAGATGGTTTGTAGGTTGTGCTTCTTCATCAGTTTGCCTATGCGGTCAGTGGTTCCCTTGATGTATGGTAAGAACACCTTTCCTCTGGGTGGATCTTTGTCTTGACTCTCATGGCTTGTTCTTGGCCTTGCAGCTCTTCTGATGTCTGTGGTGGAGTATCCATTGGCCTGTAGAGCACAGTTTAGTCGGTTTAGTTCACCTTGGAGGAGGTGAGGTTCACAGATTCTTTGTGCACGGTCTGTCAGGGCTTTGATTGTGCTTCTTTTTTGACTTGGGTGATGGTTGGAGTTTTTATGAAGGTATCTATCTGTGTGTGTAGGTTTTCTGTAAACTGTGTGGCCCAATTGTTGATTGGGTTTGCGGATGACCAGAACATCTAGAAATGGCAATTTTCCTTCCTTTTCCTTTTCCATGGTGAATTGGATGTTTGGGTGGATGCTGTTAAGGTGGTCCAGGAACTTGCTGAGCTCTTCCTGTCCATGACTCCAAATGGTAAAGGTGTCATCAACGTATCTGAGCCATACAGTTGGCTTTTTTGGCGCTGTTTCTAGGGCTTGTTTTTCAAAGTGTTCCATATAGAAATTTGCTACTACTGGGCTGAGAGGGCTCCCCATGGCCACTCCATCTTTCTGTTCATAGAATCCATTGTCCCACTGAAAGTAGCTAGTGGTGAGACAATGGTGAAACAGGGCTGTGATGTCTTCTGGGAAGTTTTGTTTGATTAGTGTGAGGGTGTCAGCTACTGGGACCTTAGTAAATAGGGACACCACATCAAAGCTGATCAGGATGTCCTTGGTGCTTAGCTTGAGGTTGCTGATCTTTTCTATGAAGTGTGTTGAGTCCTTGATATAGTGCGCAGTGAGCCCAATATGGGTTTGTAGCTGTGTAGCCAGAAATTTTGCCAGGTTGTAAGTTGGCAATCCAATGGCACTCACAATGGGTCTGAGTGGGATGGAGTCCTTGTGGATTTTTGGGAGTCCGTAAAGCCTGGATGGGAGGGCTTCTGATTTGCATAGAAATGCTTGACCACTCCAACAGCTATCATGTCAGACTACACAGAGAAGCCATTGAAATTCACAAACATGTGGACAACTTCAACAGAAAGGAGGAAACCATGAAAATGAACAAAATCTGGCTACCAGTATTAAAAAACTCAAAAATCAGAACAGTAAATAAGAAGCAACACTCTGAGACATGGGAACTAGGGACAGTTAACAAAGAATGCCCCCAGGCAGAAAGTAGCTAGTAGATGTAGCCATTCAATGCAAATTAGGGTGATTAACTGCAACATCTACACTGGCCTCCAACTGACAAGTGTTCTTCCCTCACCCTGGACTTCCCACAGATATATATAAGCCTTCCTTGCTTAGTTTCTCCATACCTCACAACCTCTGAGGATGCCTGCCATAGATGTGGGCGAAACGTCAGGAGAGAATACTTCTAGAACATGGCCAAACAGCCCGGAAAACATACAACAACCCCACAAGCAATTACATTGTTAAGTTCTGTTTTGTCAGAAATAAAGAGGTGGGAGGAGAGAAAAAGGCATCATTGCGCCATGTGTCATGGTCTGCAACCTACTTTCCCTTAAAACACTTGTTTCTCCCTTTAACCCCCCCCCCCCCCGTTCCCTCCCTCTCCCCCCCCTCTCTCACACACACTTCCTCTTCTCTATGGCTACAGATGAGGCTCAATTGTTTTTTATTTAAAAATCTGGCAAATTGATTTCTGGAACATATTTCAACTGCTTCAGCACATCTTGAAAACATTTTTGTCAAAAGCTATGACTAATCTGCGGTGAATTAATGAAAAGAATAAGAAGTCCACATACATTCAATTGTCATGATTTAGACCCATGATCTCCCAATTTTTTTACCTGGAATGAAGTTCTATTGATAAATGCGACTTACCTCTGAGGAAACAGAACTTAGGATTTGGCACTAAATGTTCTCTAAGGCATGGACATCAATATATTATAATGGTTCGGATAAAACGTGGAACATATTTTAGTAATTGGCTATGATAATCACAAGAATATTTTCTACGATGGGAGAAAGAACACTCTTGTATATGATTTCAATTGATACACAGATTCTATATAAATGAATGTTTTTTTTTAAAAAAAAACTTCAGTACCCTTGCAATTGAATTATTCTCACTGTTGAAACCTGATATTATAATATGAGGTTATTAGTATTATTACTATTACTATTACTACTACTACTACTAATTCTGATATTTTATTCATTGGAAGACAAAGAACATTAGCATTATATATTAGAACTTCCAGGCAGGATCAGTTCTTATGGAAGGAAATGCCAAAACATCTCAGTTGAACAATTCCTTCCAATCTGTTTCTCACTTATAGTAAGATGCAGAAGTGCTTAAGAATCCAGAGAGCTAGGAACAACATCTCTTAATCAACCAATGGATTTAAGTATCATCTGTCTATATGAGTAATGATACTACTTGTTTCCTTGGGCTCATCTACACTTGCCAATTATACTGGGGCCAGTAAGAGCAGAAATACCCCAAACTGGCCCCAGAGGACATGGAATTATTCTGCCACTTTGTCTATGCCCTACAGCAGTGATGTGGAGCAGAGCCTTCATGCTCCAGCTGGACTGAAACCAATTAAGCTTGTCTGGATTGTGAGCATTACCTTTCCTGCCACTGTAACTGCTACAGATCGCAACAGAGCTTAGGAGAGCTCCTGGTCATCACAAGTGTCTTTGCTGACATCAGCAAGCCCACTCATGTAGCCAGGGAAGGGAGGGGATCCCCTTCTTTAGACCTGGTCATATGGCACCTTTGCTGATGTCAATAATGACACACTGCAATTTGTAGCATCTGCTGTTTAGATTCTTCCTGAAGTGTGGGGCTGCTCTGGATTTTTGGCAAAACACCTAATCATCTCCAAATTTCTTGCATACAGAGCTAAACTACTTCACTCATGTTACGCTCCTGAAGTCCCTGGATATCTATGGGCACCCTGAATTAACTTCTGGTCAATGTCAGGTTTGGGGCTTATACAGACAAACCTCTTTTCAGTGCTTTTGAACTCAGCCCTTAATGCAAGGTGGACCCAATGATCTTAAGGCAAATAACACTGCAAGCAGGGGGGCAGGGGGATCAAAAAGAGAAACAAAAACAATCAATACACACAGTTATCTTAACATAATCCTACATGACAAACATAATAATTTCTCAACTGTCATTTTAAAAGGGCAGGCTCCTTAATCTATCACAGTGTCTGGGGAACAGATTCTAAAACGTAAAGCAAGTTCCTCACTAAACACAATCACAAAGTTAGCCTTTCTAGGCAAGGCATTCCAGAGATGGGGAGGCAATGCCATGTTGAGAGAGTAAAAAGGTAAAGGTTTCCCCTGACGTTAAGTCCAGTCATGTCTGACTCTGGGGGTTGGTGCTCATCTCCATTTCTAAGCTGAAGAGCCAGCGTTGTCCGTAGACACCTCCAAGGTCATGTGGCCGGCATGACTGCATGGAGCGCCATTACCTTTCTGCCGGAGCGGTACCGATTGATCTACTCATGTTGGCATGTTTTTGAACTGCAAGGTTGGCAGAAGCTGGAGCTAATAGCGGGCGCTCAATCCGCTCCTGGAATTTGAAGAGAGTAGATAGCTCAATTTTGACAAAGTGATAGGCACTCAGTTGTGCCTCTTAAGGTGCTTCTATACAGAATATATAATCCATTTTGGAAGTCAGTTCAAAAGGAACCTATTTCTCTGCAGGTTGTTCAGATTGCCATGCTTGGAACCAGTTTGAGCCCAACAAAATCATTACATTTACCTTAGAACCAGGCGTCCAAACACTTTGCAGGTTTTTTCTATTTCTGTAGCAGTGTGTATCAGTGCACGAGACGCATATCTAGTGGGGGGGAAAGAGGAGCAGCTGAGGTAATCAATTCCCACTTCCAGGGGGTCAATTAACCCCCTGCTATCCAGCCATAGCCTTTGGGTGTTTTTCAGCAGCCCGTTTTAGTTTCTTTATTCTACTTCAGCAAGTGTCTACAATGCGCTTTGCATTTGCAGAGCCAAATTTGCCCTGGATCTGGTACACACTGTCATCTGCTATAGCACATTTTGGGGGGGGCTGAATCCAGACTTTCCTAGAACCTTTTAAAAATGTTATATCACCCTTGCATTGAAGCATGCACCAGCAGTGTATGTTTTGTGGCCAAGGTGGAGTTGTCAGCTTCAAACTGCATTATATGGTTAGTTTAGAAGTGTCTGCAATCTATTCAGGAATACGTTTACAGCATCTCCGTCCCATATTCATCTTTGCAACCCTAAATCCCCCACTTTCTACTAATTTGGCGGGGACAGTGGGGGGAGATTCTCAAAGCATAAACTCAAGAAAGAGGTGGGTTAATTTTTGGGAACAGGGATCAATAATAACCCTGTCACACTGCTATAGGCCACACTGCCATATTCAAAGCATGCAAGAGTTACATTACATCATTTCTGGAAATTCTGTCACACATTGGTGACAAACTGGCATAGGAGCCTCTATCACACAATGGTGTGCACAGCCCATTGCCACCTACCTGCAACAAACCTTCCCCTGCTATTGACAGACAAAATTCTCAATGGGTGCTGGTTGTGCTGCAGTACCAGGACTTACCTATGCCTGATTTGCTTATGTGCCATTATGTTGACATGGAAGTAATGTCAAGGAACAGATCTATTTGGTTCTCCCTACCTCCTCCACTCCCTCTCTCTTTAATTAAAGATTTTTATCTTATTTATTTAACTAAAAACTTCATGAACTGCAGAACTTTTGGAAGGCAACAGAAAATCCAGCCACAGGACCATGGAGTGGCAAAGTGTAATAGCTGTAGCATTACAAAGAGGTACAATAGCAAAGGTGGCCATCCCAGTAAGTTGCCAAGATGTGTGATTGCGTGAATGCTGCAGTATGGTAACATCATGCAATAAAGTCCTGTGTGTTATTTTGTTTAACTTTGAAACATGTGGAAGGGGCCCAAGGATAAGCAAAATATAAAATGCATTTCTGGCCATTTAGGGATCACCTTTGCAGGGACTAGGGAGAGAGAATCCGAAAATACAGTGCACCAAAGTTATCATCCATTGATACCAAAATCCTTGGATATTCAGAACCCATTATATACAATGGAATAGTAAATGGTGTTTCTTATATAAAATAGGGAGGTGGGGGGAATCAAGGTTTGCTTTCAGGAAAATTAAAAAAAACTTTTTCAAGTGATGGATGCAGAATCCATGGATAAAGAGGGCTGACTGCCTTGATAGGATGGGTGGGAATTGATGGAATGCATGGATTGATTGGTAGCTTCATGGTCTTTGCCCCTGACATAGTATCTGGAAAGGTAGATATTAATGGAGACATTCTTAGAGATTCATAGAATCCTAGAGTTGGAAGAGACCACATGGGACATCTAATCCAACCCCTTGCCATGCAAGAAAAGCACATTCAAAGTACCTTTATATAACCTAGTCCTATGCAGATTGGTCTTTAAAGATTAGCAGGTCGATTTAATCCCCAATAGAGAGTGTTAGCCAATGCAGATGGTCACACAACTGTTGTGAACAATATTCTCTTTATCTTTTGCTTTTCCAAAATATTTTTCCCTTTTAAATGACTTCATGAAAGATGTTTCATTAATGGAGAAGGTCTTTTTAATAACAAAGGAAAAACTCTGGGCATCCATTGTCAGATGTCAAAATGAATCTGTATGCGCTCATGAACCTACTGCTAAAAGTAATACTATTTATAGTATCTTTGCTCAGCTAATGCATTTCTATTATTCTTTCTTTTTATTTGTTCAACAAAGCATTGTTATATGAATGTATTGCTAATATGTGTGTCAACAATAAGGTTTTGAAACATTTGGAACATTTTGCAGAGTGAACAAAAAGTTACACTTGAATAGTATGTTTAATTTTCATTTCACTGCAAGTGAATTTTACTTAGTACACTATATGTAGTTTTAAAATTAACTATATTAGAAATATAAAAGTCCTTGCTTAAGATCAACGGAGAAATTAAAGTGTGATAGTTGAGTATCCAAACAGCCCAAAGTAGATCTTTTCTTTTTAAGAAATTTGCTTTAGCTCCCTAAATGTTAAGGAATTAATAGAAAGTTCAAGAATTTGTTCCTAATAATTTTTGCTGTATATTTGTGTGTTGGGATAAGACTCAAGGAGACCAGAATTTGAATCTCTGCTCAGGCATGGAAACTTAATGGGTGGCCTTGGGTCACTCTGGCTCAGCCTCAGAGGAAGGCAATGGTGCACTATTCTCAAAAGATGTTGTTGAGAAAACTCTGTGATAGGTTTGACTTAAGATCATTATGATTTGGAAATCACTTATCGGCACACAACAAGAGCAACAACCCTTTTACAATAACCTTGGGCGATTCTGTCTCTAAGTGTATATATCTGGGTAAGGTTATAGGCCAGAGGCCAGAATTAGATTGGTGCTCTAGTTGTAGTACGTTTTCAGTATCGTCTAGTGATGCCAAGAGAAGATGGACAAAAATCTACTGGCTCCGAGCAGCCAATTCCTTTAAAGCTTGACTTTCTTCATGGCTGCAGTACCCGCAATCTTTGTCCCCCTGACACTTTGCCTATGTTAGTTATACCAGTTATTTATTTATTTATTGTGTCAGAAGTGAATTGAGAATAGAGTTATAATGAATAGAAAAACCACAAAGTTAAATTTCCTTGACCAGAAGCTGGCCACTTGGAGTGCCTCTGGTGTCACAGTAAGAAGGTCCTCCATTGTGCATGTGGCAGGGCCCAGACTGCATTGTAATAAATGGTTTGTGGTTTGCCCTTCTCCACATTCGCATGTCATGGACACCACTTTGTAGCCCCATTTCTGAAGGTTAGATCTGCATCTCGTGGTGCCATAGCATAGTTTGTTCAGCACCTTCCAAGTTGGCCAGTCTTCTGGGTGTCCAGGAGGGAGTTTCTCATCTGGTATCAGCCACTGATTGTGGGTTCAGGTTTTAACCTGCCACTTTTGGACTTTCACTTGCTGAGGTGTTCCTGCTAATATTTCTGTAGAATCTAGAAAGCTATTTCTTTATTTAAGGCATTGGCTTGCTGGCTGTTATCTGAACAGAGGATGGGCCGGATATGCTATACCAATATTGTGCTTTAACAAGATTCTGCCAAGAATATTTTTGTAATAAGATAAGAAGGACCTAATTAAGGAGTTAAAAGGTCCTGTATGCAGTGCAAGTTCCTAATTCCCCCCACCACCCACAAACGTATAGCAGTTCTCTGTTCTAGAACTCATCATCTTCCATGATTTTTCCACTTTGAATGCATATAATAATAATAATAATAATAATAATAACAACAACAACAACAACTTTATTTTTGTATGCCACCACCATCTTCCCGAGGAGACTCAGAGCGGCTCACATGGGGACAAGCCCAATCAAATCACATTTACATCATAAAATCAACAGTTAAAACAACGAGCATCATACTAAAAGCAAGTTTAACAAACCATAGTTTAAAATAACATAATTATAAAAGCATAACATATTAACAATTATTCACAAGCCTTTAAAAGGTCCAGTATAAGACATGAATGGGTAGTTATCAAACTCATTTCAAGTTAGAACTGATAAAAAGATGTAAATATCAGAGTAGAAATATACATGTGATATGAAAACACAAGGTAGGGAAAATTATCCTGAGATGGAAATCATCTGTAAGGTGGCAGGGCGGATTTCAATGTGAGTAAGGGCCAGGTTATAAAGGATTTGTCTAATTGAATGCACAACAGAACATTCATGTTTTTAACTGCTTACGAAAGGCAGTGAGGGTCGGAGCTAACCTTATCTCCCTGGGGAGGGAATTCCAGAGCCGGGGAGCCACCGCAGAGTAGGCCTTCTCCCGTGTCCCCACCAACCGCATTTGTGAAGGGGGAGGAAGTGAGAGAAGAGCCTCTCCAGAAGATCTTAGAGATCGCACAGGTTGGTAGGGAAAGATGTGGTCACGAAGATAGGACGGTCCCGAACCATTTAGGGCTTTATAGCTAAGAACCTTCACCTTGAATTGGGACTGGAAACTTAATGGCAGCCAGTGGAGCTGTTTAAACAGTGGAGTTGACCTCTCCCTGTATTACATAGACAATACCCACTAATATTAAAATCTCTGCTTGCAAAAGCTAAAGTGCATTGACTTCATGTGAACTTACTTTGGGACACATGTAAATAATACTTGTGTACTTGTTAAACTATATTGTTGTTGACCTGGAACATATCTGATGATCAGTATGGTTGCATCCTCTTCCTCCAATTTCCTCCAGAATCTTATATACAGTATCCATTGGTGTCCATGAGGATTTGGTTCTAGGATAAAAATCTGTGGATGCTCAGGTCCCATTGTGCAGAATGGCATAGTGAAAGGGTATTTCTTCTTTCAAAAGGCAAAATTAAAAATTGCTGTTCAGAACTTTCTTTTGAATATTTTCACCAATTCGTGGATATGGAATCCATGGACATGGAGGACCAACTGTAATCCTCCACTTCTCTTCTTCCTCCATTTTTTTTCCTTCTCACCTGCAAAATCATTTTTTTAAAGAAAATGATACAACTAAAAGTGAATGGGATAGTCTGTACTTACATAATGTTGGATGAGCAATATAAGATGCAATTCAGGAGTTAAGAGAAATGTTTACATTTTTATCAGCATGCAGGTAATTTGGTAGTTAAATGTGAAAAATACTGTAATATTCAGTATTCATAGGCATACACAATGTTCATTCACAAAAGCGTAATAGCAATAAAAATAATAGAATACAATAGATTAATTATTTAGTAATGTGTTGTCGAAGGCTTTCATGGCCAGGATCGCAGGGTTGTTGTGTGTTTTCCAGGCTGTATGGCCATGTTCCAGAAGTATGCTCTCCTGACGTTTCGCCCACATCTATGACAGGCATCCTCATATACCTCACAACCTCTGAGATGCCTGCCATAGATGTGGGCGAAACATCAGGAGAGAATACTTCTAGAACATGGCCATACAGCCTGGAAAAAACACAACAATCCTATTTATTAATGGCTATCAGAATTTCAAATTAAAAACTTGGAATATCCAGAATTCATTAAATCAGTGCAAACATCATCGTTGCTCTTATATTTCAGTGGTAATTAAAGATGATATAAAATGAAACCTTATCCTTTATAAACCAGTAAACTAAGCAGAGTGCATGCTGTATCCATTTTTATGTATTCTATTTATAAGGGGAGGGGGGTGCCAAACATATCTTATATTCGGTCAAGCATTTTTTTAAAAAAAAATGAAATTAGAAAATAGTTTAGTTTCATATCATCTTCAATGCTGTTATTCAAAAAGAACAAACATTGTCAATTTTTGCTGAATATTTTTTTGTACTGTAGACCTTTTCTTGCTTATGGGACATGCCAGCTTTGACAAGATGAAACTCTTCCAGAGTCTCTTCAACCTTCTGATAGGGGACATAGCATTCATTACTTCCACAAATGAGCAATTAATATTTTATCTGCAATTAACAGGTTAATTGTTCTCTCTAAATCAGCCTCCTGAACAGGTCCATGCAAACATCTCAACAGGGTAATGTTCAAGGACCTTAGGGCCTATAATTTACACTATTTAGTACAATGCAAATGTTCTAAAGCACACTGCCAAAATACCTATATCAGAGCTAAATGCACCTTTTCAAATCACTGTCAGAAATTATTTTCAATACAGTTTTAAGTACTTTTGATAAGTACACTTTTTGAGCTTGAGACAATTAGTTTAATGGATACATTTTTCTGAATACCACATACTGCTGCAGCATAAGTACCCCTTAAATCTTTTCCCCCGTTTTTAAAAGAAATTTTAAAACATTCAAGTACGTTTTAAAATGGGCATGTAAAACATTATGGAACTGAGTGTGAAGCAGATATGGTTATAAAAAAGGGGATGGATGAAGATGTTTTTGATGCAGACATCCCTAATCCAAAGTTAGTAGTGTGTGTCCCAACAGACAGCGGTTCTCCAAGTTTTCCCAAAGGATTTCTCCCTGTTCGGAAGTGCTGAGTATGGAACCTGGAATCTTCTGCATGCAAGATATGAGCTCCACCACTGCACTCTGGTTCTTCTCAAATAAATCCATATCAAATTTGCAACATCATTATAGATGAAGGAAATCATCCAAGTGCTTTCAAAATTATGCCCGCCGCAGTCCATTACATAAACCTTCTCCCCAATGCTAGGAAGATTACTCCATTCCCAGGGCAATCCTGAAAAAAATTAGTTCAGGATGCATTTATATCAGTTGTTTAATTTAGGACAAGACTGAGGTCCTATCTACACTGCCATATAGTCCAGCTTCTGATCCCAGATTATCTGCTTTGAACTGGATTATATGGCAGTGTAGACCCATATAATCCACTTCAAAGCAAATAATCTGAAATCAGATAACTAGATTATATGGCAGTGTGGATCCAGCCTGAGAATCAACCATGATAGTAGCCAAACCCACTGAGAGTTTGTGTCCAGCAGGCCAACTGGGCCAAGATCCATCAGCTCTGCTGGGTGATCCTCTTTAACATATGTCACCATCACCACCCTTTAATGGCCACAGAGCTGCCGTAAGCACCTGATAGTTGTCTGTTATATTATTGCGATCATAATGAGGTTTCCATGAGATTAGTGCTTGATTGTGTGGGTGCTCCATTGTGACCTCAGCAGACACGACTGCAATGGACATGGCTTCAACGGCCAGGCTCTGTGGCTGGTGCAGAGCATCCCTTTCCTTCACTGATCAGCAAAAGAAAAGGGTGATAGCAGGGGTGTGTGTGAGGACAAAAGGATTGCCCTGAAATGGGCCAGATCCAACTGCCCAGATGGCTGCAAATCCCATAGATACTCCAGAATTTCCTACAAACTCTGAAGTATCCCTGACTTTGGTTAGTATGGAAAGTCAGGTTAAGAGCAAAAATCCTTAGATCAATGGTTCTCAACCTGTGAGTCCCCAGGTGTTTTGGCCTACTACTCCCAGAAATCCCAGCAAGTTTACCAGCTGTTAGGATTGCTGGGAGTTGAAGGCCAAAACATCTGGGGAACCACAGGGTGCGAACCACTGCCTTAGATACTGGAAGTCACTGTGCCAAATTCAGGGTGAGCGTGAGTTTGTTGTTTTTTTATTACTTGTAGAGACAAGCCCTTATAAAACTGAAAATGAACACAAAAGAGAAATTCTGGAAGTACACACACACACACATATTGAATGAACAAAATTGTAATTGGACTACTGCATTTATTACATGAATGAAAAGCTAATTTAGAAAAGCAGTCTACTGTGATTTGAACACACTGAAGAGGGTGTTTTAAAAAAATAATAATCAACCAGCACCAAGGTGTACATATTAAATAAGTTGTACATAGTAGAAGGACCACATAGCTGTGCGTCTTGAGATTATTTGCGTTTTAAACTTCATATTACAGTTGAAATTTGCAAGCTGGGGAAAAAAACAAAGGTAAAAACTGCATCCAGAAATAGCTGATGCAGAACAACAAAATGTAAGAGAGGAAGCAAACAGAGGAGAAATGTCTGGGGTGAAGAAACAGATTTGGAGATAGAAAGACAAATCTTTATTATCTTACAACCCAATATTGTGGTTCTCCATTATTTACAGAGATGTGCAATTTGGCCAAAAGGCATGTCATATGGGGTCTATTGTTGGCTGACCTCTCATTCTTTTTACTGGGAAGTTACTCAAATGGGGAGGGGCGTTTCCGTTTTCATTTGGCAAAGATTTGGCCCATTGGATACCATGGGAGACTTTAAAAGCTCAACTCTCAGTCATTTTAAGGCCTATTTGCATGAAACCTACCTCAGTTTTAGACCCCCATTGACAACTACAGACCTGCAAAGTTTAAGAACAATTCACCAATCTATTGATTTTAAAGAATTATTTTAAGTTTTAACCATAACATTTTTTAAAATAAAACAAACTGCAATAGAGGGTTCTGGGAACTGTATTCGTTGGTTGTGTCCATTCTCAGCTAGTCACAGCACGGATACCACCAGGCTTTTTATTGGCTGAGAAACAGAAGGAGAGGAACAAAGCTTCAGCTCTCATTGCTAGAAGCTTTTTGTTAATTATATAGTGATCTCTGCTCCCGGGATCTTATGTAAACGGGGTACGGGGAAAGCAGATGCCTTCAAGATATATTTGATACAAATTTATACATTTAAGCATTGATACAGTACACAAGCAATACAAATGATACAAAAAGTATCATTTTTATACATTTATTATAGGGTTTAGAGGTTAGAGGTTAAGGTTCAGCTGCTGCTGGGTCCTACTGGAACCTCCAGCGGCTTTGTCATTTTGAAACTTTGAAACTGTGGAAAATGTATTAAAAATAAAGAAAAAATGTCTTGCTTTAAGTTTCCTTTTGTTCATAAAACCTTTGGGGAGGGAGGTGACGTAGCTCAACAACAGAGGTACCTGCACTCTTTGGCAGAGAATGTTAAAGACTTTGTAAAACTATAGCTTCCATGATTCTATAGATGCATCCCATTTATGAATGTGTGCTTATGACCCGCAGTGTGAGAGGTTTCAGAGCATCAGAGGCTGTGGTTATTGCATGATTACTTCAGTCTTTATCTGGGGGCATGAGATTGGCATTCATTCAGTCCCATTGCCTTTATACCCCTAAAGCCCACCCTAATGCAGGACTTTAAACACAAAACAAAACAGGGCTTTTAGTCATGATCTTAAAACTGGGTGATTTGTCAGTTCATCCCTGGTAAAATTCAGCTTCATCATGTGCATTCAAGTGTTTTCCTTCCTATGCCTTAATAATAATACCCATTCACTTCTTAATAATGATATTCATCTGTAAACGGGAGTGTTGGATGTATGTTGCAAGCTGCTCTGAGTCCCTTTGGAAGATGGGGTGGGATATAAAGCTTCATTCATTTATTCATGTCATTTCACGGGGCTTGTAAAACTTAGGATAATCACACATTTCTGTCTGCCATAGATTTGACACTTCTTCAATCCCCTGTAAAATGCAACTTTGTCTTCTGGGTGAACTCTCTGTGCAGCTCTAACCAACACACATCCTTGGCCATTTTCCTAGAAATTACAACTGTGTTTGTGTTAGGGAAAAGCACTGAAATTTTCTTTCTAACATTGCATTGAATGTTTTTGTATTTCATCCAAAAAGATCCAAGTTCCAATCCAGATAAAACCAGTTATTTTCCAAATAATTTGCATCCCCAATACTTGATGATACATTTCATTCACAAGGTGGAATGATTAAAAAGGCCAAGGATATTTGAAATTAAATATAAATAGCTTCATACTTTTAATTTTTCAGTTTTTAATGAAGCTGCATTGAGCTCCCTAAGAATAAGTGAACAAATGAATGAAATTTTATCCAGTTTAGAAAATGGTATTTTTAACATGGTTCTTAATTTACTTAATGATTATTCTTTTTATAGACTGGGCTACCAAATTGTCTTCATTACTATGGATCAAATGACTTCCTAGTACATAAAGACTAATTGCATTCAATTATGCAATTAAGTTATTATGCAATTATGGTTGTAATATGAATATTGCAATAATTGTTATTAGTAGATGTGGAATTTAGCTTCGAAGAAGAGTTAATGTTAATGTATGGAACTGTTGCGTTAAGAGAGCAAAATAGAGAAAGTATTAGTGTTGCGTTGAAACAGCTCGTTAGAGCAGAAGCAGTATGCTAGTAAAAGTTTGCTTTAGTTTGTTTTTAAAAATTAAATATTAATCCCTCAATTTGCATATTTGTGGAGAGGAAAAAGCAATCAATGGTATGTTCCATATTACAAAAGGAATAAACTTCCCAGAGAAACAGTAACTATTCTGCCAGAGACTACAGGAAGGAATATGCTTAAAATGCAGACTGAGACCATGAATGCAAATCTTTGCTTATTTCATTGCAGCACTGGAAAAAAATATTAAAACTTAAAAGTTTTCTCTGCACTGGACACGATTATTAGAACATTGTGCCTTCCCTTATATGTATTTTCTTTTTATCTGAAATTTTATGAGCTTTGTCGAAGACTTTCATGGCTGGAATCACTGGAGTGTTGTGTGGTTTCCTGGTTGTATAGCTGTATTCTAGCAGCATTTTCTCCTGATGTTTCTCCGGCATCTATGGCTGGCATCTTCAGAGGATCTGATAGTGGTAAAGCAAGAGTATATATACCTGTGAAATGTCCAGGGTAGGAGGAAGAACCAGCGTCTATTAACCAAGTGTGAAGGGTACAATTAGCAAGCCTGATTTGCAAGTGTTTGAGTGGGATCCATCCATAAGCATGTGAGTAACTGAGGGTGCTTCCAGACAGCACAAAAATGTGGATTTTAAATGGAAGACAAAAAAATCCCAGGACCTGAGCACATGTTCCCACAGACTTGTGGGTCCTGGGATTTCTTCCCCGGTGTTTTCACGGGCTTCCTCTGCATTGGAACAAGATGGAGGGATGATGGGGAACATCTGGTGGAAAGGAGCCCCCGGTGGTATAGTGGATTAAAGCCTTGTGACTTGAAGGTTGGGTTGTTGATCTGAAAGCTGCCAGGTTCAAATCCCACCCAGGCGCTGATGAGCTCCTTCTATCAGCTCCAGCTCCATGCGGGGACATGTGAGAAGCCTCCCACAAGGATGATAAAAACACCAAACATCCAGGTGTCCCCTGGGCAACGTCCTTGCAGACGGCCAATTCTCTCACACCAGAAGTGACTTGCAGTTTCTCAAGTTGCTCCTGACACACAAAAATAAATCTGGTGGAAAGGTTTTTGTTTTTTAAATCACTCAATTATGCCCTGGACCATATATGTGCATATGCAAATATCTTAATATAAATACAAGCAGATTTGCATGTGCGTATATGAGGTTCAGCACATAATAGAGGGAATTTTAAAAAAACTTCAGCCGGATTTCTTTCTTCCCCCAATTGTTTGTTCATACTCCGATAAATATTATAACGTTCAAAATAAACAGTTTCAGAAAGTTCTAATTGCTCTCCATTTGTGCTTCCTTTAAATCAACTGTGTGAGTGTTTCACAGTCTTATCATCAGATCAGCTGTTTCGGGCTTTTAAAAAATGGACATGTGCTGGAGCAGTCTCCACAAAAGGGAAAGAAGGAAATCACATGATTTTGGTGAGTGCAGGAATATACAGTGATGCGAATATGGACATTTTCCATCTAGAATTGGGATGAAAGGGGAACTTTTTACCCCGTGTTTCCCATCCATTGCAGTGAATCAGTGTGGATTTACCACTATTGTCATATTGTCCCCCCCCCCCCCTCTTTAGCTTGGAAAATCCCATGTTTTAGGTGCTGTGTAAATGCCTGGAGTCATCCTTTGTCTGGGTGGTGTTCACTGGCCCTTTATGAGCTTTTTTTCACCACAAAAATATTTTGTGTAACCCTCCACACCATTGCATGTTGTGTAAAAACCTAAGAGCAAATAAGAGATTATTCTGACTCAATAGCTTGGCTGCAAGTGTGAGGCTGTGGGAGTGCCTGTAGCTGTCTCCATTTAACCAGTACTTACACCAGATATATGTTGTCAGACAGTGTCAACTCAACTGTAGAGACACAAACAAGTTTCCAGGTACATTAATCTGGGTAAATCTTGTTAAACATCCCACAACAGTCGGTGAAAAAAAAATGATAATTTCCGTGGAGCTGGGCAGCCATGTTTACAGGCCAGAGAGAGAAGGGAGGAGCTATTGCATCATAACTAGGGGTACAGAAAGCCAAGAGGGCCAAACTAGAAAGCAAACACAGGATGGCAGATGCATAGACCATGCCCTGGGGCATGACAGAGATAATATATCAGACAAAAGCCAGGATAAAAAATAAGTTTAAATTAAATAAAAAGAAAAATAAATTCAATATTTTAGTTTCTTGTGAAAAAAGAATCTCAAAGCTAGTACAAAGCTAGTTCAATGTGCTGTCTCAGTGTGTTAAGACACCCATTATAGTAAAGAAAAATAATGAGAAAAACTGTTGATCTAGTTAAGATTAATTCAAGGAACATTTGAATTACCAATTGATAAACAAAAAGAGTTCCACTGAGTGCATCCCAGATTTTGTTCCTTAAAAAAAATGTCCATGTACATTTTGTTCATCCCAGAATATTTTATATCACCTCCTAGTATGATCAGAGACATTTTATACCAGCTCCTCAGATCAGTTTATTTTAACTCAGTTTAAAATAGAAAAGAACAGAAACACGTTTTGTAACTTCAATTAGTCTGGATGCACCTATAGTCTCTGAAGCTTGATCATGAACTTTGCTATTTCTCCCCCTTCAAAAAGTTTCCAGCATTGAGAGACAAAAGGATAGAGAGTTGTTGTTGTTGTTGTTGTGTGCCTTCAAATTGTTTCCAGTTTATTGAAAACCTAAGCAAAACTCTCATGGATTTTTCTGGTGCTAAGTATATGTCACTCACCCAAGGTCACCCAAGGGTTTTACATAGTAAAGCAGGGAATCAAACCCTGCTCTCCAGAGTTGTCCAATGATCAAACCACTAAACTACACTGACTCTCATATTGATAGATGATGATCATCATCATCATCTTTATTTATATCCCGCCCCCTCTAAGTGAAATCTATTATCATTTACAGTATAAATCTGTAACTGCACTTCTGGTCATGTGTTTTACACCTACTCTGGCTCATGTCATATCCCTAAACATAGCAGTGACAAGTACATGCTCAGGTCCCAAACTCCTATTTAAAGTAATGTCATCAGAGACCCCGTCTTCACTACACAGTGTAGAAGCCTATAAAACTGTCTACATTGAACTGCATTATTTAAGTCTACACTGGCCATATAATGCATTATGAAACTGCATTTTTTGGCAGTAGCGATGGAGCCTAAGTGCTACTGAACATGAAAGAACTTACTGTGGTGTAGGTATGTTTAGGACTGTATTTTAATCTGAATAGTTTGGATCTATATGGCTTAGGGAGAGTAATTGTGATGTACAGTAGACTCTCACTTATCCAAGCTAAACGGGCCGGCAGAAGCTTGGATAAGCGAATATCTTGGATAACAAGGAGGGATTAAGGAAAAGCCTATTAAACATCAAATTAGGTTATGATTTTACAAATTTAGCACCAAAATATCATAATATATTGAAAACATTGGCTACAAAAATGGCTTGGATTATCCAGAGGCTTGGATAAGCGAGGCTTGGATTAGTGAGACTCTACTGTAATGATTTGAATGTTGGACAATGACAAAGTTAAATTCCCTACCTTGGATGAATTACATCCTATCAGCATCAGAAAAACCCATGAGGTCACAATAAATAGGAAATATTGTATTGTTGTTTATATGCAGCACTTGGAGTGCTTCTGTGAGCTGCCCCAAGTCTCTTCGGGGAGATGATGGTGGGGTACAAATAAAGGTTTATTATTGTTTATTATTATTAAATACCTTGAAGACACATAATACTTAGAGATAAGGCTTTTTAATTGTTAGAATGTATCTATTGGAATAAGTTTGTAAGAAAGTTTTCAGGTATAGAGATCAAGGATCAAAGTCATAGGAATGAGGAAGATTTAGACAGAAATATGATACCAGAACATTGCTAACTGCTATGGATAAAAAAACGTAATCTTTATAATGGAATACTGAATACTAATGGAAGAAAGATCAATAAAAGAGCCCAAACCAGCCATTCCTTTGAGTTACTCTTTGAAGTCTGTTTTCTAAGCAGCTGACATCTATAATTGATACTGGGTAACCTTGAAGTTTATACTTTCATTGTGTTGTGAATGTTTTACTATGAATATAAATATTACTGAAAGTGCAGAACGAGGTAAACAAAGTTTTGCATACAATAGGGATGGGGAGTGTTGGTCCTTCATATATCATTTGACTGTAATTCCCATCAGCTACCATAGCCAAATTGGGTTTTCCAGCAACATTTAGAGGGTCCCTCATCTAGAGGGCCTGTAGAATCAGCTTCCTTTACATCACCACCCATCTATGAGATAGGACCTCTTCATAATGGGTTTTTTTGCTCCGTTTTTACATTTGTCAATAGGGCCTTGATGGGACCTGCCAAGCACCACCCACATTCCTCCCAAAGTGGAAGGGAAGCGTCACAAATGCTTCCTCCTCCACCAGGGAGAAGAAAGTGTTTTTCAGGTAGCTCCATTGGAACTACCTGCATTTTCCTTCTATTTCCCCATATGATGCATGTTGCTGCTCTTTCTCCTATATGATGGGGGAAGGAGGGAGGATGCCCAGGGCAATTGCCTGAGAAATGGACGGGGAGGGACGTGTGAAGAGGTCCCTTCTCTAGGGAGTGGGAAAATGCATGAGAATTAGGGGCCACATGGAGTTTTTCATATCTTTATGATGATTCTGTAACAGCACTACATTAATGCCACGCTTATACATACAGTGGATCCTTGGTGTTTGCTTCCAAGACAACTCATGGATACTAAAATCCATTAATACATAACTCCCATGATTATATACTATGGCAGAGTTAGGTGGCGTCCTTTATACAAAATGGCGGAAACAAAGGGTTTTTTTCTGGATTTTCTTGGGGTTATTTGGGGGGGGGGAATACATCTGTGGATGCAGAATTTATGGATAGAGAGGCCACCTGTACTGTCAAAGACATTTAAGGAATTTTGAATTTGCAATTACTTTTATACACAAAGCTAATAAATGGCTTCCAGGTATTATCAAATACAGGCAGGGCAGTCTCCCAAGTTATGAACAAGACAGGTTCTGTAGGTTTGTTCTAAAGTTGAATTTGTAAGTCAGAATAGGTACATTTTTTCAGTGTAACTCCAGCCACACACACACAAGCTTTGGATAGCGTAGAGAAGAGTTAACACCCCTATGGGGTTTGTTTTCCTGACTGCGCACCAGTTCAGAAGATTTCACATGTTTCTGTTCCTGTGATAATTGGATTTTGAAAAATTTGACTTGTTGTGGAAACAAAGATTGGTGATAAAACTTCAGTTGAGACACCCTTTCCCCATGATAACTCTTCCAGTAGTGTATTTCCTTTCTGTGGGGGAAATTTCTCTCAATTACTGTTGTCTCACCCGCGTTTGTAACTATGAGTTGTTTGTAAATCAGATGTTTGTAACTTGTGGACTGGGTGTAGATCTTATTTGTCCTTTTGGTAATTTTAATTTAAAGATTAACTTTTCCAATAGAGCTATAGCCCATATCTTATTCAGGTAAGTTAAAGGTTTCCCCTGACGTTAAGTCCAGTCATGTCTGACTCTGGGGGTTGGTGCTCATTTCCATTTGTAAGCCAAAGAGCCGGCGTTGTCCGTAGACACCTCCAAGGTCATGTGGCCGGCATGGCTGCATGGAGCACCATTACCTTCCCGCCGGAGCGGTACCTATTGATCTACTCACATTGGCATGTTTTCGAACTGCTAGGTTGGCAGAAGCTGGAGCTAACAACGGGCGCTGACTCCACTCCCGGGATTTGAACCTGCCACCTTTTGGTCTGCAAGTTTAGCAGCTCAGTGCTTTAACACACTTTGCCACCGGGGTTCGTTATATCTTATTTAACCATTTCTTTATTGATAAATTCTCTAGTTTCCTCCAGGTTCTGACTATTTTGATTCTTGCAGCATATAACATGAGCAATATAAGATTTGCATTTACCACCAAATGACCAAGAAAGATTGTGGATGAACAATTAGAAAATATATTATAATAATGATGTGCAATGGATGAAATTAGAATAAGTAGAAGTAATAGAACTGACAACGCTGTATTTTTATAATGCGGTATGAATGATGTTGTTGGGGTGGGGGCTTATATAGATCTGGGAATATGTGTATCTTTGTGGACAAAGAACGCGAGTCCTAACAAGTATGGAAGGACCAAGAACCAGGGATGTTGCACTGGGGACACAATGAGGGCATCACCAGTCCCAATAGGCTTTCACCTCAGAAATGTCCCTTTCATCTCCAAATTTCTAGCACTGCAGAGAGGGACACATTTAAAATCATTCAAACCTAGAACTTGAAGATATTTGCTATCTTCACATTATCTTGGTAACTTTGCTGGTCCTTTTCTTTGGATACATAAAATGTATTTCTAAAAGTTCAAATTGTATTACAATGCTGGAAATTTGGAGAGAAAAGGAACAAAAAATTGGGAAGGATACTTATTTGGGGGCAATATTCTCCTTTTGCCCCCTGCATGAGCCAGTGTTATGTACTGGTTTGAGTGCTGGGCTAGGACTACATTTTAACCAGCTCTTAATTTTTTGCTGAAAGTTTATTTCTGTATGTTACTGTGTTTACAATATTTGTGCCATGGTTACTCATATTACTCATAGTACTCTTAGTTAAACTCAATGTGCTTCTAACCCAAGTCAAATTCTTCTTCCATATTTTGCCACTGCTCCCTCTCTTCTCTTCCTGCACACTTTGGCATTGCCAAGTTACGGGTTTGCAATCATGCATTAATTTTGTGCAACATTTTAGCAATTTACTGTGCCCCCAGAGTAATGTATCTACCCAGCATATTATGTAAATGTGCTTCTTGACAATATGTCAGTGCATGTATATCTCTTTAGTCTATTTTTTTAAAAAAAAATATTGAAAAAAGCAGTGAAGGAAATGTAATGCCTACATTAATGCTATAATTTTTTTTCCTGATTTCAGGGAATGAAATCTTGGTAATACCATCTTTATGGTCTTTTAAAATTATTAATGAAACTGTGCATATGTAGTGATATCTTTTTTAGTTTATGTCCTAAGTGTGATTTGTTGTCTTATCACTGATGAAGCATTCAAAGTCCATGCCATATCATTGAGGGCCCTTCCACACAGCCATATAACCCAATATATCAAAGCGGATAATCAACAATATCTGTTTTGAACTGGATTACCTGAGTCCACACTGCCATATAATCCAGTTAAATGTCAATGTTATACAGCTGTGTGGAAGGGGCCTTAAAGGGCATAAAATAACCCTTCTGTGTCTCTTCATTTTCTTACCTTATGTATGGGCTGCACTAGCCAGGAATTACTGCTTCTTTGTTATGCTAATCTCCTCTGCAATAAGAGCTCCTCTCCTCCTTTACACAGTACTGGTGGATTTTGCATGAAACCTAGAAAGAGTTGGGGAGGATGTCTCAGGCTAATTCTAAAAAATTTCAAGAGTGTCAGAAGTCTTTTGGGGAGGTGTAAATGTCATTTGGATCGAGACTGAAAACTTTCAGGAGCATTCTGTCATATATATTTACAGGAAAGGCAATTCATTTGCTACAGAGAGAAAAGAAAGATTCAAAAAAGCCAGTGACCTATTGAATACAGGAAAATATAAATTTATTTCTGATGTATAGTCTGAAAACTGAGGTTAGACTCAATGAATGATTTGTGCTTTTTAAAAGGAAACACAGCCTGACAATTTCTACCCTGAAGGAAATGTGTTATCCTAATAATCTTCCAGGTTTACTAGTATTAACATTCTTTTTTAATGCCATTTTGTAGACACTAGTCAGTCACATTCCACATCTTGGTACTGTTCTGTTATCCAGGCAGACTCCAAAAAGGGGCTTGGACAGGGAAGGACAATCCATTTTAAGGAGCGGGGGGTTGCTGGTTATCCCCCCCCCTTCCCATGTCATAAGTAATTGTTGTTTTGATGATGGCAACAAAGGTGTGTGTGTGTGTGTGGGGGGGGGTTAATCACAGGAAAACGGGGATGTGGTTTTACTCCTTCAACCACTCCTAGTAAAATGAACTATCCTTCTCTTTCTATTCCCCCTTTTGGCCTTCCCCTGGATAACAGAATAGTACCAACATCTCTATGTTAACTTGTTTTTTCTCTAAAGTTTTTTGTGTTTTTTTCTGTTAGCTTTTGATTTATAAGATATTATGTGAGTCATAAATAATTATACTCTTTGTGTCATTGTGTATAGGTGACACATACATTTTGCTTTGTTCACTTCTGTTTTAGAATATAGTTATTCTATGTCGTGAATCCTTCCCTTTTTTTGTTCAAATGGATATTATATCTATAAGACACAAATGGCATATTGTTGTTTTGGTCAATTGAAGATATGATGTTAATTCTTCTTGATGATCCATACTGCTTTTTTCAGTAAGACAGGCAATCTTTCTATTACAGTTCCTTCGCTTTGTTCCAGGTTTTGAAATATTTGTTTTTGCCTTATCTCCTTCAGTGTAAACAAGTATCTCCGAGCAGCAGGTGTTTTAGGCAATACAATGATAGTCTGCAAAAGCAAATATTACAAAACTTGACATGTCTATAATAAAAATGCCATCTAAATTCTGACAGATCATTGTACTTTTTTCACAAGGCATTCTGTATAGGACAGTAGAGAATGTTCCATTGGAGAACTGCAAAGTCACAAGCAATATTATCTCCTTAACAGAAAAAGGATAAAATAGATAGTGTGGTGTAATGGTTTAAGTGCTGGAATAGAACTCAAGGGTTTGGTTCCCCACTCAGTCATGGAAATCCAAGGTAACATTGAGCAAGTCAAACTCTTTCTCAGTCTTAGAGCAAATAAACACTAAATCATAATCTGGGTCTGATTTGTCATGTCCAATGCCAGATTGTCCCTGGGTATGATCCATGCAGGGACTCCCACAGCTCCTATGGAGGTGGGAGGGAATCCAAACTACTCTGCAGAGCTGAACACTCTGTTACCCTCCCACCCCCCATTTTGTGGTGGTTTCAAGTCATGACATGGCTTTTTCCTGTCCACCAGCACATGCTGTCATATTAGCCAGGGTGACAGGTGCTGAGAAGGAGATAAGAAGAACCCCCCTCCTCTTTCCCTCCCTTCTCAGCATACCCCATCACCCTGGCTGACGTCATTGCATGTGATGGCAGGCAGGTGGGACACATGTCACAGCCAGAGATCACTGCAGCATGGAGGCTGCAGGAAGAAGGGGAATAACAAACCATGGTCTTGAGCCACCCAAGCTTGGGAAGCATGGGATGGTAGTAGGGACAGTTGCAGACAGTTCAGTTTCAGAACCAACAAAACTATTCCCACAGGCCCTAAGCTGGGGCGGGGGGGGGGGGGGGGTAATTCTGTGGCGGAATTCAGACTTTCTCTTGACTCTGGCTAATGTGGGGCAATGAATCCCATGCAGCATTTGACTGGGATGCAGCTGATCTGCCTCTACATAAATCTAAGTAGTCAATGTAAATGGGGCCCTAGAAGAAGGCAATAGCAAACAACCCAAATTGCCCAGTATACTCTTTGATAGGGTTTCCATAATGTTGACCTGTAACAATAATACAAACAGTCTCTAAGAAGTAATGTTCATGTCAATACTATGAGGATATAGTGGACAAAATTAACAACCATTAAGTTGAATGGGGAATTTGCTTGATTTTTCATAATTATCAGTGATTTTTTTTTTAAAAAAACACCTTACTGTATGATTGAGTATAATGTTCCCAAAATAGTCCAATAAGGTCTGAAGGGTCATAAGATGCTGACTGGTTGACAGTTGGAAACACTTTCAAGTATGTTGGAAAGAAGAAGATGGGACAGGAAGTGTGGAAATGATCAAAAGGAGATACACAGAGGTATGAACATGTAGGGAAATCCATCTCATTCTTTAGTTAGGCTCAGACTAAACAGTTACCTTTAAATGCCCTGATTAAAGGAAGTGAGAGCTTCCTATAGAAATCAACAGAAATCTACAAGATGTAGGTAGTAGGCTTGCTCAAATAATTCGTTTTCCCCGTTTACCGTTATTGATTCGTTTTTTTCGATTCTTTTGAAGCAATATCGAACCTTGGTTGTCCACACGTCTGGATATCGCAGTTTCGAATCGCGAGAGGCCGTTTTTTCTTATTTCTTCGTTTTTTTCGAAAAGAAAAAAAAGCTTTTGCAAAGCACCCAAACTCCTTTCCTTTTGCCCCTCAGCCAATGGGAGGCTCAGCCAATGGGAGGGGGCGAGGGGGAAGGAGGCCGAGGAGGAGGAGGAAGACGGAGGGGGGAAATGGCCGCCGCCGCCGCCTCGCCTCAGCTCAGTGCATTAATTAATTGGGCCTTAATGAGCCCCCTTCCAAGCCAAACCCACCAGAGAAACACCCTCAATGCAAACCTTGCAACGTCCTTCTCTCCTTCTTGGACACAAAGGCAAAGGGAGGAGGCACTTCGGGTTCCCAAGCGACCTGAAAAGAGCCATAGAGAAAGGGAGAGCCAGTGCGCATGCTCCACCCTCCAAGGCACACAAGGGGGAGTTCGCATGGGAGCCGGAAGTGTTGGGGCCTCCGTCCCTCCCTTGCTTTTCCTCTTTGGTCTCCCTATCTTGAACACAGAACACGCATGAAAAAAAACACACCATAATTTCACAATATATAGTTTAAATAACAAAAGGAAGAGGAAGGAAGAGGCCCGGGATGCGAGGGGGTGTGGGCCAGGCCCGTCCTCGGCTGCTCCCAGGGGCCCAGATTCGCACCCTCCCTCCCCCCAATACAGGTCTCCATTCCATACTACGCTACATGAACTTGAATGGATACTGTGGTTGTGTTGTCGAAAGCTTTCATGGCCGGGATCACACTGTTGTGGTATGTATTCCAGGCTCTATGGCCATGTGCCAGAAGCATTCTCTCCTGACGTTTCACCCACATCTGTGGCAGACATAGAGGTTTTGACGTCTATGCGAAGCTAGGCAAGTGGGGTTTATATATCTGTGGAAGGTCCAGGGTGGGAGAAAGAACTCTTGTCTGTGGGAGGCAAGTGTGAATGTTGCAATTGGTCACCTTGATTAGCATTGAATAGCCTTGCAGCTTCAAAGCCTGGCTGCTTCCTACCTGGGGGAATCCTTTGTTGGGAGGTATTAGCTGGCCCTGATTGTTTCCTGTCTGGAATTCCCATTTTCTGGGTGTTTCTGGGAAGGTAATGGCACTCCATGTAGTCATGCCGGCCACATGACCTTGGAGGTGTCTATGGACAACACTGGCTCTTGGGCTTAGAAATGGAGATGAGCACCAACCCCCAGAGTCAGACATGACTGAACTTAACGTCAAGGGATACCTTTACCTTTACCTACACACACACACACACACACACACACACACACAAGCAGGGACTATATATATATATATACACAATATATATCACACACACACCAATTTAACAAAGTTTCAGCCACAAAAACAAAGTTTCTGAAGTAGAACAATGACTTTCACAGTAAAGACAACCCAATTTAACAGGAAATAAGACTTTCAAACCAGGAACAGATTACTGCAATTATTAAAAAAAGGTTTATTATAAAAGCTATGAAAATTTGCCAAAAATCAGAGGATAAGGGAAACGTTCCACATTTTGGTGAGCTATCAGTGTTAAATGTGTTCTACCACTGTACCAAGTTTGAAGAAGATCACTCAAAAAATGAGGGCGGGAGAGCCCCCTAAGTCCCCCCCCCCTTCGGGCTGTTTTTGGGCCACCGTGCATGCGCGTCCGCCATTAACGAATTAATTTAGAAAATAACGAATTTTCATTAATTTCGAAAAATTTTGGGGGCCAAATTCGTTATTAGCAACAAAAACGAAAAAACTGCCCCCTCTAGTATTGAAACGAGTTTAGAATCAAATTTTTCATGGATCGATCAAGCCTAGTAGGTAGTACTGGGCACAGATATGACCATGACCTCCTCAAAATTGACTGGAAGGCAAAAGATTCCATCAACAACTGAGCAAGCTCAATGGACTTTAGCATGGGAATCAGAGTATTTGAGTGGGAATAGGAGTGGCATGAGAGAAAAAGGTGGAAAGGGGTGATTGATGCACAAAATTAATCTTAATGTAATGAACAAACACATTAAGATTGGATTGTTCTTTGTTGTTATGTGTTGTTTTATTAATCTTGATATGCATTTCGTTCATGTAGAGCAGTAGGTCAGAAAATCATCTATTTTGTTTTCTAGCAGAAGCCACAGACAAAGCAATTTGAAACCAGAAAGTCTTACATATTGCCAAAAGATATAGCAGCAGATTCTAATCCATCTTCTGCCCACTCTTGATACAGAGGTGAAAAAGACAAATGTGATATCCATAATCCCATTACATTAAAGACACCGCTAATGGCTCAGTTTCCTCCCCCACAGCTGTGGTGGAGACTTCTAATTTTTATTATGCTTCACAAAAGGTTATTAATACTTGCCTTCTCAGCTCCAATTTTATCAATAAACCCGTTTCAAATCCAATAATGGAGCTTATGGAGCAAAGTGGTCACTGATGCCAACTATATAGGCATCAGTTCTCTGATTAATTTTTCAAATTATCCTAGTTACATTGTATTAAGGAAATGTTGGAATGCATAGCGCAGCAAAACCATGGAATACTAAAGGAATTGCACTCTGAAAATTAAGTAATTCTTACCAAGAAAACTAGTTTCCTTTTTATTTTATTTTATTTTATTTTATTAATTTACACACCTTTCTCTCAACATGAGACCCAAGGCCAAAAACTTAAGGCTAGACACCCCATGATATAACAACTGAAATACTATCTTTAAATACCTCTATCCAATTGAGGAAAAATCACATTTTTGCAATGCGTTCCATCATTATTTTCTCTTACAACAGTAGATTGAAAAGACTTTGCATGCTAAGCAATAGATTACATTTAAGAAAACTGATCTTAAAAATAAAAATTCAAATACTTCAGCATATTTTGATCTGTTTTAATAATAACCATAAAGGAAAACCTTCAATATGTTGCACAGGTGTAATGAAAGTGATGAACTGATTTTTAAAGACTGTATCACAAAGGTCAAACATTGTTAATTTGGAATTCTTATTCTGTAGGATGATGTATGTTCCATATATACTTCTTAACAGCATATCATTTAAACATAGATCTAGTGCTTATTCTGAAAGACAAGCAGATGCACCAATTCTTAATAAAGACACGAGAAAAGAAAACACATAGAAATTAATAGGCACGCATCCCTTGGTATCGCTCCTTTTCCATTCTGTGGCATCCTTTTTCTACCATGTATATTATTGGTGCTGCTGTGTGCAAAGATGCAATATCTGAAACACATATTCATATGACTGTATTCAAAGTCCACCAAGGGGTCTTTTCCCACTCTAATTCGTTTTAGAGATGAATTGTTACACATTGTAAAACTCCATAAAAAACTAATATTGATATAACAAGGCACATAAGCATGCTTTTGGGGATGTAGTGTTTTATAAATTCATAAAAATTGAATATTCATCAGTAAGAATATTCATACCATGCCTGGGTTAAGCAATACTTTGGTGTGTAGGCTAAACATTAGGAATAATGTCCTGATGGCAAGAGCTATTTTGTACTGGAATATGTTGCCTCAGAGCATGATGGAGTCTCTTTTCTGGCGGTTTTTAACCAGAGGCAGGATGGCCATCTGTCAGGAGTGCTTTGTGTATCCCTGCACAGCAGGGGATTGGATTGGATAGACCTTGTAGTTTTCCAATTTTAAGATTCTAGGAGGATGTGATGCAAGCCAGCTGGCATTCCCAACATGTAGAGGAGAATAATATTTCAAGGTCAATAAAATCACCACCACCACCAAACAACTAGAGGAATGAATATAAACTTAAGTATAACTTCATTTCGATCCCTTTTAAACCCTGCTTCCAAAAGCTGTTGTGATCTTGATTAGTTTTTAGGGCAATTTTTGCAATTACTAGTTCCATGAAGAGATGAGAGGAGAGGAGCTGGGAGCTGGAGATTCAAAGAGACTTCAGCTGCAGTGGCACAAGGTAGGTTTCCCAATGGAAGGGGGAAACAGCAGCCACCCTAAAACTATGGGGGAGGGGAGCATGTGTATAGGATCGGCCACCCATTGCCACCAATGGGATGAACATATTCATTTGTTTGGATGTGGGATGAAAAAGCTTATTCAGAAAGGCGCAATTTTCAAAAGCAACACTCGAAAATGGAAATGGGGCCATACAAATGAAACAAACAGAAATGGATAGCAATCCTATACAAATGCATGAGACTAGTGTAAGTTTCTCTTCTTTTACTCTCATAAGGGAACAAAACACATAAACACTGCATACACACACACATACACACACACAAAACAATCAGGACATTTACTGTGGCAAATAAGCAAAGAGCCATTGAGGGAGTGGCAAGCCATGTGGGAAAAGTAGCAATGGGAATGTGCCTAAAAGAGGAGGAAGTACCACACATGGCAGGCTTTGGTGCCCACAGTGGATATGTGGGGGAAAGGTGAGTGCAGGTCTCTTTCATTCCTCTTCTCCCCACAGCCTTTGCTTCTCATGCATCTAATATGAATCCTTCCCCCCTCTCCCCACTTCCTCATGAATGATGAAAAGGTGGAATGGGAGAAGAAGAGACAAAAGAGAGAACACTGGTAGCGGTGGGAAGAGAGAAGTTCTGTTTTCCTGCAGCACTGGTGGTTTCAGGCAAAGACAAGAAAGGGACTCTTAAAGGAGGCAAAGGTGAAACAGGGCTCCCAGCCCTTCTATCATGACACATTTCTACACAAAGCTTCACAAGAGAAAGCTGGCAGGCAAGTAGAGTGGAAATGAAGGCAGAAAGAGTCCAGTGACGGTGTCTCTCAGTCCCTTTCCAGCCTTTCCTTCATACAACAGCACTCCCTTCTCCCCACTTGCTTTACTTCATTTCTTCTTGCATCTTTCTCACATCTCTTCCACCAGTGTAGCACTGACCTTGGTCTCCTCATGTGCCAAGGAACCAGCCATGAAAAACCAGAAGTCTGGAGGGGAAAGGGGGCAAGGATGACTGGTTGAGTGCAAGCAAATGAGCTTTTCATTTTTGGCACCTTTTTTTTACTCTCAGCTTACTTTAAGAACAGTGCATGTATGCATGTATGCATATGCAGAAAATTCAAAGCAAGCCTGTGTAGGAGAACTGACGAAAGCCTACTCCTTCAAATCTTGCAAATTACATAGGTCAATTCTATTGATTCAAGGAGATGTCTGCTTTTTCTATGGGTAACTTTTGAGACCATGTAAGTGATCCTAAGTCAGTCTCATAGGCAAGTAGAAATGATCAATCAAATGGACCCCATATCAAATTAATTTGTTTATAGTTGCAAGCACTAAAAAGTGAGTCATCAGAAAACATGTCATTAAAAGGAAGGGAAGGTCTGCAATGGCAAGTGCATACATCCATGTTTATTACTTGATGACTTCGGCATATTCAATGGCTTGCATAGGTCAAGAGATCTTATAGCTATTGTTTTTTTTGGCTTGGGTTTCTAAAAAGAATCATGGGAACTTTAAGTTCCTCAGCATTTTTCTTACTTAATGTTAAGAACATTAAACATTACTAAGTGAATTTAAATATGTGATATCTAAGGGCTCATCCAGACAGTCCCAAAACCCGGGACCTCTCTCAGTTTTACAGGAGGCATCCAAACGATGTATCCAGTAAAAGTGAATTAATGCAAAATAAACCAAGGTTTCTTTTGTTTATTCCATATTAATTGAATCTGTCTTTAGATCCAGTTCTTACTAAAGGCCCAGGTCTAATGAGGCATTGGGCCTGTGGGGATGAACTTCCGTGGTAGCATTCGATGACACCGAGGGTCAGTACACACAGCCATCTCATACATTTGAGCTCCTGGAGCCCAAAGGTGCGAGAGGGAACCTACCCCCTTCCTTCCAGCCCCCCATTCAGAAAGTTTTGGGGCCCAAATGGGGGGCTTTGAGGTGGCTTCATGCTATCCCGATTTCAGTTGCACGTCAGCTCTGCTGGTTCTCAGCGATGAAGGACAGCTCACATGCAGGATTTTTCAGGATGCAGACTTTATTCAGAACCACACAGAAGAGAGGAAAAGCTAGTTCTAATGCCATTTAGTAACCCATCTTTATTCTACCCCAAGGTGGACTTTGAATTCCCTAGCAATTCAGAGTTGTTGATTTTCCTACCAAGCCTCTCAGGTTAATCCCATAACAAAGGCCAGATGGCCAGGTAGTTATCATAGCCATTCTACCTTTATCACCTATAGTAAAAGGTAAAGGTTTTCCCCTGACATTAAGTCTAGTCGTGACCGACTCTGGGGGTTGGTGCTCATCTCCATTTCTAAGCCGAAGAGCCTGCGTTGTCCGTAGACACCTCCAAGGTCATGTGGCCGGCATGACTGCATGGAGTGCCATTACCTTCCCGCCGGAGCGGTACCTATTGATCTACTCACATTAGAGTTTTCGAACTGCTAGGTTGGCAGGAGCTGGGGCTAACAGCGGGTGCTCATTCCACTCCCGGGATTTGAACCTGGCACCTTTTGGTCCGCAAGTTCAGCAGCTCAGCACTTTAATGCACTGTGCCACCAGGGGCCCCTTATCTAGTCTGCATTATTTACAACCACTCTCCAAATGGCATGGTTCCTTCTTTGGCTAGTTGCAAGGGCAAAGGAGCTGATCCATGACATCGGGATAGCATGTAGGCATTCCTGAGGGAATGTCCAGGGTTTGGGTTGAGGGGTTTAAATCGTTTCAACATGGGTTTTAGCATGGGTGTAGAAGTTCCTTAAGCTAGTGATTTCAAATCAGCAAAAAAATAATAAAATGCCTCATGCCTTGGTTTTTCAGAAATTGAGAACATAGTCAACCACTTCATTTCAATCAAGGCTATACGAGATGGCTGCATTGATCCTTCCTAAATATCCTAAAGATATCGTGTCTGATCTTAGAAACTAAGCAGAATCAGCCTAAATTAGTACTTGAATCAATTAATATGAGGTGCTCTAGGCTCTATCTCAGAGGAGGGAGCTGGCAAAATCCCCTCTGAATATTCTTTGCTTAAGATGATCCTACAAAGAATTCTGGGAGTCTCCATCAGATGGTAGACTGCTTGACGGCACATACAAGTACATTCAACTATTAATCCACTGTGAAGTGTCTGAACAGCTCACAGTTTCAAATATCTTCTTCCTTATTGTATTGATTGTGATTCATGGCCGTTTTTGGAAAAAAGGGTCTTCCTAATTTTGAGTTTTGATGTTAAAAAAATACACTATGCTAAATGAGTCTTGACTCCTCAAGTTCTTAGAGTGTTTGATACTTTGGTAAAGTTGTAGATTCTCCTGCCCTGTCCTCATCATGTTTGTAACCAGATAACTACATGGGATTTTCAAGTATATAACATCAGACATATTTGCTGCAAGTATTATTGCTGTAATGGTATCCATCGTATCACAACAATGAGAGAAGATTTCGGCTTGGGAAACAGATAATAAATCTACTTTTAATATGCACATCACTCAGCAAGTGCCTTGTTATCTGATGTACCATCCCTTGGTAATTCATGAGGAAGACTTGTTATGAGGACAATATAGTCTCTGCTTTCCCATGTTCATTTTCTATACTACTCATTTAATGTTAGCATAATGGCAACACATGGAAAGAACAAATCATACTGTCAGTTCCTGCATCATTACTCCTTCTGAACAATTTAAGTGTTAAATTAGTCTGCGCCATATGGGATAGACCCTAAGGGCAGCAGCAGCATCAACCAGATTGCGCCCACAGTATAATATGCCTCAATATGCAAACTGTCCCCAGCAAATAGCATTCAGATTTATGCCAGCCAATATGGGAGTTCTGTCTGGAGTGTTTAATTTGTGGTGGCCATTTCATACATGATGAACAAGCTGAAATTAAAACCTGGCAAGATGAAAGTACTCCTGGTCTGGCTTGGTAACTAGGATTCAATCTTTTCTCCCAGTCTAAGAGAACTGTTTAATACTGGACCCCCAAGGTTCATCTACACAGTAGAATTTGACACCACATCTCAATGCTGTGGAAACATGGGAATTATGGCTTTTCAAGGTCTTTAGCCTCTTCTGCCAAAGAGTGATGGTGTCTCATTAAATGACAAACTGCAGGCTTCCATAGTACTGACGCACAACAGTTAATGTTGTGTCAAACTGCATTCTACAGCATAGATGCACCCCAATTGGACAAAAATCCAGAGTATAGATTAGCAGCATTGATACTATCCTGGAACTTTTAAATGGCCTCTTGAACAGTTCATATGTTTAGAATATGGCAATATTTTTCTGTGGCCCCAGAGCAGATATTCCAGGATTTTGTTTGTCAGTCTAACTATGGACACATCTACATGGGCAATGACACTTTGGCTGGTCTGAGGAACTACTGTTTAGATCAGTCCTAGATTCAGCATTAGGAACAAAATCTTTACTATTGGGTGGGGCTAAATGTAGTTCATCCCCATTGGGACAGTCACCCTTGCCTTGTTTAAGGGTAATGATAATGGCAGCCTTGGAGCTCCAGAGAACTTGGGGCCATCCCTTGGCACTGCTGCTGAGGTAAGCAAAGACACCAGCACACATCAGAGAAGGGAGAGGGGAAGCATTCCCCTTTCCTTCTCCAAGTTGCGCAGGTGCTTTTGTATATATCAGCAATGGTTCTCAGGTATGACCTAAGCTCTCTGGAACTCCAGGGCTGCCACTGCTATGACAAACAATGGACAAGAAAGTGCCACCTTTCCCTGAGCCACTGATCAAGGGGCAGCTGGGATGGCAACACTGGACCATGTAAACTGTAAAGGCTATGGAGCCAATTCTCACTTACTTCAGGTTAAATTGTCCATGTAGATATACCCTATCTTGGTGGAAGAGGAGGAAAGTCAAGTTGAGGAGATCCTGTGGGTATAGTGAGGATAAGGTACAATAGTAAAAAGAACCAGGAGAGACTTTTCTCCTGGCCAAGATGGCTCTTGCTATTGTCACCCTGTTGCTACTATAGGTTAGGTAAAGATTTTCCTCTGACATTAAGTCTAGTTGTGTCCGACTCTTGGGGGTTGGTGCTCATCTCCATTTCTAAGCCAAAAAGCCGGCATTTTCCTTAGATACCTCCAAGGTCATGTGGCTGGCATGACTGCATGGAGAGCCATTATGTTCCTGTTAGAGCGGTACTTATTGATCTACCCACATTTGCATGTTTTCAAACTGCAGAAGCTGGGGCTAACAGCGGGAGCTCACCCAGCTCCCTGGATTTGAATCTCTGACCTTTTGGTCAGAAAGTTCAGCAGCTCGGCGTTTAATCTGCTGCGCCACCAAGGGCTCCATTACTGTACATGTATTGAAAACGAAATTATGCCAATCCAAGTGAGAGCGCCACTAGCGTGAGTCATCAACAGCATCCCAGAGATTACAAAAACTGTTTTAGTGCCGTTTGACCAATAAATTTCAACAAACATATATACAGTGTAAAAAAAAAGAGAAAGTTACCAGAAGACTATTTGTCTTGTTTTTCATTAAAGATAGTAATTATTTGCTTGAATGGTACCTTTATAGACTGCGCACACAGAAAACTGCATGAGTGGATGTTCTCTTATAGCCCCAAATCCCTGCAGATATCATATTATAGATAATACCAGGTTTGCTTTCTCGGTCCATTTTGGTAATTTAGTTTAGTTTAATAATATGCAATCTTAATTCTCTCTCTCCTTCAGTTTCTTAGCATGAGGGACACCACATAAACAGCGTTAATAATACCACCTCCTCTTTCAGCCCCCACATTGTTAGTGTTTATGAGTGTTTGTATGTCTGCATATTACGGAAAAGTAAGCAGAATAACATATTTTAAAATATATTTACTTTTGGTAAATATATTTTACACTACAGTCACCAAGGCTTATCCCTAGACAGACAACTCAGTCTAAAAAATTTAAATAGCATACAGATTGAGTATGCTTTATCTGAAATGTTTGGAATCACAAGTTATTTGAATTTCAATTTTTCTGGATTTTGGAATATTTGCCAATACAAAATGAGGCATCTTGGAGATGGGACACATGACTAAATCTATTAATACACAAAATCCATTAATACACATAGCCTGCAGGTAATTTTATGGACAATATTTTTAATAATTTTGCCCATGTAACAAAGTTTGTGTGCATTGAACCATCTGAAAGCAAAGGTGTCACCGTCTCAGCCTCCCATATGGGCATTTTTGGATTTTGAAGTATTTCAGATTCCCAGATAAGGAATACCAACTTGCATCAATGAGTGATTTTTCATGGTGTATGGTCTCTGTTTATTGAGTACATCAGTACCAGTTCTGTGGGAACATTCACTTTCAAAAACCATACCAAATTTTAGATTGATGGAGTCTCATATGAATTTTGATGAATAATACGCCTTTTGATTTAAAAAATCTACTTAATCTAAATGTATTAGCCAAGATTTTTAAAAGTCTCATTGAATCTCTGGGCCCAACTCCCTTCTCCAATAAACACTAGTTACATCCCCACTGCTGTATTTTACTGTTATTGTCTGACCAGACCATATGGAGGGGTTTCTATGGTATACCAATTTGTCTCCACACCTGAGCTTAGCTACAATGTTTCATTGCTGAAGCATGTTCAAAGCATTTACTTCTCAGAAGTGCTGCACAGGTTGACTTTCTTTTTCACCTTTCTTGAAGACAAGGCTACAAATAAAGTTGGAACTTTGGTATTGTTTGATCATAAAACGTATATGGGCATCCTGCACTGTGTGACTTTACTGAACTATGTGACTTACTATCTTTTTGTGCTGAGACTTTCATGTGGGAGGAACATCCATTTATGTTACAAATGAGCCAGCTGACAATGTGTCACTTGCTTGGCATTGCTGTCCCCAGAATGCCAGAAATGTGTTTGGTTTCACTTTGCAGTTGTTCCTTCATCTTCTAGTAGCCTTTACTAAATAAAATAATAAGAAAGAAAAGCCCTTATGAGGTTCTGTTAAAAGTATACTTAGAAACAGAGATCAGATTCAGATTTAATACATATATAATTCCTCTATTTGACAGTTGTAATACCGTACATTAAAAATATAAGTTCCCTTTGGTCAGGATTTGACTTACAATTGTATTTAGTCTGAGCCAGTAGGAACAATAAAGGAATTGTGGTAGCTGTAGACTGAAACATCTGGAGGTCCAATAATCCCTTGCTGTTGACACTTCAATACAAAGACTATGAGCACAAGGAGAAATGCATTTGTGCTGTCTTGTAGACAATATGTACATATGAGACTTGAAGTTTTCCCACAGTGTGGACACTGTACTGCAACCTGTATTATTTCTTCAAAAGGAATATACAAGGAAAATACAGACTATAGCATATACATTCAATTGTCTGTGAAATGGTTGTATCAAGAGTTTTCACAAGAACATGATCAAATAGAAGGCCTCTGGGCTTGGGGAAAAGGTGAGTCTCACTCAACCACCTTCCAGTAGATTGGACTGCCCTGCTGCAAGTGGAGATTTCCAATAGCCAAGGTGTCAAAAGTCAGATGCCAATTAGAGAACAAAATAGAGTTTATTAAAGCAACAATCCAAAAAATAGCTCAACAAACTAAAAAGACTTAAAACACTTAACTTTCAGTGTTATTAAGTAGAACAAGCGGGTAAAATCCCAAAAAAAAGAACTGCCAAATAATCCGGATTAGCCAGAGATATAATCCGGGTTAAACTTAAAGTTCTAGAACTTAACTCAAAAGTTCACAATGGGCTGAAAAATGGAGGCATGAACTAAAGCAAGCAGTATTGAAGCCCACAAACCTTTCTAAAAACTCAAAAGTACAAAAAGGAGTTCAAAACAAACAAACACCCAAACTGAACTAGGGAACTCCCAGTTGAGAGCAGCAAAGCCAGCGAAACAGCGAGACGCTGGCGAGCTCACAGCAACTGCTGCTGGAACATACACCAAACCAAGAGTTAAAGGAGCAGAGCGGGAGAACGTCGCCAAGCCGGTCCGAAGTCGGGATAAGCAGACAGCGTTGGTATCAGGAGTGAAGGTAGTAGTCAGCAACAGCAGACAGCCACGGAATAGAGAACAACGCCAAACCACGGATTGAGAGTGAAGAGCAAAGCCGAGTCAAGTTCCAGTCCAAGGTCCAAGGTCCGAGAGGTTGAAGTCATCCAAGAAGGTCACAACACGAAATGGCACAGAGAGCCAAAGAAACGAGGGCGAACAGCAGCTAATACAAAATAGTAATAACAGTGCAGTACAGGAAAACCCACACAATTCCAGCCCTCCGTTGCAGAATAACCCAGATTAAACTTACATCCGTTGCAAAGTCCCAGTCCAGTCTTCAGTAACACACACAGGAAACCCTATGCCGCCCAGCAACACCTTGCCACACGCAAGGTATAATGGCCAAACAACCCCAATATATCCAGGTCTCTCTAGGCTTCCAAACTATTCATGCCCAAAGAGCAGGTGTCTCAACTTCTTAATCTGAATCAGAACTCCACACAGCCAATGCCCTTGGGTCAGGTGTTCTGAATTCCTCATCAGAATCCCAATCATCCTGCCCATGCCCAACTCTATCCACACCTGTGGACCCCCTCTCACTCCTCCAAGCAGACCAAGTGGGATCTGCTTCTGAAGACACCCAAGCTTCCCCAGCATCAGCAGTATCCATGGGCCCCGATTCATCCCCAAGCATCTCCGGTGCCCGTGCCCAGTCCGTGCCCAATTCCTCTGTTAACCCCTGTTCCCCAGCATCCATTTCCACCTCGGGATCCCCACATGAATCCTCATCAGAAGACTCCCCATCAGTCTCCCTGACCCTTTTCCTAAACAAATCCTCCAACGAGCCCTCCTCGCGAGGGTTTTTCCTTCCTCTCCTGATCCCACCACTATCATTCACAGTCTCTGAAGGTGCATTCACAACACAAGGACACCCTTGTTTCATTCAGGAAGGTTCTGATGACATTTTAAGTGCTAGTTATTATCTTTAAGGCCCTATATATTTTGGGTCCAGGCTCTTGGATGCCTTTCCAACACTAGTAAAAAATCCTGGACTCATCTTGAATAGAAAGCTAGCTCTCTTCACAATGTACAGCTATGTCTGGTTAGTATACCAGGGTTTTCTTGTTTTAAACTGGCTTTGCCCCACTTTGGGTGAAGTTGGGGCCCCACCTACAGTGTCATATAATTCCATTTCTGAATCTAGATTATCTGCTTTGAACTGGATTATATGGCAGTGTAGAATCATATAATCCAGTTCAAAGCAGATAATCTGGATTCAGAAATTGGATTATATGACAGTGTAGATCAAGCCTGGGAGATACTCCAGAATTTGCTAAGAAACATTGACGTATTCATGGCTTTGAGGCAGTGTGGGTTCTAACTGGCCAAATCCGGTGTGCAAATGGGACACCAGCATCATCATTGCCTGTTATCATCTCTGCGGATAAAAGGATGAATCATGGCTATGTCATGACTACCACCACTCCTAGATGGACATGGAGCTCCTTGCTAGCTCCTGACTGTCTCTGGGTCCATCAAGACAGGCTTTTAACTTGAGACATGTCTCAGTTTTACTGGAGGTGTCCAAATGATGCCTCCGGTAAAACCAAATTATTTTGGAACAAAGCAGGGTTTCCCTGCTTTGTTCCAAATTAATTAGATACCTGATGAGACCCAGATATTACCTAAGATCCAGACCTTAACAGGTGTGGGCCCTGTGTGGATTGGGCCAGGGGACCACATCACGTGATCTCTGGGCCCAATGCATACAGACCTTTTAGTTTTTTCAGTTCCATGGGCCCAAAAAAACCAAGAGGACATCCACCCCCTCCCTAAAATAAGAGTCAACATTAAAAAAACTTACCAGGCAAACATTAAGGTGGTCCTTCAGTACTCCTGGTGTGTAGAAATGATGCACCAGGCGACCGGGCCCGGGGGGGGGGGGGGAGGAGATTTTTCTTACTCACAGCCCCCATCCATCTCCTGACATGTCATTACTACACACCAGGAGGACTGCCTTAATGGCAGTCTGTAAACTTTTTTTTACAAAATTAAGGCTTGTTTTGGGGGGCTTTGGGGTGGCTAGAAGCCATCTCGGTAGTTACCAATATGGCATATACATACCCCCCCTCCCCCAGGAAAGCCTAGGTTTTGAGGGTGGGGACAGAAATATGCATCAGAGTGGGTTTTAAACTCGCTTTGGTGAACATTTGTCATGTGGAAACACCCTCAATGGCCTTTGCCAACATCAGATTGGGAGTTTCATGTGAACAGCATTGATGGTAGAGGTGTTCCCCCCTCCTTCTTTCTAATTGCATGGGTGCCCAGTTCTAACATCAGTAAAATTTCTTATTTTACACCTCCACAATTTGTTTTACTGAACTCAACTAGCCTTCAAAGCCAAATATACTTCGCCCTAAACATGTCTGCATGAGACTAGAAACACAAGTGCAAAAACAGCTAGTCCCTAGAGAGCATATCTAAGGCAACAATACCACCCTCTAGATATTTTGAACTTCAACTTCCAGGAACATTAGCTGACTTGGCCAATGAACAAGACACCAACAAGCTGAAGTCCAAAACACTGGAGGTCCAAAGTTTCAGAACTACTGTCCTGAAGCAACTCCCAGGTGCTGCTAGTAAACACTTCGGCTACTGGTGGCAGCAAACTACAGCTTGTGTAGTTAAAGAAACTACTGTGCTAGCTAAATAAGGCTATAACTTGTAGGAATGGCAGTAGGCTAGGCAATTTGGATGCTTCCTATCAGATTATTGTTACCAGGCAGAGTACTGCAACAGTGGGCTATAGGTTTTCTAGCAGTTTGGCACTCTCACTGACCACATTTGATTGATTCAGGTCATAACAATAACATATTTGGAAAGATTTACACATATGGCTGCAGCCTTACTTGGCCAATTGAAGAAGTCTTCCTTTCATAGTCTATGCTAGTTGCCAGAAAGTGGCCCAGTCCGTACAATGCTGGGGGGAGGAGGAGAGTATTATTGTTGCTGGTGATTCACTATTCTTGCATCTTCTTTAGGTTAACAAAATAAAATAAACTATGGACATTCATGGAAGGAGAGAGAGCATTCACAGAACTGAAGGGATCTTTGCAAAACAAACTCCCTCACAACAAAGTATTCAGGGGTCCCTTAAAGTGGGTTGTAGCTGTAGGATTTACAAGGTTTTATCTGGTCACATCTGTACTTGCTGGACCAAGTTGTAGTGGCCTGTTGGCCTGTTTTAGAACATACAAGCAACATGCAATAGTGTTTGCTCAATGGAGAGCAATTTTCCCTAAACACGATATTCATTGAGCACAGAACTCTCCCTCCTCCATCAAATTTAGCTATATGAACACTAACATATTACCAGGGAAACTGTATTATTCTGGCCTGTAATCATACTGAAGAGGGACAGAATGTAATTAGGTGTGTTCCACTAGGAACACTTCAGAGATTAAAATCTGCCTGAAGTAGGGCTCTGTCAACAGCTTTCTGTTTAATTTATTGCTTTTAAAATTGTCAGCAAACCTAGCTCAATAAAATTTACTGCCCTTCCCTTTATCACAGTCTGGAATTGGCCATTTTATATAAGAGGGCTGTGATTATTCAAAGACAGGTTTTGAAAGTACTGAGCATAATGTGCTTTCTGACGCTGATTGTACTGAAATGTGCTCCCTCAAAGTATACAGATGTTGAAATCAGTGCAAATAATGGTTGTAATGTCGAGTGTGCTAAAGCAGAGCTCCCCAGATCCTGATCTGTTGATTCTGCAGCCAATTTACACTGATATCATGCATTTCAAGTCCTTCTTGCTTAGTCTTCACATTCATTGGTCTTTTTTGCATAATGCTTTTTCCTTAAGCTCATGTTTCATTGATCACTTTAGTCTTGGATGTTGAAAATGGCATTCTAACTACCAATCCACTTAATTCTGGTCTTGGCATTTGATGTTTTGCTCAGCATGTATAAACAAGTATCAGTGATATTCTCTAGTCTAGTGAGCACTGACAAGGAATTTTAGCAACCTGAGTATATTCCAATAACAGTTACATATTGAGGAAAGTGTATAACTTGGACCATAAGGTCAATTCACACATTTTACAAAGGAAACTCAACTTGGGGCTTCCATTCATATCACAGCTGCCTGAATAAGCTTATCATACTTCATGTTGTTGTATGTCTTTCGGGCTATGTGGCCATGTTCCAGAAGTATTCTCTCCTGATGTTTCACCCACATCTATGGCAGGCATCCTCAGAGATTGTGAGGTATGGATAAACTAAGTAAGGAAAGGAAAGAATATATATCTGTGTAGAGTCCAAGGTGTGGCAAGAGTCCTTTGTCACTGAGAAGCAGCATTAATGTTTCAGTTAATCACCCTAATTAGCATTGGAAATATTTTGTCCCTTGCCTGGGGGCATCCTTTGTTCAGTCAAGCCCTCAGAATGTTGGTTCCCATCTGTTGATATTATTTGAGAACACAAAAATGCTGGACCATTCCAACAACTATCATGTCAGACTACACAGAGAAGCCATTGAAATCCACAAGCATGTGGACAACTTCAACAGAAAGGAAGAAACCATGAAAAAGAACAAAATCTGGCTACCAGTATTACAAAACTCCAAAATCAAAACAATAGATGGGAACCAACGTTCTGAGGGCTTGACTGAACAAAGGATGCCCCCAGGCAAGGGACAAAACATTTCCAATGCTAATTAGGGTGATTAACTGAAACATTAATGCTGGCTCCCAGTGACAAAGGACTCTTGCCACACCTTGGACTCTACACAGATATATATTCTTTCCTTTCCTTACTTAGTTTATCCATACCTCACAACCTCTGAGGATGCCTGCCATAGATGTGGGCGAAACGTCAGGAGAGAATACTTCTGGAACATGGACACACAGCCCAAAAGACATACAACAACCCTGTGATCCCAGCCATGAAAGCCTTCGACAACACATACTTCATGTTATTTGTGTACTCACCTCCCTGTTGAATTATATAATATGCACAATGAATATATAGGTTTATCTACACTGGCTAAAATGCCCAAACTCATCACAAATGTACCACTGTCTGTCTTCAGAACACACAGTGATTTCCAGTGATTATCTCGGGTCTTGGAGGTTCAATCCTACTTAGCTCCACTTTATGTAAAATTGGAGGATACTCCATAGTTTGCTAGAAACGCTGAGTATCCTGGAGCTTTGCAGTAATGTAATCCTGGCTCATCTGGTCCAGGCCAGTTTTACCCTCGAGTAACCTGCCTGATGTTAACAAAGCCCTACTGATGGCTGATTTCCCCTGCTATGGTAATGAATTTATTTTGACTGAAGTCTAGACATTAAAACTGTCTGAGCGCATATTCCAGTGTGGCTCCAATCTCCTAGGTAAGGAAATACATTCAGTGACCATTCATGTTGCTATTCACATGAGTATCTCACCTACTGCTAATGCTGCACAGGGAAAATATAGTAATAGCGTCAACAGTAATAGCCATTATCACTTGATAGCTAAATTTATGACCCAGCTATTGCACCATAGTTATCATGAGTGATTGTTGTTTATGAGCATAAGGTCAAAGGTCAGACGCCAGCCAGTTAGATAAATACAGTTTATTTAACAAACAACTCAAAACAGCTCAATAAATTGTCCAAGGAGCTTATAACACTTAAACTTCAGTGTAAATAAGTATTCAAAATGAAGAAAATGCCAAAAGAACAAACCAGTATACAATCTGGATTATCCGGAGATATAATCCGGATTAGAACCAAGGTGCTTGAATCAAGTTCAAAAAGGCGATGCAGGCTCAAAATGGCAAAACAAACAAAGACAAATAATCTCAGAAGCTCAAAACTTCCCCAAAACCCAAGAGTACAGAAAAAACCCCAAAACTCAAAAGAAAGCCCAAACTGAGCTAAGATGGAAAACACTGAAACAATAGCTACAAGTCGCTGAGGAGTTGAAATCCAAGCCAGATGTTAAAGGAATGAAGCGTCGTAGCGAAGTCAAGCTGGTCCGAAGTCGGGGTTGGAAAACAGCATCAGAGTCGAAGACGAAGCCAGTAGTCAGCAACAGAAGACAGCCACGGAGATAGGGATGGTGCCAAACAGAGTTTTGAGAGGGAAGAGATATGTCAAGTCGAATTCCAGTCCAAGGTTCAAAAGGGTGAAGTCGTCACAACAGGGTCCACGTCACAGGATAACACAAAAAGCCAAGACGACAGAGGTGAGCGGCAGCTAATGCAAAATAGCAATAACAATGCAGTCCAAACAGAAAATCCACACAGTTCCAGCCCTCCATCATAGAATAACCCGGATCAAACATACATCGGTTGCAAAGTCCCAAGCCAGTCTTTGGAGTCAAGTACAGGAAACCCAATGGCTCCCAACAACACCTTGCCACACGCAAGGAACAATGGCCAAAACCCCCTAATTTATTTAGGTTTCCTTGGGCGTCCAAACAGCCAACGCCTTAGGATCAGGCGTCCCAAGTTCCTCATCAGAGTCAGAATCGCTCTGCCAACGCCCCACCCTGTCCACGCCTGCGGAATTGCCCTCATTCCTCCAGGCAGACCATGTGGGATCTCCTTCTGAAGAAACCCAAGCCTCTTCTGCATCCTCAGCATCCATGAGCCCAGTTTGCTCCCCAAGATCCTCCGGAGCCCGTGCCCAATCTATGCCAACTCCTTCCGCCACCACCGGTTCCTCAGCATCCATTTCCACCTCAGGAGCCCCTTCCAACTCCCCAAATGAATCCTCATCTGAGGATTCCTCATCTATTTCCCTGACCCTCTTCCTATGTAAATCTTCCAACGAGCCCTCCTCGCGAGGATTCTTCCTTCCCCTCCTGATCCTACCATTATCACTAACAGCCTCAGAAGACTCATTCACAACACAAACAATTAGCCTAACACTAGGAAAGCATCTGTGAGGCAACTGTTATCTGGTTAAAAGCACATGTAAATTCATCCTTGCTCTTCATCACCTTGTTGCATAACCATTCCTAATAACTGGGTGCCACAAATTAAAATAAATTATGTCCTACAGATGTGAAGACGGACATTTTGTCCAACCATTCTCATTTCCTAGGGTATACCAAAGTATACATTTCTGTTGACTGTGAAATCTGAAGCAGTCATTATTAATTTAGATTCCTGAACTGAAGACAATTTAAAGACAAAGTACTCAATGACAAAAATACTTGATTCCTCCCCCTCCCCCCACCATCTTTTAATTAGCTCCATTATTCTTGCCTTATTCCATTCAAGACTGTAAAAAATGCAGAATTTCAAACATGGTTAAGATTTAAAATGTTTGAACGTTTTTCAGTTATTTTCCTTCTTTTCAAATGTTGCAAAATGTTATTTGTTTAAAAATGTGTATGTATAGAAAGTGGTTGCTATGCAAATATTGTTTTTCCAACAACAAAAAGACTCCAAAGCATAGCCATGCTTGACTATGTTCTCAACAGTATGTCTCAGTGTGTTGTGTTATGCTTTCTTATTAAGGATAAGAAATCTTGTGAACATTCCGCACTTCCCTAGTGTCCATGCAACAACAACAAAGGGACTCCTTGCTTGGGAGGAGAAATGAAGCTGTTGGATTTTTTTTTTTACTTGCCTACAAACAATAATGATGTCTTCTATGGAGCATGGAAGGGGAGAAATAAATAAGGAAGGAAGAGCGAGAGCAAGATAAGGATTGGGATTCTACTGGCATCTTATGTATGCCATTGTATTTTTGGTTGAGGTGTGATATCCATATTCAGTTGCAGGTTTTAAAAGTAAATTTATACACATGCATTCCATGCTTTGCACATTGTGCAGTTGTGTCATCATGCATGATTCCGTACTGCACACTGCATATAAATCCACAATATGCATTTGGTGTGTAAAGCCAGAATTTTGTAACAAGTGTGGCAAAGCTCAGCTGATGAGTAACTCCATGCCATTTTCAAGTTCAAATACAACCATGCCCCCATTAGCTATCCCCTCTGAAAATAAATTATTATTATTAATAATAATAATAAAATAACTTTATTTCTATTCCACCCTATCTACCCAAAAGGACTCAGGACAGATTCCAACATACAACAGCAAACATTTAATGCCTTCACAAAAACCGACAAATACTGACATAGAATTCCAGAAAAAAAAACCCACATATAAAAATAGCAATTAAAACCTAACATCAATTTAAACCTAACATTAGTGAATTAAACCTAACATCAAAAAATTAAACCAACATTGTCAAACAAAAATTATATATCTGAATAAACATCCACATTCTTTTACTGAAGCCAACTGGAGTTCACAAAGTTGTTTGGGTTGGTTGTGTGGCCTGTGGTGGTAAAGTGGGCTGACATAGACTAGCAGAGTCCAAATTGGGGAAAATGTGCTGTTGAAGGTTTTCATGGCCAGAATCACTGGGCTGCTGTGAGTTTTCTGGGCTGTATTGCCATGTTCCAGTAGCATTATCTTCTGATGTTTTGCCTGTATCTGTGACTGGCTTCTCAAGAGGTTCTAGCATCTTCAGAACCTCTGAAGATGCCAGCCACAGATTCAAGCAAAACATCCAGAGAAAATGCTACTGGAACATGGCCATACAGTCCGAAAACTCACAGCAACCCGCACATTAGGGAAATTTCACTCCTCTACGTCCTGATCTTCACTTGCACTATGAATGGGCAATGGGAAGTGGCACAGAATGATTAAATCTCTCCAGAATAATTTCATTCTGCATATATAGAAACCTATATATATATATATACTAGCTGTGCCCGGCCACGCGTTGCTGTGGCTTTGTCTGGTGGTGTTGGAGAGAAATTGTTGAGGTAGTGGTGGTATTGAATGTCTGTTGTATGGTAGTCTTTATGTTCAGTATGCACATTGAAGTGGATTATATGGCAATGTGGAGTCAAGATAATCCAGTTCAAAGCAGATAATATAAGATTCTAAATGGGTTATATAGCTGTGTGGAAGGGCCTTGAATCTACACTGCCATATAATCCAGTGAAAATCTGATAATCTGTGGAAGAGGCCTAAGTGAGGCCTAACTGTGCCTGTCCCCTGGGCTGAATAGGTTGCTAGGAGACCAAGTGGGCGGAGCTTATTTTATTTATTTATTTATTACAATATTTATATCCTGCCCTTCTCACCCAACAGGGGACTCAGGGCGGCTTACAATAAGACGCATATATAAAAATTATACAGTGCAATATAAGCCTTCTAACTGACAGCAATTGGATAAAAACTATTATTCCTCTCCCTGTAATTAGGACTTTATTTTTCTTTTCTTTTTGTTGTATCAACCTAGAGCCGTGAATGATGGGTAGTGTTGTCAAATTTCGAGGTTGGGGGGCCTGTAGTTTTGTTGTTTTGTCCGCTGCCCTGATGCCATCACTCTTTTATATATATAGACTATTGAAAACATTGACTACAAAAATGCGTTGGATAATCCAGAACGTTGGATAAGCAAGTGTTGGATAAGTGAGACTCTACTGTAATTACAACATAGCATTACTGCGCATGGAACTACTTTTTCTGTCAAATTTGTTGTATAATATGATGTTTTGGTGCTTAATTTGTATAACGATTACCTAATTTGATGTTTAATTGGCTTTTCCTGAATCCCTTCTTATTATCCAACGTATTCACTTATCCTGCCGGCCTGTTTACGTTGGATAAGTGAGAGTCTACTGTATATTTCTAATCTTATATTATCTGCTCTGAACTGGATTATATGAGGCTCCTTCTTCACAGCTGTATAAAATGCACACTGAAGTGGATTATATGGTAGTGCGGAGTCAAGATAATCCAGTGCAAAGCAGATAATATAAGATTATGAATGGGTTATATAGCTGTGTTGAAGGGCCTTGAGTCTACACTGCCATATAATCCAGTGCAAATTAGATAATCTGTGGAAGAAGACTCAGTGAGGCCTACATCTGCCTGTCCCCTAACTGAACCCTGGCTGTCCCTTGGCTGGTTGCTAGGCAACCAAGTGGGCAGAGATTAGCCCTCTAAACTGGCAGCAATTGGATAAAAAAATTATTGCTCTCCCTCTAATTAGGACTTTATTTTTCTTTTCTTTTTGTTGTATCAACCTTGAGGCGTGGATGATGGGTTGTGTTGTCAAATTTTGAGGTTGGGGGGCCTGTACTTTTGTTGTTTTGTGAATTGCCGTGATGCCATCACTCTTTTATATATATAGATATGAGCTTGGAAAGCAAGCATCAGCATTTGTAAAGGGATGAGAAATGCCTTGAGTTCTTTGTTTGGCAGCAGGGTGGGATATTAAACAAATACCTATGGGAACCAGTAGATTTGAACTAAAATTAGTATGGTATGACCTCTGTTTTGCAAAAAAAAGTGCTATAACCCCTTCTGTAGTTTCTGGCCCATCTTCAAAAATTCTCTTTGTGTTAAATGTGTCATTTGATTTGTCTTTTATACATAGGTTATAAGCAGTGCCAGAATGATAATGGACAGAGAAACCATGTGATGAAATGCTTTTTCTGTAATATCTAAGGATCACACGAGTTTTTATTTTGCAAGAGATTTAGTCTCCAGTCCCAAATTTTGCTTCTCGTGTGCATTGCAGAAAGCTATACCACATTGTGATATATTTTAGGCAGATTTCAAAGGCTGATACAATAATAATCCTTTTGGTAGGCAGGCATTTTTCCCAGGCTTTTGACAGCTCATCTGGCTGCATTAGAGAAGCATTAAAATTGCCCTATAATTTATGTTATTTCTTTTGCTGCTCTCAAACTACCCACCTCTGATGCTTTATTCTATTGAACTCTGTCGCTCCTTTTCATTCCTGAGTGAATAGAGTCTAATGCATCATCTATATAGAATGAACTACTTTAGCCAGAATAAGCCCACTTCTATCTTCATCCAGGGCCATCTTCCATTAGTAAATCTGGCATTTCTTTATCATTTGCCATAAAGATGGGAAATGAGCTGGAATATCTGCAACTGGAGTCCCAAATTAGCAGTTAGGTGTACTAGCTGATACGGCAGACAGAAGATTCCTCAGTACAAAGTGGATTTCAATCTTTAAAAATGGGAGGGGGGGTGAATTAAATAAGGCCTTAGATAAATCTAAGAGGAAAAACAATTTATTATTCTGAAATTATTTCTGGTTTTGACAAGAAATGGAATTATACCTGACATTTCTGAGTCAGTTTCTGATGACATCATTCTTAGTAGAGGTTTGATGATTTCTGTTAACAATACAAGTGGGTACTTGAAACAATAAAAATGAAATGTCTCATTTCTGAACTTTCCATTTTACACCCCTGTTTTAGAATGCCACTGTTCAATATTTAAACAAAATGCTCATTTTAGTAAAAAAAAATCACTGTATAGAATTGAATTAAAACTAAGCATCCTTTAATTACTTTCAATTAGATATGCAGTATGAGGATTTTTTTATTACTTTAAAAAAGACAGTTGATGTGTGATGGCCTTTACATGAACACTTTAAAAGGCAGGTGGGGGAAGCGACTGTGTTTTACCAATGAGGTTATTTTTCCTTCTGAAAGACTGATGTTTCACACTGGAAAGCAGAAATTGCAAAAGAAGTTTAGGTGGACTGTGTTAGGGCTTGTGATGAGGACAAAGATGAAGGGCGGGGGGGTTGTCCAGCACCTGAGTCAAGGGCAGCAGCATGAACACCTTGACGCTGAGGAACCTACCTCTGCAGAATAGGAGCAGCTGCCTCAAGGAAGTAGGGATACAGAGTTGGTTGACTCAGAGGAGGGCCAACAGGTGAGAGTACTTGGAAAATGGCATATGTAGCTGGGGGCTGGGTCAGTTAGCTACTAGGAGCAATGTTGGTGCAACTGCTACAGCTGAAACCTCTGCTGGTGAACTCTTGATTGGATCTTGACTTTAGCAAGTGGACTATATTTAGAATTGCTTGGCATTGGTATTGGAAAGAAGTCTGGACTATTCTTATGCTTCACCCTTGTTTGAACTGACCATTATGCATGACTCAGGACTGCCCTTTGACTACGAGATGATGAGCAGCTGTTTTAGCAGTAATTCCAAAGAGAAGAATAGGACAGGCTTGATGATGTGACTGGAAAAATGATTTGCTTTCTGCATGACAGAAAGGATGGTAAAATGTATAGGAGCCATGATAATGATAACAGGTTTATGGGTTTGGTGGGGAGGAGAGGGGTCTTATGGATGTCTGTATAGTCCAATTTACAAAGCTATCCTTTATGTGCCTACTTAGAAATAGGCTCCATGCAATGACCAAAGTGGCCATATATGTGCAAGCTCAACACAACATTCATGATCTTAAAAAATAAAAGCATATATTCCTCCTCAGCTTTTCCAGGAGAATTTTAAATCAAAGGGGGATGAAATCTAGAAAAAGAAACTTAAGCTTATCTACACTGCCCACATAATATGAAGAAGCAGGGCGAACTCTACATGGTCCAGCCAAGCCAAAACCTTACCTTCTCTTTGGCTGTTCCCACAGCCAGATAGTCACAGAGCTCCAAGAGAGCTCCTAGTCATTATGGGTACCTGATGCTGACACCAAAAGAGGTGTTCATGTGACCAAGGAGAAGAACAGGAGGTGAGTACAGTGACCTGTGGGGTCTGTGGACCAGTCATGCTGTCCACACTGTGCCCAAGGTGCAGGGCTGCTGTAAAGTTTCACTTAACACCATAATCACCCGCTAACCCCTTAGCGTAATCAGATAAAGTGTAAATCATTGTTAGGCTCTTGCTTCTCTTGGAACTTTTTGCCCATGAAACTTTGTTCCTAACACTGAAGATCAAAGTTCACAGATCCCAAATTTTGTACAACCCAACTGCTATACCACATTTTGCACTAGATCTGAGCATGCTTTAGATGACTACCCTTGATCCCTAGGTTTCATGGTCCCAGAGGGAAGTGAGTTTTTTCCTTCAGTCATAGAATCATAGAATAGTAGAGTTGGAAAAGACCTCATGGGCCATCCAGTCCAACCCCCTGCCAAGCAGCAGGAAATCGCATTCAAAACACCCCCGACAGATGGCCATCCAGCCTCTGCTTAAAAGCCTCCAAAGAAGGAGCCTCCACCACAGGCCAGGGGAAAGAGTTCCACTGCTCTACTCATTCTACCACCAAGAACATTGTTGGTTTGAATTAACCTGGGCAACTCCAGAACTAGACCTAGCTAAAACACCTTACATCCAAATACTAGGACTTCAACCAAGTGTTTGATAAAACGAAAGCAGACCCTCTGCCCTACCTATCTGACTGCATGATTGCCCTGTTGACTTCATTCTTCGTGCTCCCCTCCTATTTGGACCAATCTCTTTACTCTCAAAGTGAGAAGTCACTGCTATACTGTTTCCTGGAGAAAAATATACATTGAGGATGCAACTTGCCACATTAGGTCCCCCTGTTCTATTTGTCAAGAACAAATATAAGGAACTCTGTCTCTTCAAGAATTACCAAGCTCAGAATCAGATCACCACCTATGATCATTATCCATTGCTTCTCATTACTGAACATGACACCATGTAGCCAAGATTCTACTAAATTGGTCCTTTCGGAGGTTTACAATTTGTTCTGTACAGGTAACTGCAAGGGAGATTAGTGGATGGATGGTGGTCTTCCACAATAACGCTCTTTAGCCTCTGAAATGCCCTGCTGTCTTTCAATCTTCTATCAATGAACTTTTCTAGGAATACCTAAATTAATTTGTCATTACAGGTTAAGCATATCCCTTATCTGGAATTCTAAAATCTGAAATAGTCCACATGGCTAGCTGAGATATTGACACCTTTGCTTTCTGATGGTTCAGCTATAAAAACTTTGCTTCTTCTTCATTTACACAGTCATTTCCGAATCTTTGTGACCTCCTGGACCAGTCCACGCCAGAGCTCCCTGTCGGCCGTCACCGCCCCCAGTTCCTTCAAGGTCAGGCCAGTCACCTCAAGGATACCATCCATCCATCTCACTCTTAGTTGGCCTCTCTTCCTTTTTCCTTCCATTTTCCCCAGCATCATGATTTTTTCCAAGCTTTCCTGTCTTCTCATGATATGGCCAAAATACTTCATCTTTGCCGCTAATATCCTTCCCTCCAGTGAGCAAACTTTACTTCATGCACACAATTATTAAAAACAAAATTAACAACCAGGCTATGTGTGTAAAAGATATACAAATGAATTTTATATTTAGTCTTGGTTTTCTTCCAAGACATCTCATTGTGTATGTATATGCAACAACAGGCATTCCAAACCCTCCAAAAATCTGAAATCCAAAACACTTCTGCTCCCAAGCATTTTTGAAAAGGAATACTCCACATGTATTTATCTAGATGATTCCTCATCTACTCCCCTAACCAGATAGCTCATTATGAACATGCTTGGGCTATATTGCAGTTTGAGGGAACATTGGTATTATACCATATTGAAGAAATGTGTTTTCAACCCACTAGCTGTAGATTTTCTTGGCCATTGCATATCTTTGAATGAGACAGAGGTGGATACTACCAACATGAAAATTAGGGTGTACTGATATCCACTCCACCCTGTGAATGAAGGACCCTATACTTTATTTAGATTCAAATATTAACTATTTCAGTTGTATTGGGCAAGGGCACAGAGAATTTGAACAATGTCTGCTTATCTTAGAGATGTCTGCGCTTAGAGTTGTAATAGTAAATAAGTAAGTTATCTTGTTCTTTCCTAAAAACTATTGACCATTTCAGGCCCACTTTTGCTGGAAAAAGTGGTAATTATTTAGTACATTCCCAGAAAGGTGCCAATTCACATATTGCTGACCACACAGCAGCCTTGTCTGGCACTCCTGGATCCAGACAAAGCCAAATGATCTGCTCCAAAATAATACATAGTATGAATGTAGGGTTCACATTTCTAACAATGCTGTATTTATGCTAGAGATGTGCTTATAAGCTTCCCTAAAATATTGACGTACATTATCTCATCTAACCCAATAACAGGAGATATCCCATGTATAATATTTTAATATTAAATTTGGGTTGTTTCATGGTAATGAAATGTTAGAACAGTATGCCATCTACCTTGTATTTGGTCTGTTCTCTTAGCTTCACCATGACACAGAGATCTGATATGACTAGTGTATATGGGATAAAATTGGCTCAAGAAATATATGCTTAATTCATTTATAAACTTGGCTGCCAAGATGTAACAAAAATAACAGAAAGCAAAGTAAACAGAATAATTTTGAAAAAGAAAATCTGCTGCTGCCTAAAGCGAGACAAAGCAAATGGGAGACCCGTTAAATCTCCCATTTCACCACCCACCCTCTTCTCTCAAACAAATGCCTAGGTCATTAAACTGTGCCAGAATGACATAGCATGAATGGGACTCAAGCAAGATCATACAAAATCTCCTAAGGGATATAATGTGAAACACCTCCTACTCACACATGCTAAAATAAAGTGGACATACTTTTTATTCTGTAGTTGTTGGGAAATGGATGTTTAGAAATCACAACAAAACATGTGGGAAAAAGAGGGGTGCAAACAGAAAGATCGGCCTTCTGACTGTGATGAAAGGCTTTAAAAACAGTAATTTTTTTCTCCCCTGGTCTAAAGTCACAGGAAAAAAAGTGCTTGGAAAACATGTTTGAAGGCCACAAAGAACAACTCCTGATTTTTGTGCCATTGTATGGCAGGATCCAAGCATAACTAGAACAATATATGGTACTACGTAGTAAGAATATTGGACTTCACTCTCCAGAGTCTCAGTTCAAATGTGTCCCTGGTTGCAAACCTATTGGAATGGGCACTGCTGAGCCAATCATGATCCTTAAACATAATTGATATTATTAAGTTATTATGAGGCTGTTTAATAAGTTCAATATGTTATTATCCCCCCCTCCTCAAAAAAACCTCTATGAAAAGTGCTGTGAAAAAAATGTGGGATTAAGATGTAATTAAAAAAATAAAATCATCATTCTCACTTTACTGTGACAAGGATAAAGAAGAGAAACAAAAGAATAGCACAATTTTAAAAAATATAATCAAGCCATGCCAGTTAAAGTGACATCAAATTGCAGTAATTTGCACCCTAAGATTCCCCAAATGTCCAGAACTCCTTTGACATGATATCCTTATCTGGTTGTTTCCAAATTTTCTACAATTATTTTCTTATCCAAAAAAAAAAAATTCAAATGCCTCTCCAACTGCATGGTTGCTGCAAAGAAGGATTTGATACCAAAGTACACTGGTATAATTTTCCCATCTCTTCATCCCCATTCATTTCTGAATGTGGAACCTGAGAACATCTCTGAAATAGAATTTGGTGCTTGGCAGTAAAAAAAAAAAAAAACTTCCCAGCCTTGTTCTAATGAACTTTCTGTTGGGCTGCCCTTGAAGACTGCCCGGAAACTACAATTGGTAGAATGGTCGGCGACCAGGTTGTTAACTGGAGTGAATGATAGGGAGCGGACAACCCACCTATTAAAACAGCTGCACTGGCTACCGATAAGTTTCTGGTCCCAATTCAAGGTGCTGATTATAACCTACAAAGCCCTAAATGGTTTGGGTCCATCCTATCTTTGCAACTGCATCTTTCACTATGAACCTGCGTGACCTTAAGATCTGCTGGGGAGGCCCTTCTCTCTCTCCCACCTCTGTCACAAGTGCGGTTTGTGAGGATGAGGGAGATGGCATTCTCGGTGGTGGCTTCCTGGCTCCCTCCCCAGAGAGGCTAGATTAGTGCCCACCCTGGCCACCTTCCATAAAGATTTGAAAACATGGTTCTTCCAATGTGCCTTTCACTAATCAGTCTATATTTTGACTTGGCCTTCAAGCCCTATGTAATATCTAGCCTTTTGCACTTTATCACCAACCCTGTCCCTGGAGTATATTGCTCAAGCCTTGGACTGCCTTTTAGTTCTGACCATATCTACTGGGCTCAGTTATTGGTATCAGTTGTTGTTGAGGTTATGTTTTTAATGATGGTTTACATGTTTTTATGTGGTTATGCCTTGTACTGTAAATGTATTTTATTATGTTGTATTTTAATTTTTGTTTCATTGGGCTTGGTCCCCATATAAGCCGCCCCGAGTCCTTTCGCGGAGATGGGGCGGGATATAAAAATAAAGTTGTTGTTGTTGTTGTTGTTGTTGTTGTTGTTGTTGTTGTTGTTGTTGTTGTTGTTGTTATTCTAAGAGAATGGGGATTAATCCTCATACAGGCTGTGGCTACTGTATTTTGGGAGATGTTTAAAGGCAATCCTCATACCTGAACTTTTGTAATCTATTCAAATTAGCTATTGCTATCAATATATCCATTCCTAACAATGTAATTAGTCAATATTAGGGTTTGAGAAGGGAGTGTTTACTGTCTGAAAGGGGTCCCTTTGAGGTGGGTGAAGGTGCCTGATATGAGATTAGGGCCCATGTGTAGCAACTCTGTAAGGTACACCCTCTAGATCAGTGGTTCTCAATTTGTGGGTCCCTTGATGTTTTGGCCTTCAACTCCAAGAAATCCTAACAGCTGGTAAAGTGGCTGGGATTTCTGGGAGTTGTAGACCAAAACACCTGGGGACCCACAGGTTGAGAACCACTGCTCTAGATCTAAGGGTTTGCTGGGATTCTCAGACTGTCTCCTAAAGTCATACCCAGTATTCTTCCTAAATAGGTTTAATGCAGAAAACAGTACAGCTGCCTATATTGGTGTTTAGACAAGCATAAGTGGTAACTGTTTTGTCAACATCTAATAAATTGTCATCAATAGAGCCAGGTGACAATTTCTCCTTGGCATCATTATACTCCAAATGTTATATTCAGTGGCATATCTCACTCAAAGCTATTGTCTTGAGTGATTAAGAGAAGCCAAACACAGCGATGACTGCTTCTTTCATTATCCTTCCTCCTCAAGTTTCATGGTTTCCAAATAACATTACTTCAATCCTGTTTGGACTGTTTCAGTGAGCCTGCCAGTTTCATTAATTCCCCCCTGCCATTGTGGCTGGATACAGAGCAGCAAATTAAATAGTTAGTAATGAGGAATATGAACAATGAAAATTCAACCTATTACTTTGTTTTTCTTTCCCCTTCTGCTAATTGCTCAGTGATGCACAGTACAATACACTACTCAGTGTGTTGTTTATGCATATATTCTATCATAATCTCAGCTACTATAACAGCACACAGGAGGTAATGAGACATTTAACTATGAACAAAAATAACTAGTTAAGACTGTTTCATTTAAGCAAGAGAAAATAACAATGCCTCATTGAAATAATATTTATTGATTTTATTTTTGTCTTAAAATAAATTGTCAGTTTTAGATAGATTATGCATCAATTTAGAGGACAAAGTTAGCATGAATTGGCTATTGCCATGTAGTTTATTGGGTGCAACCAACTGTACAGGCAGAAGGAACATCCTGATGAGAAGTCAGAAGTCTTGAGAAATTACTGTCATTGTGCCTGTAACTGAGGTCATGCCTAGAGAGAAGCTTGGATTAATGATCTGTCACTTTCTGTAAACACACATTCCAAACCCCATGAACCTCTATTGCTGCATGAAAATTACATTAAATAGAAAATGCATCAAATATTTGTTACTATTATGGAAAAGAAAGCCATACACTGTGCAATGTGGGAAGATGTGTGTGTGTGTGTGTGGGGGGGGGGGGTGCAACAGGGAAAGGAGAAGTTGGAAGAAAATAATGAAAATATTAAACTATCCATCCTTCTGGTACATTGGTTCTCATCCTGGGGTCCCCATATGTTTTGCCCTTTAACTCCCAGAAATCCTAACAGTTGGTAAGTTGGCTGGGATTTCTGGGAGTTGTAGGCCAAAATACCTGGGGACTCACATGTTGAGAACCACTGTTCTGGTAGTTGGTGTGAATTCAGTAGTGTTGTTCATCTAATGGATACCATGTTAATGGAAAAGAAAGGGTGATTTTCACCAATATGCTCTCTTTCCCGAACTTGCCCCTCCCCCCCAGCAAATATGTTCAAGTGCATTGAAGGACCTTAAAACTGGTGCTGAGTTACTTGTGTCTATTTCCCTCCCCAATGCTACCCCTTAAAAGCAGAGCAAGGCATTCGGAAGGAAAGAAAAATTAGCCCAGATTACCACTCTCTGCCATTAGCAATGAAGCCACTTTTTAAAATTCAGCTCATAAGACAATCATGCATCAATGTTTTTTCTAACTTTCACTATCTGCTGCAGTTTGTTTCCAGTACCGCTCATGGATACCAAAATCCATAGATGCTACAGTCCCATTCTACACAATGGCAAAAAAAAAAAAACTCCTGAAACTAATGGCAGGAGGATACAACAGAGTATCAGTGGATGACCTGGGCTAAATCGGTACATGCCATTGATTTTAGCCCCGTGTAAAGAAGGAGTTAAACCCAGGTTATCGTCAATGGGATGGAACTTCCCATATCTTTCAGCTGCCAGATCAAAAAATGGAATTTTGCCCACCAGAATTTAGGAGGCTTCTGAAAAGCAGGAGGGAAAAGCAGATCAGGGGGCCACTGAAATCCGGACACTGAAAACTGTACTGTGTTTAGCCAAATTGCACGCCCCTACAGGATATTCCTATACATCTGTGTAGTGTTCATTAATAAAGGTTTGCTTTATGGATTTTTGTCTGAATATTTTCAAGTTGTGGTTCATTGAATTCTTGTGTAGGAACCCATAGAGATGAAGGGCTGACTATATCTAATATCTTTTCAAAGGTAACTTTCATTGATGACCTTACTGTTGTTTGTTGTTCTTTGTTTCTCAGCAATGCACTTGCCTCCTTGAAGAACATGGGGCTTTTCTAAGAGATAATTGATTTAGTGATGTCAGAGAAGCATGAGAATGAAATGAGCTTCCTTTGCAATCGCTTGGATAAAAGTACAAAGGAAAAACCTAACTGCATTTCTCATTTCAGAAACCTCTTCTCAGCCTGTAAGAACTGGAAGATCTAACAAGACTCCTGTTGAATAAAAGGATACATTTCCAGCAGCTTTTGTGTGAACGTAGATAGCTAGGAAGGCCCATAAGCAGAATATTAATGCAACAGCCACCACCTGTTGATGTTTAACAACATCTGACATTATGAGATATTTTGACTCTGATCCTTGAGGTAGCTGTGGCAGTGAAAGTACAATCAAGATGAAGATTGTCAATCAAATTGTTTTGTACAGCATGGTACAAACACAATTTAACGTGGCCTCTAGACATTTTATTGCCAGTTTCTCTTACAAGGCAAAACTGGTAATGCCACAGTTATGAAGTGAGAAATCACCAGTGAACATATGTATATTATCACAAGAAAAGTGAGAGCATTAACACTGGGTGAACATATGCAGGTAACTGTATTTAAAAAACATTGCATCTGAAGATACATAAATTGTTGTTTTGGGCTAAAACTTTCTACAAAGAACTGTGTACTTCAATGAGTCCCTTTTATTGGCACTAAGGGTCCCAACATCTCTTTATTCAAGTTCATATGCAGAGAATGTCAGAATGTAACATCAATGCAATCTATTCTCTGGCTTCTATTTCTAATTTCTATTCACTTCAATAGATCTGTAGTTCAAGTCATACATAGGAATGAGGCAGAGCCTGTCTGTTCCACTGAACTAAATGGAAAATCTCATAAATGTGACCATGGATGTCCAAAAAAGATCTTTGTATTTGGCAAATATTCTTATGTTCTTCTCTATTTCATAAACGAAGGCATTTTCCCTTAACAAAATATTCTAAAACAGGATATTCTTATTCTCATACTTTCTAATATTTTTTTCCAACCATGCTCCCACTGGGATACAACATCTGGCAGAGAAGATCCCATGTAAACTTGGACATATTATAATTTGAATTTTTCAATTTTTATAGAAAAATTTCCATGTTTGCCGGGCTGTGGCGCAGCTAGCTAGTAACCAGCTGCTATAAATCACTACTGACCGAGAGGTCATGAGTTCGAAGCCCGGGTCGGGTTAAGCCTCCGACCATAAAATATATATATATATATATATAGCCCCGGCTTGCTGTTGACCTAGCAGCCCCGAAAGACAGTTGAATCTGTCAATTAGGGAAATTTAGGGATGCTTTATGCGGGAGGCTAATTTAACTAATCTACAACACCATAAAACTGCTCACGAGGAAAAGAAGAGGAAGAACAGCCACCAATGGACGGTGAAGCAACAGCTCCCCCTGTGGCCGGAAATCGTGAAGCTGGAAGATGTTAAAAAAAATGCCTCTGTGTCTGTCTAAAACTGAATGTTGTTTGTCTATTGGCATTGAATGTTTGCCATATATGTGTTCATTGTAATCCGCCCTGAGTCCCCTTCGGGGTGAGAAGGGCGGAATATAAATACTGTAAATAAATAAATAAATAAATATGAAGAATCTACTGAGCTGATAGCAGAGTGTTCTGATAAGGTTTATCTGGAAGGACCATTGCCATACAAGTGCTCCATGTACATGACTACCATGATTTGTATTGCAGTTTAGTCTCAATTGCACAGATCTCTTGCCAATTGGATGCAGGTCATGCAAACAAATGTCCATGACAACTCCCTCTGAGTTGTGTACTGATAAGATATTGACTGCTTGTTGAAACAAGGCTCTGAACTCTGCCAAGGAGAGCTAGAGCTGGCTCTGCATTGTAGAATCAGTGCAGTTTGATATTCCTTTCAATATGATTGCTCAGTGTTATGTAATCCTGGGATTTGTATTTTAGTCAGGCTTAATTTTGTGGTGAAGGCTATAATTCCATAGTATTGAGCTGTGGCAGTTTAACTGGTGTCAAACTGCATTAATTCTAAAGTGTAGATGCACCCCAGGTTGGCTATTCCAGTAGTATATTGCCTCTGAAACCTAAGGCTATGCCTAGGGCTCTATGTCAATCTTGTTTGATTTGGTAGCCCTTGCACAATATTTGCTGAAGAATGAAGGCTGGGAGTGTAAAAACATTACAGGAATTGTTTGTGAAGAACAAAACTAGAAAAGAAACAGGAGAATATCTTCTTCCACTTTACTTAGTAAAACAATTACATGCTGTGTAAACTATGTATATATAATGTCTTCATACAGCCAGCAGAATTGTCAAATATTTTGTATTGTGGATATAATGATTTCTGTTGTATATATTGCTGGCTGTGGATGAATGAAAATCGATAACCATCTTCAAAATACTTCCAACTTGTTAGGAGCAATTAAAAATGGCAAGGTGAACCGTGTCTACATTCAGCTTTCTGAATGCCAGTCACTCTTCATTTAGGGTGTTGAGACTTCCACGTCTGTTGCAGCGATATTCTCTGCTGCACTGGAATGTGCTTAGAATGTACTTACAGAGTGCAGCTTAAAGGCACTTCTTTTCTTCAAGAGAAAAAAAAATCCCAAACATAGAGCAATTGCTTTGGGTGAATGAATGCTTGGTTCACTCCCCATTTTTCTATCCCATTTTATGGAATTTGGATACAACGATAAAATCAGATTTTGATCCTCTTTTCTAAATATCTGAGATAACACTCCAATATTGCATCTTTACAAAGGGGAAAGGCCAAGTGATCTGGTATATAAAATAATTTTGCAGGAGGCAAAACATTAATGTACTTTAAGATCTAAGATCTTTAACAGATGCAGTATGTGGAAAATTTTCACCCCTCCACCTTTTTAATTGGCAGTGATCCCACTGAACTGTAAGAGACTTAATTCTGAATAGAAAATGGTAAATTTTAATTATTATTTCTATAAGAGGTTTAACATTCATAAATTTTAAAATAAATGCTTCTTGATGAAATCAATGGAACTTGAATTGTATTAGTTTACCAATTGAACAGAGGTTTGGAGTACAGTGCCATATGTATGCAGGTGACAACCAACTCTACTTCTCCTTTCCACCAAATGCAAGGGAAGCTGTTCTGACCTCAAACCAGTGTCTGCCATCAGTAATGGACTGGATGAGGGAGGGCAAACAAATTGAAACTTAATTCAGACAAGAAATAGGTTCTCCTGGTCAGTTGGAAGGCAGATCATGGAATAGGGATCCAGCCTGCCCTGGATGGGGTCACACTCCCTCTGAAGACATAGGTTGGCAGTTTGAGGGTCCTCCTGGACTCAGCGCTGAACCTGAAAGCCCAGGTATCGGTGCTGACCAGAAAGGCCTTTGCACAATTAAAACTTGTGCATCAACTGCACCTGTTTCTTGAGAAGCCAGATCTGGCCACGGTGGTGCATGCCTTAGTTGCATCCCGTTTGGATTACTGTAATACACATGGGGCTGCCTCTGGAGAGGGGTCCGAAACTTCAGCTGGTCCAAATAGCTGCAGCCAGGTTGCTAACTGGGGCCAGATACAGAGAGCGGACAACTCCCCTGTTGTAGCAGCTCCACTGGCTACCAGTCTGTTTCTAGGCACAATTCAAAATGCTGGATATGACCATTAAAGCCCTGGGTGGTTCAGGTCCAAGCTATTTGGCAGATTGCATCTCCTTGTACGAACCTGCCCAGGCCCTGAGATCTTCAGGAGAGGCCCTTGTCTTGGTCCCACCTCCATCTGGTTGGTGGGAACAAGAGATCAGGCCTTTTCGGTGGCTGTCCTTCGACTCTGGAACTCCCTTTTCCCAAGATAAGCCAGAACCCCCCCCCCTCCCCGCTGTCCTGATGGCAGGCTAAAACCTTGATATTTAGACAGAGTTTTAAAGATCTTAAGATCAATTCAGGGGGTGCTGTGGTTTTTAACTCTGAATTTGTTTTAATGATGATTAACTGAGATTTTTAAAAATGCTGTTTATATTTAATACTGTTTTAATGTTTGTATATTTGTATATTTCAAATGGTTTTGCTGATGCTTTTATGTTAAGACATTTTGAATCCCCTTTGAGGGGACTTAAAGAGGAGTATAAATAAATATAACAATAATAAATAATAATAAACCATAAACTAAATACTTACAATTTGTTATTACACTATTTTAATCTTAATTTAATATAGATAATCTTAAGGCATCAGATCACATCTTATCTTAGAAGTTAGGCAGGATCTGTTGTGGTTAGATGGGAGACCAGCAATGAATACCAGATGTTGTAGGCTATACAGTTTTTCAGAGAAAGGAAAAGGCAAAATCATCTCTGAGTGTTCTTTGCCTAAGAAAACCTTATAAAAATTCATGGGAGTCTCTATAAGTTAACAGGCTACTTGAAGGCACATATAAACAAATTCAACTATTAGTTCATTGTGAAATGTCTGAATTGCACACGGTTTGATATCTTCTTCCTTATCTCATCGAAAGTAGCTCATTGCCTTTTTTTTTAAACTGAGTTTTGTTGTTAGAAATTTCAGATGCTTGGGTCAACTAAGTTTTGCAGTCTTTCTGATATTATAATAATAATAATAATAATAATAATAAAACTTTATTTATACCCCGCCACCATCTCCCCAATGGGGACTCGGGGCGGCTTACATGGGGCCATGCCCGGGAAAAATACAATATAACACAATATAAAAACAACATATCATAATACAATTACAACAATACAATAAAGAATCATATACAGTACAACACAAAATCCAAAGAGCAATATAACAGGGCAGGCCGCACTGACACTCAGTTAAAACTCGGGGTGAGAAAAGGATAAGAAAACGGATAAGAATAAAACCACAGGGAACTAAGGAAAAGATAGCAGACAGTCTAGAGGATAAATAATGGGGGCGTAACAAAAGCATGTAACAGTTACTCTCCGAAAGCACATCGGAAGAGCCATGTTTTTAGATCTTTCCTAAAGTCTGAAAGAGTGGGGGCTTGCCTGATTTCAATGGGCAATGAGTTCCATAAACGGGGGGCCACAGCAGAAAAGGCCCTCTCCCTAGTTCCTACAAGGCGGGTCTGGGATAAAGGCAGTGGCGACAGGAGGGCCTCCCCTGACGATCGCAGAGATCGAGCAGGTTTATGGTAGGAGATACGGTCACGAAGGTAGGTGGGTCCCAAACCATTTAGGGCTTTATATATGATGGTCTGCACCTTGAATTGGGATCGGAAAATGAACGGAAGCCAGTGGAGCTCCTTAAACAGGGGAGTAGATCTCTCCCTGTAATTCGCCCCAGTTATTAATCTGGCAGCCGAGCGTTGGACCAGTTGTAATTTCCGAGCCGTCTTCAAGGGAAGCCCCACGTAGAGCGCATTACAGTAGTCCAGTCTAGAGGTAACTAGGGCATGGACCACCGTGGTCAAGTCAGACTTCACGAGGTATGGTCGCAGTTGGCGCACAAGTTTGAGTTGTGCGAAAGCCCTCCCGGCCACCGCCGACACCTGCGCTTCAAGCGTCAACGCTGAATCCAGGAGGACCCCCAAACTGCGGACCTGTGATTTCAGGGGGAGTGCAACCCCGTCCAGCACAGGTTGCCACCCAATACCCCGATCTGACGAGCGACTGACCAGGAGGGCCTCTGTCTTGTCAGGATTGATCCTCAGCTTGTTCCTCCTCATCCAGTCCGCCACAGCGGCCAGGCACTGGTTCAGCATCCGAGGGGCTTCCTTGGAGTTAGATGGAAATGAGTAGTGGATTTGTGTGTCATCTGCGTAGAGATGGCAACACCCTCCAAAACTCCGGATGACCTCTCCCAGTGGTTTCATGTAGATGTTAAATAGCATGGGGGATAGAATAGACCCTTGCGGGACCCCACAGGTCAATGGCCAGGGGTCCGAGCAGGTTTCCCCCAGCTTCACCATCTGGGAACGGCCCTCCAGGAAGGACCGAAGCCACAGCAGAACTGTGCCACCGAGTCCCATCCCGGCGAGCCTCCCCAGAAGGATACCATGGTCGATGGTATCGAAAGCCGCTGAGATGTCCAAGAGAACCAGCAGGGTCACACTCCCCCTGTCCAGCTCCCTGCGGAGGTCATCCACCAAGGCGACCAAAGCCGTCTCGGTGCTGTGCCCAGGCCTGAAGCCAGACTGCGAGCGGTCCAGAAAATCGGTGTCATCGAGGAACTCCTGGAGCTGCGTAACTATAAAGTAGATAGTAAAGACATTGAAATGGTTCAAAATTTTCCATATCTTGGTTCCGTCATAAGTCACAATGGAAGCTGCAATCACGAAATCAGAAGACTGGGACTTGAAAGAACAGCTATGAAGGAACTAGAGAAAATCCTCAAGTATAAAGACATGTCATAGAATAATAAGGTTAGAATTAGTCCTGGACTCAATGCTGTTCCTCATCTTTACTAATGACTTAGATGAAGGTTTAGAGGGCGTGCTTATCAAGTTTGCTGATGACACCAAAATATGAGGGATAGGGACAGGATCAGAATTCAGAATAATCTCAACAGATTAGAGAGATGGGCCAAAACTAACAAAATGAATTTCAACAAGGACAAATGTAAGATACTACACTTAGGCAGAAAAAATGAAATGCAAAGACGCAGAATGGACAACAGTCCATGTGAAAAAGATCTTGGAGTCTTCATGGACAACAAGTTGAACATGAACCAACAGTGTGATGCAGCAGCTAAAAAAGCTAATGGGATTTTGGGCTGAATCAAAAGTAGTATGGTATCTAGATTAAGGGAAGTCACATTGTTTTTGTATTCTGTTTTGGTCAGACCTCACCTGGAATACTATGTTCAATTCTAGGCACCACAGTTCAAAAGAGATTTCGACAAGCTGGAAGGTGTCCAGAAGAGGGCAACTAAAATGATAGAAGGTCTGGAGACCATGAATCCCTATGAGAAGTGGCTTAAAAAGCTGTGTGTTTAACCTGCAGAAGAGAAGATTGAGAGGAGACATGGTAGCCATGTATAAATATGTGAAAGGATGTCATAAGGAAGAGGGATTCTATGATTCAAGAAGGAGGAGGAGGAGGAGGAGGAGGAGCAGCAACAACAACAACAACAACAACAACAAAACATGGAATTCACTAGACAATTTGACTGGCTATAATTTACAAGCCACACACACACATCCTACCTGTTTCATACTACACATGTGTGTTTGCTGATTCGTTTAATCTTCAGTGGATTCTTTTCATTTGGATTTGGAAATGTGGCATTATAAGCAATTGGAAGACAGCCTATTCAAAACAAATGGAAGAGATTGTTTAAATTAAGGTAAATTCTACTGGGAAGAGAGGAAGAAGGGAGGCCTCTGTTTCTTTTCATGGTGAAATTCAATACTGTTATTTTGATTTTAATAATCTTCCCAAAAATTCAGTTTAGCATTACTGGGTTTCTCAGGCCGTGCCATCCAACTGTCCTGTACCACATCATTCAAGTATAACAGATGTCTGTATTTGCAATGTCATTGTTTCTATTGAAAGAATAAGAAAAACAAATGTACACACAGCAAACACTGAAAGGCAGAAATGGATGACAAACACTAATTTCTTTTTCTCAACAAAGACCGTGGAAAGAATATATATTTGCATTTAAGATTTAATCAATTTCAACACAAACACAGAGAGGTAGAAAAACTCTATTCTGTCAGGTCACATGGTTGAATCTACAATTTTCAGTTTTACCAAATTGTGTGTTTTTCCAGATGTAAGATTGTTTTGGTCCACATTTGGAAAAAAAAAAGGTCTATGAGAACAAAAGCTTTCAAAAAAGTATGTTTGCTTAAAGTACGTGAGAAAGTGCATCCACATTTTGCAAGGCCAAAACAATCTTACAGCTGGGAAAATACACAATTTAGTGGATTCATCCATGTGGCCTGATGGAATATGTATGTGTCCGCATTACACTCAACACATACATTTTATGTGCATTTCCCTTCCATGCTGCAATGAGATCTGAAAAGAGTAGCTTTTGGCATGCAAGTATATCCTGGTTTACTGACAGCTTCAGCAGTCCCAAATTGGGGGAAATTATGTACCAGTTCTTGGATGTGTAACTTTTCTTACTTCTTTTCATGGGTCTTAATGGCACCCCATTTTCCTACTGCCGGTATGGGCATATGATGCAGCTGTGTTCAGTCCTAAAGAGACTAGTCTTTGCTGAATTCAAAGTGAACAACAACAAAACCCCCATTCAGATTCCAAAGTAAAAATGTTTTAGAAACCTGAAGATAGAAAATGATACTTTTCAGGAGAACAATCTCACAGAGGGGGAGAAAGACTTAGATCAGAATTTATTCTCAAATGTTTAATAGTTTTTTCAACCTTATCATCTAGTCCCAATACCATGAACAATGCTTTTAGAATAAGAAAAAGGATAAATGAAAGCACATTGGATTTTGGGGGGTGAACTGCTCATGAAAAAAAAAAAGCAATCCTCAAACATAAAATTGATCTCCTGCTGTGTCTACCCAGGAAGATTTGTGCCAGGAATGAACACTGCAAATTTGATTTCAGAAATATTGTGGTGGTTACTTTTAATACAGGATCTGGGAGACCCGCATTTCAATCTCTTCACCATTGCCAACCTCTGACCAGTCATTGTTTTTATCATAAGCAACCGTATGCGGTTGTAGCATGGGTAAAAAGTAGGCAGAAGCAGCAGCGAGCCATATGTGCCACCTTGAGATCTTTGGAGGAAAATCATATTATATAACGCAATATATGTATAAAAACATTTCCATGGATTCTGCATATTAAACACATGGCATATACTGAGATAACTCCCAACTATCAGTGGTTTTTCATTTAAAGCGTTACAGGCCCAACAATGCTTCCAGAAAAATCTCATAGTATTTATATTATTCAGGTCATTTGTAACAGGGTTCAACCATGCTTTGAACTAAAAAAAATTGACATCATTTTAACAGCCATGCCTCAATGCTATGGATTTCTGGGATTTGTAGTTTGGTGAGGCACCAGCACTCTTTGTTAGAGAAGGCTGAATATTTTGTAAAACTACAGCTTCCCTGATTCCATATCATTGGGCTAAAGTGGTATCAAACTGCATGAATACAATGTAGATGCATCCTAGGATGATTTGCAGTAACCACCAGAGGAAAGTCAACATGTAAACAGCATCCCTGTTTGTATGGAAGCAAAGTCTATTTACCGTATATACTCAAATATAAGTCAACCCGAATATAAGACGAGGCACCTAATTTTACCACAAAAAAAACTGGGAAAACCTATTGAGTCGAGTATAAGACGAGGGTGGGAAATGCAGCAGCTATTGGTAAATTTCAAAAATAAAAATAGATACCATTAAAATTACATTAATTGAGGCATCAGTGGGTCAAATGTTTTTGAATATTTACATAAAACTGTAATTTAACATAAGACCGTCCAACTCTGATTACCTACATACTCAAATATAAGCTGACCTGAATATAAGCTGGCCAGAACCCTCACTCAAGTATAAACCGAGGGGGGCTTTTTCAGTCCTGAAAAACTCAGCTTATACTCAAGTATATGTGGTGTGCTATTCTGGGATTGGAATATGCTTTATGCAGAGGGGAATTCTGGGAATTGGTAGAAGGGTGACAGAGGAAATTTCTATAGACTCTCCCTACCTCCTGCACAGCTTATGTTTTCCACAAAATCTGCTTTGTAAGGTTAGGTGGTCATCTTGAATAGTATAAGGAGTTGCAGAAGAAGAAAAATGCTATCAGTGTAAATTGCCACCCTGTCCTCTTTTTTCATCGCTGATATGGATATGAGTATACATAAAACGATAATCACATTAATCTGGCAATTAGATGCATGCTTCTGATCCTACAACAGAGGTGTGCAAATTGTATCTCATCAATTGTTGTTGGACTGCACCTCGCATCAGCCCTAGTCATTATAAGCAATGATGGGGGGAAAAGGAAGCAACAGTCCAAACATATCTAGAGAGTCATTTGCCCCTCTTCCCTGTTGTAGTTCAAAGAAAATGTAGCAGTTACTACACCAGATTGCTTTCATGTTAGTCCTAGGCCTGCTTTTGATCCTACTTAGAGATTCTCCCAGACTTGAGCTACACTGTCATATAATCCAGTTTCAGAATGCAGATTAACTGCTTTGAACTGCATTATATGAGACCGCACTGCCCTATAATCCAGTTCAATGCAGTTAATCTGGATTTTAAAACTGGATTATATGGCAGTGTAGATGGGGTCCCAGAGGGCCAGGGGTGGTGTAGTAGTTTGAGTGCTGTACTTTGGACCTCATCAAATTAAGACCAAGATTTGCCACGCATCGTGGTGAATCCAGCAAGGCCCAGCAGGGAAATCATCATTCCACACCCTGCCTTGCCCAGCTTCCCCTTCACCCCATCCCACGAGGGAAGCATCCACCACCCGGCTTCCCCCAATTGTTGTCTATGCAACATGGGGTGCCTCCTAAGTTGCTGCAGTGGTTTACAATGCTCTCTCTTCATTTGCACCGCGGAGCCTCACTGGAAGTAAGTGAAGAAGGAGTGTCGTACGATGGGCTATTTGCCCGTCTGATAAGGTCATAAGACAACAGAGACCAAAGTCTGAATACTCTACTCTGCGATGGAAAATCTGTTGTTGACCTTGAATCAATCACATTCTCTCCTGCTCTGAGGAAGACAAAGAAAAATCAACTCTGAAGAAATCTTTCTAAGAAAACCCACGATAGTGTCACCAGAAATCAGGTATGACTTGAAGGTACACAGCAACAGCAACAGCAACAGCAACAGACCGTTTTTCACTGAACAGTTATCAGGTTGGAAAATGCCAACTTAGTTGTCTGGATATTATGCTTTCAACTTGCACAGCCTAAATTCTAATTGAGACAGTCAGGGGCAAAATAGGAGGCAGGGGGAAATCCCAACTTTGCACTACAAACATGGTTGAAAGGCAAAGATTCAAAGGCAGAAATGTAAAAATTAAGCTTTTAATAAATTTAATAATTCAGCTCAAAGGCCTTTGAACAGTTGGACAAATCTGTTAGATTTCCTACTCCCACATTTGAATTTTTTCCATCTCCACATTCCTTCCACCCACTAAATGATACAATATTCAGTTCTTATCAAACAAAATCATCAACTTTCCTTGCACACATTGGATGGCTCAGTTGTATAAATACCAACACCTGCACTCTGTAACACACGAGGGCTATGTGCAAACTGCAGACATGTGTGGTGTAGATCTTTACATGGGAAGCCCAGTGTACCCAAAGCAGTGACTTGAGTTGTGAAGCTGATCAAGAGAGCAGGGCGACCTGGCACCCTCATGAGTCTCCCTTTCCCCTTCAGAGAAGAACATTGTAGAAAACTAATTTTCAAGTCCTTGAGAAACAGTGTTCTGAATAGGCAGTAGGAGAAAGCCGATTTGTAAAGGGATATCAGTAAGCTAACACATACAATAGTTAATCCTCAGTGAGGATAACATAAATAAGGCATGTCAGACAAAATAATGAATTCAGTTCAAAAGCCCCATTCTTATTTAAACCAATATGCACAAGGGTTATTATCACAGAAGTGGTTTGCTTGTAAATAGGATGCAAACCCATCAGAATGTAAAATAAGCAGTGGTTAAAGTGAACAACAACAAAAAGTTTTCCATCTCATCATATTCTGATGACTTCAGTGTCTTCAATCCTCTTTGGAATGAAATTGCATCAGTGTTCCTTTGGAAAAAAGATAGTAAACGGTTACAAAAATGAAGTGTGATACCAATCCGGACTTCAAGCATTTGGTGTGCTGGTAGGATTACAACAGTTCTTAAGGAAAAGGGCACCAGTACTTCCTTGTTAATTTCAGCTGACTCTTAGGCCTATGAAAAACGACACTTCCTTAGGGTAATTTCCATTGCACTGCTAATTAACCCGGTAGATTAGCATAGTCGGCTTCCCAAAACCCTGAAACCTGAATTCCCACAATGCTACAATGTGAATTTAAATTTAATACATTATATAACCAAGCAATCCTTTTGGGAAAATCCAAGCACTACTTTATCCAAAGCTTTGCCACTGAACCCATATTGGTATTCTTCTTTCCTGCTTAATTTTTAAACTCCCCAGCTCTGTCCTTTTTCTGCTGTCTGATGTTGAGGTACACCAGCTTTAAAACTTAATAAAGCAAGGCTGAATGTTCATTCTCCAAAGACAAACCTTTCTCTACACTCTCAAAGAAGGAGATCTGGAAACTCCTGGGACCTCCTCCCAGGGACCATAGCATTGTGGCTTATGATCTGGGAAGGACAGTTCTCTCCTCAAAAAGAACAAGAACTCCACTGGGGTACTTCTGAGGGAATGGGCTTTAAGGTCAGTATGAGTCAGCTCAATGCCCAGAGCTCCCAAACTTTTGATGATTTAGAAATGACAGCAAATGAAGGCCTTGAAATTTCATAATTGTATCCCATGAATTTGCATCAAGGACATTTTTGAGGCCTGGGGTAGAAGTTGGAGCATTGGACTAGGACACCAGGAGACCAGGGTTTGAATCCTGGCTGATCCTGGAAACACATTGTGTCATTCCGTCAGCCTCAGAAGACAGAAAGGGGAAGTCCCTTTTGAACAAATTACTAATCGGATTTCAACCGCTTCGGACATCTCTAAAAAGAACGAGATTCTCCTGTAGGTGAACCTGCCTGCCACTAGCAAGGGGAACAGAAACTGCCTCCAGAATACCATCCTGAGCATATGCAAATATCAAAACAGAGAGCTGATCAGTCTGCCCCACAACATGTTTTTTTAAAAAGCATAATGTGCAAATTTGGCCACCAAAATGGAAGTTATAAGAAACTAGCTTTGCCCGGCCACACGTTGCTGTGGCTTATGGGAATCCTTTGTTGGCCAGGTGGAATAGCAGTGAATAGCCTTGCAGTCTCAAAGCCTGGCCATTTTCTGGAGTAGCTGGAGCTTTTTGTTGTATGAGCGTAGAGGCATGGATGAGGGGTTGAGCTGCCAAGTTTGGTGTTTCTGGGATGTATAGTTTTGTTGTTTTGTCCTAGGCTGAAATTTCATTACCCTTTTATATATATAGAAGTGGAAGCTCATGAAAGAAAAAGAAATCCTTAGCTACATCTTGGAAGAAGCATTTAAATAATCTGTAGAAGATTTAAAATATTATTTACTTATGCAGTGTTTTCTGCCCTGGTTGACTTATTTCACATATCTTAGTTTTGGATAAAATGTTGGCTGAGGTACATTGAATTTCTATGGTTTTGTTTGTGTTAGTTCTGTCTCATCTACCAAATTTTCTGTTCAGGAGCAATGTCAGGAGCATTGACAGTACAACTCCTGTACTCCAGGGTAGCAGCCAACAAACAAAAGGAGACCAGATAAGAAAAAAAAGGAAAAAAATATAAAAATTCTTTGGAATCCTGGAGCACTGCAAGCCTTCCAGCCAGCCGGGAAGAAAACAGTTTGAGGCAAGCCGAGATTCAGCAATGTGATCCTCTTCTTAAGCAGAGAGCCTTCTACTAATCTACTACTCAAGGCTGCTGACTCAAGGAACACTCTTTGAGCTGTTTTTACTTCAGAGCTCTTTCAAAGCACTAATCTCTGCTAAATTGGTACAAACTGCAAGGGAACAAAACAGCAGATGATATAAGGTCTGCAGATAAAGGCCAAGTTTTAAAACATAACATAACACCAAGATATATTGGTGTGCTTTATCAAAGGCATTGCAGCAATCTCTATCAAATACCAACTAACAGTTACTAACTAGTACCTAAAACTCTTGGTTGCGTAAAGACTCTGTGACTTCATTTTAAAAGAACCATGGTAATCAGAACAAGACAGACCTACAGAAACAGTGACAAATCCCTGTCTCCATTAATCTCATCTCCCCCGTTTGGGAAAAGAAAGAAAACAAAACAAACAGAGATAAAAACTTACTTCTCTCCCATAGTCAAAATACAGGAGCCAGAGCAAGAACAGAACACCCCCTCAGCTTCGCCTCTCGACTGGACCCTAGATCACTGTCGGGTAATTTTTAATCCTTATGAGAACTCAGGCATAAGTATTGCTGAGGAGTTTGCCTTCGCTACTGACAATTTGGATAATCTGGACCGTAGGAGAGGGCACAGGAGGCATGTTTTAACATCCCCCAATGAAGACGTGGTGGGGGTCCCTGTGAATACAACAGAGGGCGATCTAGAGCCAAATCTAACATCAGAGGCCTTCAAAAAACCACTCATTGCAGAGGATCTGGTCAATCAATTAAACAGTTTGAACTCTGATATTCAGGCTATCAAGATTTACCTTGCAGAAACCAATGCCCTCCTGATTACAATAACACAATTTATGGTCAAACAGGAAGCAAGCAAGGAGAAAACCTTCCCAACTTTAAATCAAGACACGGAGGTCAACGACTCCAGCACAAAAGGGCATCTGGAAAAAAAGACAAGGAACAAAAACAACAACATAAGTTCCTCCAAACACAGCAAGGCTTACAAAAGGATAAAGTACAAATGCAGAAGTTTTCAAAAAGATCAAGAAAGGAAGAAAGTGTCCACATCCACAGTAAAACAATCAAATTTAAACTCTCAAAAGATCCTCAAGTACAAACACACAGATAAGAAGAAAGATCGAGGTACTACGGCGAAGCCCCCTAAAGATAAGAAAGACAAAATAAACCGTAAACCGGAATCTAAAAACGAGACATCAATAAATCAGATCAAGCCAAGAACAGTTCTTGATGTCCTGGAAGTCAATCAAGCGACACCCCTCCTGTGTGACCCAGCAATACCAGCAGACCCACAAGTCATACAGGATCCCTGGGAAACTGTCTTTGCTAAAAGAAAGGAAAACAAGGACAACAATGAAAAGAAATGGGTAAAGAACTTTGATGTTCCAGATGTGGGGGATTGGGGATGATACTTGTGCCAAACAAGTTGGTGATCTCTAACTACCCTAAGCCCCAGGGCCTCCTCTCACCCGCAGAACGGAAAGGCCACCTTCTAAGGGTCTTAGAAGATGTGGAGTGCAATGCCATTAGTCTAGCTGAAATAACCCAGATAGAATACCTCTTTTACAACTACTCACATGCACGGGCAGTTATAACATGTACAAATAAGCAAGTAACTAACAAACTGTATTGCCTTAAGGAAAAACTTATGGGGCTCGGGATGTCCATCTCTCGGTACTTCATTAACAGCTCCCCTCCCTTCCCACTATTCAAACAGGAACCTAAACAACTCTCCAGGTCTAACCAAATCCATTGCAACGAAGCCAATCTCATAGATCTAACAGATACCCCTAAACCTCTAAATCAATTCCCTTTAGCAAAGCAGCTGGAATCAGTGCCCAGTTGGCTCATCACTGAAACACCCTTTAGTGAGCTATACATAGATGAGGAAAGTGACCTGCTGGAAACATTCCAATGCTTGCCACAATTAAGTCAAAGGGAAATAATAGACAGACTGACTTTGCTACGGGTAGAGCTTCTCAGCAGGATGACCAAGGGGGATAAAATTCAACCTGAGCCAGGACATTGCACAGGGGACCTAGCAGAGAGGGACATGACTTATGGAAGGGCTAGAGGAGGGCGACATACAGAACCAGTGAGCCACTCTAAGGGTGATCACTGACTAGTCAGGAACATACTAAAAAATGAAACACGGCCCACCCAGTCCATCATTATGCAACCTCCAACAGTCCCAAAAGTGAAAACATTGCAAACAAAATCATCTAACCTGAGCTGTCTATCTTGGAACATAGCAGGGTGGCAGACCAGAAGTAAAGAGGAAGGGGTAAATAAATTTTTGAGGAAGTTTGATGTGATCTCGCTACAAGAGACATAATAATAATAATATAATAAAACTTTATTTATACCCCGCCACCATCTCCCCAACGGGGACTCGGGGCGGCTCACATGGGGCCATGCCCAAGACAATACAATAGACAAAATATAAAAACAACATATCAGAATGCAATTAAACAATGCAACAATAACACTACACAATACAGAACAAAAAAGCAGAACGTAGCATAACATAACAAGGGCGGGCCGCATGGACACAAGGTTAAAAACTCGGGGTAAGAAGAGATAAGAATAAAACCATGGGGAACAGGGTCTACAGAATACATGTTGGGGAGAGAAACACAGGAGGTATATACAATTACTCTCCGAAAGCACACCGGAAGAGCCATGTTTTTAAAACTTTCCTAAAGGCTAAAAGAGTGGGGGCTAGCCTGATCTCAATGGGCAGTGAGTTCCACAAACGGGGGGCCACAGCAGAAAAGGCCCTCTCCCTTGTTCCCACAAGGCGGGCCTGTGATAAAGGCAGTGGAGACAGGAGGGCCTCCCCAGATGAACGAAGGGCTCGGGCAGGTTTATAGTAGGAGATGCGGTCACGAAGGTAGGCGGGTCCCAAACCGTTTAGGGCTTTATAAATGATGGTCTGCACCTTGAATTGGGACCGGAAAATGAACGGCAGCCAGTGGAGCTCCTTAAACAAGGGAGTAGATCTCTCCCTGAAACTCGCTCCCGTTATGAATCTGGCCGCCGAGCGTTGGACTAGTTGTAATTTCCGGGCCGTCTTCAAGGGAAGCCCCACGTAGAGTGCATTACAGTAGTCCAGTCTAGAGGTAACTAAGGCGTGCACCACCGTGGTCAAGTCAGACTTCACGAGGTATGGTCGCAGTTGGCGCACAAGTTTGAGTTGTGCAAAAGCCCTCCCGGCCACCGCCGACACCTGAGCCTCAAGCGTCAACGCTGAATCCAGGAGGACCCCCAAACTGCGGACCTGTGATTTCAGGGGGAGTGCAACCCCGTCCAGCACAGGTTGCCACCCAATACCCCGATCCGACGAGCGACTGACCAGGAGGGCCTCTGTCTTGTCGGGATTGATCCTCAGCTTGTTCCTCCTCATCCAGTCCGCCACAGCGGCCAGGCACTGGTTCAGCATCCGAGGGGCTTCCTTGGAGTCAGATGGGAACGAGTAGTGGATTTGCGTGTCATCTGCGTAAAGATGGCAACGCCCTCCAAAACTCCGGATGACCTCTCCCAGCGGTTTCATGTAGATGTTGAAAAGCATGGGGGAAAGAATAGACCCTTGCGGGACCCCACAGGTCAAAGGCCAGGGGTCCGAGCAGGTGTCCCCCAGCTTCACCATCTGGGAACGGCCCTCCAGGAAGGACCGGAGCCACTGCAAAACAGTGCCACCAAGCCCCATCCCAGACAGCCGTCCCAGAAGGATACCATGGTCGATGGTATCGAAAGCCGCTGAGATGTCCAGGAGAACCAGCAGGGTCACACTCCCCCTATCCAGTTCCCTGCGGAGGTCATCCACCAAGGCGACCAAAGCCGTCTCGGTACTGTGCCCAGGCCTGAAGCCAGACTGCGAGCGGTCCAGAAAATCAGTGTCATCGAGGAACCCCTGGAGCTGCGTGGCAACCACCCGCTCCAGAACCTTGCCCAAAAATGGGAGGTTGGAAATTGGTCTGTAGTTGTTACATACGGATGGGTCTAACGAGGACTTTTTAAGTAGCGGTTTTACTACCGCCTGCTTAAAGCAGGATGGAACTGACCCCTGGCACAAAGAGGCATTAATTATAGCCACAAACCAATCCAACAGCCCCTCTTTGGCCAGCTTAACCAGCCAAGAGGGACAAGGATCCAGAGCGCAAGTGGTCGCCCTCACAGACCCAAGAATCCCCTCCACGTCATCAGGAAGAACAAGCCGGAAAGAATCCCACAAGATCGAACAGACAGGTACCTCGGTTACCTCCGCTGGAACTACAATTAAACTGGAGTCCAAGTCACGGCGTATCTGAGCAACTTTGCCTGCAAAATGGTGCGCGAAATCGCTGCACCTGGCTGCCAAGTCATCGGGGAGCCCCTGGGCCTCAGGAGGCCGCAGAAACTCTCCCACAACTCGGAACAGCTCAGTTGGCCTATTGGCCGCAGACGCTATGCGAGCAGTCGTGAAAGCTTTCCTGGCTGCTCGCAAAGCCACGGAGTAAGCCTTAATAGCGGCTTTAGCCCGTGCTTGGTCTGACACGTCCTGAGATTTCCTCCAGATGCACTCTAGTCCCCTCCTCGTACGCTTCATCACAGCCAGCTCCTCAGTGAACCAAGGGGTCGACGTGGCTCTGCGCAACGAGAGGGGACGTTCGGGAGCGATCATGTCCAATGCCCTTGCCAGCTCACTATTATAGCGATCAGCCAGGACATCGACAGGATCGCCAGTCTCCAGAACAGGAAGATCCCCAAGAGACCTCAGGAGTCCATCCGGATCCATCAGCCTCCTGGGTCGGACCATCTTAGTGGGTCCACCACCCCTGCGGAGGTTAGAAGACACGGCGAAACTTACACAGATCAGATGATGGTCAGACCATGACAATGGAAGAATATTTTGCTCTTCCACTCTGACTGTTCCACCGTCCACAATAAAAACAAGGTCCAACATGTGTCCCGCCTGATGTGTGGGCCCAGATATAACTTGAGACAGCCCCATGGTCGTCATGGCAACCATGAAATCCTGAGCTGCACCTGTCAATGTGGTCTCGGCATGAATGTTAAAGTCTCCCAAAACTATAAGTTGTTGGGAGGCCAGGGCCACATTAGAGACCACATCTGCTAGCTCGGACAGGGAGACTGCTGGGTCGCGGGGTGGACGGTACACCAGCAAAATCCCCACACTGTCTCGGGCTCCCACCCTCAGGAAGACACACTCGAACCTCGAAGTTTGCGGAACGGCACATCTGATCAGGGCGATGGACTGCCGAAAGATCACCGCGACTCCTCCTCCCCGCCCCCCAACCCTGGCCTGCTGATGCACCCCAAAACCCGGTGGACACAACTGAGTGAGATTCACCCCACCCAGCTCGTCCAACCACGTCTCGGTGATGCATGCCAGATCCGCCCCCTCATCCAGGATTAAATCCTGAATAACAGCTGTCTTACCATTGACAGATCTGGCATTCAGAAGCAGAACCTTAAGGCCGGGGGGTCTGTCCTGAAGACTACCACACCTATTCCTCCCCAGGGTCGCAAAAACTCTGTTGCGCTTCTCCCTGGGTCGCAAGTGACCGCTCTTCCTCCTCCTCCTCCCCCACACTACCTCAATGGTGCCCCACCCGTGGGAACCCTCTACCTCCTGGGGGGTTAATTGATTAGGGTTGCCTTTTAAGGGGGTTAGTCAGCTGTTCTGAAATGTGGGGCCCACAGAGGTATTTGTTTGATTAAGGAAGGGACCCATCTCCATTAGAGGTAAAGAGAAGGAGTCATCTGACTTAACGTCATCTGACATTGACAGGGGGCTGAACAAGGGTAATGTCTGTGGGCAGGGTTGAGAGGTGGGACCGGCATAGTTTAAAATTGGGGAGGGAGTCTCAAAGTGGAACTCTGAAAAGGGGGCCAGCACCGGCGAGCGTTCGACCCCGTTGTTAGAGGTTATTAAATCTTGTGTGTCGGAGATCAGCCCGCTGACCAAGGGGCGAATCACTGGATCTACTAATACTCTTCTAAGAGTGATGCCCAGCAGTTGTAATTTAGGCCCAAGCGAGAGCAGTTCCTCCAATAACAATTTGTCTTCCAGTCCAATGAGGAGGCGTAGGGAGCGGTTCCAAGAATGGTGATCTCTACGAAGCCAGTCAATAGTCTCAATCTTCACTTCCGGCCGGCTTACAGATAGTATTTGTGATAGAGATGTCTGTACCGCTCGCTTAGATGACCATCTGCCTCTGTTCAGTATTGAATCTGAAACTTCCACTGCCACCCTATTAGTTCGTAACAGAAGCTGGGGATTGCAGGGAATGTCCAGTGATTGTCCAATCAATTCAGAGGATGACGCCTTGTTAGTCCTCCAAGAGGCTCTGTTGATCTCCTTCCACCCATCCCTCCCCTGTCCCTCTCCCCCAGATAGCAGCCCCCTTCCCTCACTAGTCACTTCAGCATCTAACCCATTAGCTACCTTCTGCTCCTCCAGCCTCTTCCTCCTTTGGCCTTCCAGAGCACTAAATTCCTCTTCCAGGTTAGCGAGATTGACTGGTATAGTTGCTCTACTGTCTATAGGGGATGGATTTTCCACAATCAGGGAAATTCCTTTAAAAAGAAGATCAATTTTCTTGTTCAGTGTCTCAATCTGAAGTAAGACAGCACTGAACGATTTCCCCAAAAGGTCACATAGGTAGGAGAGATCGTTCTTCCTCCGAGTTTCCTGCATACTCAATGTCTATTACCTTCTCAGTGACCTTCTTATAGTAAACCACTCAGATCTTTCTTTCCTATAGTAAACCACTCAGATCTTTCAACAAATTCAGAGCTGACATCTCATTCCTGATATCTAATTCTGTCAGCCTCTTGCACATTAATATATCAACCTACATACACGAACCATCTAACACATTCCAAAAACCATCAGATTCAACCATCAATTGAACTCGAAGTACTCTCTAATCCTATGTGATTACTTCCTATGATCTTTGATACCAGACTCTCACATCCACTTCCTATCACAATCGGATCTGTATCCCCTATTAGATTAAATTAAATTAAAATAAGTCTTTCTTACTCCCATCCTTAATACACAACTATATACACACACACATACACTCAAAAAAAAAAGGCAAAGTGGCAAGCTGTAGCACTGATGAATTCTAGGAGGTGCTGCTCCACACAGGACCACCCGGTCCACACGTAGCCTCTGGTGATCGAACGGAGAAAGGCTGGCCGCGAGGAGAGCTGGTGGGTTCACCCGGTACAGCACAGTCTCCAATGCCTAAGGGAGGCTAGAGGAGGCCGCCCGGTACGGCGCGACCTCCGATGGCCTGGCTCGCTTCTGGGTGACCAAGGAGTAGGTTAGAGGTAAAGGAGGCCACCCGGTTCGGCGCGGCCTCCACAGGCCTGGTCTTTGCAAAGATCGAAAAGCAGGATGAAAGATGAAAGAAGCCACCCGGTCCGGCGTGGCCTCCAAGGCTGAGGAAGGCCGATGAAGAAGCCAAGAGAGGGCTGTAGGAGGCCGCCCGGTTCGGCGCGACCTCCGAAGGCCTCAATCTCTTGGAAGGCCGAGAAGGGGGCTGGGGGTAGGTCGCCCGGTCCGGCGCGGCCTCTACGACCCTGGATATCCCCGTGAGAACCCGCTGGAAGCTGTAGCCGAATGCACACGCGCGGCGGCCGAAGGAGTTAATGGAGGCCGCCTAGTTCGGCGCGGCCTCCACAGGCCTAGCCTCTCCTGGAGCAGATGTAAAGGCTACAGGGAGCCGCCCGGTTCGGCGCGGCCTCCAAGGGCCTTGTTGTCCCCTAAGGGTTGGAGGAGGCCGCCCGGCACGGCGCGACCTCCAAGCTGGAAAGGAAGCCGACGGGGAAAAAGAAGATGGTCGCCCCGGAGGCCGAGGTGGGAGCAGAAGAAAGCCTCACAGGCCAGTAAGGCGCCCAAGGAGGCAGATGGAAAGGGCCTGGGGCTGCAGTCTACTCACAAGGAGTCCCAGAGACAGCAACAGGCAGGCTGGCTGGAGATGTTTCTGGCCTCTTCTGCAGCACAACAGCAGGCTTCTCAGCCCTCAGACATGGAGTAAAGGGCCTTTAGATTTCAATGGATACACTATAATTGACTCCCCAGCTAAAATGGAAAAAGATAGAGGGCGACCGAAAGCAGGCCTGGCCATTCTGCTGTCTACATCTCTTGGGGCAAAAATCAAATCAGTTGACAATTGCAGCCATATAGCTATGGCTTGTCACATAGAATACGGACCTACACAGATACTCCTCGTAAATGTATATATTCCCCCCAGCCCCAAAAAGCTAGAGCTAATCCGTACTTGGGAGGAACTGGAAGATTACATAGTAATGTTGGAATCACGCTTCCCAAAATCTAACTTAATTATTACAGGAGATTTTAATGCTCGTCTGGGCCCTGATAATACAACCTTATTTGCCTCTAAGTTATGGCACCTGGAAGAGTTGGAAGACCACTTAAACAAGATTGACAGGAAATCTAAGGATAACAAGATCAACTTAGCTGGGATATGCTTAGCGCAGTTGACATCAAGACTAGCCCTAAATATAATAAATGGAGACCCTAAATCTGAGAGACTTGCCGAATTTACCTATATATCAGGAAGTGGGAGCAGTGTGATAGATTACGTTCTGGTAGCAAATCACACGTATAAACATATAGAGAATTTCACCACAGTACCCAGAACAGAAAGTGACCATCTCCCGATTTCTTATATAGTAAGTCTTCCTAATGCACAACGCTTAAGTCCACAACACTATCTAGATAATTCCACCCTAGACATAAGACGAAACAGACTTAAATGGGATACAAAAAAGCAAAACAAACCTCCAGCAACTTCAGATCCCTTCTCGCTGGAGGAGTTGGGAAAGATCATAGCAGAAACAGAAAGTGCGGAGGAAGCAATATCAAAATACTCACATCTCACAGAAGAATTAATAGTCTCAGGGAAAAAATTAGTAGGCAGATTTAGGACCCAAAGCCAAGGAGAGGGGACAACAGATACACAGAAGGAATGTGCAAAACTAAAAAAGAAGCTAAACCAGATTTATCAGTCCTATAGAGCAGAAAACTCCCAGAATCTCCCCAAAACGTACTATACAATCAAAAAACAATACAAAGCCATGTTAGTGAGAAACAAGAGGGAGAAAATGAACAGAAGATGGGATGCCCTGGTTGATGCTTCCTTAAACAACAACTCCAAGCAATTCTGGACCCTGGTCACAGGAATGCTGGGAACTGGGAAAACCTCTCCCAAATGCCATATACCAGCACAGGTGTGGGAAAAGTATTTTACTATACTATATGGGTCAAATGAAGAGATACCCAGAAGGGAATGGGAAGAAAATCCAGTGATCTCCTTCAGTAGCACAGATGCACCACAATGGCCCCCGGTGACCGGTAGGGAGATTAAAAGTTTGATTTCATCACTTAAAAACGGTAAAGCCCCAGGCCCAGATCAAATAGCCCCCGTACATCTAAAAAACAACATCTCATGGTGGACAGCCTTTCTGCCCCCCCTCTTCACACATATTAACCACACAGCCCTAATTCCTGCCTCGTGGTCAAAATCTATTATAATCCCAATCTATAAAAAAGGGGACAAAAATGACCCAGCAAATTACCGTCCCATCAGCCTGCTCTCGGTGGTGGGAAAACTTTATTCTCGCCACTTATATAACAGGCTCTTAGACTGGTTAGACTCCGAAAAATAATAGGTGAGGAACAGGCAGGCTTTAGAAAAGGGAGGTCTACCATAGACCACTGTATTGTGCTAAACCACCTAGCTGAAAAATACCAAAAACGTCCCTACAAGGGACTATATACTGCTTTCATCGATCTAAAAGCTGCATTTGACTCAGTCCCAAGAAATTTGCTGTGGCAAAAACTGCAGGAGACCACAATCGACAAAAGGTTGCTCTGGCTGATCAAGAGCTTATACTCAGACACTACAACACAAGTAAGATGTGGTGTACAAGGCAACCTTTCAAAACCAATAGCTGTCAACAGGGGGGTGCGCCAGGGCTGTATCCTGGCCCCTATTTTGTTTAATTTATACCTGAATGACTTGGCCGCCCATGTTTCACTACCAAATGGACATCCCCCTAAAATTTCATCCACCAATATACCCCTATTGCTGTATGCAGATGATGCTGTCCTCATATCCTACACCATGGTAGGACTCAAGCGAGTGCTGAGGGCATTCCACGAATATTGTGAGAAAAATCAGCTAAAGATAAACTACAGTAAAACCAAAATCATGATTTTCTCAAAAAAGCGAGCCAGACATAACTGGTGTATAGGAGAAAACTTAATACAACAAGTTTCTTCCTTTAAATACCTGGGGGTGACCTTTCAGGCCTCAGGCTCCTGGGGCTGTCATCAAAAAATGGCAATACAAAATGCTCTATCCAGTAGTAAAGCTATAATATGCTTTTTCTACACAAAAGGTGGTCAATATATCCCCGCTGCAATAAAGGTGTTCCAAGCAAAGGTAACAGCCCAGCTACTTTATGCAATTCCTGTTTGGATCACAGGCTTCTCATCTAAAGCTGAACAAGTTCAATCAGGGTTCCTTAGAAAACTGTTCGCTGTCCCCAATTGTGTTCCATCTGCTGTTTTAAGACTTGAATCAGGAACAGCCTCATTGGAATCAACAGCTTGGAGAAGGGCCCTAGGATATTGGATTGAGAGGTTATTCAAAGGACCTGAAGTGGGATATACATATTTGATTCAAAAAGACCTTTTCAAATCCCACCTAATCAAAGCATTAAATGAGAAGTTTAGGCAATTGGGGCTTCCAGGGAACATACTGAGGGGTTTTGAGTATAAAAAGACTATGAAGATCTTAGCAGAGCGAATTAGTGACATAGACAAACAGACCTCAATGACTCGGGCGCGCTCCACATGCTCCCCATTGACTCTAGGCCTAACATTTAATTCTATGGGAGGTGCTAAATATCTAGAAAACTTAAATATACCAAAATTTCGCCTTGCTTTTAGCTGGGCCAGATTCAATGCACTCAAATCAGCCATATTAGAGGGTAGATACAAAGGCACTAAATACGAACACAGAGCATGCCCTTGCGGGGAGGGTAATGTCGAAACTGTAATACATGTACTTTTTATTTGTACAATTTACAAAGATGACAGATTAAGGTTAATATCCCCTCTACTCTCTAAATGGCCAGGAAGAACCCTAAATTGGTACCGCAGTTATTTATTGTCTGATCTTGACAAAAGGATTACTGAGCAGGTGGCTAAATTTCTCTTTTCAGCGGCAAAAAGCCGTAAGTGCTTTATGAAAAATCTGTAAGTGTGGAGAATATAACAAAGAGTATCTAGGGGACGGTTTATTAATCTGCAATCAGTTTTTGTTTTAGATTATAAAGATAGTCAAATAACCAATAGAGATTGCACATACTTGTTATTAAGCATAAGCCAAATGCAATGTCATAAATTACTCAAACGCTGTATTCCAACATTGTACTGTGACTTGATTCTAGCCAATGGTTTGTTGACCGAAATAAAGGCTACTGACTGACTGACTGATTGACTACAACTCCTGTATGCATGGGGGATATATTCTAAGATCTACTGTGGATATCAAAACCCATGGATAATGAAGAACCCTATATTTTGACTATGTTAGGGCTGGAAACATGTAACAGAATTGTACTGGAGGATCCAGAGTGTTCTACAAACATTTCCAAGGGGAATACTTCTTTCTGTAGCATTGGTAGATGACACCATGGGTTTTGAATCTAAGTATAAAGGGTGTTGTACTATATCTCATTAACTGAGCTATGCCTGCATATGCATTTTATGATTTAAGGCCCCTAATGAAAAAAAATATGAAGTTTTATTTTTTGTACTGATTGAACATTTTCAAAGTTCACGATCTAATATGACTTTAATGGAATTCCTCTCCATCCCTAAGAATAGCTAGTTTATATTGAGTCAGGCATAGAACAGTCTAACTTATCATTGTCTGTTGATTAGAATTTTTTTCCTATGGTGTGAAACAGAGCTTGGCCATATTTTTTTTTAGAAATAATACATGACATTCAAATGCATTTTCTTCAACATGGACATAGTGCCAACAATGTGTCAACAGGCATTTGGCACAGTGTTGATGAGGTTTTATTTACTATGCCCTCTGCCTGAGAGACCTCAAGCTGGACAGTGTCCCTTCATTACTAAAGGTTAATTTGGTGTGCTAATTCCCCTGGCTTCTAATTGAAAGACTAGGGGAGGAGGAGTACTTCCAAAAGCTCAGGAGTTGAGTTGAAATTCTGCTTATCTTGCATGCATGCTGTATATTTGGGGCACTTTGCTTCATTCCAATCCTACTTTTCTTGATGACACATAGCTACATTCAAAAGTAGCCACTTGTTTCAATACTGTAACTTATTATTTTAAGATATTAGATCCTTCTGTCTGCTTCCTGTAGAATAAGCTACAGTCTCTTAATTAATTCATCTAAATGCAGTGCCTGGTGCCTTTAGCACTTTACTATAATTTTAAAGATAGAAAAGTTACTGAGGGTGCAGATCTAACCTAACTGGAAGAACAAGAACAGAGAAGAAGAGATGGAGAAACATCCCTAAGATTATCAGTTTGCATCAGAGAGAAGTCAATATAGGTAGACATAGAGGGGGACACTTCAGGTCACTCAGACTATCAACCTGTAGGTCCCCAAATGTTTTGGCCTTCAACTCCCAGAAATCCTAATAACTGGTAAACCGGCTGGGATTTCTGGAAGTTGTAGGCCAAAACACCTGGGGACCCACAGGTTGAGAAGCACTGATCTAACCCATTTACTCCTGCCCACTGTGAGGCATTCTTCACTCTTCAGGGCTAAGTGTTGTTGCATTTCTAACATTCTAGTTGTCATACTGTAGGAAATATAGTTGAAACCATCTCAAACCCAATAAAAAGTGCTAATTGGAACAATGTTGATAATTAAAAATCCATCTCTCTCAAAACTGTATGGTTTCATTAAACTCTAATAACACAATGCATGGGTTAAATAATGATAAAAGTAATGAGTTACTTTCTGTCCTTCCCAACATTAAAAGCAATGAATCCTCCCTCCTCCATTTTTAACATTCAACATCGGAAACTTTATAAAACTAAATCCAAGATCAAGGAGAATATCTCCAAGCCATGATGAGGTATTTAAAAATATGCCAGAGACTGATGCTGCCGACAAACCAGAAAGATCCAACAATTTTTCTTTCATGGGTCCAACTAACAGGTTGTTTCAATAGTGTATTCCATTTCTGAAATGAATTTTCCTGTTATAGTGTAAACTTTTTGTCAGTGATCCTTATTTGGCAAGATTAAACATGTGGGTGCATCTGCACTATAGAATTAATTCACTTTGACACCACTTTAACTGCTATGTCTCATTCCTGTGGAATCCTCAGAGTGGTAGTTTGGAGAGGCACCTGGTCTCTTTGGCAGACAAGGCTAAATCTCTTGTAAAACTACAATTCCCATGATTCTATTGTATTGCACCATGGCAGTTCAAGTGGTGTCAAACTGCATCACTTCTACAGTGTAGATGCACCAAAGTTTTGGAGAACTTTGGAAAGCACAAGTCACCCATGTATGCGTGCAATTATTTCTAATCAGTCCCAAGAAGAAAATGAAAAGTCTAGTTCATAGTCGTAGCCTTTCCTTCCATCATTTGCACATCCCCTTGTTTCCAAATTAATTTCTAAGATGTTTCACCCTTCACCTGCTATGGAATTGTGCAGAATTCAAACTAGGTGAGATCACACCAATGCAATGAGCTGACCTGTGGCAAAGAATGACTTTTAAAAGCTATTAATATGATTTCTGAGTCGTGTTTGTTTCTAACACATGCAGTTATTTTAAAGCTTTAGCAGATAATGTAATTCCATAAATGGAATTTTAATTCTATTTAACCCTAATTTATAGCCGTTTGCTTGCTTCTTTTAAAAACAGCTTTATCCTCTTCCCTTCCTGTTTCTGCCTCTGCTTTAACTTACAAAATGGTACAAGGAAAGTCATAGGATAAATGTGGCAAAATAGAATAATTGTGTTTATTGGATTGCAAATTACACTGAGTAATTTGTTTTATTCCGCCAGGCAGAAGAAAACAGAAACTAGGCTGGAAATTAAAGGTCTGTCTGTGTGCTGCAAAATCCTCTTGAGTATTAAAAGATTAATTAAATGCATTTTAAAAACATCACTGAAAAAGCCTTGGGTAAGACACCTAAAGGAACAGAATGTAGAATCAGCTCATATGCTGCAAAGAAACTGGTGTTTTTTTTTGTTTTTTTTTGGGGGGGGGGTTAAATCATAAATGTCATTCATTAGTTTGGGATTCAGCAAGAAACACACAAATATTGATAAGAATGTAAGCATTGGATTATTTAAGACTTAATATAGTAGTGTTTTCTATTGCTCTTTTTAATGCTTTATTTTACATGTTAAGAAATTGGAAATAAAGTAGAAAGTTATTATTCCTATTTAAAGCAACTTATGCATCCCTTTATGAAATGTAGCCTTAGTTAGTTTAGTAAAAATTTGTTGCACATCTCTCTATCTCAAAATTGTCCAGGATGGAAATAGAGGAGTATGGTATGCTCTGTAGTCAGTCTAAGGAAATGCTACCTATAGCTTCAAGCCAAAGGCTGAAGAGATCACTTGTGCTTATTCTCAAAAACCTGTAATATTAACCAAATATTAATTGTAATGGCTTGTGACAAAACATTCTTCACAACATTTCTTGAGTTTCTTAACAAGTTTAATACTGGAATAAGGATACGTTTTCTGCCAAAAATACTTGATGGAGGTTCATAGTGGCATTGCTGATTCAGAAAACTGCTAGAGGTTCACATATAATTTCAAGATACCAAGATGGTCAGGCACTTATTTGAACTACAGTAGAGTCTCACTTATCCAAGCTAAACGGGCCGGCAGAAGCTTGGATAAGCGAATATCTTGGATAATAAGGAGGGATTAAGGAAAAGCCTATTAAACATCAAATTAGGTTATGATTTTACAAATTAAACACCAAAACATCATGTTATACAACAAATTTGACAGAAAAAGTAGTTCAATGTTCAGTAATGTTATGTTGTAATTACTGTATTTACGAATTTAGCACCAAAATATCATGATATATTGAAAACATTGACTACAAAAATGGCTTGGATTATCCAGAAGCTTGGATAAGTGAGGCTTGGATAAGTGAGACTCTACTGTACTAGCTTAAGTACCCAGCAATGCCTGGTTGGGCCTTTTGTCATGCTACGTAAAAGAAACAGTCATTTTATTTAAATAAATGCTCCCATTAGAAAAAGCATAAGAATGCGGGTGAACTACAATGCCCAACATCGTGAATCAATTCCCCACAAACCTCATCAGTATTCAAAGTTCGTCATGTTGGGTCTGTGTGCCAAATTTGTTCCAAATCCATCATCTGTGGGGTTGACAATGGTCTTTGATTATAGGTGAACTACAACTCCCCACATCCTGGGTGAGTTTACTTCAAGCCCTGCCAGTATTGAAAGTAAATCCTAATCAATCATTGACTGGATTCACAGTGCAATGCTGATGAACTATAACTCCCAACCTCCAAGGTCAATTCCCTTCCAATCCTACCAGCATTTAAAGCTGGTCATGTTGGGTATGTGTGCCAGGTTTGAACCAGATCCATCGTCAGTTTGGTTCACAGTGGTGTCTGTATGTGGGTGAACTATAATCCCCAAAGTTGATCATGTTGGTTATGTGTACCAAGTTTGGTCTGGATCCACTGTTACTTGGGTTTACAGTACTGTTTGGTTCTGGGTGAACTACAACTCCCAATATCATGGATCAATGTACCCCAGGCCCTGCCAGTACTTAAAGCTGGCCATGCTGGGTCTATGTACCAAGTTTGGCTCCACGTCCATCCTTGGTGGGGATCATAGGGTTCTCTGGGTGCAGGGACAACTACAGCTTCCATCATGTTAGATCAGCGCCCCCCCCCCCAACCCCACCAGTGCTGAAAGTTTCTCATATTGGGTATTTGTGCCAAGTTTGGTCAAGAAGTATTGTTAGTTGGATGCACAGCTCTCTATAGATGTGGGTGAACTATAACTCCCAACCTCTAAGGTCAGTTCCCTCAAAATCCCACCAGCATTCAAAGTTCAGCATGTTGAGTATATGTGACAAGTTTGGTCCAGATCCATTATCCATTTGGTTCACATTGCTCTCTAGATACGGGTAAACTACAACTCTCTAAACTCAAAGTCAATTCCTTCCAAACCCCACCAATATTCAAAGATGACCATGTTGGCTATGTATTCCAGGTTTGCTCCAGATCATCATAGGTTCATAGTGTTCTTTGATTGTGGGTGAATTATAATTTCCAAATTCATGGGTCACTTTCCCTAAACCCCACCCAGTATTCAAAGTTGACCATGTTGGGTCCATGTGCCAAGTTTGGTGAAGATCCATCATCAGTTGGGTTCAGAGTGGTCTCTGAATGTTGGTGAACTATAACTCCCAGAATTCAAGGTCAACTCTCCCCCCTCAAACTCCACCAATATTCAAAGTTGGCCATGTAGGGTGTGTGTGCCAAGTTTGACCCAGATGCATCACCAGCTGGATTCAGAGTGGTCTCTGGATACTGGTGAAGGATAACTCCCAGAATCTAGGGTTCATCCACCCCAAAACCTTCCAGTATGTTCTGTTGGCCATTGAGAGGGGGAGGTCTGTGTCAAGTTTATTCCAGATCCATTGTTGCTCTCTGAAAGTTGGGGCCATCTTGGAAAAAACATACATACACACACACACACTGACTTTTATTATATACTAACTTAGGTACCTGGCCTGAGTTAGGTAATTTGTAAAGCTATTAATAATAAATAAATAATAATTTATTTATTTATAGATTGCCCTCTCTCTCCAAGGGGACTCAATGAGGTTTTTATTAGAAAAGGTCAGTCTTTGCTTTTTTTTATGAATGCATCCATTAGAAAATCCATAAGGATGGGGTTGAACTACAGTTCCTGTAATCATGGGTCAATCATCGCTAAACCCTGCAAGTATTCAAAGTTGACAATGTTGGTCTGTGTGCCATGTTTGGTCCAGATCTATTATTGGCTAGGTTCAGTGCTGTCTGGATTTGGGTGAACTACAACTTGCAGATTCCAAGGTCAATCACCTCCAAACCCTCCCTGTATGAAAAATTGGCCAAAATTACAAGATAATAATTCTGCCCTTTAGCTGCCAGGCTGTCATGTTGGGTCTGTGTGGAAGGTTTGGTTCAGATCCATAATCAGTGGGAGTCACAGAGCTCTCCGGATGCAGAGAGAACTACAACTTCCTTCATATTAGGTCAGTTTCCCCATACTCCACCAGCATTCATGTTGCAAGTCACTTTTGGTCATCCCCTGTTCGGATATCAGCCAGCACGCCAACACCTTAAATCAAGAAATAGTTTTCTAAGAGCTAAAGAAATACTCGCAGGAACACCTCTGCAAGTGAGAGTCCAAAAGTGGCAGGCTGAAGCCCAGAACCTCAGTCAGTGGCTGATGCCGGATGAGAGACTCCCTCCTGGGCACACAGAAGACTGGGCGACTTGGAAGGTGCTGAATAGACTGCGTTCTGGTACCACGAGATGCAGAGCCAACCTTAAGAAATGGGGCTACAAAGTGGAATCCACGACATGTGAGTGTGGAGAAGAGTAAACCACAGACCATCTACTACAGTGTAGTCTGAGCCCTTCCATGTGCATTATTGAGGACCTTCTTACAGAAACACCAGAGGCACTCCAGGTGACCAGCTACTGGTCAAAGGACATCTAGTTTAATGCCAAGTTTTAAAAAAACTTTGCTTGTGTTTTCAAATACATTACAACTTGTACCCTCGGTTTGCTGCTGACACAACAAATAAATAAATACCAGTATTCAACATTGGTCATATTGGGTATTTATGCCAAGTTTGGATAAGAACCATCATCAGCTGGATGCACAAAGAATCATGTTATTTCTTGGCTCTATCACTTCCTGAAATCCCCAGCTGAAAACAACCGCCGGGTGAGGTAAAATGCCTGAATATTGCATGGGTAGAAAACACTGAAGTTATACTCAGCAAATGCATCCCCTCACTGAAACCAAAAGGTACACACACACACACACACACACACACACACACTGAAAAAAAGGTCATTGGATAACTGATGAATAAAAAATGAAATCTGAACAAAAGAAAATGCCAAAAAAAACACCTCTTTGCAGTACCCTGCTCTAAATATCTGCAAGTTATTCGAAATGCTGTGCCTATTACTTTTAATTTGTGCATGTGTGTATATGTGTATGAGAGAGAGGACTGTTAAATATTTCTTCATTGATTTCAGCAACCTTGAGAGGGAAAAAATCATATGGACTTTTCAAGATTCCTAGCTCACATTTCAAAATCAGCTTAGAATGTGGTGAGGGGTTGGAATGCAGAGTAGAGGGAGAGAGAAGAAATGGTTAATATGCTACCAATAGCACAAATATTTTCCAGGATGCAAGTGTGACAGATGCGAGTTATTTTTTTACAAGAAAATAAATCATTCTGCCCTTTAGCTGTCAGGCTGTCAGCTTCACCTCTGTAATTTGGAGAGAGTACTTCCTACTCTTTCATGAAATGGCAGATTTCAGGTCTGCAGCCTTCTTTTAAAGTAATTGCTGGTTTCATAAGAGCCGACATTCTCTTTTCATAATAGTTAATATTTGGAGGCATAGATTTCTTTATATCAAAAGGAAGAAACCTCAATGTCAACGTTTTTCAAAATCAAAGTAATTAACCTGGTTATAGCAATAGTGGGAAGATGAATATGACTTTACACAGCCTTCGACAATACATTGTCTTTTCACAACTTACTTGTGGCATATGTTATGAAAAAGCTAAGACTGATGTTTGCCTTCACTCCAAAACATATGTTATACCGTGATCTGCTATGGTGTGCTAGGGGAGGAAGTGGAAATAATATTTGAAAATTGTCCAAAAATGGATTTGAAAAAAGTGTTGAGAAACCTAGTGAAAGAATCTTTGATTGCTGATATTCTTCATGGTGGAGGACTTGTTTTGCACAAAATTTGCACAGAAACTACAAAGAAAATATCTTTTTTTGCACAAGAAAATATTTCTACATAGAAATATTATTTCCTTTGCCACAATATACATGCTGTTTTCTGCACATTTACTGTGCAGAACATCCATATGTACGTTTTGTGTAGAATGAGTCCTGAATTATAAATAGGTTTTAAAGGGCATTCAGACTTTCTCACAGTGTTCTGAAAAGTGCTAAAAGTACTTATTGCTTCCTTTGTGAAAAAACTTAGTGAAGACTTATATCCATAGTTGCTGCTGGCTGATGGGTTATTTGCCAAATGTTAAGGGAGCTATCCAACATGCTGAACTTTGTCCCACAAATATTGGCAGCTGCGTATTTTATTCATTTATTTACTTTATTTTTCATGCCTTTCTCCCAATTCAGGGACACAAGGTGGCTAACGACTATCTTTAAACTTAGACTAAAGTGCAGTGTGGACTCACCTCTTTGCTGACATGGAAGAGCATCAATCCCTTTGGATAATCTGTTAGCAGTGACATGGTAGTGATTATCAGAATTAGACTGGGTGGGAATCATGTGATCCTCTAGAATGAGATTTTCCTTCTTCTTGCAGTGGGTTGGACTGGATGGCCCATGAAGTCTCTTCCAACTCTACGATTCTATGATTCTATGAGATGATGTTGGGTTACAACTCCCATTGTCTTATCCTAAGTTGGCTCAGTATAACAACAGCCAAGGGACTTCATGATCGCCACTCTAAGTCTAGAGCCCAAAATAGGTACTTCCCCTTTATCTCCATGCGAGCATTGTCAATGTCTAGCTGGGACAGGATGAAATTCCATCATGCCTAAAAAAGGATGCTGTAAGACCAATTTTTAAAAGGCTTCCCTGGACTCATTAATATTAAACAACTACCAGCCTAGTCTTTCCTTTTTGGGCAAGATTCTGGGGCAGGTAGTGGCTACTCAATTCTAGAGATTCTTGGATGAAACCGATTATCTTGATCCATTGCAGTCTGGTTTTAGGTCTGTTAATGGAACTGAGACAGCTTTGGTCGCTTTAGTAAATGACCTCCACAGGGAACTAGGCAGGGAGAGTGTGTCCCTGTTGTTTCTCTTGGATATCTCAGCGGCTTTCGATACCATCGACCATGGCATCTTTCTGAGCCGACTCTCTGGGATGGGTCTTTCGGGCACTGCTTTGCAGTGGCTCTATTCATTCCTGAAGGGTCATACCCAAATAGTGGTGCTGGGGGATACCTGCTAGGACCCATGCTATTGGCCTGTGGGCCCCACAAGATTCTATTCTTCCCCCTATGCTGTTTAACATCTACATGAAATTGCTTAGTGAGATGATCCAGAGTTTTGGAGTTTGGTGTCATCTGTACTCAGATGACACACAACTCTATTACTTGTTTCCATCAAAATCCAAGGAAGCTCCCCAAGTCTTGGACCAGTGCCTGGCAGTTGTGATGGACTGGATGAGGACTAACAAACTGAAACTTAATCCAGACAAGACTGAGGTCCTTCTGGTCAGTCATGAGGCCGATCGGGGTATACACAGGATTACGCTCCCGCTGAGGACACAGGTCTGCAGTTTGGGGGTCCTCCTGGACTCAGCGCTGGCCCTGGATGCTCAGGTGTCGGCGGTGTGCACCAACTGCAACCATACCTTGAAAAGCCAGATCTGGACACGGTGGTCCATGCTTTAGTTACATCTCGTATGAATTACTGCAGTGCACTCTACGTGGTGCTGCCTTTGAAGATAGCTCAGAAGCTATAATTGATAAAGATCTGCTGCCAGGCTGCTCACAGGAGTGAGTTATAGGGAATGTACCACCCCCCTATTAAAGCAGCTTCACTGGCTGCCTATATGCTTCCAGGCCCAAATCAAAGTGCAGGTTATTACATACAAAGCCCTATACGGTTTAGGTCCAGCCTACTTACGTGACCGCGCCTCCCCCCTATGAACCTGCCTGGGTCTTAAGATCTGCTGGGGAGGCCCTTCTCAGGGTCCCACCTCCATCACAAGTGCAGTTGGCAGAAACAAGAGAGAGGACCTTCTTAGTAGTGCCCCCCCCCCCGGCTCTGGAACGCCCTCCCCAGGGATATTAGGTAAGCACTCACAGTGATGTCCTTCAGGAAGGAGCTAAAAACTTAGCTGTTCAAGCAGTCCTTTGACAATGGTGATATATAAGAACTTTGCACTAACTTTTAAACAGATTTTATGGTGTATTCTGATTAATGCAATGGGTTGTAAGTTGTAAGTGGTTTAAATTGTTTTTATTTTCTAATTGTTTAAATTGTTTATTGTTTTACTATAGTGGTTTATGTGCTGATCTGCCTTGTGTTAATTTTGATTGTGTAATTGGTTATGTTATTAATTGGATTGTTTATTTATTATGTTTATGTCTGTAAGCTGTTCTGAGTCCCTTGTTGGGAGATGGGGTGGGATAGAAATAAAGTTGTTGTTGTTGTTGTTGTTGTTGTTGTTATTATTATTATTATTAATAATAACATCTCTTCCTTTTCTTCCTTTTTACTGGTCAGTGTCTGGAAATGGAAGATCGCTGTAGTGGAGATCTGAGCTGATAAGCTACAGATAGCTTTTGAAAGGTTTGCAAACAGTTCTAGAGTTACACAATATTCAACCTTATGAGTTGTGCTAGTGATATTGGGGATAAAAGGATTTATCATTTTACCTATCTTGATCATGTTAAATACATTTTTCTGATGTATTTTTCTGACTTTTTATTAAGTGACTGTTAGACCAAGAAATGTAGACATGATGGAAAAGATGAAGCTGCAATGCAATCAAGAGATAGCACTAGGAATGTGCCAAAGCTGGAATGCGGACGAATTGTTCCATTTATATTTTGTGGAGGTAGAAGATGTCAGAGAGCATTGTGCTCTGGTAATTTCATGTATTTGTAGAACAGCTGTTAAGTCTGCCATCAGCTGAAAAGGTTTTCAATGAAGAAAAATGGTTTTATTCAGATGGACAAGGAAGTCAGATATCCCATAATAAGCATTGCCTGACTATATTCCCCCTAGCAGTGTTCTGTCCTCCAGCAATTGCTCTAACTGCAGACAATCCATGCCTAATCTGTGACTTCAGGTGACATGGAAGAAGTACATTTAAAAGATTCAGATAGAAAAAGTTGAGGTGTTTATGACCTAGTGTCATTTCTGAAAATGTCCATCTGAGGACAGCATAAACAACAATACAGGATGAGCATCCCTTATCCACAATTCTGAAATCCAGAATCTGAAATTGTCTACATAGGTGGCTGAGATACTGACAACTTTGCTTTCTGATGGTTGCAGGTACACATACTTTACTTCACACACCCTTTTTAAAATTGGTGTATATAATTATTTTCAGGCTATCTGTTTAAGGTTTATATAATAATACTTTATTTGTATTCCATCCAATCTCCCTGAAGGGACTGAGGACGGATTCCAGCAAACACAGACACAAGGCAAACATTCAATGCCTAGAAACAACAAACACAGATAAAGGTAAAAGTTTCTCCTTCCGGCTCTGGGGAGTGATGCTCATCTCCATTTCCAAGCCAAAGAGACTGTGTTGACCATAGACACCTCCTAGGTCATAGGTGATACCTATTGATCTACTCACATTTGCATATTTTCGAACTTCTAGGATGGCAGAAGCTAGAGCTAACAGCGGGTGGTCATCCCATCCTGCACATTCGAACTGCCAACCTTCTGGTCAGCAAGTTCAGCAAGTCAGTGGTTTAACCCATTGAGCGACTGCAGCCCCATGTTTAGGCTAGAGTCCCATCTCCAAAATACCACAAGGCATACAAATATGCAATGACAGGTATGCAAACATTTGGAGAAAAAACCCAAAACACTTCTTGTCCCAGGCATTTCAGCAAGGCATAATCAACCTGTACAGTAAATTTTCTTGCCATTAAAATAGAAGAGAACTTGATACACAGAGATATCCTGTTAAGAAAATTGTCACCTGTTGAAAGAATAGAGAGAGAGGGGTGAGGAATTCACATATGCAAAAAACTTTGGGTATTTATCTATCTATCATCTGTCTATCATGGATCATCAATCATATGAAAAATAGCACCCTGACCAAATGTTAAGCCTATTAAGAATACAGAAAAAAAATTATACCTTTGAAAAATGACAGGAACATTTTTCTGCTGTTTGGACTCAGTATGGAATATCAGCCACGAATCCAACAACCAATAACTATTAAAATCAATGGCAAGGGTCAGTAAACTGTGATTGCAACCAGCAATTTCATACCTTTCAAGGTATTAAACAGAGCTTTCTAAATTCCAAAATTGGCAAAAAATATTATACTATATTGAAGTAAGACTTCTTGTTGGACTAACCATTGTGTTCCCGGAAAGGGGGGGGGGGAGAGAGAGAGAGAGAGAGAGAGAGAGAGAGAGAGAGAGAGAGAGAGAGAGAGAGAGAGAGAAAGGTAAAGTTACCAGTAATTTCGTCAGATAAATTCCCCCTTCCACATTCACTTTGGTGAAAACTCTCTGAAGTGAACATCTGCTTGGTACTGAAAGAGATGGAAACAGAAATATTCTGTCTCATGTCCCACGAATATAGACCATTACCTTCCTCTCCCAGCAGGTGAACAGAATGTTGTTTCAGAGGATAAAGGCCATTCAACAATGTTATGCTGTTATGCTGGGCATCCCATCTGTCCACCCTTTTTCTTTTAATTTCATAGGATGCCTTCCTCTACCTGAGGAGATACACCTTCCCCTCTTTTATTTTTTCTACAAATTCTTTGAGCTCATTTTGTATTTATTAAGCTTTTGGGCGTCCTGCTGTGATATGTATATGAATAATGTAACATAAAAGAATACTTTACCTGCTGCCCAACTGAAGAACGTGCTTTGTCTGATGGCTCGTCGGATATGCTGCAGCTTTGATTCCAGCTTCCTTTTGCCACAGGTTTGGAAAGTGAATGTTCTCCCATTTCTGCACCATCTGGCTGAACCCTATGGAACTTTTTAATAAGTCCTCCCTTGCCCTCCAATTCAATACATCTAACCAGTATTTGCAATCCGATAGAGAGGAAGTAATGGAGCATGAGGCAAACAGTCCACAATACAACTGTGTACTGCAGAATGGAACTGACTGCACTTATAGCAACTAAGTGCCTCGGTATGGATGAACCAAAGTACTCTGGCACATGATGTGGAACTAACCTCTGTTCATTTCAACAGGGACTACTTCTGTTCAACCTGGGGAAAAGGAGGTTAATATTTAGCTTTAAGTTGTCTTGAAAGGAAGTACCAAAAGATGCCATCACTTTAAGTAATCTCGTCATGTGCAAGATTTGCTACATTTCATAGATTTTGAAAGTGTATTTCTTTCTCTCGGAAATTCTTAGCACTAAAAGAACCATTCTATTCTCTTGTGGCCCAAGAACAAAAATTCCTTTTGTCTGCATTTAGAAGTAACTAGCTACACACCCCAACACATTGGCATCACTGCATTGTTTTCTACGTAAGGGTGATCCAAATGAGAGAAAGAGGAACACTTCAGTTAAGGTTCATCTAGCAGTCAAGGTCTTGTCAGTGAAATGCTTGTTTTTACTCTTTCAGCTTCTGCCCTCAAGTGGAGTCTGTCTTTAAAGTTTGTGCATTGGCTCAATGCCAGTTTTAGAGTCCTTGTTCATTGCTGCAAAACATTCTGCTTGGATAGATGCAGATGTTATTTATACAACTAAACCTGATTCTGCACCTTCTGTATTCTTCGTCTGAGATAATATCTGGTACCTTGTGATGTATTGGCCAGAATAATGAATATATGGTCCTTTTCTCCCTGCTTCTTTTCTTTTCCCTTTTTCCACTCTTACATTGTTTTGGAGTGTGTTTATTCCAACACTAAACAGTATCTAAAGTAAAGGACACGACTAGACATTAAGTCTAGTCGTGTCCAACTCTGGGTGTTGGTGGTAATCTCAATTTCTGAGCCAAAGAGCCGGCATTGTCTGTAGATGCCTCCAAGGTCATGTGGCCGGCATGACTGCATAGAGCAGGGGTCCCCAAACTTTTTAAGCCGAGGGCCGGTCCACAATCCTCCAGACTGTTGAGGGGCCGAATTATCATTTGAAAAAAAAATACAAACAAATTCCGATGCACACTGCACATGTCTTATTTGTAGTGCAAAAACAACAACAAAAAGAAGAAAAATGAAAGAACAATACAATATTTAAAAATAAAAACAATTTTAACCAACATACATTGATCAGGATTTCAATGGGAAGTGTGCTCCTGCTTCTGGCCAATGAGATAGTCAAGTTAATTAGGATTGTTGTTGTTGTTGTTGTGTGCCTTCAAGTTATTTCAGACTTTGGGTGAGCCTAAGTCTAAAATTTATTCATTTATTATTTATTTATTTACTGCATTTATTTACTACATTTGTATCACACCCTTCTCACCCCAAAGGGGACTCAGAGTGGCTTACAAGTTATATGTACATACAATATATTATATTATTAGCATAGCACAATATTAGCATTATATATTACTATATTGAACTATACCACTATACTGTAATATTATTAGTAATATTATATGTAATATAGAATATATAATTAATATTATTATATGGTATTATTATTAGTGTTATATTGTATTACATTATAATATTATTATTAATATTATATGTATATACAATATATTATATTATAAAACTGAGGGCGGGGGCCAGGTAAATGACCTTGGAGGGCCGCATCCGGCCCCCGGGCCTTAGTTTGGGGACCCCTGGTATAGAGCATTATTACCTTCCCGCTGGAGTGGTACCTATGGATCTACTCACATTTGCATGTTTTGAAACTGCTAGTTTGGTGGAAGCTGGGGCTAACAGCGGAAGCTCACCCCACTCACCTTTCAGACTGCAAGATCAGCAGCTCAGTGGTTTAACCCACTGCACCGCCGGGGGCTCCATAAACAGCTCCATCTAGCAATTATTTGTATTAGTCTAATTTTAGGATTAAAGTTCCAGCTCATAAGGCAATATTTGAACTTCTGTCTTGGGAATATTTGTCAGGTCCAATCAGGCCCAGGAGACCCCAAGCCCAGGTTATTGGATGGGGGCAAAGTTGGCACTGGAATGCAGTGAGCCCTCAGTATCCACTGGGATTGAGTTCCAGGACCCCCTGAATTTACCATAATCCATGGATGGTCAAGTCCCATTATATCCAAAAGTGTAATGATAAAATGGCATCCCTAATAATATATGACAAAACCAAGGTTTGCTTTTCAATATATACGTATGTATGTGCACAGCGGAAAAGAGAATATTTTCAAGATTTAGTTATTTATTTATTTGCAGTATTTATATTCCGCCCTTCTCACCCCGAAGGGGACTCAGGGTGGATCACATTACACATATAAGGCAAACATTCAATGCCTTAACATAGAACAAAGACAAAGACAAACATGGGACTCCGAGCTGGCCTCGAACTCATGACCTCTTGGTCAGAGTGATTTGTTGCACTGCTGCAGCTGGTTGCTCAACAGCCTGCGCCACAGCTTGGGCCCTGAAGATGTGAATGGTGAAATCCATGGATGCAGAATCCATGGATACAGAAGGGTCAACTGAATGCAGTCTCAACCTTTCGCCCTTTTCTGTCACATTCCCAGTAATTATTGCCTATCACTAATAATTATATTATTACTTGAGAACGGATGACAGAAGGAACGTTTACCTGCTGTGTTAGAAGCTCACAATCTGAAGAGGAAGAAAGGAAATGGAAGTAAGGCCATTTAGGTGTCAGTCCGTAAGAGCTATTTCGTGATGTGCTTGACAAATACACCCTAAAAGCCAGCAGGCTAAAATGGGATCAGAAGAGGGGAGAAAGCGGATTCTGTCATGCCCATTTAAGCCTACAAGGAATGTCAGAATGTGAGCTTTGAATGTATGAGCTTTCTGCTGGCTGTGATTGATCTCAGCATTGCCTTTACATCGGAGTGAGCAGGGCTTAGGGTTGTGAATTTTTTTAAAAAAAAATTGCTAAAATCCTGAATTCCACCTGGTGTAAAGGAAAGAGGGCTAAATCCAGTAAGTCTTCGCAGAAGCAGTCAAATAGAAATCAATGGGGCTTAAGATGGTTATAACCAAGATGTTTTGTTCATTTCAGGCATCTGTTCTAGGTAAGATTTAGCCTATATACTTAGAATTAAAAGATTCTGAGTCTAAAAATCATTTTGGAGGGCTAGAACTTTTCAGATGCCACAGTTTTTTTCATGAAAGAAATCCTGTCCTTGTTATTCCCAGGCTTTCTTAATTCCTGAAGTATAGGATAAAAAAGCACTAAAGTATTGTTGTAATCAACATTTTAAAAACCTTAGAGTTGGAAATAATTGAAAAGCCCCTTCAACTCACCCAGTAGATGTTCTTTGGAAGCTGACACGCCTTTGATGTTGATTGAGATTATTGTCATAGTAGGTCCTGAAAAGATCCACTGGATGACTTAGAAGGCACTGAACAGACTGTGCTCTAGCACCATAAGATGCAGAGCCAACCTTAAGAAATGGGGCCACGAAGTGGAGTCCACGACATGCAAGTGTGGAGAAGAGCAAAGTACAGACCACCTACTACAATGCAGCCTGAGCCCTGCCACGTGCACAATTGAGGGCCTTCTTATAGCAACACCTGAGGCCAGATACTAGTCAAAGGACATTTAGTATAATGCCAAGTTTTTTTTAACTTTGTTTGAGTTTTCAAATTATAACTTGTACCCTCGATTCACTTCTGACACAATAAATAAATAATACCCAGTAGATGGAAATTTACCTGAACATTTATCATGGCAACTCCAACTAAATAAAGGAATGGAATTTACATAGCATGTTCCTAATTCTTAGAATGTATTGACAATTGGGAGATATCATAGTACAGTAGAGTCTCACTTATCCAACACTCGCTTATCCAACATTCTGGATTATCCAACACATTTTTGTAGTCAATGTTTTCAATACATCATGATATTTTGGTGCTAAATTCGTAAATACAGTAATTACTACATAGCAATACTGTGTATTTAACTACATTTTCTGTCAAATATGTTGTTAAACATGATGTTTTGGTGTTTAATTTGTAAAATCATAACCTAATTTGATATGTAATAGGCTTTTTCTTAATCTCTCCTTATTATCCAACATATTCACTTATCCAACGTTCTGCTGGATATCTTATTAGGTTTAATCTGTATTTGATTATTATTGTTGCTGCTTCTTCACTTACTAATTTCATTTGGATGTGTTTTCTTCCATACCTTTTCAGGTTGTTAGAGATTTGCTTGTAGCACTACCAGGGCTTTTATTGAAAGCAGTTTGCTGTGGTTAGGGTTATCTCTGGGTAGGGAAAATGTCATAAAAATTGTTGTCATCTTTACCATTTCCTTTTCTTCCCAACCCTTTCCATGTGGTGCCTTTCTCCTAGGTTTCTTTCCCTTTTTGACATATTTTTTGGGGAAAATAGATTTATAATGTTCTTGTATTTTAGCACTAACATTACATCGCAAACAATGTAGGACCTGTAGTCCTATGTTTTCAACTGCTTTTCCCAAAGGCAACTTAGCACTACTAAGTATTTTGTTCACTTTCAATGAATTTTTCACTCCGTATTACATGTTTTAGAAAGGATCTGTGATAGTGCCCTTCTCCTCTTCCAGAACAACTTGGGTTTGTTCCTGCCTTTCAGTCATTCCTTCTTGTTTCCCCCCTCACCAAAAGAAGTCTCATTTATTTGGTATTCTCGAGTATTTGTAATTTTTTCTAGCTTCCAGGTTTTTACAGTTGCTTTTTTTTATTAAATACATTGAATAGTAGTTGGAATATCCTGCATATTTTCTTTATTTTGATACGTCCATTAAGGGCACCCTGATTTCACTGAAGGTACTTATATTGAGAACTCTTTAAGTAAACCTCATTAAAACAACCTTAAATAATTTAAAGGTTATTTCTCTGAAGTCTGTGCATTAGACTGTTCAATGAAATAATTAATGAAACTAAGATAATGAAAACACTTTAGCCTTTGACTTCAGATATACTCCTTCTACAGAAGCCACATGAATGACTCCAAAATGAGAGCATGTCATCCACTATGAGTTTTTCAATGACGTTTTATGAAGAAAGATTGTCAAAGATGTGCGTGTGTGTTATTTTAAAGATATTCTCCTGTCAAATCAGAAGATATATCAAACAGTGGTAATTAAAATTTCCAACACTTGAACTATTTGAAGTTTCCAAACTTTTAAAAAGAATTTAATTAATTTCTGATTTCCTTCCTGGTTGCAAAAAAAAAAAAAGCTTCTTCTGAGACTAAAACAGTCTAGGAATATCTGGAATTTAGCAAATAATGTCCCTAGGGAACTTAGTTGTCGATGTTTACAATATTACAAGGGACATGATAGGATGTGTGGCCCTCCAAGGACCTACAAAAGGCCAATGCACCTCCCCAGCCAAATCAGTTGCCAAATACTGTCCTGAAAGGATCCTGATATTTGCTTTGTAAACAGCAAAATGGCAAGGTTTAACAATTGCTGGGTAGCTTTGGCAGAATAAATTATTATTCCAGTATACTCAGGAAACGATAACATTGTGTAAAAAAGGAAATGGTAGTGACATAGACCTAATGTTTGATAGGCTGTTAGCTCAAAATTCCCCCTAAATTTAGTAGGCGCCACCATTCTGCACAAAGGGATTATATGTACTTGGCCCATTTTCTCATTTGGGAATTGACCACATTTAATTTTCCAGATTTTAGGATCCCCAAATAATGCAAACTGAGATTAAGTTAAAGACAACATTGTTATGTTTATATTATTACAATTTATGTATAATAGTTTATTTTCCAGGGAATCAAAATGACTTACAAAGATTAAAACAAATAGAGATAAAAGCCCATACAAAGACATAAATTAAAAAAATTAAAAATGATATTGTTTAAATGTAATCAGCTCTCCATAGAATTGACACCAATTAAAGCAAATATGTTAAAAAATAAAAGTCAATAAGACAGCACAGCATTGTTAAAAAAAACCTTTACAGTCTGTTTCTAAAAAACTTTTTGGATCATTTGCTAAAGGACATATAGCAATGAAGAAAGTATCCAAGCCAACCAAAGCAGCAAATGTTGTGAATGGGTCTTCTGAGGCTGTGAGTGATAATGGTGGGATCAGGAGGGGAAGGAAGAACCCTCGCGAGGAGGGCTCGCTGGAAGATTTACACAGGAAGAGAATCAGGGAGTTAGATAGGGAGTCTTCTGAGGAGGATTCATGTGAGGATTCGGAAGGGGATCCTGAGGTGGAAATGGATGCTGAGGAACCGGTAGTGGCAGAGGAGGTTGGCATAGACTGGGTATGGGCTCTGGAGGATCTTGGGGAGGAAACTGGGTCCATGGATGCTGTGGATGCAGGAGAGGCTTGGGTATCTTCAGAAGTAGACCCCACATGGTCTACCTGGAGGAATGAGGGCAGTTCCACAGGTGTGGATAGAGTTGGGTGTGGACAGGGTGATCTTGATTCTGATGAGGAATTTGGGATGCCTGATCCTAGGGCGTTGGCTGTTTGGAGTTCGGATTCTGATGAGGAACTTGGGACACCTGACCCTAGGGCGTTGGAGGTTTGGACGCCCAAAGGAACCTAAATAAATTGGGGATTGTTGGCCATTATTCTTTGCGTGTGGCAAGGTGTTGCTGGGCGCCATTGGGTTTCCTGTATGTGATTCTGAAGACTGGCTTGGGACTTTGCAACCGATGTAAGTTTGATCCAGTTTATTCTACAACGGAGGGCTAGAACTGTGTGGGTTTTCTTGGACTGCATTGTTATTACTATTTTGCATTAGCTCCTGTTTGCCTTCATTGTCTTGGCTTTTTTGTGCCATCCCGTGACGTGGATCTTGTTGTGACGACTTCACCCCTTGGACCTTGGACTGGAATTCGACTTGGCATATCTCTTCGCTCCCAAACTCGGCTTGGTATCGTTCTCATCTCTGTGGCTGTCTACTTTTGCTGACTGCTGGCTTTGTCCCCGACTCTGACACTGTCTCCTTATCCCAACTTCGGACTGGCTTGACTTCGTTACAACGCTACGCTCCTTTAATTCTCGGCTTGGCTTTTGACTCCGCAGCGGCTTGCCACTATCTCTTCAGCGTCCTCCAGCTTTGCTTGCTTGTGCCGCTTTCGGCGAAGAGCTTTAACCTGATTTGGGTTTTTGCTTTAGTTTTGAGATTTCTACTGTACTTCTGGGTTTTGGGGAAGTTTTGGGACTTTGGGACTATTTACCTTTGTGTGTTTTGCCGTTTTAAGCCCGTTTTGTGATTTTGAGCTGAGTTCAAGCGTTTTAGTTTTAATCCAGATTTTATCACTGGATAATCTGGATTATATGCAAGTTTGTTCTTTTGGCGTTTTCTCAGTTTTGACTGCTTAATAACACTGAAAATTAAGTGTTTAAAGCTTCTGGACAATTTACTGAACCGCTTTTGAGTTGTTAATTAAATAAACTATATTTTGCTCTCAGTTGGCATCTGACCTTTGACAGCAAATATATGAAAGGTTATCTGAGATACCTTTAATATCTTAGATACCAGCAGCTTCCAACCACTAGTAGGTACAACCACTAGTGGAATAAACTAAGAAATAATTTTGTGGTCATATTGCTTTGGTTACTATCTCTTTGAGGAGGGGTAATTGGGTGGAGACATTTATGTGAGATACTAACAAGCTCATCTCTGTATTACATTACAATGGTCTATTTATCATTTTTCCTTCTCAGGTCATGGTGGAATTTCAAAGTATGGAGTATCCTCATTGTGTAATGGTTCCTTGTGCCTCAAACTAAAAGGATTTCTATTTTGTGATTATACAGTGAGGAAGCCAGTGAAGCTCTGCCCTTTACCAAAGTCTTTAACTTGATCCATAAAGAAATCTAATTTGCAACATGTTTCAAAGGACAATATATGTTGCTCAACCAGAGTTCATTGGCCAGAAAATGCCCCAACCAATCACACCTCTGCTTTCTGGTAGTTCAGTGCACACATACTTTGCTTTATGCACAATATTATTTAAAATATTGGATAGATTTCATTTCAGACTACATGTATATGTAATATAAAAGAATTGGTTGTTCTGTGTTGGGTCCCATCTCCAAGATATTTCATTATGTAATTATATGCAAATACAAGTATTCCAAAATCTAAAACACTGTTGATCCCAAGCATTGGATAATGGATACTCAATCTGTAAATAGGGAAGTAGATGTTTAAATGCTCCATGTCACCACACATATTAATTACTGTGGTTACCAAAGAAAGAGCTAAATAACCCACAAATATCAATGTAAATTTCCTTTTGGGATTTGATATATAACAAGTTATCAAAAGGGGTTAAAAGCAGGGTGGGAATGGAGGTAAAATGGTATGGCTAAAGTCAGCAACTGCAGGTTTTTAAAAGTCACTTCAATGTGAAGGAAAGAAAGAAAACAAGTATTTCAATCTCCAATACATTTACCCTGTCAGTTTTTAGTTTTGAGGTTTGTTTTAAATGATTATTTCTTTGAGGCATTGCTTCCTAAGAGATACTTTCTCCTTGGTCAATGTCTCACTATCACTTTGTCATTTGCCTTTTGCATTTGCCCTCTTGCTGTTCTATTAGCTGACTGTGTGGTCATAAAACAGAAAAAGTAATGTCTGACTTGTTATATGTAAATTTGAAACAGCCCTCCTAAATCACCCAGATATATTTAATGGTTGGAGTGGAAGAAGTGAGAGAAATCATCTTATTGCCTACCTTCATGGTCAGTTATTCATCTCCTTCAGCATTTAAAATACAGCCGGCTTATAAAGCACTGTTATAATGTAGATACTGAACAATTATATGTCTCCAAGTGGCATACTTTTATTGTCTCAATAAGAAGGAACTTCAGGCTAAAAGAGTGCAATTGGCCACTAAGGAGAATCAACTATGCTTTTACCACTGATGTGTGGTAAAATGTATTATTATGCATATGTAAGTTACGTTCATATGCTGGAGGTATACACAAAATGTGACTGTCTTAATAGGGATAGGGAACAGAAAACTATAAAGGGACCAAAATAGAATATCCAGTTAAAGGTTGTGACTGGTTAACTACTTGGCATCCTTAAAAGGAGTATTCTACGCTGGAATATTGTGTTTTAGATCCTATTTTTGCAAGATTCAGTGTGGTATAAAGCTTTAAGGCCCTGGCTAGTACAGTGGGTTAAACTGCCTGCTATAAAAGATCCTGCTGACCAGAAGGTTGGTAGTTCAAGTCCGGGTTGGGCCAACAGCCCAGCTTCTGCTCACTTAGCAGTTCAAAAACAACAATGTAAGTAGATAAATAGATACTGCTTTGGCGGGGAGGAAAAAGACGCCCTGAAAAAACATGCCAGCAAAAACCTGACCAGGAAAGGCATCCATGGACAACAGGCTCTTTGGTGTGGAAAATGAAACAACAGCACCTCCCCATGGCCAAGTCAAGTGCAGCTGGATGCTGGAGATGAAAAGAGGGAAGCCTGTCTCTGTTTATGTACTGTCTGTTTTTGTCAATTGTATAATGGCATTGAATGTTTGCCATATATGTGCCTTTAATCCACACTGAGTTCCATCGGGGAGCTAGAGTAGAATATAAATAAAGTACCGTATTTTTCGCTTTATAAGACGAACTTTCTTTCCCCCCAAAATAGAGGGAAAAAGTCAGTGCGTCTTATAAACGCAATATGACCTCACGTGGGCGGAGCTAGAGGGGTTGTGTGGGAACACTACAGGAGTCCGGCTTCCTTTCCTCTTTCACTCTCCTTCCTCCCCTCTTTCCTTCTTTCCTCCCCCCAAACATCTTTTTACCTTGCATCTCCTGCCTGGCCGCCCGGGCTGGGCCCCCGAAGAGGAAGGCGGGGAGGAAGAGGAAGAGGAAGAGGAAGGGGAAGCGGAGGGGGTCTCTGTGGGGCAGCTGCCGCTCCATGGCTGCTTCCAGGAGGGAGGAGGGCTTCTGGGCCGCCCCCTCCCCTCTCCCCATCCCGGCTAATTTTCCTCCTCCTCCCCAGTGACCTCATTGCTTCCTCGGGTCGCCTCCCTGGAAAAGCCTTGGCTGCCTTCCCTCCGGCCTGGACCGCATCCCTCCAGATGGGGAAGAGATCTATAGATTTCCTCTCCTCCTCCTCTTCTGCTTCTTCTTTTTCTTCTCCTTCTTCTACTTTTTCATCTGCCTTCTTCTTTCCCTCCTTCCTCTTCCTCTCCTTCATCTCTTCCCGTTCTTCCTCTCCTTCTCGTCACCTCCTCCTCATTCTTCCTTTCCTCCTCCTTCCTCTTCTCCTCATTCTTCCTTTCCTCCTCCTCCCTCTTCTCCTCATTCTTCCTCTTCTCCTTCCACTTATCTTTTCTTGTTTCCTCCTCTCCTCCTCCTCCTTTATCTCCTCCTCTTCTTCTCCTTTATCCCCACCTTCTTCCTCTTCTTCATCGCCTCCTCCTCCTCTTCTCCCCATTCTTCCTCTTCTCCTTTGCCTCCTCCTTCTTATTCTCTTCCCTCTTCTTCTTCTCCTTATCTTTCCTCTTCTTGTTTCCTCCTCCTTTTGTCTCCTCTTCCTCCCCTCCTCCTTCTTTTCTTACTCTCCTTCCTCTTCTTCATCGCCTTTCTCATCTTCTCCTTCTTTCTCTACTCCTTTGTCTCCTCCTCTGAAAACTAGGTGCGTCTTATCATCAGGTGCGTCTTATAAAGCGAAAAATACGGTATATTATTATTATTATTATCATTATTATTATTATTATTATTATTATTATTATTATTATTATTATTATTATTATATGTTGTATTAGGACATTGGGAGATCAGGGTTTGAATCCCTGCTCCAACATAGAAACCCTCTGTGGTGACCTTAGGCAAAATATAAGTAAGCTGCCCTGAGTCCCCCCTTGGGGGTGAGAAGGGCGGGATATAAATGTTTGCAATAAATAAATAAATAATATATTTTCTCAATGGCAAACTGAGTAAAAATTGCCAAGTAAAGTCCGGAGTCAACTTGAAGGCATACAGCAACTCACGTCTGATCCCATGAAAAAGCAAAGCAGGTCTGTTAACAAGACACAGACAACAACAAAAACTATGACTTTGGATTTCTTATTACCACTTCTTGTCATTTTTATGGTAGCCATATGATAAATTCTACATGTCTTTTTAAGGTCAAAAGGTTTAAAGTATCTGTATAGCAAAGGTGTGCATTCATATTTTCCAGAAGAAGAAAAGAAGGGGGGATAGCTGTGCATCATAACTGCAGCTATAGATTAATTCACTTAAATGGTAGGCATGAAAAACTAGGATTCGGACATACTATACTGTCAGAACCCTGCTACTAGAGCCTGGATGTGGCTCTGAGTTTCAGGGTCACTGACATGTAGACTGATAAGACACCTGCATCTCGGGATCCTGAGAAGAAACGGCTGTTGGACTTGGCGGGGAAACTTCGCGGGGTTTTGTTGGGCGGGAAATGCTTCTTCAAATGAGGGGGAAGGGTATATAAAGGAATGCTGGCAGACGCCTCCCATTCTTGGCTTTTTCCCTGTCAATGTTTCCTGCAGTAAACTTTCTGGTGACAACACAGCTAGTCTCGTGTATTCATTCAGGAGCAGCTGTAGTGAGCCGACACTATACACTATGGGATTGCATTCAGGAGGACACATTTATATGATTATCTATCTGGTACTTTCAGCATTTTCTTCCTATTCAGAAATGAAAAAGACAGGACGTCAGTGAGAACAGCCACGTAACTTTGAGTTGAGGAAAGTGTGACCTTCCAGATATTTTTGCTGGATCATGCCTACCAGAACCCACTGTGTACTTCATATGTTTCCTTGATGAATGACAGTCATCAAGAAATAATCAGTTGATGGCAATGAGATGAACTGCCACAAAATAGGTAATGACTGGACTGTGGCAGACTGCTAACACCTTAGAAGCCAAAGACCCTTAAATTCAGCATGACGAATGGAGGGGGAACAGAGAAAGTAACAAGTAATATAATGCATTCTTTTAGCACTAATCAGGAGTACTGTGTCATTTTGTCATTTTAAATTCGCAAATTTGTTCACACCCTGTGAATCTCTGACATACTAATTGCCCTCTAAAACTAAGTGGATTAATTTTATGTACTTGTACTTAGCAGCAGGCTACAATAGTGAATCGCTATATTCTAATTTTAAATATTTATTTCCCCTGCCACATACACTAAGTTTGCTCTGTCTCAATTCTCACAAAAATGAGGAATAACCAGATTCAAGACTGAATAATTAATAACCAATTTGTTTTTGACCCACCCAATGCATGCGGCTTTATGAGACTCAGTTAGGAAATGTCAGACTTGTTTAACATTGAGGCCTCCTCTGTACATTCCACAAAATTAAAAACTCAAAGTCCTGCCTACAACTTATAGTAGACCGAGGAAACATGACCCACCAAATGATGCTGTGTTTAGTTTGTATTGACTCTACTTAGTTCAATCATTAGTGTGACATAATAAAAGTAGAAAGTCATCAAGGTCAAAGATCACATCACCCCAGATTTAAAGACTAGTAAACAGTATACAGTAGTATACAGTAGTTAATTACACTGACGTGCTCCTGGACATTATTTTTTCAAACAGAAAGCAGATCTCAGAGAAAGAAATAATATCAGAATAACTGAAGAAGAGACGGAGATGACACCAAAGGCAGGCCAAGCTCCCAGGGAGGGAAGGAGGGAGGGAGGGAGGGTGCAGCCATGGCACAGGCAATTGGAAGCCTCCTTTCACTCCATCTCTGCTGAAACCCCGAAGCTGTGACCGAGCTCTAGAATGGATTAGTAGCATTTCAGTGGGGAAATCTGCTTTGACATATGAGCAAATTTACTTATGAGCTTGGTCACAGAATGAATTAAACTTGTATGTCAGAGTATGACTGTACTAAAAAATATACACATGTGAAAAAACATTTTGACCCTTCTTGGGACCACTTGAAAGTTCCTTTCAAAATGCATGTAGGGTTAACTTTTTCTTTTCTTATCTTCCACTTTTAAAATGATTGTTAAGGTGTTCTTCTCCCCGTTTTGTCAACCATACACATTCATTAAGGGTTTTTGGAGGCAGCTCCTGTTTAGTTTGCCTGTTGTAGGCAGGCACACAGCTGAGCTGTTTCTCATTTTAAGGTTTACTATTGCATTTGCTGCAGATTCAACCGGGTGCCAAAAATGTGTATTTTTCCATCCTTCCTTCACTATCTTTTTAGAGCTGAGACTGGTAAAAAAAAACCCTTCAATTCAGAAATAGTTGGAAAAGTGGGACTGGATGCACTTTAAATCTGTGTAAAAAAATGAATTTCTTTTTCAGAAGCTTTGTTAACTGAGATATGCTAGCATTTCATGCTATCTTACTTAAATTGTAGAATTTCACTGCTCATTCTGAAATCATGAATGGTCTTCTTCCTTACAGTCTGCCCCATATGTGTTACATAGCTATACAGAAACAAAATATGCATATACGGTATGTGTGTGTATATATATATATATATATATACACACACGTGTGTACCATAAATTATAATTTATGATACACACGTATATATAATATACAGGAGGCCTGCCCAACCTATCATGAAAAGTAAGCTGCTGACCTCTACTCATTAAAACTATTTCTGAGTCAGTGTTGTCTCATATTATAGTTGGGGACCCACTTCACCACATGGCTCTATAAAGCTGTCAATTTGCTGTTAATCCATTTTCAAGGTCCTGTTGATAACACAGATCTCATCTACATGAACCACAAAATGTGGGGCTGGGCTGGAGTGGCAATACTCCAGATCTCTCCAAGGATGGCTGGCTACATCATGGGTCCCCATTGTGTTGTGGCTGCAAGACAGAGTCCTAATTGTCGAGTTGGGACCAATCAGGTTTGGTCCTACTGGACAGTCACCCTTACCTTTGTTGTTCTTTGTCACTGTGATGTTCTTTGCCCAGAGAATTCCTGTTTGTTGCTAGGCACCTTAGCTGATGTCAGTAAAGGCTCCTGCGCAACTTTGAGAAAGGAAGGGTTGGAGCAGTGGTTCTCAACCTATGGGTCCCCAGGTGTTTTGGCCTACACTTCCCAGAAATACCACCCAGTTTACCAGCTGTTAGGATTTCTGGTAGCTGAAGGTCGAAACATCTGGGAACCATCACAGGAACCAGTGGATCAGAGGGTGAAGTTCTTTCCTTAAATTGCACTGGCACTTTTGCTGACAATTCGGGTTATGTGACATGTTGTTGGCAATCCATTTACCTAATGGTAACTCTGAAATAAGTCTTTCTTATCACAAAACCATTATTTTGTGATGCAAATATTTGGGAGATAGGATCAATTATGAGGTTTAAACTTTTCCAGAAGACTCATGGGTTTGCTCAGGAATTTTTCTCAAGTGATTCTACTGGATAATTTTATCTCAGTTTATATTCTTTTATTATTTTTGTGTTTGATGCATTTGGTTGCACTCTGTGGAATTGTCCTGGAAGTATGAACATATTGGAATTTGCTGCAGGTGCTGCAGGATTGTAGAAACTGATGCTAGTGCATCAGTTTCTACAAACACAACAATATTTTCAATTTCCTTTGAATTTTTATTTATTTATTAGACAAATCCTACAAGTCCATATTAAATGAACCAGAAGAAAACCACAACACTCTGTGCATCTTTCCAAGACCTCATTTCACTTCATACGGCAAGAGCTGTTACAAAAATTCAGGGAGGAAAATAATGGGTCCCTGGGTGAGGTTTGAATTTTAAAGTCACATACTCAACATGCTGCAGACAGATGTTATAGAAGGAAGAAGCCACAAACAGATGACCACCAGCTTTGCTGGGAACGGGGGAAACATTCCATTCTGAAAATCCAAATCACTAATCAGATCTTGTATGAGACTCTTAGGTCCCTTGATAAGCAGAGAACATAGTCTCAAGGCTGCAACTATATTATCAATGTTGGGAATGATAAAGAAAGTAAACAGAAGCAAATTGGATAGCTACACCTGTTTATTTGTTTGTGAGGGGGGAGGGAGGGACTCCTTGTTTCAAGGGGCATAAAGTCCCTTTTTTCCAGTAAGATGTCCCTTCCTGAATGAGTGTTTCAGCATTCTTCAAGTCAATTGAATGCATTATTTAATAGAGTTACAGCCTGCTTCTTGGGCAATAAAATGCTCACAGAATAGATTGCACTTTATTTTAAAATCAAAACTCATGATCAACTACTATAAGCAATATTCACGCCTCTAAGCATTAAAATATTGAAAGGAAACAAAAGAACAAAACAAAACACAGAATGTACTGTTTGAATTGTACGTCAAATTCCAAAATTCTTATTAAGGTATTATCTTTATCTGGCCAACCACACATTAAAACATCTGTGCCACACATCACAGCTACAACTAAAATAGAAGTGATAGATAATCATGGGGAAATATTTAAGAGAAGCATTTATAGAGTTACAGCCAACTGGACAAATAAATAATTAAAGTCCTTCTGAAGGCCAACAAACAGAGGTACTATGGTTAAACTGACTGCATGACTTAACCTTGTAATGCAGTTGTGGATCTGGGAGAAATGGAATATATTGAGCCTCGGATTGGGCCTGCTTTGTAACTCAGAAGCTAGCCAATAAGTATGTTTCTGTACCGTCACAGCTTTGGGGAGCAGTTGGCATGGGTCATGGATCTGGTACACTGATTACCAATACCTCTTAGGCATTAGTAACCAATGGAGGGGGGGGGGGGGGTCTTAGGGAATTTGGGGATTAGCATCCCCTGGTGGAGGAAGAGTTTATGCCAAAGGAGTTTATGCCAAAGGGGTTACCTTTTTGTCATCCCAAGGCTGGAGTACCAGACTCATTGTTCAGGTAGGCTGGTCAATGCCTGGAACAGAACATCCATGTTGTGAACCCTATTCAGAGTTGCAACCAATAAAGTGATGGCCTTCATTTCCAATACAAATATGTTCTGTGCCGGTGCTTTTATCACACTGAGCAGATACATCCCTGAACACACAATTCCCCACAGACAGGGCTATCAAATAATGTGCTTGTCTTTCTATAGAATAGAAGGGATAGTAATGAATAGAGGAGCTGAGATGTACTGAGGGACAGATTTTTCCCAGTGGAGTCCAAACTCTCTCATTCTCCCTTTTTGTGGGAAGAGGGTGAGCTTAGGCCAGGAAGAAAAGGCACTTTGGGCCATTTCACACTACACAGTTAAAGTGGTATAATTCCATTTTAACTGTCATGGCTGCATCCTAGGGAATCTTACAACTCATAGTTTAGTGAGGAACCAGAGTTCTTTGTCTGATATTCCACTTGCCTCTGGTTTAGTAGTTTGAATGCAGGACTAGAATGCTAGTAGACCAGGGTTCAAATCTTTGCATGGCATGGAAACCTAATGGGCGATCTTGGACAAAGAAGACTCATCCTTAGAAGAAGGCAGTGACAAACCCCTCTGAACATATCTTGCCAAGGAAAATGTGTGATTGGTTTGCCTTAGTGATGCCATGAACTGGAAATTATTTGAAGGAACACAACATTTCCCAAAGCTATAAATCTCAGAATTCCATGGAATGGGGCCATGACAGTTATAGTGGGATCAGAATGAGATAATTCTATGGTGTTTAAGGGCCCTTTTGCTCAGAATAGTGTATTCTTTGTGAACAGGAACACCATAAAGCAACACAACCCTTTTGAGTTTGAGGTCACCACTTCCACAATCCAAGAGACAAGCAGCATTGAGATGGATTACAGCTACAATCCTCTGACACTCTGCAGTGATGCTACAGTCAAGATACAGAAACAATTCTTATCTCAATAAAATGTTCACTCAACAAGGAACATGTACTAATAGTACTTCGGAGATTGGATTTTTTTTGACATAAATATTGTTACAGTTTAATCTTTTCCTCCAAGGATATCAGTCAGAGAACCAGAGTTGAAGAAAAGTCAAAGTGACAGGAGACAGATGAATGTTAACATATTCCAACTTTCAAACAGAAAAAGGCAATTTTGATATTAACACAGAGCCTTTCTTTGTCAGCTTCAGTATAGCAAACAGTTGTTTTAACAGACTAGATATGTTATATAATATCATCAAGAACCATCCTTCAGAGAAGGTGTAAACGGGAAGGGAAAGAATGTGTTTTGTTTATAGTTTTCTCCTCTACTCACAAGCTGAGCTTTAAAAGAGAAAAAAAAGTGTTTTATTTTAGATGTTCAGCTAATATTGATCTAGGAAAGGGAGAATCAGCTCCTGGGCTTTCAATTCTGTTTTATAATGATGAGACTGGTGGGGCTTTAAAAAAACAACCCCCTCCCCCCGAGCCTGAAAAGGTTACTTTTTTTTTTTACTACAACCCTCTGAATCTACTGAAAATAATCTAGGGGATGATGGATATTTTTTCCAAGCTCTGAAAAAATGGAGGAGAAGCCTAAGATGACATTCCAAAAAAATTGTGCCAATGGAGAATGAGTTGCTTCCATTTCACCTAATAAGTACCATGGCAAAAAGCTCTCTTATTTCTAGAAAAAAAGAGTACTAGCAAGTTAGGATTAAATGAGTTTTAGGTTTCCCATCAAATCCTTTTACAAAAGAGGAATTGGCTTTTCTGTATCATAAACAGTAGGGGTGTGCAATTCGGGTAAACCCGGTGCCGTTTTTGGTGTCTGATTTTTGGCTGCCCCCATTCTGATTTTTCAGGAACTGCCCAAATTCAGGAGGGCGAAATGCTTTTTATCGATCCTGCAGCCAGAAGATCCATTTTCACTCCAGGAAGATCCAGCCTATTGGCAGCAATGGGGGAATTTCTGAGGCTCCCCTTTATATCATTTTGGGGCTATTGAGATGAAAAAGTGCACACCTGGAAGACACATTTACCCAAACAACCCCCCAAGTTTCAGAATGTTTGTGTCATCCACTGATTTTGAGGAAATTCTTAAAATTTCTAAAAAAAAAAAATCTCCCTTTAAAAAATCTCAAAATGGTATCCCCTGAAATTTCTCCACAACAACATTATAAGAGCAGCAGCAGGGCATCATTCTTGCCAACTGTCATAAAGATCCACACATCCCGCAATTTATAGGAAAGTTTCAAAGTTTTAGTAGTATATATTTCCAGTTATTACTTTTTATATTTGCAGGTGGGAGGAATAGGCTCAGTATTCTTGTGTGAGAGGAGGATACACATAGAAGCCACAAGAAAAATAAGAGAGAGAGAGTCAAAGAGGTGAACAAACAACTTACAAGGGCATTTAATTATTTTTAAATTTTTTAAAATAATTGGTGGGGGAGGGGAAGGCTGTTAGACTGGTGCAGAAGTACACACGAGCCAAAGAGTACACACATAAGCCAGGTGAACTGGAGCAGGAGTAAACACAAGCCAGAAGGTAGGGCAGGGGAGGGGAATAAATTAGTCAGTCAAAGAGATGAACGAAAAAAGGGACTTTTTCATAAAAAAATTAAATCAATTAAATTCCCAAAGAAAAAGATTGGAATTGAGTCCAAAAGCAAGCAATCCTAAGCATCAATGGCACTGAGATAAAACACAGAGCTAGCTAGAACACAATCTCTCTCTCTTAGAAGTCAGAACACCACAGGAAACTGGAGGAACTCTCCCTGGTATAGATAGACCAGCTTGGCAAAAAGACAGGTGATCCACTTTCTTGCTCAGAGAAGGCCAAGGGTGCTACAGCGCAACTGAAAGCAGTTGGCTGCCACCACATGGTCCGTTTCAGTCGAGTAAATTCAAGCCCCATTCGGTTGCTGGATCAGCTGGATTTCCTGGATCCTATTTTGAAAAATGGCACCATGCATTCCCCTAATAAAAAGGCACCCTAGTGGTCTCCAGGTGGATTGGACTATCACTTCCATAGTCTCTAAACAGTGTAGTCTAGAAGTGATAGGATTTGTTGTCCAGAACACAGAAAGTATCCTGATTTGGCTGATCTTCATCTGCACACTGGAAAAGGAGCTGCTGTACTCAGATTTCTCTTGTTTCTAATCCAGTCGAGACAACATGTTTGTCTCTATTCAATTATATATCACTGTGGGTGATGGAAAGTTATGGTGACTTTGTAAAAACCATGAGATTGAATGCTCTTTACAAGAATTGCCATCCCACACATCTGGCACGCACTAGATTGGAAAGGGCTGTCGTACATGCTGGCTTTATGTTCAGCATTTCAGCAACTTCCCTTACTCTCCCCCCCCCCCGGGCATTATTTAATTTTGCATGCCTCCATCAGGAGAGCAAAGAAAAGGGGAATCACAGCTAAATAGGGGTATTAATAATGAATTGCCATTTGACACTGTCACCTGGAGATATCAGAAAAACTGCAGCCCACCAGGCCTACAAATGTGGAGGAGATATAAACTTTTTCACACAATCCAACTGCTAAACAACAAATCAGATAAGTAAAGGAAATTCTCAAAAGGATAAGATTTCCAAACCCTCTTCCTTCATACTTCTTACTTAATCATTAATATGCAAAGTATTTTTCGTAAATGCCTAAGTGCATTGAATATATTTATAAGGCAGGATACTTGTGCAACATACTAATTTGCTTCAATTATATTCATCCAAAGAACAGCATTAGTTTTCTTTCAGTGGGGGAAACTTATGGATTTCAGCCCTATTTGAAAAGCACTGAAAAAGTAGACATCGACTCATTTTTCATACCTGAAACATAAACAAGAATATTGCATTTTGCTTTCTATTTACTTTCCCTCTCCTAATTATTAACAGAATTTTGATGGCAATAAACCACAAATCACAGGGCGGCTGCATTAGTTTCAGTGAATGATTGCCACTCTTCCGCATGATTGTGGAGCCATTATCATTTGCTTTCATAGTTTCCTTCTCAAAGCTGATGTGACTCAGCAGGAAAGAATGATTCGCTAATGCATTCCCATATAAAAATCCTGTACATTGTGCCAATCAAGAATACTAAAAATGAATTCATAATGGTGGTTAATATTCAGAGTTATAATATTGGGTTGCCATTACCAAGTCTTAAATAAGCTTCTGAAGGCTTTTTGAAAATGTCATCTTTCAGTCAACTTTCAGCTGTTGATGCAGAAGTTCTCCACAAAGGGGATATTCATGAAAGCTTATAAACACTGAAAAATTTGCAAAGCACTTACACAGTCTATGGAAATGATTCCCTTTTCTCTCACACACACAATATAATTCTTAATGACAACCCAGTACGGAAGCCTTTGAAAATCCTACGATCCAGACTAGAATGGGAAAATGTCATATCACTTCGAAGTTCCAAAGGGAGAAGAAAGCTTAGAGTAAACAAGTTAGGTCATTGGTATCACTTGTGCCAAAGTAGGTGTGGAAGGTGAGGAAGACCCTCAGCCATTGGTCAATTTTAGATAAGCCGAGATATAAAATTCTTTGTTTGCTACGCACATGTTGCGACGGCCATTTGCATGGTATGGACCCACAAAATGGGTACTTATGGCTGTTTTGCCTTATAATAAGCTGTGATAATAATAAAAGGCTTGTTTTATTGCTCTCCTGAAATTCTCTCCTTTACTTCCCCTCCGGGTTAGTCTCCAACAGTAAGCCAAAACACCAGAGGACCCACAGGTTGAAAACCACTGCCTGTAACTCTTTCATTTTTTTCCCCCAAGACGCTCTTCAGGTTATCAAATAGCCATCTAAGACAGGCCAAATTTATTATTGGCATATAGCTGAGGGAGTGACAACACCGCTTCTATGGGCTCCTTTACTTTCTCTCTGAAGGAGACATAAGGCATTGTTCCTAAACATCCCATCCCATGTGTTAAATCACAGTTTTATCACATTCCCATGTGCATTAGAAGCTCAGAAAATGATTTCTCCCTGGCTCAATCCCCCCCGGCTTCCCCACACTTGTGAAACAATATTCTCCCATTTCCATATGCTTCAGAAGCTCAAAAAATGATTTTCCCTGGCTCAATACACTCCCACCTGCTTCCCCACACTTCTGAAATACTTCACAGATGAAGTAGTATGGATGGTAGGCCAACGTCTGCTGTGTTGTATGAAGGGGTCTGTGTTATTTTGTGTGTGGAAACGAGGGGGGGGGGGGACTTGCATGTGATGAAGTCCCAAGTTCATGTCTCACAGTCTTAATCATTACAATGTTGCCCTATTCACACATGCTCTTACAAGTGTAGACATTGCAAAAACCACAAAATTCATGGGCAAGGACAATGTTGAAGGGTGTAAAGAAATCAAGTGGAGAAAAATCTGTATTGTATGTTTTCACCATATGGTTCTGATATTGTAGTATTGCTTGCAGCACTGTAGCAAGAAGGACTCCCGTAACGTCTGTACAATGTAGGCTCTACATCAAACATATTACACCAACAAGTGAATGCAACCACAAGTAAACTTTCTGCTATATAGAAATGCATGGAGGAAACAACTATTTGACTGAATAGAACACAGCTATAGGTGGGAATACTTTTGAGATGTGACTGCTTAACCCCTCTTGACAATTCTTTCACTCCAAAATATTATCATCTGATCCTTCCAGGAGTTCCAAGAATATGCTTTGAAGGATAAATCAATACACTGCTAGAACGCTCTGATTAACAGTATGAACCTGTGGGGGAAAGGATGATAATTATGGGTCTCCTCCAGAGGTTTTTGGACTCCAGCTCCCAGCATTCCTTTCTATTTTGTACCCTGGTTTAGATAGTGCCACATTATGTCTGTACTGACAGTGATCTTTCTGCCAAACTATTTTTGGTACTATTCCACTATCTGGACGGAGGCCAAAAGGGGAGGGAGTGAAATCATTTCCCCTGTTTTTCTGTTATTTCCCCAACCCATGTCACCTTCATCGAAACAACAGTAGTTTATTATAACATAGGAAGGGAGGGGAAAATAACCAGCCAAAATGAGTGGTTATTCCCCCCTCCCTGAAATTGACTATCCTTCTGTCTAGCACCCCCCATTTTGGCCTCGGTCCAGATAATGGAAAAGTGCCCTATTTTTTGTTTGTTTGTTTAATTTTGTACCCTGCTATGGAGGATTTTTTTTTGGGGGGGGGGGGGTTCAAACAATGTACAATAGGGAGGATTTTCTTCAACTGGTCAGAATGGCGAGGATTACTATTTCTGCTGCCACCATTTATGTATTCAGGAGTTTCTTTTCCTTTTATATTGGGATTTTGAGAGGGAGACACAACACTTTGAGGAGAAACGATAAGTGTTGGTTTATTTGTAACTTGTGAGGTGAATAAGCGTAATGGTTTCAGCAGTATTGTACAGTGCAGATGCTTAGTGGTTATAATAAAGGCTTATGTTTTTTCTCTTCAGAAGATGTTAATTATAAACTGGTTTCTGTGTGGCTCTGTTCCTTTGCCAAGAAAACATAAACAGGACAATTTACTTTTAAATCCAATTATCCCAGGATTTAAACAGTAATTCCTTAGGCAATTGCCATATAGTCTTTAGCCTTTCCCTTCTTAAAGGCTCTAACTTTATTCCCTCAAAGAGGCTGCCTTTTAAGACACAGTTCCCTTCTCTAAAACCAACTCCTAAAACTGACTTCCAAAACCAAACTCCTACTCACTGGATTCCAAAACCTGACTAACTGAAAAAGAATGTTCAAGCCAGCCTCCCCCAACTGTCACCTTGGCTCTGCCCACTTTCAATCGCTGAGCAACTTCTTATTTGCATTCAGCCAATCAGGCAGCATCTATGCTAATGACTGCCCGATGGCTCCTCCCCCAGCTCTACTGAGCTACTGTCAGTAAGGCTTACAAAATGGCTGCTCATCAGTCCAGCCTACAAATTGGCTGCACATCGGTCCTGCAAGGTGGGTCACATACCAACTTTGGGAAGTAGGCAAGATCCAGTACACCTGCCTTTCCCCAACATCAGACCTAAGCTGGCTTTATAACAACGTGTTGTAATTTGTTACATTTATTTGTGTATAACATGTAATCAAAATGATGTAATAGTGATATATAACTTGAGTTTTAAGATCCCTAGGGGAGAGCTTTCTCTCCATTCCCCTGCCCTCCCAAGCTTGGCTGGTGAAAACAAGTGAAAAGGGCTTTTCAGGGCATTTCTACACTAATACTATAATTGAGCTTAGAACTGGTTCAAAAGGAGCCCATTTCACTGCAGGTTGACCAGATTGTCATGCCTGCAAATGGTTTGAGGCCAGGAAGGTGATTACAGTTACCATGGAACTTCACTTTGCAAGTCCGTCCCCAGTCATTTCCTTCATCAATGCACCAGAGACATACTGGTTAGGAAAAAGGGGTAAAGTAACAGTTACCTCCTTGCTGCCCAGCTATGTCATTGGGGAGATTTTTGCCTCCCCCCCCCCCTGGATTTTTAACTGTGCTCCAGCATGGGAAGGTGTCTACAATGCACTTTGCATTTTGTGGAGCCAATTTTGCCCTGGCTCTGGGATACACCAGTATTTGCTGCAGCACATTTTTGCATGAACTTGAGAGTTTCCTGGGACTTTTAAAAAGCATTGTATTTGTGGTACTAGAGTCTTGAGTCAGCTTCAGACTCCATTACAGGCAGTCCCCAAGTTACAAACATCTAACTTACAAATGACTCATAGTGAAGAACGGGGTGAGACAACAGAAAGTGAGAGAACAGGGGCACAGGCAACAAAAGAAACGCCACAGGGGTGTTAACCATTGACTATGCTATCTAAAGCTGTATGGCACAAATTACACAGAAAAAAATGTACCTTTTGCGGCTTACAAACAAATTCAACTTAAGAACAAAGCTACAGAACCTATCTTGTTCATAACTTGAGGACTGCCTGTATATGGTCAGAATAGAAGTGCTCTCAGTGGTGGCTCCCAGATTATGGAATCCCTCCAAACAGAGTTTTGCTTTGCCACCTCTCTGCTCTCTTTTTGCCAACAAGCAAAGGCCTTCTTATTTAAACAGGCCATTAGCTTTTCATTGGGGTACAGTAGAGTCTCGCTTATCCAACGTAAACGGGCTGGCAGAACATTGGATAAGCGAATATGTTGGATAATAAGGAGAGATTAAGGAAAAACCTATTAAACATCAAATTAGGTTATGATTTTACAAAATAAGCACCAAAACATCATGTTATACAACAAATTTGACAGAAAAAGTAGTTCAATACACAGTAATGCTATGTAGTAATTACTGTATTTATGAATTTAGCACCAAAATATCACGATGTATTGAAAACATTGACTACAAAAATGTGTTGGATAATCCAGAATGTTGGATAAGTGGGTGTTGGATAAGTGAGACTCTACTGTAGTTATATGTTTAATGTGTTCTTAACTGTTTTTAATTAATGTAATTAAGTGGATAGCTGTTTAATGTTTTTTAAAAAATAATAATTTTGTATTTAGATAACATAAGACCACCTACAGAGCAACCCTAAATCCTGATGGTGGTTGCCGAATTAATTAGTAAACTATCTGCCACATCCATGTCCCCACTTCTTTTAGGTAGAACAAGAGGTGCAGGAAGGAAAAACAAGACCGTTACTTGCAATTGTCACTTCATTTTCCTTCCCAGTGGTTCAAATGGGAAGAAAAACATGTGAGCTCAAGGTTTATTTCTCTTATTTTCATAATGTCTAACACTACAGCCATTCAATGAAGCTAAAAGGTGGAAAAGTGAAGATAGATAAAGAGTTAAACTGTGACATTTACTTCCACATGGAGCAGAGATGTCCAGCAATTGCCTTTAAAAAAAGGATTAGGTAAAATCACCGAGAGTACAACAGACAGTGGCTACTAAGAGCCCTTCCACACAGCTATATAAATCAGAATATCAGAGCAGAAAACCCCACTGTGTCTGCTTTGAACTGGGTTATTTTAGTCCACTCTGCCATATAATCCAGTTCAAAGCAGATAATGCAAGATTGTATTCAGCTGTATGGAAGGGGCCTGAGAAGGGCTATAAATATTCTCCATTTGTCAATATTATAAGGATCAACAAGAAGGAGCGTGCTATTGTGCTCAGGTCTTCTTGTGGGCTGCCTATCTGTTTGGCCACTATGGAAAGAGAATGCTGGGATAAATAGACTTTTGCTCTGACACAGCAGGACTCTTGATACAGAGTGTTTACTGAAAACAGGAAGAACAAAGGGCTAACTTCACCAGGGACTATTGTAAAATAGCTTAAAACAATACATTACGAAAGGAGATTTTGCTGGTTGCAGTCATCTCTCTGGAATCCTTGAAAGTCTTTTGCCTCTGAGGTAAAGCGATGGATTATAAGCTGGTGCTCATAAGATGTTTTGGTCTTCTACTTTGTGAAATCAGGCTGCCCACAAGCTTCTGTTGTCACTGGGACTGTTGGTATATAAATACTGCTAAATGCAGTGTTTTAGTGCTAAGGATGCCCGTTTTAGACTGCCAGGCCTAGGATTTCAGGACAATACCCAAGCCTCTAAACACTGTAGCTCTATTGCAGAAAGAAAAAAGTAATCTAGCAAGAAAGCTCTGAACAGGCAAATGGACTAAACCAACTAGGGGGATTTTTAAGCTTCACCCAAAAACTAATACAAATGGATGCATCTACACTATTGGGAAACCCTAAACAGTGGGAACTGAAGCAAAGGAGAGGTAAAGGTAAAACCATGACTTCACACTCCCCGCTCAAATTTGGAACCAAATTTGCTCAGACTTTACTAAACAAATTATCTTTATACAAGAGCAAGACCTTTTGGATAAATATATTGTCATCTATTCGACACATTGGCTTAAATGAACACAAAGATTGATCAAATTATTTATAAAACTTTTTGTCTGCCATGTCCATAAGATATCTTAATGTGGGTTATTTCTGATTTCTGCCAGATATTTTTCAAGAAAAATGATCCTAACTATTATTTGCATTGATTGTGTACATTCTTTTTCATCTAACTTGTGCCTTTAATTCGTATCTTAAAAGCCTGGCAGTTCTGTGATCAAACCACTTATGAATTATATTTATTAATATGAGTTGAATATATATAAAATTAGGTAACTTCCAGAATCGTATATGTGACTTCACAAATGCAAATACTGTATATATGTTGCAAGTGTACCATATTTCTATTTTATATTTCTTTTTGTTATATTTTGTAATTTATTCCTATACCTTTCAGTATCTTTGGAGACTGAAGTCTATGTCTTTTGGATAATTATGGATAATTTTATTTTCTTCTAACTGCAGATGAAGATTCATTGAAACAAATCTGATGGGGTTTGTAAAAGACACCATGATGTAATGGGTTAACTGGAAGTATATGTGGAAGCAGCTGATTGGCTGAGCCTGTGAAGAGCTAGCAATCTGGAAGAATATGTGTCAGCAGCTGATTGGCTGAGCCTGCTAAGCGCTGGCAAATCTGATTGGCTACTTTCTCTGCCATGCTGCTGAGGAAACCAGTTTGTGCAAGCTTTTACCTCAGTGAGTGATAGAGAGTGCTGACTGGAAAAAGCCAGGAAAGAAGATGGCTGACGACTCTCTAAAGCCTTGTCATTTCTAAGGCATTGAGGTATATTTAAGGATTATTTAAAAGGACTGTTTATTCTCTCTATTCTCTGTGAACAATCAGAGAGACTATTATATATATATTATTGCTCTGTTTGATCTCTTGAAGTTAATAAAGGTTCCTGTTACTTGTTTCACAAACTTGAGTGGCACATTATTACACTGCAGAGTGACTTTGGTTCAGAAGCAGATGTAAAAGCTTCCATTTATTACCATCTACAATATGCAACAAAATCCACATCTGGAAGTAATTGTATACTACAGCTCTTCATTGCAGCCTATACCATTCTTCACTGCTAATCATAATTTCTGTGTATAAGCATGGGATAGACTAATATATTAGTGACTCCTTCGCTTATCATGGACATCTGTATTTATTTTTAAACTATTGTTTACTAAGTAGTTGGCCTTACTATACTGAATCAGATTAAGCTGTATCACATTGTTTATAGTCTTTGGTTTTTTTGGGTTAAATTGCCCTTCTCATATATACATTTAGAGTGTTTACTTGTGGTGTTTGATATTATTCTGCTTTATATTATTATGAAGTTTGTATTATTCTATATTATATTACATGGTTGGTTATCAGTTATATTTACCGTAATTGCCTTGAGGCTTTGGTTAATCTGTGTTCTCTATATTTCCACATTATTCTTTATTATCGTGATCTCTTTTTTTGTTTGATTTCACTTTCCCTCTCTCCTACTGTTTTGAGACCCTCATGTGTTTACTGTGCTAGAATTGTGCAACACAAACCATGCATCAAGTACCATGGAAGGATCCTGGAGGAGGGAAAAACCCAAATCAAAACAGGATATCTCTGGCAACCCTGCTCCAACACATCTTCTATTGTCTAGATGACTCTATCAGTGGTTCCCAACTTTTTTTTGACCAGGGACCACTTTGATCAGGGACCACTCTCCAACATTAGTACCAAAAGGATTGCAAATCAGTTTTTGGGCAACTTTAGATTTGGTTTGGTTATTTAGGGTGCGGATTCAGAAAATTGCATTAGATGGACAACACCAGCTCCAGTTTCTGATACAGAGCATACGCCATCCAGTAGTTGCCATCTGCTCACACACAGAAAACCGTATCTAATCATCTAGAGCTGATATGGTCTATCCAATCCAATTTTCTGAATCAGCACACCAAATAACCCCAGGAATAGGCCTAAAAATGAAGACATCAAGAAAAACATTTTTGGTTGGGCTGTGTTATTATCCGTAGTAGTAACGGTGGGGCCGCAAACCATATTTTAGTTCTTGCGGACCACGGATGGTCCACGGACCACAGGTTAGAAACCACTGCTCTAGATAGAATGTCCTCTTGTGTCTAGATCATTGCTAATTTGGATAAAGAGGGTGTCCAAGAATCTATACCACTACTACAAGGTTATCCAGTTGCTTCTATTACTTCAGAAATCTAATGAGCAAGTTCAGAAGAAGAGGCATGCAGACCACTGATGGACTTAGAGATAATAAATGCATATTTTAGTACTTCATGATGTCGCATACATGTCAGTCAAAACAAGAATGAGAAAAAACATCACCTGGCTCAGGACAAACAGCTAAGGTAACAGACACGATAACACAATTCTATATAATAACCCCACCTCTGCCTGAGTTTTTTTCACTGAAGGTAATGAGACACTGCTTCCTGAATGATCTGATTGAGAACTGAATCACAGTTCTCCAAAGGTGCGGAAAAAACTGAATAATCATTGGATTTTCAACCTGAATGGTATGCTAGTTCTATCATCTAGGTTCGGCTAATGCTGCTGTATGACTGAAAAGTGTAATATTGTTTGGACTAAATACTGACAAAAATTCCATTTGATTCATTTCCTGGGAAGAATTTCCCAGAATTTCAAACATCTTGACAAATGAAAGAAGAAAAATTAGAGAATTGTTTTTAATGTGTAAGAAAGTGAGTGGTCATATACAGCTGAGGTAGAAAGGTTTCTGTGCCCAGCTTTTTTTTAAAAAAATTGAGTGACCACCTCTTTTGACTGGCTCTTTCATCTTTAAGAGTTCCATGGCAATGGATGCAACATGTTTCCCCCCCCCCCCCCCCCCCATTCTGGACATATAACAGCACCTTGTGGGTTTGGGCCAGTAGAGATGTTTAAGAATGCCATTCATTTTGTTTTTAATAATGATGCAATATGGGAGAAAGCGAGCATTACATCTTCATCCACCTCTATATTCCACAGTACAAAATACACCTAAGGCAGAAAAGAAAAGTACATTTAGCACACAAGACCTTTAAAGAAGTGTTCTAATCATTTCCCCTCAATACTGCTTTCCCAATAAACAAACAAGCATATAACTTTTTACATAGAAGATCTGTAATTGGATCTCCCTCTAGGTTTGTTAAACCTTCTAAACAAATTTGAGTGGAACAGTGGTATTTTAGAAAGTAAATCCTGTTGTCTACTGAACTGAAATTAACACCCTTAAATCTGATTATTATTTCCTTGGGAGAGCAGGGGGAATACAAAGCTCTACAGTGCTGTGGGATCTCTCCTATGGAATGATAACAATTTCAAGCAGTTAGTTTTGTCCAAGACTGTACTGCACAGGAAGAGTGGAATACAATACTTGGTGCCACTGCTTTCATCAAAATTAGTGTCCCCTGTAGTTGGTTTCACATTTCCATTTTTAAAAAACCCTAAGAGATCTAATTATGGTTTTCCCACAACTCATCTGTTTTGTCCTCAAGTCAAGTCCGTTTTGATCCCTGATATGCATTTGTTCTGTAAAGTTCCTGCTCACTGCAACTACACAACATTATAGAATAACAATCTTGTGGCTCCCTCTACAGCCAACTTTTGGAGTTTTCCTGAATACCTTCAATGAGGAGAAGCTTTTGAGCAGCAAAACAGCCAACGTGAGACACAATGAGGCTGGCATGAGACAACCTGGTTGACCATTAACTTAAACTGTGGCCCAAACAATTATTTCCTGTTAACCTGTAATATGATCTTCTGGCAGCTTTGAAACTGAAAATCCAAATCTGATCCAAAAAAGTAAGAAGATCATTTGAACTGCAAACATTTGAAGAAAATTTTCCTGAAATTCAAGGAAAACCTATTTGGTTTAGTAGCATTCTGGTCTATATTATATAAAGACTTTTTAAAAAATCTATCCGATACTCTTAAAGAATTGTAATCAAACCCATTCAGGGAAAGTATGCCATTGCAGGCAAGGGGTTCATTTTAGTCAATACAGTAGAGTCTCACTTATCCAACATAAACGGGCCGGCAGAATGTTGGATAGGCAAATATGTTGGATAATAAGGAGAGATTAAGGAGAAGCCTATTAGACATCAAATTAGGTTATGATTTTACAAATTAAGCACCAAAACATGTTATATAACAAATTTGGCAGAAAAAGTAGTTCAGTATGCAGTAATGCTACGTAGTAATTACTGTATTTATTAATTTAGCACCAAAATATCACAATGTATTGAAAATATTGACTACAAAAATGCGTTGGATAATCCAGAACAAATTTGGCAGAAAAAGTAGTTCAATATGCAGTAATGCTACATAGTAATTACTGTATTTATGAATTTAGCACCAAAATATCACAATGTATTGAAAACCTTGACTACAAAAATGCGTTGGATAATCCAGAACGTTGGATAAGCAAATGTTGGATAAGTGAGACTCTACTGTACTTCTTGTATGAAGAGCCTTCCATATTTAATAAAGGGGAAATATAGACAACCAAGGAGCCCTCATGGTGCAGCGGGTTAAACCGCTGAGCTGCTGAACTTGCTGACTGAAAGATTGGCGGTTCAAATCCAGGGAGCGGAATGAGATCCAGCTGTTAGTCCCAGCTTCTGCCAACCTAGCAGTTTGAAAACATGCAAATATGGGTAGATCAATAGGTACCACTTTGCGGGAAGGTAACTGCACGCCATGCAGCCATGCCAGCCACATGACCAAGGAGGTGTCTACGGACAATGCCCGCTCTTCAGTTTACAAATTGAGATGAGCACCAACCCCCAGAGTCGGAGACGACTAGACTTAATGTCAGGGGAAAACATTTACCTTTACCTTATAGACAACCAAATTGCCAAAATGGTTAAAGCAGAAAGTTGTTTGTGTGCTAGTGGAGCCACGTATAATGGTATAAAAGCTTGTAGGTGGCTTTGTATTATTATACAATTTTACTTCAAGTTACTGAATTGATCTCCTTCTATAAATGGCAGAACTGTCTCTGCATACATAGCTGCAATGTTTTGTCCCAACTTCCTCATTCCTTGTTTAGATCTTATAGTTCTCACTGTATTTAAAAGCCCATTCATACTTCTAATGGTGCCTTTCATGAACAGTTTAGGGCTGAAATTGCTTTTAAGCCTTCAACATCCTATATGATACTATTGTTTAAACACTGCAACCCAACCATTTTCAATAGCTTAAATTATCCTGGGGTGTTTTTTAAAATTTTGATTGCTATACAACCCGCTTCCCCCTCTCAAAAGAGTTAAAAGCTTTTAACAACATATTCAATTTACACCCTGAAATTAATATCCATCATAAATACATTTATGTGTCCCCCTCCTTTAGGACTCAACAAAAAAATAACTTCAGGGTTACAATTTAGAGGAGTTTATTTTAGTCAATACTTCTTGTATGAAGTAACAGCTATTGAAGTAGTGAAGTAACAGCTACCGAAACATCAAAACTTCTCTGAATATGAAAAGAAATATCTTTTTGGTCTTTTTCAAAGAAAGCAAAAACCTGAGTAGCTTTGTCTATTGGCTAATATGGTGATTGCTCAAAAAGGCCTATACAACTTCACTTTACAAAGTTGGTATGAGAAGTTGTGGCTTTGTACTTTCATGAAAAAACTAATACAGCTGGTTTACAAGTGAAGAAATTAGTTCCATGATCACTCCTTTATGAAATACTTTATTGTTTTTATTAACAGAAGCAGAAGTAATTTAGATCTGATTGGTTCTCATGTCAGTTTTAAAATAACACCTAAGCTTGGAATCTAGAAAAAGAAATGTGTGTGAATATTTGTATGTATTGTATTTTCTCAAAGAATATTAACAGCCTGTACATTTTCTTTTGTTCTGGTGAATTTTGGAAAGTTGTTTTTTAAATAAAACATTTTTATAAAAAAAAGAAGTAGAAATAAATGCTCTACAATAATTACAGTTTTTAAAACAAAATCCAGACATATTGAGAAGAGGGGACATAAAAATGTTACGGTATTCCTTGAAAGATAAACATAGTTATTAAACTCTATAGCCTGAGGAAATAACTTCTTCATTTGGCTGCCACAGATCGGTAATACAGTGGTCAAGTGGTCAATTTGGCCATTTGACCAGTGACAAGGTCTTGATTTTGCCACTCAGAAAGACTTGTGTTAGAAGGGTATTATGACACTTTTATAACAAATGAAAAAGGCCATATTGCAAAGACTTACCATTTGGTATAGAAAAGATCATTCAACAACATAATTCCTTTTAATGATACTAAACCTAGTACTAAGCCTAGATGTATATTTGTGTTATATGATACCAGGAACATTTGAGGAGGGGAGTCCAAAGTTCTGTTGGAGTGCCATGGGCTCTGGAGAAGCCTCATGCCTTGGTGCTGGGGCTTTTAAGTATTGCGTGAAACGGGGCAGGAACTGGAGAGTGGCACTACCATCCCACCTCCCCAGTCTGCCTGAACCTGTGGAGGTAGGATGGCTGTGGGGACTGCTTCCTGCGATCATGCATGCAATCCCAGGAGGCAGTTCCCACACCTCCCAAACCTGGAAAGTTCTGGACCTTACTGGATGGTTTGAATCTTTGCAAGTGTTTTATAAACCTGGGATAAAACTGGATGCATACTTAGGTTTATTCCAGGTTGAAACAGATAGCATCATTTGGACATCCCCAGGCTCATCAGTTTCCTATGCTGCATTATGTGGCAATGTAGATGGGGCCTAAGCAGGGGGGGGGTGATGACACAAAGACAGGATAAAAGGCAAGATTCCAAGGGCTGGAAGTCCAGGACTATGATGCTGTGGGCACTTCTACACAGGGCTTAAACCCGCTTTGGAAGTCTCCACACCTCTCACCAAAACTCAGGCTTTCCCAGGTGGGTGTCTCCATGCCATCCTGAAAACCTTTGGGATGCCATTGGGCCACCCAAACCCCCTTCCCCAAGCCTTAAAAATAAAGAAAAACTTACTGGGTTACTATGAGGCAGCTCTGGCAGCTCTCCTGGAGCATAAAAATGACACAGCAGGAGCAATTCATTTTTACGTGCCAGGAGGACTTCCAGAGCAGCCCCATGGTGACCCGGTACATTTTTCTCTATTTTCAAGGCTGGGGTGGGTGGGAAGTGGGGGGGTACCCTCTTCACTTCTCTGTGCTCATGGAGCCCAAAGAAGCAAACTGAGCAGTCCCAGGACTCTGTCCCTACAGGGCCCATGCCCATTAGAAACGTGCCTTTCGAGAAGGTCTGGGTCTAATGGGGTAACTAATTAATTCAAGATAAAGAAGGATTTTCCTGCTTTGTCCCAAATTAATTTACTTTTATCTGAGGCATTGTTTGGACGCCTCCGGTAAAAGTCCAATAGGGCCCGCATTTTGGGCTCTGCCTGGAAGAGCCCTGTCTCTAGCTAAACTGAAGCTAAACCTCCAGAAAGTTAGAGCTTACATAGGTCTGCTCTTCTTCCTCTTGTGTAACATGCTTGCATGAACATACAAGAATAGGTCAAAATATCCCCTTAGATATTTCATGACAGCTAGAAACCTTAGTCATAATAAGAACCATGTGATTTGGGGTCATTTTGGGACAAAAGATCAAATCAGGAGACCTTTTCAAATAAAAATTTGAACAATCACCTGGCAAGAAACCTTTTAATCTCCTTGTGCATCTAAACAAAGAGAGCTCTTGTATGCATGAACAAGAGTCTACTAAAATCAATATAATGGATACACTTCAATGGATTTTGAATTAATGTTAATTTATTTCATGTTCTACACAAATAAGCCATCTATTTAGAATTAGATGACTGACTTGACTTCTTCAGAATGACTATGAGCAAGAAAGTAAAGGTGATAAATGTTTATAAGAATCTGATACAGCTACAGCCTGAAACCAAGAGTATTAGGATCTAAAAGCTATACAGCTGATGAAGTGGTACAAATGGGCTGCTGCCAGGGAACCCTGCAGTGTTTCTGCCTATATTCTAGTGTTGTTGGCCCCTGGATATATTGATTGCATCTCAGAGTGGTTTATGTTTCAATTTACTCACTGCTAGATATAAATCCTTGTAGCCTGAATCCTGTTGGGGAGTTATGAATGTGTAACCACCATAGCTATGCAGCTCAAACTCCATTTACTAAGAAACAGCTGCTGCAATTGACAATGGCATGTTTTCCTATCACTTGGAAAGCAGCTGAGAGTGGTTCTACACATCATCCTGTGAGCATCTACATGATGCATACAGACTGATGAAGTTTAACATGGGGAAGGTTGCTTAATGTGGCTGCATTCCAAGTTAAAAAACACTGGGGAAAATCAAAATCCTACACCAGGATTGGGATTTTCCACTGTGTTAGGGCAGAGTAGAAACGCACCCTGATTCCTAAGCAGAATTGGGGACTGGTGTCCAACAGCCATCTGCATTCACTGGCTCAGATAGCCTGGGGACACAGGGTGGCTGTCTCCCCTGCTGTCTCTCCAGCCCCCCCCCCCCAATTTCCCCTTCAAAGCAGAGTAGGAAGGCAGCTTGAGAGGAATAGGAAGAGGCTCACTCTTCCCATTGCTGGGCACATGAAAAGGGACCAGGAAGTAGAGAGGCATTTTTACTTGGTAGGGGGGGATCGGGGTGCCAGGAAAGGGGGGAATCCCCCCCGTGGCACCCCTGTTTCATGCTGGTTCTGAGCTGCATTTTGTGCCTGTGTAGAACTGCCCTGGCCGATGTTCCTAGCCCCTCCTGTGAGTGATTCCCATTGCTATAGGCAGAAGTGGGGTCTCTCACATTGGAGGGTGTTCGCATGAAGACTGGATTAAAATGTTACCAGCCGCTTCCTGAACAACAGCAAATTGAACCCCTGTTGATTGCAGTGACTATTGCCTACCACATGAGGATTGGGGGATTTCATGACCCCTAGACTAGGGAATATGTGAGGATTGTGGATACTTTATGAGTGGATACCTCTAAGTTCTGCATTCTTAACTCACTCACAGGATTCCTGCCACTGCTTACCTTGTAAGCTACTCTAAGAGCCTTCTTGAGAGAAATTCAATGGTACAAAGGCTTTCAATGCATCAATATTTTATAACATTATAGGCCCATAATGGGGCCGTGGTGGCACACCATGTTAAACCACTAAGCTGCAGAACTTGCTGACCAGAAGATCAGTGGTTTGAATCTGAGGGACAGGGTGAGCTCCCGTTGTTAGCCCCAGCTTCTGTCAACCTAGCAGTTTGAAAACATGCACATGTGAGTAGATCAATAGGTACTGCTTCGGTGGGAAGGTAATGGTGCTCCATGCAGTCATGAGAAGCCACATGACCTAGGAGGCATCTACAGACAATGCCAGCTCTTCAGCTTAGAAATGGAGATGAACACCAACCTCCAGAGTCGGATTCGACTGGACTTAATGTAAAGGGGAAACCTTTACCTTTAGGCCCATAAATGTATACATGTGAGTGTGAAAATATGTATGTATGTTCTGCAAAGACCTCTACATGGCTTGATGCAAAGTTAGCAAACATACCCTTCATTATCCATTAAAATATTGGTGGAGTTTCCACACACAAAAAATCCATCCCCGTTTGGGGGGAGGACCCCACAAATGATATGTATATATGCAGCACTCCTATTTAACCACAAGAGGGCAATATATAGATAGAAAGGCTGCCTGGGAGGAGGAGGTAACAAACAGAGGAGGCTAGAACATTGCCCTAGAGACATTCTAAGGGAGACCTTCTCAGTGGGCCAAGCAAGGACAAAAGTGAGCTGGAGAAGGGAGAAAGGAACTGATGACAAAAGACGACAAAACCTGGGTAGCAATTCAGTGCTTAAAAGAATGCTATATTCATTAAGTGCATACCCAAACAACGCCTGGTACATACACCAATAAACTATATGAATGAACTTTAGTACAAATTTAGTAAAACTCAACACAATCATAAATAAAATAGGTTTTGTGTTTATTTTTAATAGAGTGAGTTGCTAATAACCCAAGTGTAATCTTTGGCTACTATTAGGAACGGGACAAAAATTCACAAAACACATGGGGTATGTTATTTTTGATTCCTAGTTCAAGTATTTTCCAGTTATGAAATTGCCAGCTGTTCATTCCAGGTATGAGACCTTGCAGACACTTCATTTGCAAAAGAAGCACTGTGATGGACAATACTTTAATCAGTAACTCGATGCTCTTATTGCTTAAGTAATAAAAGTAACAGTGCTTCAGCCATTCATTTTAATTGTGTGAGTATCAATCAAGACAATTTAAATTACTCCACTGAGTTGCTGGAAGGGAGGGGCAGGAAGAAGAATTCCATTCTAAGGATAATCAGTGGCTATCCTTCCTTGTTAGACATTATGAATTGTGTTTTATGGTTCACACTGCTAATTGCAAGAATAGTTAGGAAGAAAAAGACAGATGAATGTTTTATAGCTCTCGTTCTTTGAGAATTTGTCAGGAATGGACTGGCTTTTCTGTGAGGGGTGACCCAGTTAAAATATCTCTCACCACAGAACATTGAGAAGAAGAATGCAGTTTCCCACCCCCTTCAGGGACAGGAAGAACCAAGGGAGAAATGTACATCACTATCCTGCAGAGTTCAGCTCACTTTCCCTTGCCACTCAATTGGATACCAGGGAACATAGAGATCCCCTCCGGAGAAGAACAAAAATTGTGGAAGTCCCAAATTCGGTTGCTGTGCAAGCTGATTTTATTTTGGAGCACCTTTTTGTCCTAAGTATTTCCTGAGAACTCTGGGCATTGAAAACTTTTCATCCCCACTTCTTATAGCAGTTTACACTAACCCACTATTTTCCAAAATAAAACTTAGCAGCCAGTTTATACAATTCCAGAACTAGCTAAGATGGCCACTCTTAGTAAAACACAACTAATTTTTCCAGGACTCAGGTTCTACAAAGATCAAGTGAAGAAAAGAGGAACATTTGCATCAAAGCAAATCATCCTATTATTTAACTAGTGTGATATTGCTAAAGCATTTTAGCAGTTCAAACATAACTCCTGGACAATAACCAAAAAGATCCCATTGAAGTTGTTGAATTTGTTTAAGAAATAGTGCATGAGTCATAGAACAACAGAATCACAGAATTGGAAGAGGCCAGAAGGACCATCAACCCCTGTAATACAGGAATATGCAGTCAAAGCTCTTCAGAGAGATGAGTATCCAGTCTCAATTTAAAAACCTCTAAAGAAGAAACCTCACTCTTTCCAGGTTCCTTTGCTAGTCTCATGGCACAGAACCAAGAAAAACAGACTACATACCATGTGATAGATGGATTTTCTGTCTTCTTCTGGGTAATATTGGGAGTGCAGCGGGAAGGAACGGACTGTTGCACCCTAGCACTGAAACACCCTTTCACACAACACCACACCAGAGTCCAATGATCCAGTAATAAAATGTTTACTGAAGAACATATATTAAAAGGGGAAAAGAGCAAATCCAAAAGAGACAGTCAGGATATAAAATGCAATACACAAAAGAAGCCAGAGTTCAGTAGCATTAATCCAAAAATGCCAGGTTAAAACAACCAAACCAAGAAATCTAGAATCACAGAATTAATCCAAAGTTATTTCCATGAATATGAAAACAAGAACCTCTCTAAGGTAAATTCTCCAAAGGTACAAAAAGGAACATGAAACAGGAATTTTGACAATACAGGAACCAAGAACTTGGAAACATGAACAGGAGACCAATCCCCATTAGCAACGTAGTCTTCTCTGAAAGGCCTGAAGCCAAACCACTTAATTTAAGCCCATCCAGGCACCCCTAACATCATGCCTAACACATCTGGACTTCAAGGTCTTATCTCGAATCCTCTGAGAATATCTAGTTCTCAGCTTTTCATGCTCTGCGTTCCTAGGTCTAATCTATACTCCTTTGAAACCTTTGCGTCTTCCCAAAGCCTTTTTTTCAACGGAACTGGAACTTTCAGTTTCCCCTGTTGCCTGGGAACAATCTGAAGAATTCAAAATATCAGACTCTTCTGCTTGCAATTCCCCCAAACACCCTCAGATGCCTCATTTTGGAACCCATCATCCCCCTCGTCCTCTGAACATTCAGAGAAATCCTCTGAAACTTGCCAGACTACAACACTGACAGCCATCTCACCTCCCTGGGCTGCCTGAGCCTGGGGAGTGCAGGATAGCTATGTAGACAGTGATCCAGCATCCTGCATAGTGATCTTGGATGGTTGTCCATTGCCCCAAAACACTGAAGGTACAAATCCTCTAAAAGAATTGGGCCTTCCTCTGTGTCTTTTTTTTTTTTTTTTTTTAAACTTAGAGCTTACCCCAGGTCATATCGCATCCATCTGCATGCATTGTGTGAACATACCAGGCTCATGTGAAATCTACACTACATTTGGCAGTGTAGATGTATCTAGAGGTTAAAAGTTAATGTACAAAGTTAAAAAAAAAGTACCAAACTCCTCTACTCTCAGCATTCCCATAAAGGGAAATGCTAAAGAGATGCACAATCACCCTTTCCCCACCCCGGCATTAAAAAACCATACGTTTGTTAATGCAGAAAAAGTAGAAGGGGGGGGGTGGTCTGTATTTCTTTAAGATTTCTCCTATTACAGGCCAAGCTCATGCCTTTTGCCACTCTACCCAAGAGAAAGGGATGGTTTTCTTTTTCTTTTTCTTGATGAAAATTAAGGTACAGCAGTTATATTGATCCATGGATAAATTGACCCAGTTGATTTTTGACTTAAAAATTAAGGCTTCTACATGAGTATATTCAGTATTTCTTTTCTCTTATTTGTATTAAGTCCCTTATTTTCCCCATATTTCCATTTGTATTAGATTATACACTTTTGACAAAGATGTGTGTTGTCAAAGTTTTGAATTCAGCTGTTTTTTATAGCATGGTGTTATATAAAAAAAGAAAGACAAACAAGACCAGGAATCACATGAATGTCTAAACAGACAATACAATTTGTTCTTTAAACTCCTGTTAATTTTTCAAAAGCCATCTTCATAAGACACTCTTCATAAACTGAATATCAAGTAGTGTAGTTCGAAAACAAATCATAAACAGCAAATTACAGAATAATTAAGAGATATGCTCATTCGACTATATTAATAATATACATAAGCCAAGCACGTGTTCTATAAAATCATTATGCAGTTTTCAAAATAAAAATCCCCCATCTTTGTCTAACCTCCCTTCCTTGCTGATGAAATTCTTGCCCAGGAAAGAAATGTAATTTGTTCACCTGTAAGCCTCTTATAGCAGCTTCATGCTATGTAAATCTTTACCTAATGCTCCATTTCTGTTTCTCTCATATCATAATAAGCCCTTAGCTGGATAGGATTTTAATAAACAGATGTACCTTCAAAAAATAATGCCAAGGCTTTGCTGTATATTTCAGATCCACTTTATTAGTGAAATTCATAAATTGTAATCCAAAGTACAAAATATATTTCAATGAGCTGGTGTGCACAAGCCATTGACTTGCAGTCCCAAGGAGACTCTTCTGTGTGAAAGTCACAATGAAATCATGCATAGATTTTCACAGGGAGACACCTATCTATATATATAAAAATGTAATGTACATTTGTGGGCGGAACATAATTCAAAAACCACTGGATGAATAGATACAACATTTGGAGACAATACACCAATCAATCCAAGGAGTAACTGAAGCCGAGTTGGACTTTTGGGGGTTCTGCCCTAGCCAGAGAGAGACCCCGCGGCCCCAACAAAGAGGGATCGCTACTTTCGTGAGATCAGAGAAGCCTGATTTCAGCAATTTTAGTTCCCTAGAATCCAATAAAAAGACTCTGCCAAAGTGAAAAAGCGCCACCGAGGTGATTTATTAGCGATCCAGCTGAATTGGATACGATGCTGCAATCATTTGTCAAGCAAAGCATGTGGATACAGAGAAAAATGCCATTTTTATAAGAAATACAGAGGTTTGCTTTTCAAATTTCCTGCCCGCCTCCCAGCTCCCTGGTGATTGGCTGGCGTGCTTCAGCTGGGAGGAGGCTTGGCTGCCCGTCCCGCGCTTGAGCCAATCACAGGGCTTTCCCCCGTCTCGGCACTCTGGCCAACTAGAAGAGAGGGAGGCGGGATGAAGGGGAACAATGCTTTCATGAATGGATTATAGTTTTCCATGCCCGGCGGCCCCTGAGTCCGGACGTCGACCTTCTAAGGGAGCCTGTTTTATTGTCTTGAGATGGGTCTGTCATAGATAATGATCACTTAATCTAGGTTTTCCTGTCGTAATCAGATATAACACAATGGCAAGGCTGGGGTGGCTTGATCTTTTGGTGGAAGGGTTGAATAGTATACAGTTTTGGGAAAGGGGACTTTCTGAAGGTCCCTTGGCTCCCCATTGATATGTGATGAAGGGTTTGCCAAAGGGAATTCATTCTGATGGGCCAACGCCGAGGTCAGATAGGATTCCCATTGTTATTGTCCATGCAAATATGTTCTAAGATAATAGTCTTTTCATGACAGCTGATCATCCTTTCAGTGACAGGGTGCTTCCTTAAGGGAAAGAGAAGGGGGTGAAGAGGAGTCAGGGCAAAGTCAGATACATGTAGGAAAATATACAGGAATAAAAGGAGATCTCAGAGAATTCATATCCAAACCATTCCCACTAAAACAATTAATAGAAGTTATAACCCTAATACATCATGAGTTCATAATTCATACAGAGAGACTTCACAAAATAGCTTAAAGAAAATTGAAGCTTGAAATGTATTGCAGAAAATCCAAAGCCCCCCAAAAAGGGTTTGGTGGTTTCCACTGAGCCAAAGATGGGGTCCTGCAGCGCAGGAACTGAAGCTGGCCCTTGGACCTTGGAGAACTGTAACTCCTTCCCAGGGCTGGAGCCCAGTTGTTGGATTGCCCCTGGAAGGCTCCGTGGGGCAAACATCCCAAATTTCCAAAAGGCAGGCTTCACATGGACGATGAGCGGCTAGCCGCAGGAGAGAGAAACGGCGAGGTGCGGAATCATAGAATCATAGAATAGTAGAGTTGGAAGAGACCTCATGGGTCATCCAGTCCAACCCCCTGCCAAGAAGCAGGAAGTCGCATTCAAAGCACCCCCAACAGATGGCCATCCAGCCTCTGTTTAAAAGCCACCAAAGAAGGAGCCTCTACTATAGTCCGAGGAAGAGAGTTCCACTGCCGAACAGCCCTCACAGTGAGGAAGTTCTTCCTGATGTTCAGGTGGAATCTCCTTTCCTGTAGTTTGAAGCCATTGTTCCTTGTCCTAGTCTGCAGGGCAGCAGAAAACAAGCTTGTTCCCTCATCCCTATGACTTCCCCCCACATATTTGTACATGGCTATCATGTCTCTTCTCAGCCTTCTCTTCTGCAGGCTAAACATGCCCAGTTCTTTAAGCCTCTCCTCATAGGGCTTGTTCTCCAGACCTTTGATCATTTTAGTTGCCCTCCTCTGGACGCTTTCCAGCTTGTCAATATCTCCCTTCAACTGTGGTGCCCAGAATTGGACACAGTATTCCAGGTGTGGTCTGACCAAGGCAGAATAGAGGGGGAGCAGGACTTCCCTGGATCTAGACGCTATACCCCTATTGATGCAGGCCAAAATCCCATTGGCTTTCTTAGCAGCCACATCACATTGCTGGCTCATGTTTAACTTGTTGTCCACAAGGACTCCAAGATCTTTTTCACATGTACTGCTGTCAAGCCAGGCGTCCCCCATTCTGTATCTTTGCATTCCATTTTTTCTGCCGAAGTGAAGTATCTTGCATTTGTCCCTGTTGAACTTCATTTTGTTAGTTTCGGCCCATCTCTCTAGTCTGTCAAGATCGTTTTGAATTCTGTTCCTTTCTTCTGGAGTGTTGGCTATCCCTCCCAGTTTGGTGTCATCTGCAAACTTGATGATTGTGCCTTCTAACCCTTCGTCTAAGTCATTAATAAAGACGTTGAACAGAACCGGGCCCAGGACGGAACCCTGCGGCACTCCACTTGTGACTCCTTTCCAAGATGAAGACGACGCATTGGTGAGCACCCTTTGGGTTTGTTTGCTTAGCCAATTACAGATCCACCTAACCGTAGTTTTGTCTAGCCCACATTTTACTAGTTTGTTTGCCAGAAGGTTGTGAGGAACTTTGTTGAAGGCCTTACTGAAATCTAGGTAGGCTACATCCACGGCATTCCCTGTATCAACCCAACTCGTAACTCTGTCGAAAAAAGAGATCAGATTAGTCTGGCATGACTTGTTTTTGGTAAATCCGTGTTGACTATTAGCAATGACTGCATCTGTTTCTAAGTGTTTGCAGACCACTTCCTTAATGATCTTTTCCAGAATTTTGCCTGGTATCGATGTGAGGCTGACCGGACGGTAATTGTTTGGGTCGTTCTTTTTTCCCTTCTTGAAGATAGGGACCATATTCGCCCTCCTCCAATCTTCTGGGACTTCTCCCGTTCTCCAAGAACTCTCAAATATGATTGCCAGTGGTTCTGAAATAACTTCCGCTAGTTCCATGAGTACTCTTGGATGGAGTTTGACAATCAGCTGTTTTCCCTTAAAATATAATCTCAAAACTTTAAAAGGTTATTCCCTGGGCGTAGGGGCCCAAAATGCAAAAAGCGAGATAGCAGATTATGTTAGAATTTAACCAGGAAAAAGATTACACCGAAATGGGGCCAATCCATCAACTTGCGGATACCGGGGCTCATGGCGATTTCCGTATCCGCGGTTGGGAGGAACGTGGATTAAGGTTCCCTGGGACGCCTGGAAGGCTTCCCAGGTTGGCCTGCAGTCTCCCGCAGCCCGGATAAGTTTTTTCTAATGTTAGTATAGCTACAGGCAGAGAGAAGACACAATGTATCAGCTAGGAGAGGTTGAAGTTGCAACTTGGTTAATCTTTATCATGGACTTGTTACATAGTTGGAGCGGGGTAGGGAGATGAGAGAGAGAGAAAAAGCATGCGGTAGAATAGAGTCCCTGGTTGAGATGGCTGCTGGGGCACATTTCATCCTTTCTAGCCCAATTTGGCACCCAGGAACTGCGGAACCCCCTGCAGTTTATCAGATCAGCTCAAAGGGAGGGGTTTGGGGTGCCCTCGATAACAACCATCACTCATAAAAACATTAAAAAAACCCAGCAAAGATTTCAACCCCCTCCCCCCAAAAAAAGATGTTACAGCGTATGCACGAGCCCTGCCCCTGCCCCCCCCCCCTGTATGCGGGATTTTAAAAAAAAAAGCATCCGTTGTGAGGGAGCTGGCCATCCCTGCTACAGCTCCAGAGGAACAGCAACTGCAGAGCCTCGCTCCCTCCTAACCAGATTTGGGGGAAGAGGGGGAGACTCCTCTTAGGCACTCCATATGTCCTTAGGCTCCACCTCTCTCCTGGATAGGAATACTGGGATGTGTAGTCCAAAGCCTTCATTTCCTCACCCTCTTCCCTTCTCCCCTGAGTGATAAGAGGGGATTTCAGAGGGTCCCCCAAACCCCCCCCAAAAGATGGACTCACCCATCACCCAAAGAGGAGGGACAAGGCAGACACCCCTCTTTCCAGTCTGGCACCCCTTTCCTGGGTCCAGGATGCTCTTTGGAGAAGGTGGGAGGGGTCAACCCCATGCAAGACATGCCCATTTTCCTGCACCTTCCTGTCATTGGTGCATAGACTCATAAAGTTAGAAGGGACCTCAAGGTCATCTACTCCAGCCCTTTGCTCGTTTAGGAAATATCTACTTTAATGCCTCTCCCATTTCCTGGCAATTAAACCCTGGGGATTATTTTTGGTGGGTTGGGCCATCCAGACAGACTGCAGGAGGATTGAAAGCCCTGCTGCTTTATAAAAGTATTTTTCTCTTCATTTGCTTCTTCCCATTCAATCTTAGTTTCCACAGATTCCTAGCTTTGGTGGCTGTGCTCATTTATTTGGGCCCCTTTAATACAATTATATGTCAGGTATGAGCCAACTTCGGCCTTTCAGGTGTTTTGGGCTTCAACTCCCACAATTCCTAACAGCCTGAGTTATGTGGAAGGGACCCTGGAGAGGTTTGGCTGGGGAACAGCAGACCCTCCTGAATAAGAGGCTGAGAGAGTGTGACTTGCTCAATAAAAGCCTTAATCTCTGTCTGGAATGAGGAAATTGATTGACTATCAATAGATCTGAGATGTTTCTACACTGTAGAATCAAAGCAGTTTGACATCACTTTCACTGCTATTTAGGGAGACAGAAATCTCTACAGACACATTGATTTCTTTTCTGCATGAAGAGGCAGTTGAACCACTGCCTTCCAGGTTTAATTTGTTTGATATTTGATTCAAAAGAGAACCTGCAATTGACATTTGCAGCAGAGCGAGAAAACGTTGGTGGGAAGCGTTCCCTAGCCCAGATTGTTTCATGTCTGGAAATCCTCTGTTTTCTGAAGGCCACAGCAACGCGTGGCCGGGTACAGCTAGTGCCATACCAAAAGGGTGACCTGCCCGTCCTTTAATCTGTAAGAATTCAGGAGAAAAATGCAAAACACAGAGAGGATCCAGTGTATAAAAAGCCCATTGCATTTTAGCATTTCAATGTTTTAAGATCTCCTCAGTAAGACTCAAGAAATGAGTCCCTGTCTTTGGAATAGAGTTTCTTTCAGGGGCACCCAGCAGCAATTTTTCATGAAAGACTTTCTGCTTATCAATAAGATGCATTGGAGGGTGTCATCAGAAAATTTTTCAGATCTTTCCCTTGATTCTTTGAAGAAGACTTTAAAATATTAAGTAGAATGACATGTGGTGAATTTCAGCTCCTAGGACCTTGTGGTATGAGTCTTTCAGAAACAGAAAAAAATGAACACTTTCAATCAATAACAAAAAAAATCAAACCTCTGCTGATTTATGATGGAAGGGTGCTAGACACTGTGTTGGCAGACATACAAGCACATACCCATAGTTTCACCTTCACACAGTGTCACCCACATAGAGTGCATCGACACTATAGAATAAATGCAGTCTGACTGCTAGAACTGCTATGACTTAATGCTATGGAATCATGGGAATTGTAGTTTCAAAAGATCTGTAGCCTTTTCTGCCCAATGATGTTAATGCTTCACCAAATTACAACTCCTATGATTTCATAACATCAAGCTATGTCCGTTAAAGTAATTTCAAACTGCATTCATTTCCTAGTGTATATCCACCCATATTTCCTTCCCTGAAACTAGGACTCCTTCTACTATGCCATATAATCCAGATTATCAAAGCAGATAATCTTCTCCCCGGGGGAGAAGAGCGGTATATAAATGAAATAAATAAATAATTCACATAATCTGTTTTGAACTGGATTATATGACTCTGCACTGCTATATAATCCAGTTCAAAGCAGATAACCCGGATTTTATATGACAGTGTAGCAAATTTAGGGTTTCCTAGTGCTCTAGATAGACCACAAAGTACAGTAGAGTCTCACTTATCCAACATAAACGGGCTGGCAGAACGTCGGATAAGTGAATATGTTGGATAATAAGGAGAGATTAAGAAAAGGCCTATTAAACATCAAAATAGGTTATGATTTTACAAATTAAGCACCAAAACATCATGTTATACAACAAATTTGACAGAAAAAGTAGTTCATTACACATTAATGCTATGTAGTAATTACTGTATTTACGAATTTAGCACCAAAATACCATGATATATTGAAAACATTGACTACAAAAATGCGTTGGATAATCCAGAACGTTGGATAAGTGAGAGTTGGATAAGTGAGACTCTACTGTACTTATTTGTATAGCCTCAGCAATTTTGCTGTAATCTCGAGGCCTCTTTCCCCTGCCTCAATTCTACTACTATTTTTTAATGTATTGGGAAACAGGTATCTTCTCCTACCACCTCAACAGACGGGTTATATTGGCGACAGTTTTGCGACAGAGCTCACCGGCTCCCATCTCACGACATATAGCTACTTCCGGTGGGGTTCCATCGCAAAACTAAAGAGGAATTGGTATATGCTGTGGCGGCAACATGGAGGCTGCCTGTGTTTCATTGGGATCTACGAGGGGGGTGGGGGGGGGAAGCTGGGCAGTGGACGCTTCCACGTGGGATGAGGTAGGGGGAAGTCAGGCAATTTGGGGTATGGGGTGATGTGTTCCCCCCACCAGGCACTGCCAGATTTGCCACAATACATGGTAATTCCAGCGACACATATGATGAGGTCCCTAGTTGATGCAGCAGGCTGCTGAGTGTACAAATCTCTCCCCATAGAATTTTGCTTCTCATATTTTATTTCTCCAGCAACTATGATGCTTCTAGTTATTGTATTAGCATTGTTTTAATGGTTTCAACAGGGAGAAACATCAGTGGACAAAGGTGGACATTTCATTAATATCTAATAACCCCCTTTCTAATTCATTTAAATTTAAACTTAAGGGTAGGTGTGATGGCACGCCCAAGCCTTTGGGGAAACTATGGTGTCTGGCTTTATTCAAGGGCTATCTTAAGATCAAGACCCTTAACATACAGAGGCACTTTAGGCAAGATGAAAGTTAACCAAAACAAGTTTACTGAAAACAGGAAGAACAAAGGGCTAACTCAACCCAAGACTATTGTAAAATACCCTAAAACAATACATGACAAATGGAGAATTTGCTGGAGGCAGTCATCTTTCTAGGAGCCTGTCTTTTCCCTCTGATGCAAAGTGATGGACTTGGTCTACTACTTTATGAAGCTTGGGCTGACCACAAGCTTCTATTGTCACTGGGACTGACGGCATATGAAGAATGTGTTAGTGCTAAGGATGCCTGTTTGGATTACTAGAGCCTAAGATTTCCAGACAATATCCAGGCCTCTAAACTCTGTAGTTCTATTGCAGAAAGAAGGTAGAGCCTAGCAAAAAAAGCTCTGTGCAGCAAATGGACTGAACCAACTGAGGCTGGCCTCTAGGGGTTTTTTTTAATCTCCACCCAACAACTAATAGGAATGGAGGCATCTACACTATTGGGGAACCTAAACAGAGGGAACTGAAGCAAAGGAGAGGAAAGGCAGAGCCAAACTTCACAGTGTGCCCTCCACAATTAAGCTGGTATACATTTTTTATCTACTACCTTTAGATACACTCTATAGTGCTCTCAGGTAAAACCAGAAAAATGTCCTGATTGGTTCTACATTGGCCACATTTTGTTGTAATGTCTTTCCCTTTGCAAAACAACATATTTTTATAGAAGGACCAAGAGCTCTACTTCTGTTGGTGTAAGGATGCATGGCTTCTCTGTCTGGGTATGTCCTCAGAATAAAATTATGTTTTCCACACATCTGCATGGTGGTAACCTAGAGTCCTCCGTTTCACAGAGAGAATTTACTGAGTTTTATCCTTAAAAACCTGAAACAAAGTAGACAAGCCCTACACTTACCAATTTAAGCAACCTAGGATGCTTGCCAGGGACAGATGAGCACACAGCCCATAACATGATGTCCCTCAACTTCCAGTGGAGGCCCCATCCCCAACTGGCATGGAAACATCCGAGGATGATTCCTCTTCAAGATAGGAAGACTTCCAATGGAGCCATCATATTTCTGCCCCAGTTCAGCAATGCTTCTTCTTCCTAGATATAATGATATGCAAGTAGCACCATGGGATTTATACCAGTTGCAAAAAAAGTGGTTATTCATCTGGATAGGTTCTGAGTCAAAATCTGAAGAGAGAGAGAAGCCACTGAATGTCTTAATTTCAAAGAAATCTTAAACCAATCTGATCATGAATTAAAATAAAGATTTATATAACCACTTGTAGATATTAAATCCTATAAAATACTAAAAGATATTTAAAAATTAGGCATGCATGTATGATTTCCTGAATAGATTTGGGGAGTGGAGAAGCATTTTATTACTTTGTATAAATCTATATCTAGTGTATCTTTTGTTTGGTGGAAATATTGGACAACATAAAATTTATATTGGGTGCTGAAGACTGCTTGCTGAAACACTTCCAGCTTGTATTTAAATGAAAACTCAGATGAGACTTCAGCCGTTGTTTCCCTTCAGAAACTGTTGTATATCCTATGGACCTCCTGCACTGTTATTTATAGAATGGACTATGTAGTTTTAATTTGAATAATTGATAGTTTTAATGATTATCTCCTAACTCTGGTCATCTTTGCCACATCAATGAGTTAGGTTTTATCTTTTCTTTTTCACCAGTTTCACCTGGCATGGGTACAATGGCAAAGAAATTAAAATATTGATACTGATATTAATAACTAGACATGCATGCATATTGTAAATAGAAGTATATCATTTTAATTCCCTTTTAGGATGAGTGGTTTATATTTGCAATTCATGATACATTGAAACCATCCATAACACAAAGACTGGCTTGCATTACACAAAGCTAGCAAGAATCAGGGGTGGAGGAGAGATAGATGAGAGGGCTGTTATCCTATATTTTCTTGTGGCAATGTAGATGAGTGTGAAATATTAAGTTAAGATTCATTTAACAATCTCTACTTTCATCATTACTTTTACTATTTAAAATAGATATTTCTTATTAAATATACAAAACTGTACAAAAATGTGGGATAGTATCACTGCTGAGTCAAAATGACTTAAGTTTTAAGGTAAAAGTTTTAAGGTAAAGGTAAAGGTCATGTGGCCGACATGACTTCATGGAGCGCCGTTACCTTCCCATCAGAGTAGTGCCTATTGATCTACTCACATTTGCATGTTTTCGAACTGCTAGGTTGGCAGAAATTGGGGCTAACAGCAGGAGCTCACCCTGCTTCCCGGATTTGAACCACCGACCTTTCAGTCAGCAAGTTCAGCAGCTCAGCGGTTTAACCTGCTGCGCCACTGGGGGCTCCGACTCAAGTTTTTCTTATCCATTGTTTGCTTTCATGCTTAGGGTCTTCTTCTCCTGGCTACCTTTTTACAGGCCACATTGTTTTCCTTCTTAATAATGATGCCAAAGTATTCCTTCCTGTCTCCTTGCATTTGTCACTTCTCTATCAGCAGTTTATCCTTTGCTACTGTGTCACTCCCACAAAAACAATGTTTATGTTTTCTATATGTAACCAGATTAAGTCATTAAAGATAGAAACTGGCAGAGATAGATTAGTATTATCCAGAAGAGCACTTCTTATATTTAGTTGACCACTTACACCAGGATATTCTCAGCTAACAAAGACTGTTTAGCCTATCAAATAATTGGTATTTGCTTCACAATAGTTTGGTAGCATACTGACCAGCATCCCACCATCCTCAATTATTACCTTTGCTAAGATTTACACTGATAATTATCAGCCAGAAAAACAACAGCTGGCTAATTCCTTATTCTTGTTAGGAATATTGTCAAACATAAGCTAACACAGATCCTTAATGACTCAAAAATCTGGCAAATGACTGTAATTGAACTGTATAAACCTGACATTGGCAGCACTTCATATAAAGAAATCTTTGATACCCAAGAGTGCTTGCAAACTCAACTGACAACACCTGGCTTTGTGTATGCAGGAAAAGGAAAGAAAAACAAAGTCATTTCGGATAAAGTTGCAAAGTCGCAGCCAAGTCCCAATCATGAGGCTATACAGTCCTTCATCCTTGCAAGAGGTTAAGCAGATAAGGGAATTTAGGAAGGGACAAGGCTCCATGGTGGGACCCTGGCCTGAATTTGGCTCACAGGCAAGATCTCTCCCTCCTTGGATTGTGCATATGTGTTTATATAAACTGCAGGAGAGCAAATGAGAAAGCACAACAGCTTACCATCTGTTTTAATTACTATACAGAACAGTCATGCATTTATTGACCCTTGTTGACTTTGATACTAACTATAGGACTTTCCTATACAAGCATACCCAACTTTTAAGATCTTTGGGCAAACGCTTTCCCTTAGTCCCAACACAGGCATATTTGGTGAGGCCACAGGAAAGAACTTTTTCAGGAGTTTATCATAGGAGGCAACCAAATCACAATTACAGCAGGACAATAGCATCTTTGGGCACTTCTACCCAAACTAATCCAGCTTGGAACTAGTTTGGGAGAAACTGGTTTTGCTACATGGGTGATTAGCTTGCTATGCTCAGAAGTGGTTTGAGGCCATAAAGGTGATTCAATTTACCATAGAACCTGGCCTTAAACTACTATGAAGGGTTTTTTTCCTCATTTCTGAGAGATGCACATCAGTGCAGCAGAGGCATACAGGGAGGCAAAAAAGGGAAAGTGACAGTTACCAGCAGAGGTAATCATTTATTATTTACAGCATTTATATTCCGCCCTTCTCACCCCGAAGGGGACTCAGGTCGGATCACATTACACATATAGGCAAACATTCAATGCCTTTTAACATAGAACAAAGACAAGACAAACATAGGCTCCGAGCGGGCCTCGAACTCATGACCTCCTGGTCAGAGTGATTCATTGCAGCTGGTTGCAGCTGGCTTGCTCTCCTGCCTGTGCCACAGCCCGGGCCCTCCCAATGGGTCAATTGGCCCCTGCTGCCAGCCATGCCCTTGAGATATTTTTTGGTAGCCTCGTTTGGAATTCTTTATTGTGCTTTAGCAGGGGCAGGTGTCTACAGTATGCTCTGCATTTAGTGAAACTAATGTCAGCCTGGCTCTGGGATACACCTGCATCTGCTGCAGTGCATTATATGGCTTACTTCAGACTTTATTGTGATTTTTTAAATACACTATTTCCCATGTAATTCCTGTTACTATGTACATTGTCAGAGTGCATTTTGTGCCCATCATGGTCTCAAGTTGTCTTGGAGCTCCACTATATGAACAGTGTAGATGTGCAATGTGTTGTTGAAGGCTTTCATGGCTGGGATCACAGGGTTGTTGTATGGCCATGTTCCAGAAGTATTCTCTCCTGACATTTTGCCCACATCTATACCAAGTATCCTCAGAGGTTGTGAGGTATTGTGCCCTTTTCCTTGGATGTGTCGCATAATATTGTTTCTTCTCCGCCATTCTCTTCCAGTGGGAAACAGCCTAGAAATGATATTTTTTTACAAATACAAATAATCAATTAACATAAACATTAAGTCTAGTCGTGTCTGACTCTGGGGGTTGGTGCTCATCTCCATTTCTAAGTTGAAGAGCTGGCATCTGTAGACACCTCCAAGGTCATGTGGCTGGCATGACTTCATGGAGCACGATTACCTTCTTGCCAGATCGGTACCTATTGATCAACTTACATTTGTATGTTTTCGAACTACTAGGTTAGCAGAAGCTGGGGCTAACAGCGGGAGCTCACTCCGCTCCCCAGATCAGAACTGCTGACTTTTCAATCAGCAAGTTCAGCAGCCTAGTAGTTTAATCCGCTGTGCCACCGGAGGCTCCAAATAATTCATTAATGAGCTAATTTTGTTAAACACACACACACACACACACTATCCAGTCTGTTTTCACTGGGAGAGCAGCAGGAAAAGAGCAACATCAGAAGTCCAAGGCAAAAATGCTTTTGTCCTGCAGTAACTGGTTTGCCTGCATTGTGTGATGAACTACTCAATGGCTCCTTCCAGGCTGTGGAACTCCTTTTGGGGGGGGGGGGGTGCTTGCCCTCCCTCCCTTTCTTCATTTTGTGCACCCTCAGGCAAAGACCGTTTAACTTTTAGATAGGCTTTATTTACATCATGTAGTAGAAGGGTGTTTTCAATGTGATGTGTTCTTATCTTTTAATTATGTCTTAAACACAGCTAACATTATTTTAACTATGTGATTTGCATAAACATTTTTTTGTTTTGTTTTAAGACTTTGTTCTAAATTGTTCTAAGCTGCTTTGGGGTCCTGCACCAGGAGAAAAGCATGATTTAAATTTAATTAATTAATTAAGAATGTTAATGTTGGATTTCTGATTCTTTCTAGTCTTCTCTACACACTGTGCTTCCCCAACCTCTCCTTCATCCCCAGCCTCAATCTGGCAAGCTGTCAGCAGGAGACTCGGAGGTCACTGAAAGCACCATGATTCTCCTTCCTTCTTCTCTTTCCAGTTCATCCAAGAGCATAAATGTATGATGAACAACCAATTCAAATCTTATGCAGTGTTGGGATACCCAGTAATTCATGAATGAAATAATTTGGGCAATGGCCTTTTTTGCTCTGTTCATTAGAAATGCACAGATCCACTGCCCAATATTTGGCAATACTGTTCACTATGACCTACACCATCGGTCTATGTGCATTCTGCAAGACAGAAGTGTGTCTGGGAAGCTAAAATTATCCACTGTAGTACATTAAGTTTAAACTAAATACTGTTGACACACATAATTACTTAACACATTAATGAAAACCAAGACTTCTTTTTGAGATTGAAAATTGCTGTTGGATCCAGAGTTTCCAGGAGGTGCTCATGGGATGTTCCAATAGAAGAAGGATTTGGTTGTTAATGATGATTGATGATGCCAGCTTCACTCTACAGTCCATACTAAGTTTGTACTGGATAAGGAACAGAAAACTAGCAAAGAGCATCCCCCTTTTTCCTCAAGCATCTCACTCAACTATTCTCACCCCTTTTGTGACTAGAAGTCCAGGAGCCCTTTCACATGATAAATTCCACTTTAAATGCCATAGCTACATCCTATGGAATCCTAATACTGCAATTCATGGGAAGGCATTTATAATTCCTACCTACAGTGATCCTCTAGTGCCTCAAATCCCAGGATTCCACAGAAAGCCATCATGTAGGTGAAAGTGGAACCACAGTGATATAACTGTGCATATGAACGGGCCCTGGATCCCACTAACTACAGTCCCCAAGTCACAAACATCCAGCTTACAAATGATTCATAGTTAAGAACAGGGCGAGACTACAAGAAGTGAGTGATCTACCACTAAGAAACAAAACTCACTCCTGAAAGAGTTATTATGGGGAAAAGATGTCTCAACCCCTTTCTCACCAATCCTTGTTTCCACAATCAGTCAAATTTTTCAAAATCCAATTATTCCAGGGACAGAAAATGAGGTGAAATCTTCTGAACAGGCTCACAGGCAGCAAAACAAACACCATGGGGTGTTAACCCTTCCCTATCCTATCAAAAGCTAAAAAATATAGATTTTTTTTGGCTGGAGTTACACTTAACAAATGTGCCTGTTCTGACTTATAATAAATTTAACTTCAGAACAAAACCACAGAACCAATCTTGTTTGTAACAGAGCAAAGAGCTTATCTGTGTGTATACAATGAAGGGCTTAAAAGAAATAAAAAAAACTTTTAAGAAAATTGGATTATTAATATTTTATACAAATATAATGTTATGTGTCCCAGATCCTTAAAATACAGCACAGTTCATCACAATAATTTAGTTTCATCACTTATTTTGAGTCAAGTCTGGAAGGGCTTTATAGTTTCAGCATCTTTAGATCTTCCAGAAATAATCAAGTCACATATTCCTAATACCACCTCTAGGATGGTTTCCCATCTGCCTCCATTAGTCTTAAAATCAATTGCTCACTTTTTCTTTCCCCTCACTGGTAGTAATTGTTTCATGCAGGGAGTCCAGCTGTTAGGCCGTAATATCATTCTAACTATTTCTCAGATCTGATAACTTGTGGAAATGTAAATCATTTCCAAGGGCTGCAAATGAGATGGCCCCTGAGGATAAAAGCATACTCTTGTGGAGACACACAGCTCACAGAAAATGCTTGCTGAATCTATTTCCACTCCTTTGTGGAACCGTAGTCAGAACATTTGAAAACAGCCACACAAAAGCAACTGTTTCCATTTGGAAACTATCCCACTCTCTTTGTGCGTCGAGCCAAGCTTTAAGTTCAAATAACACCCTTAAAACTTTTTTGTCTTGCTTTAGTTCCTCTTATAATTTCCAAAGTTGCAGCCACATCTTTTCATAAGAAGTGGATGCTTTTTCAAGACACAGAGGCCTTAGATCGAAATGATTCTTCAGACAATTCAGATAGCAAATATACTATGAACATTTTGGTAAAAAAAAAAAGGTTATAGTAAAGTCTCACTCCCCCAGTGTTCTAGTTCCAAATATGGAACAGGTCTCTGATGAAGGTGGCAATATCATCATGTCCCATTGATACTGGAAACCATTGTCTTTTTAAAAAGCAGCCTTTCTTTGGTTCTAGTTCCAATAACGAAGGAGTATCTACAAATATGGAACAAGTCCCTGGTGAAGCCTTTCTTTGGAACACACCTCAAATTGCAGTTAGATCTCAAACTAGATATCAAATTAAATGTCAAATTATATTCATAGATTTTATTTTTAAACCTGTGGTTTGGGAAGATATTATAAAATAAATTGGAATGCAGTTCTCTCAGAAGACAATGCAATTTGTCTCACTGCAAATAGTATATTCTGAGCTCTTTGGTTCTCTAGGACTGTTGATAAAGGATAATATATATGTATGTATATATGTGTGTGTGTGTGTGAGAGTGTGTGATTATGGATAAAAAATATATCATGAAGCAAAACACCAACTAAGTAATTCCAAAAATTATTCTTTTTGCTCAGTAAGGATCCTGGTTTGTCTGTTAAATTGTAGTTATGGAAGTGCTCTTAAAGAAGACTCAAAAGATACAGCCAGTGCAAAACAGCTTGTCATCTGAGGTGTAGCAACTGGTCTGACAGAGAGTACGGGAATATTTTGACACATATCAAATCAGAGTAATAACTACAGTATATTTTCCAGATAGCACAAGGAGATGGTAAAAATATTCCAGGGTGCTTAGCAATCACATTACCATCTGGAATAGATAATTTGTGTGACAGAAGATGTCAGTTCTACCCCCATCCCAGACACTCTCCCCATGCAATAAACACTCTGACTCAATAAGCACGTAATATTAATCACCACTTTCACTTATTTTCAGATATTACACTCTAACATGGAGATGTAATTAAATTTCCATTTTATTGCTATAATCCATTTGTTTTAAAGCCAATAAGCCAGTGGTTCTCAACCTGTGGGTCCCCAGGCGTTTTGGCCTACAACTCCCAGAAATCCCAGCCAGTTAACCAGCTGTTAGGATGTCTGGGATTTGAAAGGCAAAACATCTGGGGACCCACAGATTGAGAACCACTGCAATAAGCAAATGTGATCAATTGGATTTAGAACTATATTTTTTTTAAATGAAAAAGATTGTCTACTGATATTCTGTACTAACATGACTAAGGGATCTTGTAATACCATACAGATTGAGAGAATGCCATCACAAAGGCCAGGCAAAGCATCCCGCTTCACCTGGCTTGGGAAGAAAAGAGAGGGGTAGCAGGGTGAAGCTGTCACCCTGAGCACAGCTCTCTCTCTCGGCAACACTTTCCCCATCACACGGAAGAAGCGTCACCCTTCCACGGAGGAAGCATCTTGTGTTGTGGGAGAAGCCTCTGGTGATGCTGTTACCCCAGTTGAGAATGAGGACACTGCTGGAAGTCACACGATGTTGTGTGATGGCCGGCGTGGAGCTCCGTTCAGAAAACAGGGTGAAAGCACTCTAGGATGCCTTTTTAGGTAAGTGTGAAGTTGGTAACATAAGCATTCATAGACTGAATCTAGTTTCTTAGTGGAATCTCAGCCAATTAATGCTACCAACTTTGTTTTTTCAAAGGTGTTACAAGATCTCTTGGGATACTACATTTTGAAGTGCCATCAGAGATTACTGCCTCCCCTGTCTAAGTCTTTGTTTAGGTGAGAAGATCAGGAATGGTATCACCTAGGAGTGATGTCACAAATGGGACTACACACTCACTTTGTTGATCAGCAACAAGTAACCATTTTAACTCACTCTCAGAATAGTCTCTCCATATGGGTTGCAGATCAGCAACAAAGATGGATGCCACAGTTATCCACATAGCAAGCACAGCTGAATCAGTTCTCTTTTGCTCAGCAGGAAGTTGAGACCTCCATGATGAAGTAAGTTAGCAGGCTTATTGCTTAACACTGACAATCCTGGTCAGTTCTGTCTGAAACAGACAGTCCATTCATGCCTATGCCCTTCTGAGAAACATGGACTTGGAAAAATGATCCAAAAGTCTGTTTTTAATTATATATGAAAGGGTCCCTACAGCTCCCATGTGGTCACAATCTAATGACTTCTGGTTTTTATTTCTATCTTCATTGTACCATATAAGGAGGCAGAATATACAGAGGCAGGCCAATATAACATGAGTAAGAACATCATCAGTGTAGTGAATTAGATCGGTAGACTTTAAACTATGGTTCTCCATATGTTGTAAACTTCAACTCCCAGAAACTGTCAGCTGGGGCCTTTGGGAACTAAAGTCCAAAACACCTGAAGTCTGGGAATTCCTGATATAGATGATGATTCAGACATGTACAATGTTGAAGGGAAGATGCACTCAAGAACTGTAGGATGGAAAGCCAAGGCTCACATATGTTTCATCAAAGATTATACACTTTCAAGTTCTCCCAGATTAAATAGATAAAAACAAAGAAACCCAAGGAATTCAACTCCAATTTGAAATGAGAACAGTTTTTGAACTCAAGCAGTGACGGATTTTCAGTCAAATTTGTTAAAGCCCTGGAAAGCCTTGTAAAGTGAAATACCAGATCAGTGAAGATCTGTGAGTAGTGATTTTAATACTGAAAGACACGGTAACAGGGAGGAAGATGCGGGGCGGTCCTAAGAAGCATTAGGGTATAAAATGGATAAAGTTTTGAATGCTTTTCAAAGTGTTGGAGATATTAAAGAGCCTGCAAAGGGCAATAAAGAAACAAAAAGATTACAGATGTGATGTGGGGCAGAAAAGAGCAAAATGGAAAAGAGGTAAGACAAGAAGAAGTTGGCAGAGCTGAGAAAAAAAAGTCACAGAAAGGGTGAATAGCCAGAAAAGACAAAATTGTAGGTTGGAACATTTGATGGACAAAATGAAGTGAACTGAAATAAGAATAACTTGGACTCTGTGGTGGAAAGAATATGATAAATAAATAAATAAACCACACAATGTGATTATAATATCCACAAAATGAAAGAATAGGGTCAAAGTTTTAAAAACATTAAGGGCACTACACGGTTTTAAATATCAAGAAAATAAAGTGGAACCATATCAGGGCCTTCCTGTAGAAACTATAAAGGGAAAATCAAGACCGATATGTAGCTAGATGCATTATTTCTTCAGTGCAGCTTCTACACTGCCATTTAAACTGGCTCAGGATGTCAGTTAAACAGAACCAGCTCACTGTGGACTGCTTACACTGGCACCACTATGAGGTGAGGATGATGGGCAGAAAGAATTGCTGGTTGTAGAGTGACCAAAATCTAGGAACTGAAGTATCCATGGCTTGACAGCTGCCACAAATGGCAGGGCAGGCTCTCAGCACATCCACAAGTGCAAATGAACCTTTATTGCTAAGGCTCATCTTCATCAAAACTCTCATGTCGTTCAGCAATGGATGTGCCCCAAGAAGTGCCAATGGCACTGATGGTGACACATACATCAGGCTGGTGCTAGCTATCAGCAAAGCAGAAAGGCCTCCCCTACTCCATCTGGCTGAACAAATGCATGAAGACTACATTACAGCTGTCGTCAAGCACCACTACACATATACTTCATGATCCAAATTAAAATACACAAGCTGGGGGGGGGGGGGGGTGTTAAAGAAGATGATGGAGTCCAGCCACATCCTGGGAGTTGCATGATTCCCAACCAAGTCCAAGGGCACAACTCTCCTAAGCAGTTGGAAGGCTCAGCCTACTTGCCAGGATGCATCTCCCAACATCCTTACCCCTTCATTACGCAGGCTGGGGATGATGGGAGTTACAGCCAACAAGAAGGTTGAGCTGTCTGACCAATTAGGATAAGAGTTGCGAGTTGCCCCGCCAGATCTCAGGGTGATAGGAGTTGCAATCCATCACCTATATGGTTTTATAAAAGGTTTATTAAACCTAACCTCATTAAGTATGTTTGCAAACATCGTGCCAGGAGTTGCCTGCTATACATGGACATCATTTCTCTCTTAATAAGAACACTATAATCTTTGAATTGAGATCTTATTCTTTTTAAAACCGTACTGTCACCACACAGGAAACCTTGGGATTTATTGCCACCTAGTGGCATAATTAGGAAGGCTCATAAGTATTTTTTTAAGACAGGAGAATTAAATTCATAGAGATGTTTGGGCAAAACCAGTTAATGAAAATAATAAGCTTCCAATTTACAAACATATCTAATAAGCCAGGAGAGAGCAGACAGGTACTGGTTGCTTAAAAGTGAATATTTGTTTAAACCTCTATGATTGGTATCGTCCAGTGTAATAACTAATGGTGTCACCTGTATAGACCTCCTTCTTTGCAATGCCTGGACTGATCGTGAGAGCCAAGAGACTCCACAACAGAGACACAAAGCCTGGCCACTATGTGTGTGTACACATATGTTTAATATGAGAGATGGACAAAGACTGAGTAGCAGCTGGTGTTTATGCCAACTGGGCCCTTTCTCTACAGTCAGGATCATTTTCTGGGAACTGGAAGCAAAGCCAGCTTCTTTCTTGGGAGGTGAAGCCTGGCAAGATAAGTGAAAAAAATAAATTGATTATTTGGTTGTGGGGGTTACTCGTTGTTTCCAATGACTTCTGGCCTTCACAGATAATTTCAACATTTGGATGCCCAATTGTGGAACCCACTTGGAACTTGCCATGCAATTGCCTTCCATGTATTTTCAAAAAGCATTTTCACATGGAGGGGCCTCCAGAGCTTCTTGCCACAGGACTGAGGAGGGGGGAGCACTCTGGGAGATCCCTTTTGCATGGCAAGACTAAACCAGCCCTAGAACATATGAGCAACGGACTGCCTTTGAGTATGCCCATGGTTTTAGCTGTATCCTTTCCCTGTCAATAGGGAGAAGGACATGCTGCCTCAGAGGAAGATGGCTTGAGTGTGGGGCTTTGAGTACTGAGATATTTCTATCCCAACCCTCAAAACACTCGGATCTCAAAGTGGCCTGGGCAGGGAATCTGGAGCCACTCTTCTGCTCAGTGGAGCTTGCTCTGGCCGAGAGAGGGACAGGCAGAGAACCAATGGCTGAAGAGCCTCTAGAAGAAGCCCACCCTCAATTGCTTCTGTGGTCGCCCTAATGCTAAAATTTTCAGATGCTCCCAGATCCAATCCCTGGGCTGCAAGTTAGAAAATGTGGCTATTCTCAAAATAATGGGCCTCTGGAATCTTTCCTGTAGGAATCCTGTTGTGTCTTTATAGGATGGGTTGGCTCTCCTCTTACACATGCAATCTGGGAGAAAGGGGCATGCATCAGGGGAAGCAGCTACTGCTTATGGATGTGTCTGCCCCCTTGGGTGGAGAGCGGGAGCTAGAGGCAGCAGGAGGAACCTTGAAATGCATCCCAGAAGCTCTTCCTCCTACTGCCAGAGGCCTCAGTGGTCTGATGGGATTTGCAGCGGCAGTTTTTAGTGGGGATGAGAAAGATGCTGAACTGCCAGCCTGTTGTCCTCCTGGCAACTATGCTTCTTTGCCCTCCTTTGGCCACATTCTGAGCTGGGCCCTACTGCCACCCTTCTCCAAAGTGGGCTCACATGCCCAGGGGCACAGCTGCCAGGGAGGGGACTTAGGCACCTGTATGGTACTATTGCAGCCCCACTCCAACAAGCAAGGCAGTCATGTCACAGCAAACACTGCCCCTTGGAAATGATGGCACAGTTTAGGGAAACAACCCCAAAGCCTTTCTTTGTAGCCTCCTAGTGGGGCCTAGCGTATACAGGTACAGTAGAGTCTCACTTATCCAACATAAACGGGCTGGCAGAATGTTGGATAAGCGAATATGTTGGATAATAAGGAGGCATTAAGGAAAAACCTATTAAACATCAAATTAGGTTATGATTTTACAAATTAAGCACCAAAACATCATGTTATACAACAAATTTGACTGAAAAAGTAGTTCAATACGCAGAAATGTTATGTTGTAATTACTGTATTTACAAATTTAGCACCAAAATATCACAATATATTGAAACCATTGACTACAAAAACACGTTGGATAATCCAGAACATTGGATAAGTGAGTGTTGGATAAGTGAGACTCTACTGTATGCCTAAAAAATTAAATGCCCTCTGAAATCCAAAATATTCAAAATATTCCATCTTATTCCTTCTAGAGGATGACCTAGAAAAATTAGCACTCTCCACAAATGTATTAAAAATACTCACATGACATGTATGCCCAGAAGGAGTAAGAAATGTCAGGAAAGAAGTAATATATTTACAACTGTGAACATTCAATCATACATCTCTCATTCCAGACAACAGTAGTGGTGACCAGGCAGCAAAAAAACACTACTTTATCTGCTATAGTCATGGCTATGGAATCCTCAAAGTTGACATTTTATAAGGTTTTTAACCACTTCTTCAAATCCCAGGATTCCATAGAATGGAGTCATGGCAGTTAAAGTGGTATCAGACTGCATTAATTCCACAGTGTAGATGCACCCTAATGACCTCATCATGTCCCGCTTCACATGGCTTTGCTGTCAAGCAGAGAGGTAGTGGAGCAAACCCTGTGTGCCGCTCCATCGTGGTGACACTTCCCCCATCAGTGTCCAAGCAGTGAGGATCTGTAACAGTTGGAAGGGAAGCCTTGTATGACACTTCCACTCCAGTCATGGGTGGGGCCTCTGCCAGAAGTTCAGCATCATACCCATCCATCACTGGACTGGTGGGGAAGCGTCCTAGGAGGCTTCCCAAGCCCTATCTGATGAGGTCCCAAGACAGTGGCATCACATATCACTTCAGAAGTGTTGGTCTGATAGAAGAGTTGTGGCTGAAGGAATTTCAGCTGGATGAACTGAGGGGCAGGAAGGTCCTCAGATTCCTCAAAGGCTATAGTTCCATCCACATACACCTTTGGCTTCTTGTACACCAGAGTCAGTTACACTGGCCAAAGGATTTTCAAGTTTAGAAACACTCCATGTCAGTGCTTCAAAGTAAAGGGTGGCATGGTTGTCACAGTCACAGTCCTTTTCTTCCAAAGGAACACAGAATTGAGTACAAGAGCATGCAACCATTCTCAGTCAAGGTAGGTCAGTTTTTTTTGGTTCATTGTAAAATATAATTTATGTCCGTTTAAGGGTTAGGAATAAATGGGCTCATGGGTGTGACCTCTTCTCTACTACTCATAATCAATTCAACCCAATATGAGCTACCACAAGTAAGTAGCTGACCAAAGATAGTTTGAGATAATGAGGCACTTAGAACAAAGTTGTTTTCTAGGTAGACAATGCTTGATTAACACTTTTCTAGAATAGCTGAAGATCAGAGGCACTTGTGTGATCAAAATTTATGGCATAATGGTTGTCTACAGTTAATTAGTTAACTGAAACAGTGATTATTATTTTAAAAGCAATTTTCCATTTTAGTCCCTTCTAGATTCTTAGAAACTGAATTCTTAGAAATACATATGCTGTATGAAATGTACATCAGTGCCTCTTGATTTTCTCACTAATATGCTTTATTTAGAAGAAAGGGAATAAAGATCATTTGGAAAATATCAGAATATCAAGATGAGACGTGCTGATATTCAAAGATCTCACAAGCCTTTCTGATGTCTTTAAAATAATGCCTGGTGGAAATGTGCTACATATATCACAAGGATTGATCTGCCCAACTTGAAAGGAACTGTTGAAGCTCAAAAGCTTCAGGTTGAGTTTCATGGGGATATAAAGGGAATATGTCATTACTTGAGTTGCTCAGACTGAGTGTGTTCTCGCAGTGCCTATAAGCAAAGCCTGTATTTGGAAAATATTTTTATAAATGCCATTATTTTGTCAAGATGAAAATAAATAAGAATGCATATAGAAAGAATTAAAGCTGATCTGCATGTGACTCTATATGTGTTTTTAAAGCTCTGGTTGCTGTTGTTGTTTTACTAAAATATATGTAACCAAAAAATACATATTAAGCTGGATTTTTTCAAAGGTGAAAGTAAGTTACTTTATTTACCCATAATAATATTCAAAGTGTTGGTTCTTTAAAATTCTCAGTAATGCTGCTGCTGAAAGTAAGTTCACTACAATCATGACCTCAAGTTACTGCATGAAAAGTATTTGATATGTAATGAAAGTCTGGTAGTGATTACCACTTCTGTGGCTTTCCATACATACCATACAATTGGTTTTAAAAAACAAACAAACAAACAAACAAAAACAATTCCAAAAGCAGCAATACTCAATATAGTCACAATTCATGTTCCATTTCATTTGCAAGGAGTTTATTCCTATAACTTGCAATTTTGTGCATGCAGCACTTGATCACTTTAAATCCTATTCTTGGAAGAAAGTGGGTTATAAATAATTATAATCATTATCACCACCATCACCACCTGTTAGAAATCCTGAAGTGTCAGAATCTGAAATCTGACACACAGGGAACAATGGGCATATGAGTCAAACTGCATGATATGGCAGTGCAGATGTGGCCTTAAATGGTATTGTTCTGATTTGCTGCTGCTGGAAATCACTTTGCTTGAAATCCCTTCCAAAACTCACTGTGCATGTGTATTTTTGCTCTCTCAAAATTCTAACAATATTACTATGTTTTCTGGATCTTAAGGATCCAAGCCATATTACATTCCCAAGGTTTTAATTCCGGGTGCTCAGATTTAATTGCCCCTCCATATGGACAAATTAAAAGCATAAAGAATCACCTTAACTATAATATATTATATCTGCATTTTCCCCTCAAGGTAACTTAAATACTGTAATAATAATTTCTTATACTTCCTAACAGAGCTTGTTTTGATTTATGGAAACCTATCTCTTAGTGTTCTTCATGCAACACCTATAGGAGGTGACTTATTATAGAGAAGGCTCCTCAAACCTTTTAAACAGAGGTCTGGTTCAATGTCCCTCAGACTGTTAGTGGACCGGACTATAGTTTGAAAAAAATTATCAAATGCACACTGCACATTTCTTATTTGTAGTATAAAAAACCTGTGAAAGAATAATGCAATGTTTAAAATTAAGAACAATGTTAACCAATATAAACTTTCCAGTATTTCAATGGGCCTGATTTGGCTGATAAGTCAGGTTAATTAGGATTGTTGTTGTTGTGTGCCTTCAAGTTGTGACCCTAAGTCTAAAGTAGGCCTTAGTTCTGGCACCCTTGTGTTAGTCGAGTTCAGTGTGGTGTCATGCAAATGTAACAAGAAATAACAAAAATCTTAGAATTGTGTGTTATTATGTTACACATTGTATATGTTTCAAAATATGAATGAAAGGTTTTCATGAGAAATATTCTAGTTTCTTACATTTCAATATTACAATTTATGTATGTGTCCGTAACTATATATATAAAAGGGTTAAAAAAAAACTCGGCCTAGGACAAAACAACAAAAATACACATCCCAGAAACAACCCCTCACCCATGCCTCTACGTTCATATAACAACAACAACAAAAAGAAAAATAAAGTCCTAATTAGAGGGAAAGGAATAATTGTTTTTTATCCAATTGCTGCCAGTTAGAACTCTGCCCACTTGATCTCCTAGCAACCTACTCAGCCCAGGGGACAGGCACAGTTAGGCCTCAGGCCTCTTCCACGCTGCCTATAAGATACAGATTATCTGATTTTAACTGGATTATATGGCAGTGTAGACTCAAGGCCCTTCCACACAACTATATTACCCATTTATAATCTTATATTATCTACTTTGAACTGGATTATCTTGACTCCACACTGCCAGATAATTCACTTCAGTGTGCATTTTATACAGCTGTGTAGAAGGGGCCTCATATAATCCAGTTTTAAGCAGATAATATAAGATTATAAATATACAGTAGATTCTCACTTATCCAACATAAACAGGCCGGCAGAACGTTGGATAAGTGAATATGTTGGATAATAAGAAGGGATTCAGGAAAAGCCGATTAAACATCAAATTAGGTAATGATTATACAAATTAAGCACCAAACATCATGTTATACAACAAATTTGACAGAAAAAGTAGTTCAATGCTCAGTAATGCTATGTTGTAATTACTGTATTTACAAATTTAGCACCAAAATATCACAATGAATTTAAAACATTGACTACAAAAACATTGACTACTAAAAGGCAGACTGCGTTGGATAATCCAGAACACTGGATAAGTGAATGTTGGATAAGTGAGATTCTACTGTAATATGAAATAATTACTGTGGTAATCCAGTCCAACCCAATTCTGCCATGGAGGACACAACCCAAGCATGCCCAACAGATGGCCACCCAGCCTCTCAAGAAGAAGAAGAAGAAGAAGAAGAAGAAGAAGAAGAAGAAGAAGAAGAAGAAGAAGAAGAAGAAGAAGAGGAAGAGGAGGAGAAAGAGGAAGAGGAAGAGGAAGAGGAGGAGGAGGAGGAGGAGGAGAAGAAGGAGAAGAAGGAGAAGGAGAAGAAGGAGAAGAAGATCATACAATCATAAGGTTAGGAGACACTCCTAAGGATCATCCAGTTCAACTTCCTTCTACCATGCAGGACGACACAAACCAAGCACTCCTGACAGATGGCCATCCAAGATCTGCACAGTAATAATACAAATCGAATCACAGAATCAGACAGTTAGGAGAGACCCCTAAAGGCCATCCAGTCCAACCCAACTCTGCCATTGGACGATACAATCCAAGCACTCCCAACAAATGGCCAGCCAGCCTCTCAATAATAAGAATAAGAATAAGAATATCATACAATCCTAAGATTAGCAGATACCCCTAAGGATCATCCAGTTCAACTTCCTTATATCATGCAGGAGGGCACAATCCAACCACTCCTGACAGATGGCCATCCAATATCTGCACAGTAATAATACACATCGAATCATAGCATCAGACAGTTAGGAGACACCCCTAAAGGCCATCCAGTCCAACCCAATTCTGTCATGCAGGACACAATCCAAGCACTCCCAACAGATGGCCACCCAGCCTCTCAATACTAATACTAATAATAATTATAACAACAACATCATACAATCCTAAGGTTTGGAGTGACCCCTAAGGATCATCCAGTTCAACTTCCTTCTACCATGCAGGAGTACACAATCCAAGCACTCCTGACAGATGGCCATCCAGCCTCTACATAATGATGATGAAGATAATAATGATGATAATAATAATAATAATAATAATAATAATAATAATAATAATAATAATAGAAGCATAGAATCCAAGAGTTTGGAGAGACCTCTAAGGGCCATCCAGTCCAACCCTTTCTACTATGCAGCAGGACACAATCCAAGCATTCACAACGCATGGACAACGTATAAATACTATACAATACTACACAGGGACATAGACCCCCTCTACCCTCACCACTTTCACAGTACACAAACAACCAAATGCATACTAAACATAAAGACAACCATACAACAGACATTCAATACCACCACCTCCTCAACAAGTTCTCACCAACACCACCAGACAATGCCACAGCAACGCGTGGCCGGGCACAGCTAGTATCCTATAAGACAGTAGTTCTCAACCTGGAGTCCCCAGATGTTTTTGGCTTACAGCTCCCAGAAATTCCAGCCAGTTTACCAGATGTTAGGATTTCTGGGAGTTGAAGGCCAAAAACATCTGAGGACCCACAGGTTGAGAACCACTGTTATAAGGGGTTGGTTTGACCTCAGGTTTGCCAGGAAAACTGAATTACTGAACCACAAAATGATGCATATCTAAAAACTGTGTCACCAATGCCACATCACCAACACGGAAAGCTCTGATGCATACTCTATCTTACTGTCTGAACTGCTTCTTGACCTTTTCTTGTAGATGCTTACTTGGAAATAAATTCTAGTGAATTATACAGTTACTATTTGCTCAGCATTGATAGAAATATCCAATTGTTTCAGCCAACAAGACCAGATCAACTGAATACACAGGACTTGTGTATATATACTGACTTATCAAGTCCCATAGGTTCAATGATCACCTACAGTTGGATTTAATCCGTAAAACTAATCTCTATGTAGGAATCACCTGTGCATCCTACAAAATATGTCTGCCAAATATTTATCCAACAAATACTAAGGATGTAACAGACCTTTTTTCATCTCCAACAGCAGAACAAGACTTTAATTCAATTGTATTTCGAACACAGATTCTGAAACAGATAAGCAGAAATTACCTTAAAATATTCCACCAGCCAGATTGTTTTCCAGCATACCAAATGCTACCTCTCCCCAGTAAGGTGATTACAGATGCTTGTGCTCACATTTTGTCTTTTCTGATATTTATCAGTGTTTCAGTTAAATGCAATTGGGTAAGAACTATGAAGTTGATCAGGATGACTGGAAAAGTTCCTTCTAATCCCTTGTCAAAAGGGAACAAAAGATTAGAGAAATTAATTTCAACAGTTAATACTAATGTAATTTGGAACCAATTACCAAAAGAATGACCAAGGTAATGAAAAATGCACAGGAAGTCAAAAGTCACTACCTGACTTTCTTCTCTCTTTGTCTCTGTTCTTAGTTAATCTTTTAAAGCGCAAATGGAATAATTCAGGTTGCCTGCTCATTAAACCTCTCACCTGTTTTTTCAGTTATAGAATTTTAATAAATGTAATTCTTAGTATTCACATACTGAAGTGTTCAGTGTACTTTAATTTTTCAAGCATTTTAACATTGTGGAAGTGATCAGTATTATTTATTACAATTGGGCAGAAGGATCGTTCTGAGGCTCAGAGAGTGGGGACTTACAAGTTCACTTTGTAAATACATGAAAGAAGAGTTCCTAGCCAGCACTTTACACTCTTAATCTTTTCTAAAATATGTCATTGCACAAGTCCACCTGTTTGTGTTTTTTTGGAATGAGTGTAAGAATCGTATCCCATGAGTTTTGAGGAAACTGTCTCACATTTGCCCAAAATTGTGCAAGTAGCTGCACTATTCAGAGTGGATCCAGTGTTATGGGCATTACCTAAGTGTTTGAGCATGAGAGGAACTGTCCTGATAGTATCTTAATAATGTGGAAGGACAAAACAAAATAGGAAGGAAACTTCCTTGCAGTTGTGAAGGCTAATCATAAGACCACTACTCTGTTTCTCCTAAAATAAGACATCCCCAGAAAATAAGACCTAGTAGAGGTTTTGCTGAATTGCTAAATATAAGGCCTCCCCCGAAAGTAAGACCTAGCAAGGTTTTTGTTTGGAAGCATGCCCGCCGAACAGAACACCAGAGCATGCAGGATTGGTAAACGTATGTACCATAGAGTGTTGTGCATGAAAATATTGGTAGTAACAAGAAATTCTTGATAGGATTCACAGTTTGTCTGGTTATGCTGGTTTGTGATGACAACTACTGTACAGTATATAATAAATGTTCATTTTTTTGTTCAACAATAAATGTGAATTCTTCTTCATGGAAAAATAAGACATCCCCTGAAAATAAGACCTAGCACATCTTTGGGAGCAAAAATTAATATAAGACGCTGTCTTATTTTCGGGGAAACACGGTATGGTTGGAAACAACAATTTGGCCCAAATGTCAGAGGGGCCACTGCCCCTCTATTTTCATTTCATCAGTAAAAATGGTTTTCCTCTTTCAAATCCCCCTCCCCGCTATCAAATGCACTATCCTTCTCTGTCTAGCACTTCTTTTTGCCTCTGCCCGGAGCATGGGACAATCCCCAATTGATAAAACTATTGGCAATAGCTATGTACCCTAAGGCCTCCTTTCTTTGGGTTGCTATGAATTTTCCGTGCCGTATGGCCATGTTCCAGAAGCATTCTCTCCTGACGTTTCACCCACATCTATGGCAGGCACCCTCAGAGGCTGTGAGGTCTGTTGGAAACTGGGCAAGTGAGGTTTATATATCTGTGGAATAATGTCCAGTGTGGGAGAAAGAACTCTTTATTTGTTCATGGCAAGTGTGAATGTTGCAATTAATCATCTTGATTAGCATCGAATGGCCTTGCAGCTTCCAGGCATGGCTGATTCCTGCCTGGGGAAATCCTTTGTTAGGAGGTGTTAGCTGGCCCTGATTGTTTTATGTCTGAAATTACCGTTTACAGAGTGGTGTTCTTTATTTACTGTCCTGATTTTAAAGTTTTTTTAAAAAATACTGGTAGTCTTCCCTCCTTTCTGTTGGAATTGTCCACCTGCTTGTGGATTTCAATGGCTTCTCTGTGTAGTCTAAGGAGGGATTAAGGAAAAGCCTACTAAACATCAAATTAGGTTATGATTTTACAAATTAAGCGCCAAAGCATCATGTTATACAACAAATTTGACAGAAGAAGTAGTTCAGTACGCAGTAATGTTATGTTGTAATTACTGTATTTATGAATTTAGCACCAAAATATCATGATATATTGAAAACATTGACTACAAAAATGGCTTGGATAATCCAGAAGCTTGGATAAGCGAGGCTTGGATAAGTGAGACTCTACTGTAGTTCTTTTTAAAGTGGTCCAACATTTCTGTTATTTGCTCTTCATTCTCATTGTATTATCTCGCGAGAACAGCAAAGACCTAGCCTTTTCCCTCTCTTCCTTCTCCACTCGACAGTCGGAACCTTTTGGAGTTGAAAGGCACGCAACACTTCCGGGTGCTCATTGAACGTGAGATAGGGAGGCGGGCTCGAAAAAGGCCACAGAGATACGAAAAGGATAGAACAGCTTTCGCTTTGCCGCTTGCTTGTTCTGAAGCCCTGCCCCGCATAAGGGAGGCGTGTCGAATCGAAGCCGGAAGTAGATTCCGGTGCAAATCAAACTCTTGCGACTAGTCCCCGCTGTGCTGCTTCTCTCTATGCCTCGCCCCTCCTTGCGTGCTGCTCTTGCGCCATGGAGTCTCCCGGGCGCGCGCCCATTGGAGTCACTAGGATCCTGACGGTAATGTCATTGCTACGCCTTTCTCTTAGGCGCGGGGGGGGGGGGGGGGGGTGTCGGATGGAAGCCTCTTTCCCAGAGAAAAAGGGCATCCTTTAAGGATGGGCAAACGAGGGGGTTTTGGCTACTGCTGCTGCTAGGCATGCAATTAAGGGACAAGGAACAGCTCCCTGCTCCTATGCAATCGTTATGAAGGTTGACAGCTCATAGGTTCAGATGGTCATAACAACAACAACAACAACAACGAAGTTTAAAAGGTGAAGAGGGTCCATGTACCATTATTATTATATTATCATTATTTATTTATTTATTTGTACCCAAATCAGCTTACAGCCTTAAACCCATGGCCATTTGAAACCTACAAAATCTAAATAATAAAATAGAATTTAAAATAAGATTATCAAAACAAGTCATAGAATACTGAGACCATAAGAAACTTGCAGTGCAAATTTTTCCTGGTGTGGCAAATTGATCCCTTTATCAAAGCAGGGGACAGCTTTAGCGTTTGGAGAGTGATGATGATATCCACAAGCATGTGGACAATTTCAACTGAATGGAGGAAACCATGAAAATGAACAAAATCTGGCCACCAGTATTTAAAAAAAATCTAAAATCAGGACAGTAAATCAAGAACAACACTCAGAAGACAGGACAATCAGGACCAGTTAACACCTCCAACAAAGGATTCCTTCAGGCAGGGAGCAGCCAGGCTTTGAAGCTGAAAGGCCATTCAACTCTAATCAAGCTGGCCAGTTGCAACATTCACACCTGCTTCAAGCAGGCAAAAGTTCTTTCTCCCACCCTGGACATTATTCCACAAATATATAAACTCCAATTGCCTAGTTTCCAACAGACCTCATAACCTGCCTGCCATAGATGTGGGCAAAACATCAGGAGAGAATGCTTCTAGAGCATGGCCATACAGCCCAGAAAACTCAGAGCAACCCAGTGATTCTGGCCATGAAAGCCTTTGACAACATTGTGTGTATGTATATACACACATACATACACAAACATATGCATGCATACATATTGGAAAGGAAAATCTAAAAAAAACAAAACAACTGTGTACGGAAGCAGTACAAATTAAACACATGGTCTACTGTTTTGGTAAACTAAAGCATTGCCCAGGTGTTCAAGGGGCCACTATTTACCTGCTTTCTCGCTAAGAAAACCTACCTCACAATGTATCCATCTGTAGTTCTTTCTTTCCTTCCTCCATTTCCCTCATAAACCTTCTCCCTCTCCCCTTCCTTCTTCCTTCCTTTCTTTTCCTCTTTTTTTCTTTTTCTCTTTCTTCTCTCCTTCCCCTCCTACGCATGTCACCTAGCAACAGACAATCCGTTTCCCTCCCTTTATTTCCCAGTCTTTAGACATAGGGCCACTTCACCTGACCACAGTCAATCTGCTTCCTTATTTTTCTTTCCCTTTGCTCTGGGCCCAAAAGGGATGGGGTCGCATAATGAAGAGTATGTGTGCCATGTTTGGTCCAGATTCATCGTGCCATGTAGGAGCCCTTGTGGTACAAGCCAACATACATACATAGACATTTACACCATATATAGATCAATTATTTTGAAATCAGATCATGACTTGAATTTCAGCTAGGAGTTCAAAAGATTTAACTTGAATCAGGCACATTGATATGGTCAAAATGTGTGGCAGTAGAAGATGAGAGTTTAAACAGATGTCAACACACATATATACATATGTATATATAGAGAGAAGAAGCCCCCGTGGCCAGGCCTGTAGCCAGGATTTTGATTGGGGGGGGGGGGGGGGGGAGCTGGGATTTTGGTTCAGGGGCGGGCTGAGTCTGAGTGAGAGAGGATCTAGCCTAGCAAACCTTTTGTATCGTTATCCCAATACCCCCATGCACATGGGATATATTGAGCATGGTATGAATAAACATAACAGTTTAAATAATAAATGTACAGCCTTGTCACAGACCACCCTGAGAATTTTGGGGGGGGGGGGGGCTGAAGCCCCTCAAGCCCCCCCCCCCGGGCTACATGCCTGCCCGTGGCGTAGTGGGTTAAACCGCTGAGCTGCTGAACTTGCTGATCCAGAGAGTGGGGTGAGCTCTCGCTGTTAGCCCCAGCTTCTTCCAACCTAGCAGTTCAAAAATATGCAAATGTGAGTAGATCAATAGGTACCGCTTCGGTGGGAATGCAGTCGTGCTGGCCACATGACCTTGAAGATGTCTACTAACAATGCCGACTCTTTGACTTGGAAATGGAGATGAGCACCACCCCTCAGAGTCGGACACAACTAGACTTAATTTCAAGGGGAAACCTTTACCTTATATATATATATATATATATATATATATATATATATAGAGAGAGAGAGAGAGAGAGAGAGAGAGAGAGAGAGAGAGAGAGAGAGAGATCTTATCTGGCCGACTTCTAGTTTTAGATGAATTATGAAAATGTAATGTACATGTAAAAAATTCCCAGATAATTCATCTGTATTTGCTATAATAATAAAAAATAATATGCTTTTCTTTCTGGACATTTTTTATAGGACACAGACTGGTCTGAACCATGGATCTTAGGACTCATATTTTTCCACATAGCCTGCCTTTTTCTCACTTATTTTTCTTTCTGGCATTACCGCCTGCAAATAGGGCAGTTTCTTTCTCTCAGTGAGTATTGAATACGGTATATTTATTCTGTCTCTGCTCCTTCTCAGTTTAAACATCCAGGCATATATTTAAGCCACAAATGTGGCCATCTTTGTTTCTTACCTACCTGTATTACCAGTCTGGATCTTTACTAAATGCCACATCAGTGGGAGCCATTCCCCTAATGATCATAGAATGTGCCTGCTGATTATAGGAAGGGAAGGACCTTAAAAGCTATTTATTTATTAAAATATTGTTATGTGTGCCCTGTATCAAAATATCTTGGGTTTGTGTACCCAGAAAATCACTGCAAACAAAAACACAATGTAAATTGATAATAATAAGCAAGTTAGCATGTTCAATGCAATTGTCATGTTAAGAAAAACTTTCATAGCTATTTGAAAACCAAATTGATTTTCATGCTGAGATAAATCAGTGATTCCCAAAGACCATATTTCTACTTGGTGCTAAAATGAAATCATGTGTTGTTCTCCATCTTCCAATTTACGTTTAGCGGGACAGGAGCATACTTCATTGTGGCTTTTGTATTTTGGATGCAATTCTATGCTCACTATTCCTTAATCAATTGAACATTGCACTTGTCTTCCCTGTTGTAGTGATTCTAGTATTCTGTGCAGAATATATAAATGAAATGGCTGCTGCAAACTGGAGGTAAACAAATGAACATCTTCTTTATTATATTTCTAGTTTTAAAACATTTGTGTCGTGCGTCGCAAGTGGCTTGTGTCTGATAATTAACAATACAGTTTGCCCTCAACTTTTGTGGAATTTAGGGGACTAGTTTTCCCACAAACCTAGATAAAACACTAATAAAATAAATGTTGGGAATATATAGACCAATTGCAGATTACTCGAGAGAATACTTTTCTATACATTTGTGGTCATTCAGCATGAATAAAATCATGCTGCAAGACCTAGAAATACCTAGAGAAAACTTTCTTTAACAAGTATAGGTGGCAAATATGGTAATATGTAAATAATAAAATCTGTGAATTCAAATATGGAGGGACAACTGAACTGATTTAAAAACAGAAGTAATATCCATATGAAACAAAATCAACAAACAGGTAGTATTTTATTAGAAGGAATGAACTAGGTAGCTGCCGTTATGGTTTTTACTGTTTGTTTGGTAGCAAAGGTATTGCAAGTAAATGGTACATCAAGATGGTATAAGGAATATAATACCTTAGGGATAACTAGCCAACTGGAGCCCCCAGTGGCGCAGTGCATTAAACCCTTGTGCCAGTAGGAGTGATGATTTGAAGGTTGGGTTGCTGATCTGAAGGTTGCCAGTTCGAATCCAATCCAGGGAGAATGTGGATAATCTCCCTCTATCAGCTCCAGCTCCATTCTTATGAGAGAAGCCTCCCATAAGAATGTGAAAAACATCAACACATCCAGGTGTTCACTGGGCAACTTCCTTGCAGACTGCCAATTCTCTCACACCAAAAGTGACTTGCCATTTCTCAAGTCGCTTCTAACATGAAAAAAAACCTAACCAACCAAATGTTACATTATTTAACATTGCATTAATTGCAACATTAAGAATATTCCTAGCCCTCTGCCCCTGATACCGAAGTGCTTAAATGTGATTGGAATATCCCCCCCCCCCCCCATCTCTACCAAATTTTCCTATTTGGAACAAGAGCCTTCAACTTGATATCGCGGCAAAAGCACTCACATCTTACACTTCAAACAGAAATGGATTTGAGATTTACAGAGAAGAATTGAGAAAAGTTAGGCAACTCCCCCACCTAGAGATGTGGTTGGAGTTTTTTTGGCCCAGTGCCACAGTTTGTATAATTGGATTTCCAGACAGAGGTTGTGAGCCTTGAACAGCAGGAATCTTGTGGAGGTGATGCCAGGTGCACATTAATTCAGGAGGTCTTGCCATTTTCATGGCTGACTTAAGCCAAATGCTCTCAGTGGGGGGCAAAGTGCAGAGTGGCAAGAAGCAGGTGTTAATTTATTCACTAGGGAAAACACTGTTTTCCAAGTTTGGGTATTTAAAATTAGAGTATTATCAGCACAAGCTTTCATAGAGAAAAGCGGCCATGCCATTCAATCAGGGGTGTCAAACACATTGTCATCAAGGGCCACATCAGCCTTATAGATGTTTTCAAAGGGCTGTTGAATCCATGGATGGAGAATCCGTGGATGGATACAGAGAACCAACTATACTTTTTTTATCATATGGTTGGTGCTCTTTAGTTTTTGCCCTCAGATGTTACTGAATGACAACTCCCATCACTTTTAATTATCTGTCATGCAGACTGGGGATAGTAGCAATAGCAATGCAATAACACATGTGGTTTTGTGGTTGGGGAAAGGTTAAAGGGCATATTTAAAGTCAAGCATCATATCTACAAGCCTTGTATCAAAATTGAAAGCCCAATCCCCTGACTAAACAGAGCAAACTACAGCTTTCCAGATGTTATTGTATAACAACTCCCATCTGCTCTAGTCCTGTTGTCTAATGATGAGGAATATAGGAGTTGTAGTTCAGTATCTGAAGGGTCACAGAAAATGACATGGCAAGCAGAATTCAGCCTGTGGGATTTGAATTTGACACATGGGCTTTAAATGACTATAGAAACAAATATGCATTGCCTTTTACTTATCTTGCTTATAAACTACAATAACAACAACAACATTTACATTTTATTATGGTCCAAAGACCCTTGCTTATCTGCTTCATTGCATACCGTTTTTATGATCCTGTAAAGTTCTGACATGAATGGGATTAAAAAAAAACAACCTGTAGAAAACAAATAATCTTAGGCATATACCATCGGAGAAAGCACTATTGGCCTCAGGTGGACATGTTCCAAGTTAAGTATGTATTCTATTGCAGCCTAATTTTTTTCTCCTCTTTTGTAGATTGTTCTCAAAGCACCAATACTTTGATTCCAGAGGAATGTTTATTTCCTTAGTGTTCTCAGCACCATTACTGCTGAATGCTATCATTATTGTGGTAAGGTTTAATGTTTTGTCTTACAAATAATTTTATGAAATGTATGAATACCTTCAACAGTTTGTTACAGTGTCAAGTTTTCCTGCATTGGAATGTGATCAATTCAAATGCATCATTTCAAATACTGTATACACCTTTGTCTGTCACTCTAAATGGCATTCTCTATCAGTCAATCTCTAGGGCTCACTAAGCATTCTTTCTTAGGGTACATCTGCACTGTAATATTAATGCAGTTTGACCTCAGTTTAACCGCCATGGCTCCATGCTATGGAATCATGAGAGTTGTAGTTTTCAAGGTCTTTAGCCTCCTCTGCCAAAGAGGGTTGGTGCGTTTCCAAACCACAAATCTCAAGATCCCATAACATTGAGTTATGACAATTCAAGTGGTGTCAATCTGCATTCATTCTACAGTGTAGAATAATCATCATTGGGCTCTTTTATCTCCCCTCCTCCCAGGTTATTTTGCTAAAAATTGTCTGCATTTCTGTAAACCTTGGGGTTCTTTTATGCCTGCTAGTACCTCCTGCTTCTTCATGGATGGTGTCAATTTGGTTCCATTAAACACTTGGCATCTGGAGAATTCATTCCCACTCCAAGGAAGAAAGACTCTAACTTGTGAACCATTTGCTTTTCATTTGTTTTTCAGATTGCTTGGGTTTATAAAACAGTGAATGTCATGACAGAACTAAAGACTATACAGCAGAAAAGAAAAGCAAGAAGAGAAAATAAGAAAAGTCAATGAATAATTCTTTTTTAATTTGTAGTTCTCTTTACCTGAGAGCTGCCATGTTGTTCTTAACAATGTAATGTTAAGAGCTCTTTTCTTATCAGTACTGTCTTGTTATCTTTCTTGTTTATTTCCTATTTCAAACAAAACTGCCCATTCTTGTTTTGGATGTGCATGTCTCACTCAACACATGTGTCAGTATGTAAACTGAAGCAGTTGTAAACCGTTTTATTTGATTAATGTTGTGCTGTACATAAATAAAATGTATTTCTATAGACTTGTTGAAGTACTCTTTTCGTACAAGATAATGATATTTCATGTAGAAGTTTAAACTTTAGGAAATATTATATAGTCACACTTCTACATTTAATATTTTATCACAGGCTATCTCATGGCCAAGTATTATTGTTTTCCAAGTATAGGGTCTTGGCGGTGGATTCGTAGGTGACTGTAGAGACCTATTCTTGATTTACATGTTCTTTCACATTGAGGACATACATTTCCAGATAGAAAGCGGTCCTGACAAGGATTTGCTTGACTTACCTTCTTCCTTTTGACATGTTTCTCCCTATTTGTGCCTCCTCAAAATAACAGCACTGTTGGTAACAACTGACACCAGTTAGAACGCTTGAACTCCAGGACTTCCCAGTTCTCTGTGTATGTGCCACATTTAAATCTACTGTCTACCAACATTCCATTTCCATTCTTGGGCTGAAAGTAAAGTAACTGCTGCGGAAGACAGTCAGGGCATTTGAACAATGTGGCCAGTCCAGCAAAGTTGATGGTGGAGAATTATTACTTCAGTGCTGGTGGTCTTTGCTTCTTCCAATAACATACTACAAGATGATAAATCTCACAAGTAATGAACCCTCCTCCTGCAAAAAAGATGATTGGAACATATTATTTGGTAAATCCCAGATCTCTCTTAATATAAACAAATAATTTGTCTGCATCAATTTGTCCATCTCAGTTTACAGATCTCCATTAGCCATTATCAAAAACCCGTCTTCAGTCCTTAAGACAGTCCATCCAGAAGGTTTTCCTCTTCTCCATTTCCCTTGTGATATAAATGTTTCCACAACAATGCCCACTTTTAGCTATATTTGTTTTATTGTGTTTTCTCTTTTTTATAAGACATTTTGAATCCCAGTCTGGGAATAGGGCAAGATATAAATAAAGTGATAGATGGATATAGATATATTAGACAAGATTATAAAGTCAAAATGCTCAGTATACACAAAATAGAAAATCTGCTTTTGATCAAAATTTGACAGCAGGGCAAGATCTGTATCTAATATAGTAGAATCTAGTAAAGAATTTGAGAAAAGATTTCTATACGGCATTCCTTAGAATATTAGGAACCAGGGATGGAAATGTAATTGAAAAAGGCTTGGCAGTTTAACTCTCAGAGTAGGTTGAAATTGGAGATTTGGGTTTTCAGGCAGAACGAACAGAATATGAATAAGTGAGAGATCAAGGAAAGCGAGGAATAGGTACAGATGTAACACTTAGAATATAATAATAATAATAACAATTATTATTATTATTATTATTATTATTAATTTCTAGATCGCCCTCTCTCACCGAAGGGACTCTGGGTGGTTTACACACCAAAAAAAATGTAGCCAACCAGTTCTAGAGTGATAAGTTATTCTCGGGTAGAAGTCATGAGAATGGCACACCAAGAAAATATTTTTCCTCTTCAATGCAAATTTGGCTTGGAAAATGTCTTTCCTCCAATTAAATCAACTAACTAAGGTACCAGTATCCAGTTAAATGGTGGCTTAGGCATTCTTTCTGGGCTTGGCATTCATTTATTTCAACATCTATATTCCACTTCTCTGATGAAATCTAACTCAAGATGCCTTGCAGCAATGCTTTTAGTCTAGCTAATATGGATGGCTTGGTCTTTTACTAGGGGTGTGCACATCTGTTCTGTTTTCATTGTTTTTGTTTCAAATTTCAGCTGACCATTCTGTTTTCGGGAAGATTCTGGGAGATTAGGAGGGGGGCCATTCAGATTCGTAATTTGGAATGCTGAGTTCCGGTTTCGTTTTGGGAAGAATCTTACCGAAAACAGAAGGGGGGGCACCCAGATTTTGAAATGAAAATGGAACAGATTGTGTGCCAGTGAGCACAGCCCTATTTTTTAACAAGTTTACTAATCTTACAAATAGGTCCCAGTGCCATAGTTGTACCATTGGCTACAACTGCTTCTCTTGTCTTGAAAGTCTCGTGGACTGACAATGGATACCTTACAGAACAGCACAACTCCATAGACCACCTTTTTGAATAGGACTATCTTACACAATACAAATACAAATCAGCAGAAAATTACAAACAGACCTACCTATGAAAAAATAGCAATAAAGCAGTACCATAAATACCATGTCAACAACAGCAAGCTAAAAACACTAAAGACTTAGCTCATGTCTCAATGGAAATAAATTTCCATTTGTTTTTACATAAGTAGACAGTCTCTGTCTAGACCGTTCCAATGCTGTAATTGTATTACTGGGTTTCTAAACCAGTTTTCTTTGGATTTGACTGATTGTATTGAAGATTTGCCACGTCATGTGGCCTCCTCCTGAAGTCTGGAGTCAGGGAGCCCTAACATGAAATAAAATAAACCCTCCTTTATCACTAGGGTTATTGTTGCAAGCTGTTTGGTCAAAAAGTACAATATCAATAAAGCATAGAAAGAACTGTTAGCAAGGAAGGGTTAAGGTATGTGTTTAATTGTCAATCGGTTTAACTATCAATTCTGTTGGGGTTGGGGGGGGGGGCATAGCTGGGACATTCATGTTAGATTGCTATTTAAATCTACTTTAAGTGCTTGCCTTAAAAACCTTACTTGAATCAAGGCAAAAGACACATTTACCATTTTAATCCCAGCATACCTCTGCTTTGAGTTTAGGAGAGAAGGGACTCAACAACTCCATAGAAATATCTTGCTTTCCCCCTTTTTCTTTCTCTATAATTTGATTTCATTATCCTCCCCTTTTCTTTAGCTGTTGATTCTCATTTGGGTCCCAATAAAGTTTCCAGGACTCAGGATACATATATACTGCAGAGTAAATGCAGTTTGATATCAGTTCAACTGTCATGGCTCAATGCTATGGAACACTAGGATTTGTAGTTTGATGAGACACCAGCATTCTTAGACAGAGAAGGCTAAAGAGATTGTAAAACTGCCATTCCCATGATTCCCTAGCATTGAGCCCTGGCAGTTAAAGTGAAGTCAAACCTGAGTTTCAAAATTTATTTTCCTGGAACACAGGCAGACCGTTTTCTAGAGACATGACCGAGATCATCTGCTTCCAAGCTGCTCAGAATATGTGATGATTTAATATCTCTTAATATTTATACACTAATTATGAACTAAAATACAGAGATTCACATAATCATTTCTATTTATCAAATCATTTGATAGTTAAATTATAATTAGGCCCATATGCATGTACAATTTTAAACTGATTTGTTTTAAACGATTCCTCTTTAGATTTGGAATTAATACTGCACTTAAATTGCTTTGTGGTAGTTTTTTTTTTAAAGAGAAAATGCTCATATACTCTTTCAGTCTAAAATCAATCACTTATTGTTATACATCAGATTAAGACAACTCAAAATTAAAGTTATAGCATCTGTTCTATAATTAATTAGATTTGGAGTTATTCCTTCATTTTTATTGCAATTTAACATGGTGATAAAAGCCTTTAAAGTTTATGAAATTTATACAAACATATCTTGATATATATATTTATTCCAGTATTTGTAAAGTCTGAAATGTTACTGTATTTTGTTGTTACGTGCCCTCAAGTTGATTCTGACTTATGGTGATCCTGCCATTGAGTTTTATTCAGAGGAGGTTTGCAACTGCCTTCATTTAAGGGTGAGAAATTGTGACTTGCTCTAGAATTAGTGGTTCCCAGCCTTTGGTCCTCCAGTTGTTTTGGACTTCAACTCCCAGAAATCTCATCCAGTTTACCAGATGTTAGGAATTGTGGGAGATGAAGTCCAAAACACTTGGAGGACCAAAGGTTGGGAACCACTGCATGGTCTAGGAGGTTTCCAGTACCAGAGACAGATCTACACTGCTCTATATCCCAGGATCTTCATATCCCAGATTATCTGGCAATGGAAACTCATAAAATCCATTTCATAGCAGATAATCTGAGATCAGATCCTGGGAAAAAGGGCAGTCTAAATCTAACTTCAGTCAAACCATGACATCATATTGGCACGAGACTTCGTTTTAATGTCTATGAAAATATTATATATAGATATATACACACACAAATATAGGCTACCATTTTAGTGGAAGGAGCAAGTGATAAAAGATATAGGCTGCATGTACACTGTAAATTAATGACTCCACTTTAACTGCCATGGCTCAGTTCTATGGCATTCTGGGAACTGTAGTTTTAGAAGGGCTTTAGTCTTCTCTCCCAAATGGTGCTTGTGCCTTACCAAACTAAAACACTAATGAAATCACAGCATTGAGTCATGTTAATTAAAGTATGTGTCAAACTGACTAATTCCATAACGTAGATTTACCCAAAGATATACAGCAATTACTTCAGTGATGTAAAACAAAATAAATACATAATTTCACTTGGTCTAATTTATATACGAAATATCTCTGCATTTTCAACTTTGTTCATCTCACAGGACTATGACTGCAAATAAGATTAGAATTGCAAAATACAATGTGCACTGGGAAATACTGCAGAAATGTTGAATAATCATGTAGTTCAGCACTTGTCAAGTTACACAGTTTGAAGGCCTATAGAAAAGTAAATACAAACATTTGTATAATTTGTATTTCCTGCTGTGCAACACTAATGTATGCCAGAATCATGACATTAAAAACACCCAAACAAAAATCCAAGAGCAAGATGAATTGTGTGTACTATAGTACCATTTACCATACAAACCACTAGGTGCTGCTGTTTTCATACATTTGTTTCAGACGTGTGTGTACGCAGTTCTGCAGTATGAAAACAGAAGAAGTTAGTAACCCTGGGAAGGTATAAAACCCCTTCTCCAAGACAGTCTTTTGCAGTTGGCTTCAGAGTCCCCAGACTGTCCTTTGTTCTTAAGAATGCATCTACACTGTAGAATTAATGCAGTTACACATCACTTTTAACTGCCCTTATTCAGTGCTGTGGAATAATGGGAGTTGTAATTTGATGAAGCTCCAGCACTTTTTAGTAGAGAAGGCTAAAGACTTTACAAAACTCCCACTATTCTACAGCACTGAGCAGTTAAAGTGGTTTCAAACAGCAGTAATTCTACAGTGTAGATGTACCTGGAGAAAAAGTAAATTTTCCAGAGTGACAATTCTCATTTAGGTTACCAGAATTTAAAAAAAGACTAGAATGAAGACAGTAAATAATGAACACTACTCAGAAACAGGAGAACTCCAGATGGCAAACAATCAAGTGCCAGGAACCCAGTGATTCTGACCATGAGAGTCTTTGACAACACACATTTAGTCCTCATCCCACCTGGCATTATTTCTGCCTGGCTTAGGGACAATGAATCAAGTAGGGACAACTCCTGTCTGTGAGGTGAAAGGAAGTGTCCAAAGCCCTGAAGTCTAAATTTCAACTAGATTCAGCACCTTGGATAGCTCCAATGAAGTCAACATGGATTCACCATCATGGCTGCCATCAGCTACCTTGAGAAGGATTTGATTTCTATTTACTCTCTTTGGGCATTCAGTATCTTACTAAGAGGTTGGCAGTCTTCTTTTCTTTCCTTGGGATAGAACCTTGCACAAATGCAGCTCCCCAAATGCAGCTGTAGATGCAACCAAACCTGTTTAATCTATACAGTATGTGTGGGAAATGTGTGATGATGATGATGATGATTATTATTATTATTATTATTATTATTATTATTATTATTATGATACACTTTATTTATATTCCACTCTATCTCCCCGGAGGGACTCAGAGCGAATTACAGAACACATATGAGGCAAACATTCAATGCCTTTTACACAACCACATACATTATACAGACAGAGGTAAAGGTAAAGTTCTTCCCCCTTTTTTCATCTCCGGCATCTGGAGGCGATGCTTGACTTCCGGCCATGGTGAAGTGCTCTTGTTCTATTTTTCCATGCCTAGGATCCTGTTATCCGTAGATTCTCCAGTCTGTTGATCCTGTGATCCTCTAGATATTATTAAACTGCAGCTCCTGTAAGTAATAGACAATATATTTGGTGGTGAAGGATGATGGAAGTTGCACTTGAACAACATATGGAGGTCTACACAGTTCCCATCCTTAATATCCCTGTAAGGGTATTAAATTGAAAATAATGGTTTCAGGAAGGATTCACTGAGTTAATAACTGGAGAAGTGATAAAGCAAGGAACTAAATGCAAACATTTTAATGGCATAAACAGGAAATAAAAGTAAAATCAAATACCAGAAAAGTTAACCAGTCAACATTATCTGCCTGTCTATCTATCTATTATCTGTCTGTCAAAGTATTGTGTTTGTTGGTTTATCTGATCCACAAAGGCTCCTACATGGCTTGATGGATTGGGACCAAATTTCGTACACATACCAAATGATCCAACTTGAAATACTCACAGGGTTCGGGGGAGGGCACATAATGGTAATGGGAGTTGGAGTCCACTCACATAGGGAAAACTGCATAATTCCCACCAACAATGGATTTTAAACAGACATGGCAGACATACATTTCATAATACAACTAAAAATATTGACAGGGTTTGAGGGGGGGTAGAGGATGATGGGAGTTGGAGTCGTCACATCTGGAGACCTGAATGATTCTCACCTACAACCACAGGCATGGCTCTTCTCCCAACTGATCAAACAGCTCAGCCAGAATGCATCTCCCAACATTCAAACCCCTTTACGAGGGAAGCTGGTGATGGTGGGTGTTACCGCCTAAAAACAAAGCTATGGAACACTAGGATTTGTAGTTTGTAGTTAAGAAGAGAGCTGTGAATTGCAGCCCAGCCAGATCTCTGACCAATAGTAGTTGAAGCTAACAGCTGATGGGAGTTGCACTAGTGGCCAAATCTGTGGCTGATAGGAGTTGTGGCTGATAGGAGTTGCAGCTGACCAGATTTGGAGTAGATGGGAATGGCAGTCTGACCAGACCTTGGGTTTTTTGGAGTTACAACCCATCAGCTGCACAATTTTATCAAAGGTCACATTATATGGGTATGCATTTTCTAATGTGACCATTCACAACATCAAAAAACAAACAATAAGTATTTCTAAATACCATTACAAAATGCCCAATCTAAGCAATACTGGGCAATGGGCATATATGCTAGTAAGCAGCATAAAGGCAGCTGGCAGGTTAAGTGCTGCCCAGTCTCCAAGTCACTAGGAAAGTTTCAAATATGCATGTCTGAAAATAGACAGAAAACGAAGGTGTCACATTAGCTACACAGCAGTTTTTGAAATTGTTCATTAGCTATCCCGTGCCACTTCTATAGACTTTGAAATACATAAATAAGTGAACTATATGTACTTCATGCCAATGACAGTTTAAACACCAGCCCGATCTTTTTCATGTCTTTTAGAAACTATGTTGTGTGTTCTTTCGAGCCTTAAAATGCAAAGAAGCTTTCTGATCTGTATTGGAGCACTCAGACTTCACACATAATTCCAGGGATGTCTATGCATCATCAATTAATTAACGTACCATTTGGCTGAGTTGATAGAACTAGAGATGAAACATATTCAGTAGAGTCAAAATTACATTCAAAGTCAGAATTGTCTTTATAGGACCTGATATCTGCACCCTCCACTGTTATGGGTATAACCAATGCTAAATACTTAGAAGCGCATAGGGGAGAAAACAAGACATGAACAAAAATCCCATCATGACAAGTATGAGACAATAATGCCCCCAAGTGGCCAAAAATATATGTGTAATTAAAGTGGCCAAACTGGACTTGGAAGAAAAGTTTTAAAAGCTCTAGCCTCCCATTCTACAAAAAGACATTAGTGGCCCTTTTTTATTAAAAAAACAAAACAAAACTAATAAGTGAGGTTATAACAAAACTGCAAAATTACATTAATCAGTACATTAAAGTGGTAAATGATAGACACTATAATGTCACCATTTAAGGAAATAAAGAATTCTGTGTTTTTCAAAAGTGAGAAATGATGGCTGAAAACCTTTACCAAGTCTTACTTGTAATTAGCCAATTTTCAAATCCATTCTGGTGTTTATATCTGAACTGTTCACATCAGCGGTTGACAATATTCATCTCATAGACCACAGGAAGCCCCTCTCCTCATTTCCAGCTATTGGGGGGAGGGGGTTGGTTGTTCTTTTTGTTGTTGGGGTTTGGGGGATTTTAAAAAAAGATTTCCCTGAAAGTTTCTATTGCTCAAGCCTTTACTGAGTACCAGTCCTCCTCCCAAGTTGTTGAAGATATTTGCTAAATTTATACTGTGCTGTGACCAACAACTCCCTCATTTAGAAACAAGTATTTCTGCTTGGAGAGTGCATACTTCCTTTTTAAAGCAGACACGGGCCCCTTCTACACTGCCATATAAAATCCAGATTATCTGCTTTGAACTGGATTATATGGCAGTGTAGACTCAGATAATCCAGTTCAAAGCAGATAATTTGGATTATCTGATTTGATAATCTGGGATTATATTGAAGTGTAGAAAGGGCCATAGAAGCACACTGAGTGGCTTCAGAACTTTATCTCTGTAGGACTTGTTGTAAACGGGAACTGCTTGTTTGAAAGTGGGAGGAGATGTGAAAGAAGCTGCTGCAGAAGTAGATGGTTGTGGGTTGAGAGACTGGTAGTACTGACCTACTCTGGGCCCTTTTCAGTATGGCACGATAGCTGGACAGTTTATCTGTTAGTCCAGGTCAAGCAAAGATTCTACATGTCTATATATATATATATATATATATATATATATATATATATATATATATATCCTTGATAAAAATGTACACAGATATAGCATGGGACAGATCCCTGCTGCTGTTAGTCCTGTTGTAAATTGGCCAAGACTTAACCCCTTTTACACCAATTCAGCCTGATGTCCTTGGCAAACTATAAATCTCTAACTATAAATCCTTTTTTTATTCAGGGGAGTAGTGGTGTTCAGTAACACCAGGGGGTTGGGCTAGATGGCCCTTGTGGTTGCTTCCAGCCTTATGATTCTTGACACAGAAGAAAACCAGTTACTTCCACTCCCTGCAAAAAATGAGCAACTTTTTATTTGATTTTTTTTTAAAAAAAATGAACATAAAATACCATCTATAACAAACAAAATCTATAAATAAACCAAAACCATTGTAAAATATTAATACAATATACAGTATATAATCAGGTCTCAAGACTTAATGTCTAATTCAGCCAAGTGCATCATTCCATACAGAAGCAGATAAGTTTGGGGCATGTCTCCTTGTGTCTGTTGATTGATTAACATAGCAAATAAAGGTGAACCAATTTTCTGTAAGATTATTTGTGTCTGCATCTTTGTGCTCCAAAAGAGCTAAATTTCATATTCTTGCATACCATGACATGATTTTCAATGCATTTCCAGATTTCCATTATTGTGCAGCTAACTGTCTAGTAGCTAAAAGCCAAAATGTTATTAAGTTCTTATGTGATATTTGAGCACTAGAACCAGAAAAAATGCGCAATGTCTCTAACCCTGGAACAAATTGGACTTGTTGATTGGTAAGCTTATATGTTTCTTGAAAGATATCTCTCCAGAATATTGAGAAAACTACACAATCCCGCCACATGTACATGTAGCTTCCCGATAAATCGTACCCCCTCCAGGAGTACCAAAAAAGGGAGCATTCTTCATGATGACCCCCTCCCCTCGCCCCATAGTGTTCGAAGAGTGATGGCAATGTTTATAATCTCTGCTTCAGTTCTCCCCTTGAATCAGTTTTAAGGTAGTGAATGTTGAAGAAATGTTCTGTTTTACTTCTCATCTGGCAAGTAAGGTTTTCTTCTTTTCAAGACCTTCTTGCATCACTGTATGAAAAACAGGCATTGTCTTTCAAGGAACATTTTACACCAATAGTTTTCAACTTTCACACATAATTTAGTATTCTCAGGCATCTTGTAACATAAGATCCTGAGTCCAAACATTGTACTAGATAGGCAAGTGTACTTTTTCTTTAAACTTCTTGGAAATGAAGCATGGCTCACAGAACCCTGTTTCCTGCCGTGTGGGAATTATCAATGGTGGACAAGGAGCTTTTAGGGAAGTACTTCCACCACTACTAATCTTCTCACTGATGCACCTGTGAAATGCTTCTGGATTGTCTCTTCAATTTACCAGACAACACTTTTCAAATATGTTTTCTTAAGTTTATCTCACAAAGCATAATGTCACACTGAGGGTACTCAGTGTCATGGGGTGGATGTGGAGAAGTTGGCATGCTTCTGAGGTGTCCCAGAGCTTGGAGGTGTTACTTTTTTAGACTATAATTTCCAGAAATTCCCAGAAGATAATTTTTTCAAGCATTGTATGTCACATAACATGTTAATGGGCAGATGAACCCATCACTGGGATAACAATGTCTCTGTGGTTGATATAATATGCCAATCAGTTGATCACTACATCAGGATCCAGTTTACCCTTTGGGAGGTGGAATCCCTAAATAAATGTTAAAAAGTTTTAACTAAGTTCGAAAAAATTGGAAGTGAAAACTGACAACAATGATATTTGCATGGGAAAGTAAACTAAAAAAAAAATCACCATTCTTAATGTTAATCTCTTATGTACTTTTAAAAAGGGAGACTTCCCCTCCATAAAATGTAACTCGTGTTAATCATTTGCACATGTTAAGTAAAGCTACCAATGATTAATTTGTCATGCTTATATTATATTTTCCCTTATTGACAGTTTTCTTTTCCTGTGCAGCCATAGTGCAACTCTTGGTAGGTTATATTATTTGTTCACGGCTCCTTTTCTTTCATGTATTCCCCTCTCCCCAAATACACACACACAATGTTTCCCACCCTATAATGGAAAACATTTATACTAAAGGCCATGAAAGGTATCTGACATATTGGTTACAGCTGGGATTGGTTAGTTGAATCCTCCCTTCCAGAAATATGTAAGTCAAAAAAATGTCCTTTTGAGTCAATCATTCTTTACGAAGAATTACAGTCAATGTCTACTTCCTCTGCAATGTCAGCTGCAAATGCCAGGCAATTAATTAATACCATTCTCTTGTTCTGTTGACAATATTTTGTCTTCATCAATATCATCATTAATATAATACATGTGATGCCAATATGCTGGTCTATGACCGTAATAAAGATTTTGCTTGGTTGTTATGTGGTGTCACAATCAAAATGAAATGATAAAAACAACTCCCATGTTCAAGATAAACAAGAAAAATCATGATTGAAAATCAATTTTAAAAAGAACTTTCTGTAACTTCTCAAGGAATCAGATAAATGGTGGAAGCTGAGGAATTCAACTGCAACAAATATAATTGGCCATAATTGTTTCTGAAACTTGGAAAGCTTAGTGGTAGAACTTCTACCTTGCATACAAGAAACCAGAGGGCCCTTCTACACAGTTCTGCTTTGAACTGGGTTATCTGAGTCCACACTGAAATATGTTCCAGTTCAAAGTTGAAAATGTGGGATTTTATTCAGCAGTCTGGAAGTAAGTAAGTAAGTAAGTAACTTTATTTTTCTATCCCACCAGCATCTCCCGGCAGGCACTCGAGGCAGCTAACATGGGACAGAGGCCCGAAAACAATAAACAAGTACAACAATTAAAACATTTTACAATGAATAAAAACACAGTAAAATTGACATTATGCAAAACAATACATTACATTAACCATAAAAACCCATTAAAAGCATAAAATGGGTAAAAATAAAATAAAATGAAATGAACCACCAGGTTGGTGGAGGGGGATAGTGTGGAGGGGCCAAATTGAACTAAAGTGCCATAATATAGTTATAAAGTGCTTCGGGGCAGAGGACAAAGTGCAACCGTGTTTTGACCGTTGGGTGGGGATAGACGTCCAATTAATTATAGAGAAAGGGAACAGTGCAGAGAAATGTATTATATTAATTTTGGTCATGGGGACTGAATTACTCAAATACACAACAACAACAAAACAAGTTTTCAATGCTTTTTAAAAGAGGCAAGGGTGGGAGCCTGCCTGACCTCCCTAGGGAGGCAGTTCTAGATCTGGGGGGCCACTACTGAGAAGGCCTGCTCCCTCCTCCCCGCCAACCGACCTTGCGATGGAGGCGGGAGCGAGAGAAGGGCCTCCCTGGATGAACGAAGAAATTGTGCAGGTTCATAGGGGGAAACACGGTCACGAAGGTAGGCAGGTCCCAAACCGTTTAGAGCTTTATAGGTAAGAACCTGAACCTTGAATTGGGACTGGAACATAAATGGCAGCCAGTGGAGCTCCTTAAACAGCCTGAGGGTCCTTCCAGACAGGCCCTATATCCCAGGATCTGATCCCAGATTTTCTGTTTATCCCAGATTATCTGCTAGTGCAGACTCATATAATTTGGTTTAAAGCAGAAAACCTGGGATTAGATCATGGGATATAGGGCCTATCTGGAAGGGCCCTGAGATTCAGTCCTACCAGTTCCCCTACATATGGCTAGAAAGGCCTCATCAAAACCTTAGGTTATTGCTGCCAGGCAGTCAAAAACAATACTAAACTAGAAACAGGAATGGCTTGTTTCTATAGTTGTTCTAGTTGGGTTATGTGAAAGGTTCCCTGAACTAGATAGGCCTTGGCTCTGATCCAGCATTGTTCTTCTTGTTTCTTAATGTTACATTGCAACTGCAATTCCCATACAATGGCACTCCAGCTTTGCAGTTGCAAAGTATTTTCCTTAAGTAGATGTACCCTGTAGAAACTTGGGCTTAGCTTGTACTATGCTTTGAGCCCTTGACATGTGAATGGACCATTTCCTTAAATGAAAAACCCCCCGATTAAAACCACCCGGTTCCTTAGTCATATAGGTGACTCATTGCTATACAGTGTGCTGGCTTGCAAGTTTCCTATTATTTGTTCCTGAAGCAGTTTAGCTAACATTCTTCCTATCCTAGACTAAGATGACAGAATGAAACTGGAAACATCACAAAATAATTTTTGCTGACAGAACATGAGAAATCTTGGCTAAAGGTACCGTATTTGATGTTTCTTTGAAATCCATCACCCACAAGGTTTGAATTGTCTAGCTTTGCCTTTCTTTTTCACAGAAGTAATATCCAAATCTATAGAATCCAGAGGCAATTCAAAAATGCAATAAAACACATCAAAGGCATCTTCAGGAGAAGATAACCTATAACAACAAGTAGGAAAAATTCTTATTTCTCTGTCATGCAAAGCCAATAAGGATAGGGGGGAAAAAAACATTGCTCATGACCATGGCCTTTTCCAAAGCCTTTCAAAACTTTAGCACCAAGCTGAAAATCATAAGACCAGGGACGTGCTGCAATTTTAAGCACAACACACCCAAATGTAAATGTTTTAAATTTGATTTGATTTTGAGTGAAAAAGCTAAATAGCAGAATTGTTTCATTGCAATCAGTAAAAATGAGGCATGGTAGCTTTGGATATTCTGCATGCAATAACTTAGCTAAGTATTATTTAACCAGGGTGAGGAAGGAATATGTTCTCATGCTCCTCCCCAATATATCTAAAGGCATTCTGAATATTCACAAAGGTCTCTCACATGATAATATATTTATAACTGAGATTGCACACAATGAATTTGGCCCAAACACTCTAATTAAAACATTTTCCTGTGCTCCAGCCCTGCCTCCAATATCCCCAAGATGCTGCCTGGATAAGAGTGTAGAATGCTATCCTTTCTAGTCTACTATGTACAGATGCAATCTGGACTGAATCCTGAATTTTACTTCACAACTGGCATATGAAACCATTTCAGGACATCCTAGACTATATAGCACACACAGTTCAGAATTCCAACTAAGAAGAATGACTAAAAGACTCAAGAAAAATGAGAGGTTGCCTCTTCGGCCCCTCAATATTTGCCTCTTGAATTAGTTGCCTCCTTTTGCCTAAGGACAGTCCTAACCCTGTCTTCTGGGAGGCACCAGCTACCGTGTTTCCCCGAAAATAAGACAGTGTCTTATATTAATTTTTGCTCCCAAAGATGCGCTAGGTCTTATTTTCAGGGGATGTCTTATTTTTCCATGAAGAAGAATTCACATTTATTGTTGAACAAAAAAATGAACATTGATTATATATTGTACAGTAGTTGTCATCACAAACCAGCATAACCAGACAAACTCTGAATCCTATCAATAATTTCTTGTTACTACCATTATTTCCATGTATAACAATCTATGGTAGGTATGTTTACTGATCCTGCATGCTGTAATGTTCTGTTTGGAGGGCATGCTTCCAAACAAAAACTTTGCTAGGTCTTACTTTAAGGGGAGGCCTTATATTTAGCAATCCAGCAAAACCTCTACTAGGTCTTATTTTCTGGGGATGTCTTATTTTAGGGGAAACAGGGTATTTTACTTCTCTCTACCACTAGCCACACATTTGGCAACAGAGTAAGATACATACATGTACCTTCTTCATGCAAAGATTGTTGCATGTGTAGGCGAGTCCTGTAGGCGTAAAATTGTTACAAATACAACCAATGATGAAACACAGCGGAAACACAGGGAAACTCTGGTTAGATCCGAATTAATTCAGTTTTACCGAAGGCGTCATTTGGACTCCTCTGTCGCACCTCAGGTTAGTTTCACCTTGTGGAACACACCAGGCTGTACACAGGTTGAAGTCTTTTGTAGTTTATTAGGAAATAGGAAATAAATAGTTCTTAAAGAACAAAAGTAAAGATCCAAAGGATTGTTGCAAAACCAAGGCTATAAAGAATAATTCAAGAAAACCTTAGGCATGAAACAAAATTCCATTTATACATGACATAGTCCCATGAATTTGAACACACAAAGCTGGAGGATAATCCCAGAAAGCAAGGGCTGCTTCTAACTCAAACGAGACGTTGCTTTTGACAAAGGTTTCTCTCTCAGCACACCCTTTAATATTCTCTACACAGCATGAATGCATTTCTTTGCCCTCTGACCTCTTTCACTTTTTTGTTTGCTAATCTGACACTCCTGCGAACCCGAAATTCCAAATGGTCAGCTCGGTCAGCTCGATCCAAAGATGTTGTTTCATCAAGGCCAGAGAGCTCATTAACAGCAGCCTCTGTCTGTGCGTTATCTAACCGGGAGCTATCCTCCCTTTGCACCTACTGTGTTTCCCCAAAAATAAGACAGTGTCTTATATTAATTTTTGCTCCCAAAGATGTGCTAGGTCTTATTTTCAGGGGATGTCTTATTTTTCCATGAAGAAGAATTCACATTTATTGTTGAACAAAAAAATTGAACATTTATTATGTACTGTACAGTAGTTATCACAAACCAGCATAACCAGAGAAACTGTGAATCCTATCAAAAATTTCTTGTTACTACCATTATTTCTATGTACAGTACTCTTTGGTACGTACATTTACCGATCCTGCATGCTCTGGTGTTCTGTACAGCGGGCATGCTTCCAAACAAAAACTTTGCTAGGTCTTACTTTTGAGGGAGGCCTTATATTTAGTTATTCAGCAAAACCTCTACTAGGTCTTATTTTCTGGGGATGTCTTATTTTAGGGGAAACAGGGTAGCTAGCTTTGGTACCATCTTCAGTATCAACAACACCATTCCCTGCCATGGGAATGTCTCCCTGCTCCTCATCTCTCACAACAGGGACACTCTGAGCCTGAATCTTATAATTCCCATCAGAGTCATCTTGAACCTGAATCCCATAATCTTGAACATCTGTAACCTGAATCCCACAATCCCCATCAGAGTCACTCTGAGACTCCAGCTGAGTCACAACATCCTCTGGTAAAACCGAAACAGGTCTAGGGACCTCATCACACTAGAGCTTGAATCCACTTTAAATCCACTTTAGGGAAGGGACTTTAAACAGCTCAGCAAGACAGGTCCTGGGCCTCAACAAACTACAAACCCCAGAATTCTGCAGGAGGCAGAAACCAAATTTGAAGTGGATTCATGCTTTAATGCAAGGGTCCTCAAACTTTTTAAGTGGAGGGCCGGTTCATGGTCCCTCAGACTGTTGGGGGGCCAAATTATCATTTGAAAAAAAAAACCCAACAAATTCCTATGCACATGTCTTATTTGTAGTCCAAAAAAAAAAAAAAACCCCAACAACAATTATTTATTTATTTACTTACTTACTACATTTATACCGCACCCTCTCTCACCCCGAAGGGGACTCAGAGTGACTTACAAGTTTTATGTACATACAATATATTATATTAATAGCATAGCACAATATTAGCATTATATATTACAGTAGAGTCTCACTTATCCAACATAAATGGGCCAGCAGAACATTGGATAAGCGAATTTTACAAATTAAGCACCAAAAACAACATGTTATACAACAAATTTGACAGGAAAAAGTAGTTCAATGTGCAGTAATGCTACACAGTAATTACTGTATTTACGAATTTAGCACCAAATATCACAATGTATTGAAAACATTGACTACAAAAATGCGTTGGATAATCCAGAATGTTGGATAAGCGAATGTTGGATAAGTGAGACTCTACTGTACTATATGGAGCCCCGGTAGCGAAGTGCGTTAAAGCAGTGAGCTGGAGACCGAAAGGTCCCAGGTTCAAAACCCGGGAGTGGCGGGAGCGGCCGCTGTTAGCTCCAGCTCCTGACAACCTAGCAGTTCGAAAACATGCCAATGTGAGTAGATCAATAGGTACCGCTCCAGCGGGAAGGTAACGGCGCTCCATGCAGTCATGCCGGTCACATAACCTTGGAGGTGTCTATGGACAACGCCGGCTCTTCGGCTTAGAAATAGAGATGAGCACCAACCCCCAGAGTTAGACATGACTGGACTTAACGTCAGGGGGAAACCTTTACCTTACTGTACTATATTGTACTATACCAATATACTGTAACATTGTTAGTATTACATTTAAGATACAATATATAATTAATATTATTATATTGTATCATTATTCGTATTATATTGTATTACATGATAATATTAGTATCAATATTATATGTATATGTATTAATTACCATAGCACAATATTAGTAAATGAAAGAAGAATACAATATTTAAAAATAAAAACAATTTTAAGCAACATACAGTAAACCTATCAGGATTTCAATGGGAAGTGTGGGCCTGCTTCTGGCCAATGAGATACTAAAGTTAAGTAGAATTGTTGTTGTGTGCCTTCGAGTCATTTCAGACTTTGGGTGAGCCTAAGTTTAAAACTGAGGGCGGGGGCTAGGTAAATGACCTTGGAGGGCCGCATCCAGCCCCCGGGCCTTAGTTTGGGGACCCCTGCTTTAATGTGATGAGGCACTAGGTTTGGATGGGCCCTTGGCTATCTATCTAAATTGTGCACACATGCATACTGAGTTTTCTGTGGACCTCATCACATGGAGGTCCTCAAGCCAGGGGACAGTTGGGGAATCCATCAGGCAGTGTGGGAAATGGTTAAGTGCCCCACATCGCCCGCATTTTCTCCTTCCCCATCACACAGGGAAACCATCACTGCCCAACTTTCCCTCATGCTATCCCTGGCTTACTTAATGAGAACATGGATAGCCACCTGTGTTCTCAGAGCTCCATCCTATGATCCTGCCAGGACAGAGCCAGGATGGAGCCCCACCAAAAATAGCCCAGCATCATGTGATGGGCTCCGGCAGGCTTCAACCTGTCCATCTCATTTATGTATGGAGTATGGGATGTCTAGTGGCACATGAAACTGAGTGGGTCCTGAACTATCTCATAATATTTTGTTATCTGGGGTGGAGACAACAAAAGCCTTCCACATGCATCAAATCAAGTTTTTTTATGTCAGGAGTGACTTGAGAAACTGCATGTCGCTTCTGGTGTGAGAGAATTGACCATCTGCAAGAACGTTGCCCAGGGGACACCCGGATGTTTGATGTTTTTACCATCCTTGTGGAAGGCTTCTCTCATTTCCCCACATGGGGAGCTGGAGCTGACAGAGGGAGCTCATCCGCACTCTCCCTGAATTCAAACTGGCAGCCATCAGGTCAGCAACCCAACCTTTAAGTCAGCAGTCCTGCTGGCCACTGGAGGCTCAAGTGAAAATATATAATATCCAAAGTTAGGCCCATTATTTGGGAATGCCATTAGCATCTTTCTTCATTCCTTTCAGTAAAATAAGAGTATGACATTTCAGATCATGAAACTTCCATTTCTGCTGAATCAATCCCAGCTTTAAATGTGGTGATATGCTGTATATACTAAGGCAATTTCATTACGCAAGGCATTTTGGTTCCTTATTCCACTGAAATTGAAACTCTTGCCATGTTAGATTTGCTGTACACTGAGACACATTTACAGATTATTAATGTTGGTTTAGATTTTTCTAAAGATCGTATTATTACTTCTAGAGGTAGTATAGGAAATGTTGAAGCAATCAGAACTGATAGTATATAACTAAACAGCAAAACATACTGTATTAGCCAAAATCACCAATTGCTACTGAAAGGTAGAGTTTAAATTGCAGTATTGTAAATAGTAGTGTATTTTTCTATTTGAACTGTTAGCTGATGTAGTTCACAATTCACTTCAGTAAGCTTTTGGATTAGATTATTCCTTATGTTTGCATGCCTATTGACTGTCACAGAAGACAGGGAATTGTTAAGTTATTTACATAAGTGCTATTTCATTTCATGCCATTGAAAACCCCAAATCATTCAAATAAAGTTTGATACTATGTGTCTAAATCCAAGGATATATTTGATTCCCAAATAGGCTATGATGTCAGGAGCTAATATTCCAGTTTGACTATAAGAATAGAAATAAGTTACGGTGATTCTTAATTGTAATAAAACAAATTGAGATACTGGATAAAGATGGATAACCACATCACAGCACAATATAGTTTTCTTCCACTTGGTTATCATTAAGAAATATAATTACAAAACATTTTAGGGTGTGGTAAGGGTTAAAAGCCTTACCAATGGTAGGAATCTCCATATTTATCCCTTGACATATTGGGTCCTTTGTAATAGGGGAATGAGAAAAGTGCCCCCCCCCCCCAAGCCATGACTTCAGTAAATCTTATAGTGCTATGCAGTTGAGTTCATTTTTTTTAGAATCTAGGGTGATCTTTATTTTTAAAACAATCCATAAATCTAATACATGTAATAATTTGTGGCATAACCTAGATTCATCCCTAACATCTAAAAAGAATAAATCCAAAACCAGTTTACTCAGAAGTAAATCCTTCTGTGTTACTTCATAGATTCAGGCCTTAGGAAATTAGATCGATAGAAATACACGGAGACACAAAGGAAGGAAATATAGAAGAAGAAGAAGAAGAAGAAGAAGAAGAAGAAGAAGAAGAAGAAGAAGAAGAAGAAGAAGAAGAGGAAGAGGAGGAGGAGGAGGAGGAGGAGGAGGAGGAGGAGGAGGAAGAGGAAGAGGAAGAGGAAGAGGAAGAGGAAGAGGTACAGTAGTCTCACTTATCCAAGCTAAATGGGCTGGCAGAAGCTTGAATAAGCAAATATCTTGGATAATAAGGAGGGATTAAGGAAAAGCCTATTAAACGTCAAATTAGGTTATGATTTTACAAATTAAGCACCAAAAACATCATGTTTTACAACAAATTTGACAGAAAAAGCAGTTCAATATGCGGTAATGTTATGTTGTAATTAATGTATTTACGAATTTGGCACCAAAATATCACGATATATTGAAAACATTGACTACAAAAATGGCTTGGATAATCCAGAAACTTTGGATAAGAGAGGCTTGGATAAGTGTGACTCTACTGTAGTTTATTTGTATCCCGCCACCATCTCCCCCGGAGGGGACTCGGGGCGGCTCACAGAAATATCAAATACAAAACAATAACAATATACAATACATCAATAAACAATAACATACACCAATTGTAATATTTGCACATTAACCTAAAAGAATAAAAACACACTTATTAAAAACATAGAATTTAAAAACAGTGAGTTTGTAATAGTAGATTAGCAAAGTGCACATTATAAGTTGTAAACTCAAAATATAGATAAAGTGCTACAGATTCGTTTGAGGTCAATTTGGGATGAGCGGAGCTCTGAGGTAATGTCAGATAACCAGGAGAAGTATGACCAATGCAGGAAAAGTCGAGGAATATACTTATAATTATGATGGGGATGGGCGATCTTAACCAAAGGCCTGGGTGAAAAGCCAGGTTTTCAGGCTCTTCCGAAACACCATCAGGGTGGGGGCTTGCCTGATCTCCCTAGGGAGCGAGTTCCAGAGCCGGGGGGCCACTACCATAACATATACCATAACAATGAATCCTCAAAAAGAATCATTTGCATTTCTTCTCAGTTACTGAGTACATAAAGTATATTTGGGCAACATGTTCAGTTACCTTGGAGTAACCTACGTAATTATACTTAATGGAACCTGTTTTTCTGAGTGGACATGAATGGGATAGCATTGTATACTGTATACTGTATAATGTTAAAATAATAATAATAATAATAATAATAATAATAATAATAATAATAATAATAATAATAATACATTTGTATCTATGTTGACATAGCCTATCGCCCCAAGGGGACTCAGGGTGGATTCCAACAAAGAAAAGGCAAACATTCAATGACATGACATAACCATAAAAACAAATACAAATACAATAACAACCCAACCAAATCCCAAAATAAGCCAACAGTCAAATTAAATTTACAATCTCAAAGTAAATGGTGACACAGCCTATCAAATAGCTTATCTCGACATAAAAACATCAACATCGACCTCAATTTACAGAAACACCAAACGTTCATTTAAAATAAAATTAGTTGATTAATTATGTAGCCGGTTATGTCATAAAACTTGTTAATTTTACTTTGATTTAAGCGGCATTGTAGTTACATCATACTTCCTAATAATTTGTCAAAGATGGATAGGGGGACAGATTTCACCAAGAATATTTCATTTCCATTCCCACTGAAATCAATTCATTTTAATAAGATTTCCTGAAGGATTGTGTGCATGAATATATTACAATGGCAATCAAACAAAATTGCACAAACCAAAAGTAATGATCAATTGAAATCAAATTGAATTTTATATATTCAACCCTACAAAGCCTCCTCATTATGCAGTATGTGCAGAATCATGACTTCAGAGAACTAGGTCAGTGATTCTTGCAAAGAAAATCCTGAATATTTAAATAGGACTATCAATATGTGGCAAGCTTCCAGCCCCAAAGGGAATCCCACGTAGAGTGTGTTGCAGTACTCTATTCGGGATGTAACCAGAGCATGGACTACCGTGGCTAAGTCTGACTTCCCAAGGTACGAGAGCAGCTGGCACACAAGTTTTAATTGTGCAAAAGCTCCCCTGGCCACCGCCGAAACCTGGGGTTCCAGGTTCAGCAATGAGTCCAGGAAAACTCCCAAGCTGTAAACCTGTGTCTTCGGGGGAGTGTAATGCTATCCAACACAGGCTGTAATCCTATACCCTGTTCAGCCTTGCGACTGACTACGAAGACCTCTGTCTTGTCTGGATTTAATTTCAAGTTGTTCACCCTCATGCAGACTGTCACTGCCAAGCACCAGTTCAGGACCTGAACAGACTCCTTAGTAGCAGGTGGAAAGGAGTGATAGAGTTGAACATCATCTGCGTACAGATGACATCAAGCTACAAACTCCGAGTGATCTCTCCCAATGGATTCATGTAAATGTTAAAGAAACTGGGGGACAGTATTGAGCCCTGTAGGACCCCATAGGACAATGGCTGTGGGGACAAGCAGGTGTCTCCCAATGACACCTTCTGGCTATGACCCTCTAGGAAGGACCAGAGCCAGTGTAGAACAGTACCTCCAAGACCCATTCTTGTCAGGTAACCCAGAAGGATAACATGGCCTATGGTATCGAAGACCGCTGAGAGGTCCAGCAGAACCAACAGGGACACACTCCCCCTGTCCAGGACCCAGTGCAGATCATCCACTAATAAATTTAAATAACATTTATGTGCCTTGCTTTCTCCCTTGCCAATGATCATACTGTGAAACTTTAAAACACAGCTGGAGTATATGTAATGAGACAACTTTATTGTGTACCAAAATAATTGTGTTGTCAAAATGAAGGGGAGGGGGAACAAGGCAAGGATATTTATACCATCTTAATGAGGCCCTGCTCAAAATCCAGCTGTGAAAAAGTGATTAATCCACACACCCCTCTGGGCACAAGAAAAAAGAGAGTAGCCTATGTGAAGTCTATTTGCACATAGAAACTGTGCAAACCTAGAACCAAATGTCAGTTCTCCATGTTGTACTACAGATTGAGTATCCCTTAATCAAAATGCTTATGACCAGAGGTGTTTTTCAGATTTTAGACGATCTATATTTGCAGCTATATACATAATGAGATATCCTGAAGATGGTACCCAAGTCTAGGCATGGAATTCATTTATTTTCCATATACACCTTATGTACATAACCTGAAGGTAATTGTATGCAATATTTTATAATTTTATCCAAAAGCTATCATCATTTGCCCATGAAAAAATGTTGTGTACATTAAACCAATCAGAAAGCAAAAGTGTCATTATCTCAGATACCCACAATACAATTTTGGATTATTTTTCATTTTGGATTTCAAGACAAGGTTCCCAATGATCTTCTTGCAAAAAATACTGCTCTTAGATGGATTTGTAATTGGTTAACCAAATCCAAAGTGTGCTTACTAATCCTTCTTTTCTATAATTCATAACTGTAGTGGAAGAGTGAATTTGTGTGATAAAGTCCAGAGGCAGAAGATCCACAGCCTCCCTGACTGTGATTTTTGTAAACACAAGAGAAGAGCACTTTTGTACTTTAAATTTTGCTTCTATTTGTTCAATAACATGTTGGTAGGAGGGGAATAAATAATAAATAAGTTTAACATTACTAAACAAAAACCTAGAGAAATGAGTGTGCTGAAGGGTTTGTCATTTGTTCTCCCAAAAGTATGCTTACAAGTTTGAGAGTATTGAAAAATACATCACTGTAGATGCAGAGCTAAACGTACAGGAAATGAATGAAGACTCAATCATAGTGATAGCTGTGTGAGCAATTGACTTCAGACAATCCAAAGGCAATCGTCTTAAAATGACTATTGTAGTCTTCAGGGCATTGAAAAAAAGTATATTATATTACTTTCTTGCTATTTCTGTCTCTGAAAACAGAAGAGAGCGTGCATGTGTTTAATTTGTTCTAAAGAAAAACCAGGGGATCTTTATCTGATGCCAGCAGGGCAGCCAAAGTTCGTAAAAGTCACTTTTTGCATCATGACTGTCAAAATCACCCAGTCATCTTAGCTCAACAAGGATAAATAAAGATCAAATAATATTAAGGCTAGCTGCTACTCTAAAGATAACAGATCCTGTCTAATCTGGGAATCTCAGCAGGATCATACCTAGTAAGTACTTGGACAGGAGACTATCCATAATGCATAGCTAGTGCTTTTAGCCATATTTCAGAGGAAGAAGTTGACAGAACCACCTCTGATTATTCCTTTCCTAAAACTAGGAAATTCCTGAGGATGCACAAGTTGACAGGCAACCTGAAGGCACAGTGTGTCATTTTATTTTGATGCATTTTTAAATATTATTTAGCCCACTGTATAAATCCACTTTATTGGACTAATATCTGTCAAATATATCTATGTTTTTGCCACACATTTAACGGAATGTATTTCATGAATCTTCAATTCCACATCAGTCACACTAAGGGCCCACCCACACAGGTTCAAAATGCAAGTCTTGTTTTGTTTTTTCCAGAGGCGTTCAAATGATGCCTCTGGTAAAAACGAATTAATTTGGAACAAATCAAGGTTTTTGTCGAAGACTTTCATGGCCAGAATCACTCGGTTGTTGTGAGGTTTTCAGGCTGTATGGCCATATTCCAAGTAGCATTATCTCCTAATGTTTCACCTGCATCTGTGGCAAGCATCCTCAGCAGTTTGTTATTTATTTTATTTATTTATTTGTGGTATTTATATACCACCCTTCTCAATCCCAAAGAGGACTCAGGGTGATTCACAGTGTTGGCAACAATTCAATGCCCTCGATAAAAAACAGTATAAAACATCAAAGTTGACCCGCCCCTAATAAAACATTAAACATTATTACACACATCACATAAAATAACATCATATATCACACAAAGACATAGCCATTATCTGTAAACAGTCCTGGGTCACTGCACTTTCAATTTTAACTTTAAATATTCCTATGATGGGCCAAACTTCTGGGTCTATATAGCCATGTCTTTAGCTGTCTCCTAAAGGTCAGGAGGGAGGGGGCTGACCTTGTCTCACTCGGGAGGGAGTTCCAAATTAATTAAATACCCCATTAGACCCAGGCCTTCCTGAAAGGCCCAGGTCTAATGAGATATTGGGCCTGTGGGGACTCCCTCCAGGGATTGCTTCTACAGTCCTGGGTGTGAGTCTCCACAGCCATTTCACTTCTTCAGGCTTTGAAAGCCCGGAGGGGTAGGATAGCACCCATCCCCTCAAGCCCCTTATTTTCCCCTAAAATTAACTTTAAAAGGTCCCTGGCTGCCGTAACTCCCCTCTTCGCATCCTCCTGGCGTGAAATAATGATATGTGACGAGACAGGGGAGGGAGGGCAAGGAGAGATTTTCCTTCTCACCCTTCCCATCTCTCCAGGCACAATTTTCTCATTTTCTCATATGTAAAAAATAATGTAATTTAATTAATGCATATGTAATTTTATGAGGCACTATAATTGCAAAGCCATTCCTTCTGCCCAGGAAAGAAGAAAAAATATTGATTTACAATTAGTCTCACTGGTTTCAATGAATTTATTCATCTGCACAAGTATTAATAACATGAGACTATTTCTCAGTGCCCAATGAAATACTCAAAAAGTAACACATAATGGAGGAGTAAATATTCTACCAATAAAACTGCAACACAGTATATTCACAATCAGTGATACAGAGGTGAAACCAAAATGCTTTGGAAGCATTAGGAAGAAATCTTAGCTAATAGAGACAGAGCAAAAAGCTCCAAAGGAAGACATACCTACACAAAGCTCTGGCTGATGTTCAAGTTACCTTCCCATACACTCCAACATTTAATAGATGAAAACTGGGAGGCATGCACCCAAACAATAACAGACTTTGGTGAAGATGACAAGTATTAATAATAAGGAAAAACATCTAAATTTGGAGAGACTGCAGCAATTTGCTTTTGCCTGAGCCAACCAGGAGAGGACAGGATTCTGCTTTCTCTATCCCATGCTCCCCCCCCCACACACACACACGTACATACATACAATGTTGAATTGACTGAATGCAAACTACTTGACAGTAAGGCAAGAACAAAGGGGAAAAGTGTGTGTGTGTGTGTGTGTGTGTGTGTGAGAGAGAGAGAGAGAGAGAGAGAGAGAGAGAGAGAGAGAGAGAGAGAGAGAGAGAGAGAGAGAGCAAGCCTTGGAGGGTATGTCATTCCTGTTCATAGGTCAAATGGAACTGTGTTTACTCTCCACACTGGCTTTTAAAAACAATCTGTTTAAAAGTTAATGGGAAAGCTTCTTGCAAGGTACTGCAAGCATAGAAAAAGTAAAAAAAAAAAAAAAAAAACAATGTTGATGGGATGGAGTTATTTCAGATTAATTCTCCAGCAGGATTCCATTGAAAAGTTCAGAAAGCAAGAGGAAATTCAGTGTTACAGCTGATTATTAAGAAAACAAAAAATAATGATCACAATGAAGACATTGAAATAGAGATTGTTTAACCAAATCTATCTGTTGAATATTAAAGAAATGGAAATAATGACTCCTTGCTGAGGACAACTGTACCTAGTGATTTAACCCTGGTGATTAGTTCCAAACACCCCTTGTAAAGAAGTGCCAAAATGGAAATACATTTTTTGTTAAGGAAGGCCAGCACTAATGCCTAGTAATACAAATAGTTTCCAGATTTCCAGGCCTGTCCCTGGATTTTATGGTTTAGACCAGGACTTCTGAAACATTTTCCACACATGATCCTTTTCCAATGTAGTTTCTTCATGACCCCTTTCCACCTGACATTTTTCTATGTTAACCCAGGTATATAGGTATATAAACAAGGTATAAAAATCAAACCTTTATTGATAACAAATCAGCATTTGCAAGGGTTGTTAAAAAGACTGATTTTACTTTTTTGTGAAGCATTTTTTGCAGAGTCCACTGTAAATAATACACATTCTTGCTAATAATTGAGGTAAATGTTTAGGTGTTATTCAGAAAACCTTTATTGCTGCCCAATTTTTATTGGCCCCAACACTAAGCTAAGGGGACCCCATTTGGGCCCTAGATGGTCTAGATCAGTAGTTCTCAACCTGTGGGTCCCCAGATATTTTGGCTTTCAACTAGAAATCCTAACAGCTGGTAAACTGGCTGGGAGTTGTAGGCTAAAACACCTGAGGACCCACACGTTGAGAACCACTGATCTAGATCATCTTCTCCAGTCCTCAAGGAGAGTGAAAGGGCAAGAATCTGACCTTGAAAAATTCATTTTCTTCATTTCTTGGACTGGGAGTTTCTGATTTGAATTTCATATTCTGTATAACAGAGGTTAAATACTTAAGACCACTAGGCTTAATGAAATTGTTAATATTATAAGGATCCAGCAGTATCAAGATCTGATGTTTTGGCATTGAAATCCCTGACCCTGGGAAATTCCTGACTTGGCAACTCTGAATTCAGAGTCACATCAAGAATTATTTTCTCAGTTTTTACTTTGAATGTTACACACAGGGAACTTATTTTAAAAAAATTAAAAAGTAGAGCACATAGCATTTTTTAACAGCAAAAGAGAGAGAAAATCATTTAAAGAAGAGGAAGTGTTATCTTTGGTTTTATTTGCTTTAAATTGTAAATTGTTACTCTGGGATCTGTTATCTAATCTTGGTAGCTGTGGGTGGACTGGTAGGTGAATCACAGACCTGGATGTTTATAAATCAGATTCTTCCCTCAAGACAGTTGCTGTTTCCTTGTTTTTCTAGCCCCAGTTGGGATTCGACACACCAATTTTAGAAGATGCATTATAAAGCCAAAGGAAGGCAATCATGTTAAAAGCTGGCTCTCACAACAGGGTTTCCATATTTTTAATGAAAATTAATGAAAAGTGGAAGCAGAATCTGCAATTCGTTACACATTTCTATTGTTTTTAATGTACACCTATTAACTTGCTTACATCGTGAATATCATTATATTGAATTCTTTTGGCTATGAAATAGAAGTATAGGAGAAAGTTCATATACTTTGCCAGAGGGAATTCATTTTCTTTTCCATTTTCACTTCTTTATGCTGGGGGCACCATTATTTTACTCAATTGACGTATTGATCAGCGCTCCTTTTCAACTTCCGCAGATACATTCTGAAAGTAAAGGGGTTGTCTATATAATTTTCACTGACTGTTATTTACAAATATATGTTCAGATAGAAATGGAGACTGGATGTACACTAACCCTATATCCCAGGATCTGATCCCACATTATCTGCTTTGAAGTGGATTATACTATGAGGCTATATTGTTATATAATCAAGTTCAAAGCAGATGATCTGTTGGTTTTTTTAACATTAGATGCTGAACAGTCTGAGAAATAATTCAGGGTACAACAGGTTTAGCCATTTCCCAATTCCTCCTTCTCAAATACCTCCACTAAAAGGACTTTGAACCAAAAGTAGCAGCATTCAGCCCATGCGAAACTCATGGTTTGTATGTGCAAAATCCCATGTCCAGTCCCCAATATTTCCAGCTAAACCCGGAAAGGATTCCTGTTTGAAAGCCAGGATAGTTTCTACCAGCAAGTGCAGACAACACATGTGCAATATACAGACAGTAGTCTGATCAAGTGTCACCTGGGGCATGAGAAACAAGTGAAAAGTGAAGAAACAAAAATCAAGTCTCTGAGTCCCCATCTACACTGCCATATAAAATTCAGATTATCTGCTTTGAATTGGATTATATGGCAGTGTACCCAAGTCTGAGACGGGAGTGAGGTGTAAACTCCTCTGAAAACACAGAACTGCTATTTCCTCAAACCGCTAACAGCACTGAGAAAACACTATAGAGGTATGAAATCCCTCCCTCTCCCATTCCTTGAATTGAGCAGTCCGGGTTAAATGTTCACCCTAGCTAGCCTTCCTTTGCTAATATAGGAAGGCTACAATTTCATTGTGGTTGGAGAATTCTGGAAATTAAAGAGTTCAAAAAGTAACTTTTAAAGCTCTTGTGTATGAGTATTTATATGGCCCTTGAGGTCAAATAGTTGGTCATCTCTGACAACATACTGTAGCTTGGCTAGAGGGACCAATAACTCTGGCAGTGGCCAATACATATTTTGATGCTTCAAATGCAAGCCTTGTTTCTGGGTATATCTGACCTGTTAATTCAAAAAATGGCACCAGTTTCCCTCCATTAGCTCCAGTTTTTGAGATAAAAAACATATGGCATCTACCAGTTGCCATATGGTCGCTCATAGAAAATCATGATACCCACATGTAAGAAACTAGAGCCGATGTAGTCTATACAATGCAGTTTTCTGAATCAGTGCCCAAATACTTCAGGAATAGTCCTAAAAACCATGACATTGTTGTTGTTGTTTTGGGCTGTGTCTGAGTCAGTCAGCTTTTCCTTGTGGGTCATAATTTCTCTATTCTCTTCACTTGAAAAAAAAACTCAAGGTATGTAGGAGCTCTTCAGCTTCTGAAATGGGAGAGGACAATAGAAGTAGCACAAAAAGAGCACAAAGTAGGCAAGGAGGGTGTAGTATATGACCAGGACCGGCCCAAGGGAATCTTCAGGGGTACGGAAAAAAAATTTTGCGCCCCCCCCCACCGCGCCGCGGGAGGCGTGGTCAGATCTGGCCCCGCAACCCACACATGTGCGGGTCCCCTGACCCCGCCCTCACGGCGTGGGGCAGCGTGGGAGGCGGGGCCAGACCTGGCCCCGCCTCCTACGCTGCGTGCGGGCGCCCTGACCCCGCCCCCCACAGCAGGAAGCGGGGCTGGCCATGCCTCCCTTGGCGGGCACCCTCTCCCAGCCAAGCTGCAGCGGGCGTGCGCTGCGGCTTGGCTGGGACAGGGTGTCCGCCGCGGGAAGCGGGGCTGGCCACGCCTCCCTCGGCGGGCACCCTCTCCCAGCCAAGCTGCAGCGGGCGTGCGCTGCGGGAGGCGTGGCTGGGACAAGGTGCCCGCCGCGGGAGGCGTGGCCAGCCCTGCTTCCCGCGGCGGGCACCCTGTCCCTACAGCAGGCGCCGCAGGAGGCGGGGCCAGACTTGACCACGCCTCCCGCGTCGCGCGGCCATGCCTCCCACAGCACGGGAGGCAGGGCCAGGACGCCGGAGGCGGGGCCAAGTGTGGCCCCACCTCCCAGGGGCTCGATAGCGCCCCTGGAAACATGGCGCCCAACGCGGGGGCGTGGCTAGCGTCCCGTGTTGGGCCGGGCCTGTATATGACTAGTGTGACAGCACTGGGGGAAAGAAAGGCTATACGTCTGGCTACCCAAGTGGCGATTGGTTTACCCTTTATTATACCTCAAACCTTAAAGTAAACACTCTTGAAGCTGGTTACAGATAACCAAAAATATGTTTATTGAACACAGGAAATGGTAATTTTAAGCAGGAATCTTGAATGTTGAATCAGAAACATATAACAGAAAACAAAGATTGTAGATTGAGTCTAATTACACAGAAAATAAACCTTTTACTGTATTAGAAATAATATGAGGTAAAATCACTGAAATTATAAAGAAATAAAACTATATTTATTGAGAATGAAGGCTATAAAGACTATATGAGGTAAGAACACAAACTATGAGGAAACTATAAGGTAAGGTAGGTACTAGGCTGTGAGGTGAGGTAAGTACCAGCTGTGAGGTGAAAGCTTTCTATAATATAAGCACATGCAGTGGTGGTATATACTTTAGGCTATGGTGGTAACTATAAGCTATGAAATATACTGTCTAAGCTATAGGTAAGTACAAGGCTATGAGGTATGATAAGTACTAGCTAAGATCTATACTATCTATGCTATAGGTAGGTACTAGCTATGGTGGTAAGTACTTCACTATGAGGTAACTATATGGTAAGTACTGTAGACTATAATGACTTTGTGGTAAGTACTCAAAGCTATGATGGTAAGTACTTTACAATGAGGTATGCTATACGGTAAGTACATAAAGCTATGAAGTGACTATAAGGTAAGTACGAGCTATGAGGTAAACTATAAGGTAAGTACGTGATATAGGTTGCCTGTATGATTTGCCAGGCCAGAGAACTCAGACAAATCCTATGACCTATCTCTAAGAGGTTTTGCTCTGGAATGAAAAGGAGGGAAAAAAGGCTCTAGAGATTATCTCGCAGGCTGCAGGGCTGAACTATCTTACCCAAACCTACAGGGGAGTCCCAAGCTCCATCCCCAGAAGAAGAGCCAATGGAACATTCCACCCAAGGGCAGCAAACCAGGAAATAAGCAGGAGAGAGAGAGAGAAAACCAAGTAAGACATCACGAGTAAATAGAAAATGAAGAGGATTGGCTTTTTAAAAATCCTGAAGTACAGGGACACCCACGATACTCAAGCCTGAATAAATTAAATAGCTGAGGTCCACAGGAGACCTGAATTAACAAGCTATTATGCTCATCATGTCCTGAAAAATGAACACATTCATCATTCAAATGACATATGCTGAGTCCGGAAGCCTAGAGGTTGTGAAATGAATACATTCATAAACTTTGCAAACTTCCAAAGGGAAAACCAAATTCTTATTTACATTCTGAAAGTAAAGGGGTTATCTATAATATTTTCACTGGCTGTAATTCACAAATATATATTCAGACAGAAACAGAGACTGGATCTACACTGTCCTATATTTCAGGATCTTATCTCAGATTATCTGATCTGAACTGGATTATATAAATCTATACTGCCATATAATCAGGTTCAATACAGATAATCTGGATTTTATATGGCAGTGCAAAAGGGCCCTGTGTCTACTCTGCCAGATAATCTGAATAAGAAGATAATCTGGGATCAGATCCTGGGATATAGGATAGTGTAGATCCTGCCGGAGATGTCAACGAAAACATATAAAGTTTTTGTTGCAAAGCTATAATCTCCAGCAGAAACATATCTTAGGTCAGACCTGCCCAAGTAGGTTTGGCATATTTTCTAGAGGAAGTGGCATGGTTATCAGGCACCAGGTATGAAAGAGTGCTCACGCATTTGTGTTAAATGACATTGGAACACAGGAGTTTGTCTTACATAGAAGCAAATCATTATTACATTTCTATTTATTTATGTCACCACCTATATGGTTAGTGAAGCAATTAACAACACAATAGATTTTGAAAAAGATTTTAAAATAAAACTAGAAGCCAGTTTTAAAAATGAAGAGCCAGAAAGGAGCACGTAGTCCTGGTTGCCCACTGGAGGCTCCATGAGACCAGTTTGACTTCCCTTGGAAAGAATATCACAACTGAGCTGTTCCTATAGAGCAGTGGTTCCCAGGCTTTGCTCCTCCAGGTGTTTTGAATTTCTCCCAAAATTCCTAACAGCTGATAAACCAGCTGGGATTTCTGGGCACCCTTCTAAAATCAGATTATCTGGTCTGAACTGGATTATAAGAAAGTGTAGCCTCATATAATCCAGTTCAAAGCAGATAATGTGGATTATCTGCCTTGATAATGTGGATTATATGGAAGTGTAGAAGGGGCCTGGGAGCTGAAGTCCAGAAACACCTGGAGAACCAAAAGTTGGGAGCAACTGACTTCACTGAGTAAAAACAGCAATAATTTTCCCTCTTCTAAAAAAAGGGGGAAATTATTTCTGGACTCAGGGACTCATATCCTCATTTGAGAACTCTTCTAACACTTTTGAGAGGTACTGGAATGTCACCTAGTAGGAATAAGCTTTCATAAATTTTGTATATGAGGTGTTTTATGCTGATACAGAAAAGGAGCCCTCAGTGGCACAGTGTATTAAAGCGCTGAGCTGCTGAATTTGCAGACCGAAAGGTCACAAGTTTGAATCTAGGGAGTGGAGTGAGTGCCCGCTGTTAGCTCCAGCTTCTGCCAACCTAGCAGTTCAAAAACATGCAAATGTGAGTAGATCAATAGGTACCGCTCCGGCGGGAAGGTAACGGCGCTCCATGCAGTCATGCCAGCCACATGACCTTGGAGGTGTCTACGGACAACGCCAGCTCTTCAGCTTAGAAATGGAGTTGAGCACCAACCCCCAGAGTCAGACACGACTCGATTTAACAGGGTAAATCTTTACCTTTACCTATGCTGATACAGACTAGCAATAATATTTTTTTCTGAACTCTGATTTGGACATAGGGCATTAAATTAAAATTAAAGTTGTTTGATGTTGTTGTGGGTGGTTTTTATCCTGCAAATCATAGTATTATCTTGTCAGAGGAGCTTATGATCAAAATCTATGTAATCAATGCATATGATGAATCTGTACTACAGAGTAACTTGGAAAGCCTTGATTTTATAACAGAAGGTACTAATAATATTCAAGAAAAGTGATAAAATATTCAGGACAACTACAAATGTTATGACATATTTTAATGGCAGGTAAATGTCATGAACAAACCTTCCACCAAAACTGTTCATGGACATAGAATATAATCAGTGACTCAAAATTTCGTAGTTTTATTAAAATGAAATCCAAGTAACATGGTTTCAACAGACTGGATTGCAAATGTATTTGCTTGTACAGAATTGTATGTTTGCTCTAAAGAATTGTGTCAAATGTGTAGAGTATTGACAGACCGTTAAAGGAATTTTTTGCTGAATGTTTTCAGTCAGCAAGGAACATGAGAATATAGTGGAGCTTTATCTTCTAACAGGACAATCACAACACAGTAAAGTTAATAATGGAAATGATTAAAAACAAAAGCTGAATGTATGAAAATGACATCTGAATGAACTCAATCTGACTAAAAATCTATAGACAGATAGGAAAGTGGTTGTTTTCATCCAGTCTGGCAGAGCCAGAGAAATTTGGCCAACAAGAATCTGCAAAAAAATAAATAAAAAAAATCACAAAATCCAGATGTGCAGAGCTGATAGAGACTTACCCAAGTACACACATAATTCTGCCAGAGATGTTTCTGCCAAGTGTGAGCCAAGGGTGGATACTGATGCAACCAGCAATTGCAAGTTTGTTTTTGCTCATTTAATGTTTTGTTATAGTCAAGATACTTTAAAACTTCACATTGTTCAGTATCTTGTGCACATGCAGTATTGTGCTAACAATACCAGTTAAACCCATTCCAGCTTCAAGCTGTAATAGAGCAGCACATGGGAGACTTAAGAGGGGAGGTTACCATTTATATCCACAAAATACTGAAGACCATTGTGAGAAAGTGTGAGGTTCACTGGCTACTTCTCTAGTATGCAGAAAAGCAAAAGCATACCAAAAACTAAAAACAAGTTGTTACGCTTTAAGTATTTGCTGGGCAAAGTAACAAGACATGTTCTGTGTGTGCACATGTGCCTTGAAATTACCTGTTCACCTAGGGAAATGGTTCTCAACCTGTGGGTCCCAAGTTGTTTTGGCCTACAACTCCCAGAAATTCCAGCCAGTTTACCAGCTGTTAGGATTTCTGGGAGTTGAAGGCCAAAACATCTAGGACCCACAGGTTGAGAACCACTGACCTAGACAGAGCCATGCATTTAATAGGGTTTTCTTAAGCAAGGAATACTCAAAGATGGTTTTGCCAATCCCTTCTTCTGCAGTACAGCCTACAGCACTGTATTCATTTACAGCAGTGGTTCTCAACCTGTGGGCCGTGTCCCAGCAGTGGACAGCAAGAATGAAAATCCAGTCCGGGCACTTCCTTCTTCTTTATTTATTTATCTTGTTTTTAAATTTTTATTTCCATTCCTTTCTGCAGAGCTGACCATTGCATTGGATAGACCATATCAGCTCTAGATTATTAAATATGGTTTTCTGTGAGTGAGCAGATGGCGACTGCTGGATGGCGTATGTTCTGTATCAGAAACTAGAGCTGATGTGGTCTATCCAATGCAATTTTCTGAATCAGCACTGCAAATAACCAAACCAAATCTGTTGACCAAAAACTGATTCGTAACCCTTTTGGTACTAATGTTGGAGAGTGGTTCCTGGTTAAAGTGGTCACTGTTCAAGTGATCTCTGGTAAAGTGGGTCATGGTCAAGTGGGTCCTGTTCAAAAAAAGGTTGGGAACCACTGATTTACAGTTTCTCATTCAAGTGTCACTTATGGCTGATCCTGTTTAGCTTGAAGAACCTGGTGCCTTCAAGGCCTTTGCTCACCAAAAAGAACTAGCTTTCAGGGAACTGAATCCTTTAGTTGCTTCTCTCTCCTGAAAAAGTAGAGGTTGATGAAACATTTGTTAATCTTATATGTATTTATTCATCTCTCAAAATAACCTTGTTAATTCAGTCGAGTTGAAATTAAAAAGGTAATCACATTGTGTAAGATATATAACTGTTGTGCTGTACTTACCTTCAACATAAAATATTCACCACAACTGCATGAGGCAATTTAATTTATGCCTTAACAAAACCTCTCTTTTCTAAAAACAACAACAAATAATGAAGGATTTATTTTTAAATTGGAAATGTCTGCCTCTCTTGACCACACTGTATCTTAAAGAACCTGGAATGTGTGTTTTTCACTTGGGGCATTGATTTAAACCCTCATGAATAAATGATTGTATTGCCTTGTCAATAATTCATGCTGTTTGCACTAATATTTGCCTTTGAATTTTCACTGGATCTTGGGAGTGCTTTCTTGTCGAGGGTCTGGAGCCACAGAAATGTGTGATTAGCTTCACCTATGTCTTACCAAGGGAACTTCAGCATATCCACATTTGGCATTGCTACCTGGTGAAGCTCTTTTTGAAGCTGAAGGGAATTTCGAAGCAAATTGTGGTACGTCTTCAAGAATGCTACCCAAAAGATTGAGAGTGGGGTGGGGTGGTTGTGCTACTACAGTAGAGTCTCACTTATCCAAGCCTCACTTATCCAAGCCTCTGGATTATCCAAGCCATTTTTGTAGTCAATGTTTTCAATATATGGTGATATTTTGGTGCTAAATTCGTAAATACAGTAATTACAAAATAACATTACTGCGTATTGAACTACCTTTTCTGTCAAATTTGTTGTATAACATGATGTTTTGGTACTTAATTTGTAAAATCATAACCTAATTTGATGTTTAATAGGCTTTTCCTTGATCTCTCCTTATTATCCAAGATATTCGCTTATCCAAACTTCTGCCGGCCCGTTTAGCTTGGATAAGTGAGACTCTACTGTATTTAATCCCTTTCAAGCCCAGTTATATTAATATAAATTCCAGATGAGTTCTGGTGATGTGAGGTGAAAGGGCATTCTGTGCAAGTGCAGCCCCATTGTGAAATCTTCTCCCCTTGGAGACCAGATTGATGCCAACATTGGAATCATTTTGGTGTGAAGTCAAAACATGGCTTTTTATTAACACCAAGGTCTACTTGATTTTACCACGGTTGTGAATGTACTCTGGTTGCACTATTTTAGATTGCTTTAACCTATTTTACATTATCTGATGTTTAATTTATAAACCATTCAACATATTTTTAATTTTTAAAAGCATTATAATTTATTGTTTTAAACTGATTTTTTGTAAGTTGCTTTGTGATGTTTGCTATTAAGCATACCGTGCACCATGAAGACCCTCACAGTTAAGCCCTTTTAGTTAGAGGGAATAGTATTTTATGTACAGTTTCATGGGGAGGGGTCAGTCTAGAGATCCTCTTTGAATTTGAAACCTCCTGAAGCCTGCCTCTTTAAGAATTTCCTCAGGGGCAGAACCTCAGGCAAGGCACTTCTGGTTCTTGGAAGAGTCCGCCTTTTTTTCATGACTGGAAGGTTAAGAGAGGGGAAGGTCAGAGTTCTACAAAATAGCACGTCCAGTCGGAGATGTATTCAAGTCCAGTCAAAGCTGTATTCAAGTCCAAGAAACAAAGATTCAAGAGCCTCTGTTTGGCCAGAACTGTGTCTATCTCTCAAAGACTTTACCTCTCCTCACATAGACTTTGTAGTGAGACTCAGTGTTGTGAATGCGCCTTCAGAGACTGTGGATGATAGTGGTGGGATCAGGAGAGGAAGGAAAAACCCTCGCGAGGAGGGCTCGTTGGAGGATTTGTTTAGGAAGAGGGTTAGGGAGACTGATGGGGAGTCTTCTGATGTGATGTCTCATGGGCCTTGTAGTCCCGTTCCTAGTGCTATTGTGGCAGACGAGGAGGAAAACATGGGATTTCCACCGGTTCTGCTTGAATCGGAGCCTCTCCACCTGGAGGATGTTTGTCCTCAGGAAGTTAACCAAACAAGCCTTGGGCAGAATTCTCCCCCGTTTTCCCGAAAGGACAATTATAATAGAGATAGAGGAGCCAGGGAGGCAAATCGCCGGAGTCTCAGAATCACAGCCAAACAATTAGCTGATTAGGTCTGCTTCCCTTGGGAAATTCTAAGGAGTCATGCATCTGGACAGAGTTGGGTTTCGCTTCTTGTTCTCCAGAGAAAGTGTTCTGTTGGCGGGAAAACAAGACCCTATATAGGGGTTTTGCCGCAAGGGGAACCTTGAGGAGTCAATTGTTCAGCTTGAGGAGAGAGATCGTGTGTGGACTTCGTATCCCCAGTTCCTTGTTTTCCGGATTAAGTTTCCAGCCTTGCCTTGTTTCACGGACTTCCTTGGACCTTGTTCATGCTTCATGTTTGCCTCGTTCAAGTCTTTGATCTAGCCAAGAATCGAGTTTATTTTCCTGCCTTTTTGTCAAGCTACATTGAACTTTAAAGACTCTGTCATTTCCCCACACTTTGCTTGGCAAAGTGTGTGTTTCGGTCAAGTGGATTAAAACTTTGAACTCTTATATCTTATATTGGACAATACATTACTGGACTATATTTGACCTCATCTGAAAGGTCTGCTTCTGAACTATATTCTTCACTTGTTTTTATTGACTTTATATATTTCTATAATAAAGATATTAGATAGATTCTGGCCTCTATGTAAAGTTATTGGTGCTCTGCAGCCTGGGTCCTGACATCTGAGGAGGATTCAGATGGGGATCTGGAAGAGGAAATGGATGCTGGGGAACAGGTATTAACGGAGGAACGGACTGGGCACGGGCACCGGAGATGCTTGGGGAAGAATCGGGGCCCATGGATGCTGCTGATGCTGGGGAAGCTTGGGTGTCTTCAGAAGCAGATCCCATTTGGTCTGCTTGGAGGAGTGAGAGGGGGTCCACAGGTGTGGATAGAGTTGGGCATGGGCAGGATGATTGGGACTCTGATGAGGAATTCGGAACACCTGACCCAAGGGCATTGGCTGTGTGGAGTTCTGATTCAGATTAAGAAGTTGAGACACCTGCTCTTTGGGCGTGGATAGTTTGGAAGCCCAGGGAGACCTGGATATATTGGGGTTGTTTGGCCATTATACCTTGCTGTGGCAAGGTGTTGCTGGGCGCCACTGGGTTTCCTGTGTGTGTTACTGAAGACTGGACTGGGACTTTGCAATGGATGTAAGTTTAATCTGGGTTATTTTGCAACGGAGGGCTGGAATTGTGTGGGTTTTCCTGGACTGCACTGTTATTACTATTTTGTATTAGTTGCTGTTCGCCCTTGTTGCTTTGCCTCTCTGTGCCATTCCGTGTTGTGACCTTCTTGGATGACTTCAACCTCTCGGACCTTGGACCTTGGACTGGAACTTGACTTGGCATTGCTCTTCGCTCTCAAATCGTGGTTTGGTATCATTCTGTACTTTGTGGCTGCCTGACTGCTCATTCCGACTCTGGACCGGCTTGACAACGCTTTCCTGCTCCACTCCTTTAACTCCTGGTTTGGCGTGTGTTCCTGCAGCGGTTGCTGCGGGCTTGCCAGCATCTCGCTGTTCCGCTGGCTTGTTTGCTCTTAACTGAGAGTCCTTTAGCACAGTTTGGGCGTTTGTTTGGTTTTGAACTCCTTTTGAACGTTTAAGTTTTGGGAAGGGTTTGTGGGCTTCAATACTGCTTGTCTTAGTTTTTGCCCTCGTTTTTTGGCCCATTGTGAACTCTTGAGTCAAGTTCTAGGACTCTAAATTTAATCCGGATTATATCTCTGGTTAATTTGGATTATTTGCTAGTCTTTGTTTTTGGGGTTTTTTATCGCTCAATCTGCTTAATAACACTGAAAGTTAAGTGTTTTAAGCCTTTTGTGTTTGTTGAGCTATTTTTGGACATTTGCTTTAATAAACTCTGTTTTGCTCTCTTATTGGCGTCTGACTTTTGACACTCAGGAGGAGTCTAAAGTCTAAAATTCTTGTCAGTTAATAAATTCTTGTTTGATTCAACTACAGTAGAGTCTCACTTATCCAACACTCATTTATCCAACGTTCTGAATTATCCAACGCATTTTTGTAGTCAATGTTTTCAATGCATCGTGATATTTTGGTGCTAAATTCATAAATACAGTAATTACTACATAGCATTACTGCATATTGAACTACTTTTTCTGTCAAATTTGTTGTATAGCATGATGTTTTGGTGCTTAATTTGTAAAATCATAACCTAATTTGATGTTTAATAGGTTTTTCCTTAATCTCTCCTTATTATCCAACATATTCGCTTATCCAACGTTCTGCCGGCCCGTTTATGTTGGATAAGCAAGACTCTACTGTATATAGACTCCAATATGTTCTCTGAGCATCCACTTTACCTTCCAAGTAGTTAAGATAATGTGGGGCAAATCAAGGCAGGTTATAAATATAAAAAGGTAAACTGGACCTTCATCTCCATATAGTGTCTTTACCACTAGATATTTTAGTTCTAGAGAGAGAAGGGGATATTCATTTGCCAATCATTAGAATTGCCTGCTGCTTTAGATCTATTGTCTCTGTTTATTACTGCTAACAAGTTTTAATTGAATAAGGATCTGATTAGATTAGTTGCCTTAGTAGCAAGACTGGTCATTGAGATAATTAGAAAATGCAGAAATTCTTTGTCCATTTCACAACAGAAAGACATACTGTGATCCATATGCCCATCTTCACAAACAAACTCAGCTATAATGATAAATTTTATGCAATGTGGTATTCATTTATTTCCCTTCCTCCGGCTCGGCGCTTCAGGTGCGGTGCCCCTCCGGAGCCTTACAGACAACAGAAAATGAAGTCAAGATGGTGCCAGGGCAGGACGGGCGTTTGCGGGCTCCACGTAGCTATTGAAGAACTTGAGCCTCTCCACTGCTGTTATTTACAATCCTCCTCTCCAAAAAGCCAAGACTAAGCCACAAGGTGACAAAGTTTGCCTTGGGGTGGTTTTCTGGCGTGTGAAGTGGGAAGAAAGCGTGGAAGAACGTGCGGAAGAAAATAAAGCTCGCTCGCCATTAAAATACAGCATCCAAAGGGACAAGCTATAAGACCCGTCTGAGTGAAGTAAGACTCTTCCATCCCTACCCGGCTGCCAGTTTTTAGAATTTTGTTGTCCATTGTCCATGTCGTTGCTGTGCCACCATCGGGGCCATCGTGTTGGAGCTGAGCTGTGGGACCACTGCCATCATGCTGGAGCCGCTTGGCTTTGCTCCCCCTTCTGCTGTTTATGCTTGCTGTGCTTGGCGGTGGCTGGGCAGCTGCCGGAGGAGGCAGACGATTGCTCTGCGACTAGGGGCTGTGTGTGCTGGTGGAGCGAGGGCAATGCGCCCATGGCGGCTGATCCTGCGGCGACGGGCGTGAGTTGCTGGGGCACTTGGCGCGATCCTAGTAGGGCCACTCGCCCTCATTTCACGTTGTTGATGGCGTGGGAGATACAGGGACGTCGCAGCTGCAAGCGGTCGCTGTTTTTTGGGTGTTGTGTGGCCCTGGCATTGGGATTCTGCCCACCGGCTTGCCCACTCTCTGCGGGTGCCAGGCTGTACTGGTGAATGGGACCAGGGGGGTGCTGGACCTTCCTGTGCTCTATTGACATTTTTGTGACTGGACCAGTCCTTGTGGTGTAATGCTATCACTGCGGAGGGAGGCAAGGTGAAGTACCATCTACCAAACGCACCAAGCACTTTACGAAGAGACTTACCGCCTACTAGCATTGTAATCTTCAAACTGTTACTGTTTGTGAAATTCCTGCCATTGAGCTGCTGCCTGCTGAGCACTTTAAAAAACCAGATACGCATCAAGCACTTTAGGGGGACAGTGTTGTCACTATTAAAGCACTTTCAGAGTACAGAACAGGCATTAATAAGCACTTTCCAATAGAATTGAACTACCGCACTTTATGAACTAATTTGAACTAAACTGCCTACCTCCTATATTACATCAAATATATATTATGATTACATCAAACATTTATTGTTGGACCCTCCTCTGGACTTGAATTAAGCATTATCGCACTTTGTCATTGCGGTAGTTACGACTACTGTTAACATCTGTTGTGTTCAAGGTGTGTTAGGACCTAGGACATTAATTAAGGGTCAGGGAGGGCTAAGAGGAGGGTGGGAAGGGAGGGCAGTGGTTAGAGTCTATCGGATCAGTGCAATTACCAACCACAGATAACAATACAAATAGCACTGGAACACTTTTATAGGGGTTGGGGTAAAGAAATTAACATCTTACCACCTTACGTTGAATATACTACTGCTCCCAATCAGAACACCAATATATCCTCAAAGGAGATAGGAGTAGGAGACAGCGGTAATAAGATCCTCACGTGTGAAAGTGAGTCTACCATTCTGGTAGACCGTGTAGGGAGAGGATGTGTGTCTAGCGGTTGGGGGGCCCCCATCAAAGTTATTCAGGGGAGGGGGAAATACGGGAAAGGAAGGCATAATTTAATTCGGCCTACGGTGAGAAATAGAGTGCTTGTAGATTTAAAGCGGCCTCCTGACACAGTAAATTTGGGTGCCCAGGTTGGCGGACCCTCTGATCTGAAGGTGCTGCTGCTGAATGCCAGGTCTGTAAACAGTAAAGCAGCAATCATTCAGGACCTTATCCTAGATGAGCGGGCAGACCTAGCATGCATAACAGATACCTGGTTAGATGAGGCTGGGGGAGCTACCCTCACCCAGCTTTGTCCACCAGGATATACCGTGCAGCACCAACCGAGATCTGGAGGGAGGGGAGGAGGGGTTGCAGTGGTTTATAAGGAGTCCATCCCCCTGACCAGGTGACCCATCCCGCAGTCTACCTTGTTTGAGTGTGCTCATCTGAGGTTAGGGGGCCGGGACAATTTAGGGATTCTGCTATTGTACCGACCACCCTGCTGCACTACATATTCCCTGCCTGAGCTAGCGGGAGTGGTCTCGGGCCTGTCTTTGGAATCCCAATGGCTTATTGTGCTAGGGGGCCATTCCTTCCGATACGGCTCAGGACTTCATGGCAACCATGGGCCTGTCCCAACTAGTATCTGGCCCTACCCACAGAGCAGGGCACACACTTGATCTGGTTTTCTGCCAGAGATGGGAGGAAGGTAGCGGTGTGGAGGAGCTTACCATCGCTCCTTTGACATGGACCGACCATCACCTGATCAGGTTTAGACTTACTGCGCCCCCCCCAACCTCCGCAGAAGTAGAGGACCAATTAAAATGGTCCACCCCAGGAGGCTTATGGATCCGGATAGATTCCTGATGGCTCTTGGGGAGTTTCCCGCCATGTCGGCTGGTGACCCTGTAGATGCTGTGGTCGATCTCTGGAATGAGGAGGTGGCCAGGGCAATAGACACGATCACTCTGGAACGCCCCATCTCAAGTACACGAACTAAACCATCTCTTTGGTTCACTGAGGAGCTGGCAGCAATGAAGCAAAAGAAGAGGGGACTAGAGGGTGTGCGGCGTTCAAAGCAGAACAAGTCAAATCGAACACGGCTATGTTCCTATCTTAGGGCATATGCCGCGGCAATAGATGCTGCAAAGAACGTTTTCTTTGCAGCTAATATTGTGTCCGCAAAGAACCATCCAGCGGAGCTGTTTCGAGTTGTCAGAGGTTTGTTATATCCCGTCTCTCAACTTGACAGCCCGCTGTGAAGCATTTGCTCAGTTCTTTGCAGACAGAATCACTTTGATCCGCTCTGGCTTTGACACCATATTAACGACAGTCTCCGAGGATGTAGCCCGAGCACCCGCTTGTCCTATTTTGATGGATTCGTTTCAGTTGGTTCAGCCTGAGGACATGGACCAGGTGCTTGGAGATGTGAGGGCTACCACATGCATCCTAGGCTCCTGCCCATCCTGGCTAGTAAGAGAAGCCAGAGGGAGATTGGCCGAGTAGGTGAAGGTGGTGGTGAATGCCTCACTGGACCCCACTCAATTGGACAGCTATCGGCCTATTTTCAATCTCCCCTTTTTGGGCAAGGTCGTGGAACGTGTGGTGGCCACACAACTACAGGCATTCTTGGTGATACCGATTTTCAGCATCCGGCACAGTCTGGTTTTAGGCCGGGACATGGTACTGAGACAGCCTTGGCTGCCTTAGTCGATTATCTTTGCTGGGAACTGTTCTGGGGGAATGTGTCCCTGCTGGTTCTGCTGGACCTCTCAGCGGCCTTCGATACCGTCGATCATGGTATCCTTCTGGGGCGCCTTGCTGGAATGGGGCTCGAGGGTACTGTTCTGCAGTGGCTCCAGTCCTTTCTGGAGGGTAGTTCCCAGATGGTGTCTTTGAGGGACACCTGCTCAGCCCCACAACCATTGATTTGTGGGGACCTGCAGGGTTCAGTACTGTCCCCCATGCTGTTTAACATCTACATGAAGCCACTGGGGGAGATCATCTGGAGTTTCGGGGTGCGGTGTCATCTCTATGCAGATGATGTTCAACTCTGTCACTCTTTCCCACCTGTCACTAAGGAGGCTGTTCAGATCCTGAACCGGTGTCTGGCCACTGTGTCGGACTGGATGAGGGTGAACAAATTGAAACTCAATCCAGACAAGACAGAGGTCCTCCTGGTCAGTTGTAAGGCCGAACAGGGTATAGCGTTACAGACTGTATTGGATGGGGTCACATTCCCCCTGAAGACACAGGTTCGCAGTCTGGGTGTTCTACTGGACTCATAGCTGAGCCTGGAACTCCAGGTTTCAGCAGTGGCCAGGGGAGCATTTGCACAACTAAGACTTGTGCGCCAGCTGCGCCCATACCTTTTGAAGTCTGACTTGGCCACGGTGGTCCACGCTCTGGTTACATCCCATTTGGACTACTGCAATGCGCTCTACGTGGGGTTCCCTTTGAAGAAGGCTTGGAAGCTCCCTTTAGTACAACGGGCAGCAGCCAGATTAATAACTAGGGTAGCTTATAGGGAGCGTACCACCCCCCTATTAAGCCAGCTCCACTGGCTGCCGATATGCTACTGAGCCCAATTCAAAGTGCTGGTTTTGACCTATAAAGCCCTAAACGGTTCTGGCCCAAGCTACTTGTCCGAACGTATCTCCTCCTATGAGCCAGGAAGATCCCTAAGGTCATCTGGTGAGGCCCTGCTCTCGGTCCCGCCTGTCTCATAAGTCCGGCTGGTAGGAACAAGGGGCAGGGCCTTCTCAGTGGTGGCTCCCCAGCTGTGGAACACCCTCCCCAGAGATATACGGCAAGCTCCAACCCTTTTGAGCTTTAGAAAAGCCCTAAAAACATAGTTATGTGTTCAGGCTTTTAACAAATAAAATGACAAAGATGACCCAGACTGATGTATATCTAAAGCATGAGGATATTGGATGAACAGATTTTAGTATTTTAATATGTTTAATATTTTACACTGTATTAATTGTTTGTAATGGATTTTATATGCTGTTTGATTTTAATTATGTGTCAGCATCAAATTGTTGCCAATTGTACGCCGTCCTGAGTCCCTTCGGGTGAGAAGGGCGGGATAGAAATATTGGAAATAAATAAATAAATAAAATATGCAGAGAACAATGCAGATCAGTTTCATATCCCAGTCTGTCATGCTGCTCTCTGGAAATAACCAAAATTAAATAACAAAAAATTCAAAGCGATTGTAAAAGTTTTATAACCTGTTATTTGATTCCCAATCACTCTCTCTCGCCCATGGCTCTCTTTGGCAGTGAATCCATTCTATGTTTTTAGTCTAAAATTTAAAGACCCAGGATTTTTAACTCTAACTGGGTACCTTGGGGTGCATTTCTATTGTAGAATTAATGCAGTTTGACACCATTTCAACTTCCAGGACTCAGTGTTATGGAATCATGGGAGTTTTCATTTTGCAAAGTCTATCAGCTGTTAGGAATTGTGGGAGTTGGTCCAAAACACCTGGAGGGGCGAAGTTTGCCCATGCCTGCTTAAGCTTCTCTGTTAAAGGATGCTAGTGGCTCACCAAACTACAAACCCCATGTTTTATAGCATTGAGGAAAGTAGTTGTCAAACTGTATTAATTTTACAGTGTAGATGTAGCTTTAGTTGTGTGACGGCCCTTTTATACAGCCACAAAATATGACTGAAACCAGCATTAAAATGCCAGTTCCGAGCTGCATATGGCTGCCCTATGCTGCCTCCTAAACAGGAGACTGGCCACTTAGACTCCTTCAACACTGTCCTTATATCTCAAGATCAGATCCCAAGTTATCTGCTTTGAACTAGATTATATGAGTCTCCACTGTCAGATAATCTGGGATCAGATCCTGGGATATAGGGCAGTGTAGTAGAGGTCATAGTTCAGCTGTGCTGACACTAGTTTGACATAGTTGGATATGGGCAGTGCCAACGCCCTCCCCCATAGGATAGGAGGTGGTTCAAGATGGCAGTCTCTACTGCTGGAGCACTTGTGTGTTTGTTTGTTTTTTAATTCAGAGTGAAGCTAGATTACCCTGGGTTAAAACACATTAGCCTGTGTGCATCATTTGGATGCACAAAGATAATGCGAGTGCTACACCTCACAGCTGTATAAAATATATGTGTAAAATCCACAGTGAACTGGATTATATGGCAGTGAGGACTGAGATAATCCAGTTCAAAGCAGATACTGTGGATTATCTGCCTTGATATTCTGGATTATATGGCTGTGTGGAAGGGCCCACTATGGCAGTGTAGATGTGATCTGAGAGGCAGCTGTTGCTACTGAAAGTTAGATGAAAAAAAGAGAGAAAAATACTATTTTCATAGGCCAGGGTCTTTTCCTCAAGCCAGACCTTCTGTTAAATGTAGTGTTTTGAATAGAGCACCCAAACAGATGTGGCCTGTAATTTTCATCAAATTAAATAAAGCTTAAATAATGCCTGAAGGAAAGAATGCTCGAGACAAAGACAAAATCTGTAGATTGCACACAGCTTGAAACACTTCCATCCATAAACATGAAATTGCATTGGCCTACCTAACCACCGGAGGAAGAGTTTATGTGCTACTTATTCTCAGGGGAGTGATTCAGTTATGTCCCTGTAAAATATCAGTAACCCACCTCATCAATTGTTGAAGCTAGATGCATGGGAGGGGGCCATTTCCCCTAAAACCCATAGGCAAATATGTATATTTTATTTATGGGACAATCAGTTTGGCTTTTGTGAGTTTCAAGTAAACTGCATGCCTTTATCGCACATCTCATTTTGTGCATTGTCAAGACAGAAGAAAATCAATATCCAAAGCCATAATATAATGTTGACAGCTAAAAATAAGATAATCATAGCTTAATTTTAATCACTGCATAAGTTCAAATTTTTAATTTTAAATATTATAGGGCTGCAGTTGTGGTGGGGCGATATGTTAAAGTTGAACTGGATGAATTGTTTTTTTGCCATTAGGACCTGAAAAGGTGTGGGAGAGTAGGTGGCATTACCAAGACTGTAGCTGGGTGGGGGGGGGGGGGGGAGGTTAGGGGTCCAACCCCCCCCCCTCCCCAATTTTTCAAGTTTTTTTTTTACAAACCTGGTTTACTCATGAATTTTAACCGATTAACCAAATCCACATGAGTGTCCACTGAAGTTTATTGAGGCAGCCTGATTTCTAAATTATTTTGCATTATGGAACTACTCTTCATGATTTGCTAAAAAAAAGTCCGTCCGTCCCCCCCCCCCCCCCCCCCGAAATTTATCCTGGCTATGGCCCTGGGCACTACTATGCTGAGAAAGAAACAAAGTATCATTCAACAGACTGATCCAAAACATTGTAGACTTTGTGTCTGGGGGGGTGGCTCATGTCAATTTTGAGGCAGAATGCATATTTATCAGTCACTAGTTATACCCTGCATGCAGTACTGGGACTGAGGTCATTTTGCAGGATAAAATGGAGAGTTATAAAGGTTTATAATAATTAAATCTTGTTAAGTTATTTCCAGAAGTTGAACAGATTGTCACTTGCAGACCTTTTCCTCTCTGTCAGTCTGTATTAGATGGTATTGATTCAGCTTCACAGACTCCATGTGGCCATTCCAGTAAACAGACAAATATGGTCAACCTCCTGCCATGAAAGGCCACCCAAAGTCAGGGTGAAAATGGAAACATAACAGCAAACTTTTTAACTCTGAACTAACCTCCAACTTTTTTTTTTTTTTTGCAGTGTCAGGAGCAACTTGAGAAACTGCAAGTTGCTTCTGGTGTGAGAGAATTGGCTGTCTGCAAGAATATTGCCCAAGGTATTCCCAGATGTTTTTACCATCCTTGTGGGAGGCCTCTCTCATGTCCCCCCATGGAGCTGGAGCTGATAGAGGGAGTTCATCCGTGCTCTCCCTGCTTGGATTTGAACTGGCAACCTTCAGGTCAGTGACCCAACCTTCAAGTCATCAGTCCTGCCATCACAAGGGTTTAACCCACCTAACCACCGCAGGCTCCAACCTGCAACTAACCCACCCAAGGATTTGGGACTCTTCATATAGCTTTATGCCATCTAGTGGTCAAAATGGAAAAAGAAAAAGAAAAATAATCATAACTGGTCCCAAAATAGTTCATCATTTTTTTCAACACGTTCATCTCAATGTGCTTGGATGAGAAAATATATATGTGTTCTTTACAGCCCTAATTAAGACTAGAGTCTAGACACCAGATAATGCCTGATTGAAAATTACAGCTTTCAACGTGAACGTGATCTATCATCTCATCGCACAAATTTGAATGGGTTGCTAATGGTATTTTCAAAGAAAGTGCTACCGGTTAGCCCATTGGCCATAGAGATGTGCATATCCAGATTGCTGTTTTTACCAGAAAAGGTCTCTTAGCCTTAAGCAATATCTTGTATGAGATCATCTTTGCACTTCTAAAACACTCAAAGAAAGTTTGCAAATTCATTAGAACTCTTCTGATATGAAACATCCATTCCATTGTAAATATAGTTTTCTTTTGTGTGTGTAACTTCAAATCAGATTATTTATTGAATATGAGCCATGTCATCCAACTGATGTTTGTCACTGAATTACAGCCTTCCTACCTTTTCCTGTTCCCAGAGTAGGGACAAGATGAATCATTCTGATGAATCACAGCTCATTATTTGGACACTATCCCATAGGAGAAACCAAAATATATTAATATAAGCAGGTGAATTTCTCAGCAACATGTCCTGAAATTTGTGCACTCGGTTCAGTGAAAGTGGATGCATTTGATGACCAACTATACAATAACAAGACGAGAAAGATGGGTTGTATAAGAGCCACTTTAATGTTTAATTTGAATCGAACCTGGGAAGGAACTAGAAAAGGGAGCAACCTAATGCTAATCCAAGTGAGGCCAGATGTCAATGCTTGATTGCATCTTCAATATATTTTTTTAGTTAAGTAGCTATATTCTGAAAACTATACAATAACTGGGTGGCTCCCTGGCCATACATTTACTAGAAGGTAAACCCAAGGCATCCCCCTTCCCAGGTCCCAAAGCTATATAGGTAAGAACAAACCTCAAGGATATACTCTTTCCCTACCTCATGGGTATCAGAACCAAAACAGGATGTTCCAGAGTTTTATCCTTCACAGAAAGGGTGCCAAGGTGTACACTGAAGTCAGATATTCTCTCACTGCCATTTTTTTCGTGTCAGGAGTGACTTGAAAAGCTGCAAGTTGCTTCAGGTGTGAGAGAATTGTCTGTCTGCAAGGACATTGCCCAGGGGATGCCCGGATGTTTTGATGTTTTACCATCCTTGTAGGAGGCTTCTCTCATGTCCCCGCATGGAGCTGGAGCTGATAGAAGGAGCTCATCTGCATTCTCCCCAGGTTGGATTTGAACCATCACCCTTCAGGTCAGTTACCCAGCTTTCAGGTCATCAGTCCTGCTGGCACAAGGGTTTAGCCCACTGCACCACTGGGGCCTCCATCTCATTGCCATGGACAAGGGGAAAATGTCTACTGATCCCTTTCTCCCACCAAGCCAGTCAATATGGCCTTCACTCCCTCTTGAATGTAATCCAAGAACATCATGTTAACATCTTCCAACAGGTATATACACATCATAAGCCCTGTAAAGGCCAAGCCACTGGAAAAATATGGTGGGATGTGGGAGAAAGTGGCCCAATCCCTAATTCAGGACATTCCAGACTCCGCTCATTTCTGAATCATAAGCACATATAGCTGGACAGGTGCCTTTTGCACAATACATTCGACCTTGGGGAAAGTGCCAGGAAGAGGCAGGATGACTAACTCCCATTTAAGCCATTTTAAATCAACTACTTTATTTGGATTCATCTGTTTAAATGATTAAGTTTTAGACATACAGTCTGCCCTCCACATTTGCTGGGCTTAGGGGCACAGGGTCCTCATAAAAGTGAAAAATCATGGCTGGTTAAGGGAAAACACTGTACCTAGTCACACTCAGTTCCTAGTTTTGGGGTAGGATGGAAGGGACAATTGACTCTTTGTTTTGAGCTACAGTGATTCCCATGGGCTTCTGAGAGATGTAGTTCAATAGCATCCGAAGAACCAAATGCTGCACAATCATAGCTTTGTCTGACTTTTCCTTCAAACTTGCATGTGTACCTACAAGATATTGTGCTGTAGTGGTTTGGGCATTAAACTAGGGCTCCAGGAGACCATGATTCAAAGCCCCTCATCCATGGAAACCCACTGGTGACTAGAGAGTCTATACATATACATCCTGACTTATATGAGCTCCATTTACCAAACAGCTCCCTTCAGTGCTTGGGAAAGAGGCTTTCTTTGGGCCACAACGTACAAAACATCCCGCCCCTCCATTGTTGCCAGCCAACACAGTCTTTGATCATTATGCCTGGAGGATTCTAAGAAATCTGGTCCAAAAAAGCACTTGTAAAAATCATGCCTATCTGTAACTAGACTAAGTTCAGAGAACATTCTTAATTAAAATCAAGGCCAGACGCTCTTCGTGTCTCAAGATATTTGGGGTCACAGTTTAAACATTGGTGTGCTCTCAATGGTTTCTATACTGCAACGCTGTGGGATTTTACATTTTTTAAAATCTAAATGTTAACTGCTGGGCCAGATTAGCCCCTCTTCAAACTTTCAACACGTGGTCAAAAAAAGATGAGTGGGATCAAAGTAGCAGGATTCACCTCTCACTCCAAATATCTGCACATTTGCATGAAGTCTGGGAAAGTGTTTCTCTTCTTCTTTGGAAATGTTCTCTGTGCTTTCTACTCTGGAATACATCTGCCCCAAGCAGACTATTCCAGATCGGTTTATATCTGGGATGAATTCCAGCCCACCCTTAGTTAACACTAGCTTTGCAACTCGCTCTGCCTTCCTCACACCATTCATTCAGAGACTCCCTGCTGATGAAAACCTAGATCATGGGATTCATAATGAGAAACTTATTAAGGCAGGCAAAATGAAGATATTTTTAAGACCTAGTCTTCTAAATTATAAACTTGCAGCTGTGGTATCTAATTTTACATAACAGAGACTTTTGAGGTAGCAATCAAAGAAGAATCTGCAATGGGTATTAAAAAAAACACTCCCTCACCTCCATGCACATGGATTTTAAAAGACTATTTGAAGACCATGGATTCTGGTTTTGGGGAGTGTATATCCAAATATTAAACAGTAATTTTGATACTAGCACAGTTACTGGAATTGATTGCATGGGACACTGTGTTATTTACTTTAATTGAAGGATGGTGTAGATGTTCTAATACTGCAGAGTGTGTATTGATAGTGATACATGATTGTTCTAGAAATCCTAAATATTTTTATGAACAAATCCTCATAATGAAATAACTTTGCACAAAATATAGATTTCCCCTCCCTAATCTCATTACATAAATGTCAGGGTTTCTTTGTTTAAAAAAGCTTTGTGTATTCTTCCTCATTAATGAGTTTTGTTCTATTATTGTCTGGCTAAATGAATACACTCTGATGTGGCTTAGGGTGCATCTACACCAGTGGTTCTCAACCTGGGGTCCCCAGATGTTTTTGGCCTTCAACTCCCACAAATCCTAACACCTGGTAAACTGGCTGGGATTTCTGGGAGTTGTAGGCCAAAAACACCTGGGGACCCCAAGTTGAGAACCACTGGTCTACACTGTACAATAAATATACCTTGACAGCACTTTAATTGCCAAGCTCAATACTATGGAGTTCTGGAAGTTGCAGTTTTGTGAGACACCATCTCCCTTTAGCAGAGCAGACTAAAAACCTTGTAAAACTACAACTGCTATAGTTCCATATCCTTGAGTTAGCTAACGTGATGACAAACTATATCGGTTCTACAGTGTAGATGCACATTCTTTAAAATGATGGAAGGTATGCAAGCTAGATAGCTCATAAGACTTGGACCATCTCTAGTTATGTCTACCTGTTGTTGCTTTCAATATGGGTTTTGTTGTTTTTAATTACTGCTTTGAATTGCTGTTAACTGTCAAGTGAGATGTCATCACCAAAAGGCTGGGATACAAATTTCATCTATACATAAAAAATATTTTTTAAATGTCATTTGAAGGCTGGTACTATCATTAGGCAGAGTGAAGGGGCTGCCACCTGAATCTGATGTTGGGCTTAAGTTGTTTTTTAAGAACCAGAATTCCGCACTCCAGCACTGAAGTTATGGGAGCTGAGGTCCCCAGCAGCATATAGGAGTTGTAGCTTGACATTTTTTTTCCCAGATCTCTAGTGTGTCAGTGGGTGATGGCATGGGAAACTCTGGCAGATACATCCTACCATGTTATCTCCATCTTAAGCTGATGTTCCATCAGCAGTATGGCTTGCTTGTTGCTGGGAGATTTAGTCTGCATCTCTGACAACACTGTAGAATTAATGTAGCTGGACACATCTTTATCTGCTGTGGTTCAATGCTATGGAATCCTGGAAATTGTGGTTTTACCAAGGGCTTTAGCCTTCTCTGTCAAGCAATGATGGTGCCTCACCCAACTACAAATCCCATGTAACATGATCCCATGTAAGTGCTCACTGAAAGCACTTTATATGACTGGTTGGTTGTTATTCATTTTATGTCTATAATTACCGTAACGTTTTATTGATGTCTATTTTAGGGTTGATTGATTTTATTGTGGTATTGTTTTATGTATTGATGATGTAAATTATGTTTTCATTTGATATTGATGTATCTGTATTTATTGCACAGTATGTATTATTTTATTACGAGTGTTTGTACATCACCCCGAGTCCCTTTTGGGGGATGGTGCCAGGGAAGAAATACAGATTATTATTTGAAACACAACAAGATGAGCCCACAGCAGACACTTTGCTGGCTGTTGTATTGGATCACACGTCAGACACTTCCCAAGTGTCTAGGACTGTGTGATGTATCGGCGAATAATGCGTGCAGATCCCAGTAAGGTGGCTTTCTGCAGCTGGCAGATGGTAATTTTGTCAGCGCCGATTGTGTTTAAGTGCAGGCCAAGGTCTTTAGGCACTGCACCCTGTGTGCCAATCACCACTGGGACCACCTTGACTGGCTTGTGCCAGAGTCTTTGTAATTCGATCTTTAAATCCTCATATTGTGTCAGTTTTTCAAGTTGTTTTTATTCAATCCTTCTGTCCCCTGGGATTGCAACATCAACAATCCATACTTTGTTTTTTAACAGGATCGTGAGGTCAGGAGTATTGTGCTCCAAAACTCTGTCTGTCTGAATTTGGAGGTCCCAGAGTAGCTTGACATGTTCATTCTCTGTAACTTTTTCCGGCTTGTGATCCCACCAGTTCTTTGTCACAGGCAGATGGTATTTGTGGCACAAGTTCCAATGAATCATTTGAGCAACGGTGTTATGCCTCTGCTTATAGTCTGTCTGTGCAATCTTCTTGCAGCAGCTGAGGATGTGATCTATTGTTTCATCTGCTTCCTTGCAGAGTCTATCGTCGACTTTTCAATTTTGGCTTTGATGGCATTGGTTCTAATGGCTTGTTCTTGGGCTGCCAGAATCAAGCCCTTTGTCTCCTTTTTCAAAGTTCCATTTGTGAGCCACAGCCATGTTTTTTCTTGGTCAATTCGGCTCTCAATTTTTCCAGAAACTGTCCATGGAGAGCCTTCTTTTGCCAGTTTTCTCTTCTGTTCTGGATTGTGTTTTTACGGTATTCATCCTGTGCCGTCGCGCCTGGGGCTGTACTCTTAGTGAAAGAGGCATGGACGTGACATCTTTCCCCAGGGGATTGCTTCTTGCCCTCCTTTAGGGAAACTGGAACTCCCAAGGACCAAAACACTGTAGATAACTCAAAAACTGGGTTTATTGTTCACAAAGGGGTAAAAGAAAATATACATTACAGTCTTTGATTGTTTAAGTCCGTGGAGCCTTCTAGATCCCTCTTTCTCTGGCTGTGAATGCCAGAGCAAACTCAGCCTCAGTCCAATGACCTATATCTGAAGACAAGAGTCTTCCTCTGTTGCCAAAGGACTGATGTGAAGGCGCATGAGACTCCTCAACGTTGTTCAGGTTGGCCCTGAACATGAAATGTGAGTCCCAAGGGTAAGAACCTCAGAATTGGTGCTGAGAGGTAACTTTTGAAGGGCTTTCAGAGCCAAGCCTCTCTTTCACGTCCATCCGGTAGAGAGCTTGCTGGTGGAATGAAAGGAGGAAACACTGTCCTACTCCAGGAAGAGGCGGAGCCAAACAGTTTTGCTGAGTGAGCAATATAACAGGTACAAACAACATTGATTGACAGATATAAATAACCAATCCAACTACATTTACAGGGTAAGGGCAAAATCAGGCATGATACAACAATTCAAATCTTGCAACTTATAGTTTGACATATAGATAGCGCCACTCGCGCCGTCACACTCCCGGCCTAGATTTCCGAACTTTCGGAAATCTAAACAAAATGGAGTTAAATACCTTTAACTCTTATAACTTTAGACTGTATGTCTTCTGAAAATAACACAACCATGTCGCTAATAGGCCTGTCAAACAAAGAAACCTTTTCGTTAGAGACGACCTTAACCTGGGCCTTGCGCACTCTATTGTCAGAACTAGGATATAATTTTGACACAATATCCTTAGCCCATTGGTGTCTAGGAGCATCTTTTTGTTCAAGTAACATCAAATCCCCAACCTTTACTAGCATTAACAAACCAAAATCCATTGTTTCTTAGGGCAGACTCAGTAAATGACCTTCCTTGGTGTTTGACCTTTGCGTGGAAATGCTGTGTCAACAGCAGAGCTATGTGGCTATGGTGTGGCAAAATAACAGGATTTTTAACACAGGATCTAATCTTTGCTCTTTTTAGTCTACCTCCAACCCTAAGGAGACCCTCATTGTCCAGGAAGGGGTTCAAGTCCTTTAAACAACTATTTTTGGGCAAGGATGCTTTTCTTTCTAGACAAGCTATTTCTTCTAAAAAAAACACTGTCTTTGAGTGGATCTCAGGATGACTGTTGAGGCTTTTGAAAGATCTTGGGGCTGAATTGCACCACTGTTTTTTGTAGTGATGTAATGTATGAGCCTGGCAATGGCTGCCTGAAGTCTAGTCCATTTTGAAAATCTTTCAAACTTGGCTGGATTTAAACCTTGCCTTAATAAGTCTTGGCCATCGATGGTAGATTTGCAGGACTGAATTTCTGGCAACTCGGTGTCTTTGAGCACGGAAATGCTTTCTGGAAAGGAAGGATTTTGAAGACATTTGGGTCCAGTGATCCAGGATGACTTGGACAACTTTGCGGCTGATGTTCCTCGGGATGTCACATCTGTCGGATTTTCTGAAGTGGATATGTAATGCCACTGCTCTTCTCCCTCCACACACACGCTGGCTGGTTCAGCATAGTTGTTTCTGAAGAGGTCTTCCACAAACTGGGTGATCTGGGTCTTTACCTTCAGATCCTTTAGCATCCTTCTTCTTAAGGACAGGAGACGATGAAGGGCAACATCTCTGTTGTTGGGTAGAGATGGTCTTTCCGGCTTGAAAGGTAAAGGTGCTATCCAATTACCTTCAGGGTCTTGAGTGACTTGGTTGTTCATCATCTCAAGAAACTTCTGATCATTTTTAGAGAAGGCTGTTTGCTCATCTCTCTCTGTGACTTCGATGATGGAAGAGTAATCGGGCATTACTCCCTGGCAGCAAACTGAGATGTGGCTGGCACATCCTTGCATTAGTGAAGGCCTTTTAGTGACAGGCTGGAACATTTTGTTCAGGCAGACTGGGCCTAACACCGTCCATCCTAAAGGCAACTGCTGGGCCATGGGTGATCCCTTAGGACCTTCAATCTGGTTGCTAACACGGAACAGTGTGGGACAATCTGCACTGATAAGCATGACGATGTCTGTTTCCAAGTCCAAAGCTGGAATTAGATCTTGAATACCTTTTAGATGAGGATGGGCTTGTACCACCTCTTTCGTGGCTATCTGTTCTTTGTTCCTGGGAATCAGGCTGCATTCTATAAGGTCAGGAAGATCGTACCTGACCTTTTGTCTGACAGGCGAGATTTTGAACTTTGTTGCAACTCTGCCATTCATCTTATTCTTTCCAGAACAAGTGGATATGGTGTAATCTATTGTCTCTGTATGAAGGTCGAACATGTCGAAGAACTCTGGGGTTGCAAGAGATGCATCACTTTGGGCATCCAAGGCGACGTAGACCCTTTTCTTATTCCATGGCTGCTTGTCTGGATACACCTCTGCCAGGCAGATTGGGTGGCAAATCCTGGGCTTGTGGCTATTTTGACAAAGCTTGGTGCAGGCAACCGCAGGAGCCTTGAGGGCTACCTGAGGTTCTGTAGGCTTTTGGTCTTCTTTGGTTTCTTCTTTGGCAGGAGAATTTGACTTTGCTTTGAATTGAGGGGAATCGAAGTTGTGCATTGCAGAGCAATGCTTGATGCTGTTGCAGTGTTGGCATTTAACCTTTTCTTTGCAGTCTTTGGAGAAGTGAATAGTGGCGCTGCAGCATCTAAAGCACACCTTGGCCTTTTGAACTATTTGGAGTCGTTCTTTGTAAGGCTTCTTTGCGAACTCTCTGCATTCAGCTAGGCTGTGTGGCCTTTGATGAATGGGACAGGATATGGTGTTGTTGCTGACTGGTTGAGCAGAAGTTGCAGGAGTTGCGTCTGTCATCTTGACACTCAGGTTCTTTCTAAGATCTTTGCCCTGGGCTTTGTCTTCTTTGGAGGTCTTTTCAGGCTTTAGGTCTTGGTACAAAGCGAGAAGACCTGTCTGAGGGTCATTCCTCTCACGGGCTGCTCTAGTGACGAAATCCACCGAAAAAGTGAAGAGCGGGTATACATTTGCATTTGCCTCTTTGTACTTGAACACCTGTTTCCCCCAAGCTTCTCGAAGAGGAAAGGGAAGTTTGCAGAGAATGGCACTCTGTGACGTGTGCTGGTCCAGACATGCTAAACCTGGCAGCTCTGGATTTCCTTTGGCTGAAGCTAGCTCTAGTAAAAGATCACTAAAGTCCCAAAGCTGTTTGCAATCTTTCATCTTCAGTGATGGGAACCTGTCGAGTCGATCCATGAGGGACGCTTCTATGTCAGTGCTCGCACCGAAGCGCTGGTCCAAGCGAGACCACGCTGTGGACAAAGCTCTTTGGGGGTCTGCTACATGAGCAGCATAAAGTCTTTTTACTTGCTCGGCTGAGCTGGGTCCAAGCCACGCCATAAGAAGGGACAGTTCTTAATCCGCTTCTAGCTTGAAATCTCGAATGGCCCTCATGAAGGTGATTTTCCACAGAAGGTAGTCATCCGGTCGGTCAGTGAATTTCTGGACGCCTTTGTCTCTGATGTCTCTTCTTGGATTTCTCAAGAGGGAACCCAATTGAGACTCCAGTGTGTAAGGGTACATCTGAGGAGTGTGATGTGGCCCGACGAAGTCAATGTTCTTCGGTTGAACACATCTTGTCGCGATGGTAGGCGATGCTGGGTTCAGCAGATTGCTGGCAGGCAGCACCTCTGAAGCCTTCATCTTCAGCGATGGGAGAATTGACTTGGTATGCAGGGATGAATGTGGTGGTTCACTCCCGGCCATGCCTTGCCAATGTGGATGGACATCTGGATGTTGTTGAAAGACGTCATCCTTTCGTTCCCAAGTAGACAGGTGGTATCTCTGAGGCCTAAGTGCAGGGATGGACTCTGACAGAGATGATGGCACTCTCCCGGCTGTGCTTTGGTGTACTTCTGAGGAATGGGCTGGCCTTGAAGTTGCGAACACTGGAACAGGTGAGCGATCTTCAAGGTGGCAAAAGGAGATATGATTCTGTACTACAGGTGATTCCAGTTGCAGATGTGCTGAAACCTTTGCTGTAGGCTCTTGTGTTGGCAGGAAACTAAGGTTTTCTTGGGTTAGTTCCTGTGATAGGGCTTTGGCTAGAACGTTAGCTCTGACTATCTTTTGTGCTGTGTCTCTTTTTACTTGAAGCAGATCTAGATCCCGTTGCAGCTCATCTTGCTTGGCTTCAGCCATTGCAAGCTCTATTTCTCTCTGGGCCCTGGCCTGTGCTAGGTCAGCTTCTTGTTGGGCCCTAGCCTGAGCTAGAAGCAGTTTCTGCTTGGCTTTAGCCTGTTGAAGGAGGAGTTCCTCTTCGTTGAAGGCAAGGTCTTGCTTAGCCATTTCTGCAGACGCCTCTGCTTCTAAAACCTCTTTTCTAATTTTCAAACGGACAGCCTCTCTGTTGTAGTGGGCTGCTTTGGAAGAAGTACTGATGAATGAATGTGTGGATTGGGAGGAACTGCTACGCCTAGATGAATGCTTGGATTTAAGGCTAGCATCATTAGATAGAATCTTGAGCAGACTGGATCTAAGGGCTTACACATGGGGAGCCTTGAACCCTTTCTTCTGCACCTTTGAATAAGGAACTGGGCTCTGGTTCAGATAGAACCGCGCTGTAGCGCCTCCTCTCTTCTTGTAGGCTAAAAGAAATTTCCTTAGCCCTATCTAAAGACTCTGGAGTGTTAATTTTGTTCAGTACATAGATTATTTCTTCTGCAATAGCACTCCCATTATTGAAGGCCTTTAAAAATTCCTGCCTAAGAATTTCCTTTTCCTTTGGGCCAAGGGATGCCCTTATTGCATCAGCTATGGTCGGCAGGTTTTGCCAAGCTCTGTTAAACCTCTGCCTAAGCTGGCCTTCCTGCTGCAAAAGGCAGAGCATTGTTTTCTCTGTGGGGTGCCTTTCTCTGACTGGGCGGGGGGATTTGACCCTTGTTTGCAAAATCTCATTGCTATGACTTGACATTCTGTGATTCAAAAGGAAACTTATCCCAAGTTTCAAACAGTACAAAATGCAATACTATATAACTATACAATTAAAGGCACACAAAAAGGCAATGCAAAATTTTAAACAAGACAATTAAAACAGCTGCTTAACTGGGAAGTTAAGCCTGGGCTTTCATAAACTTGCAGCAGGCTCTGAAGAAATGGCAGGAACTGCAGAAGGTTGGAATTTATTGCTTTGCAAACTGGGTTCTGGAAGAGGCTTGGTTGAGCTGTAAAGGCTGGCTTCTGGAGAAATGTATCTACTTTGCAAAAAGCTTGATCTTGTGCAGTTGCAAGAGCTGAATGTAGCCATTAGCTGGCTAGCTTGAGAAACAGAAAAGGTGGGAAGCCTAGCAAATGTTTCAATTTTGCAAAGGCTAGGCTTCTAGCAAAATGTATCCACTTTGCAGAAGGCTTGAACTTGCTGCAGCTGCAAGAGCTGGATGTATCAATTTGTTGCTTGAGATGCAAAAAAAGGCGGGAAACCTAGCAAATGTCTCAATTTTGCAAAGGCTAGGCTTCTAGCAAATGTATCCACTTTGCAGAAGGCTTGAAATTGTTACAGCTGCAAGAGCTGGATGTAGGGATTTGCTGGTGGCTTGAGATGCAAAAGAGCGAAAAAGCTTGTAAATGTCTCAATTTTTTGAAGGCTGGGCTTCCTTTGACTTCTTTATCTTTAGGAGACTATGGGCTTGGCAAATGTAAGGCCCTTTCACTCCTTCTTTTCCCTTCTTAGCACTTCTGGAAGGCTTCTTTCAGCAGTTCTGGAAAAGAAGGCTCCTCTCTCAGTACTTCTGGAAAAGAAGGCGTCTCTCAGCACTGCTGGAAAAGAAGGGTCCTCTCAGCACTGTGCCGTCGCGCCTGGGGCTGTACTCTTAGTGAAAGAGGCATGGACGTGACATCTTTCCCCAGGGGATTGCTTCTTGCCCTCCTTTAGGGAAACTAGAACTCCCAAGGACCAAAACACTGTAGATAACTCAAAAACTGGGTTTATTGTTCACAAAGGGGGTAAAAGAAAATATACATTACAGTCTTTGATTGTTTAAGTCCGTGGAGCCTTCTAGATCCCTCTTTCTCTGGCTGTGAATGCCGGAGCAAACTCAGCCTCAGTCCAATGACCTATATCTGAAGACAAGAGTCTTCCTCTGTTGCCAAAGGACTGATGTGAAGGCGCTTGAGACTCCTCAACGTTGTTCAGGTTGGCCCTGAACATGAAGTGTGAGTCCCAAGGGTAAGAACCTCAGAATTGGTGCTGAGAGGTAACTTTTGAAGGGCTTTCAGAGCCAAGCCTCTCTTTCACGTCCATCCGGTAGAGAGCTTGCTGGTGGAATGAAAGGAGGAAACACTGTCCTACTCCAGGAAGAGGCGGAGCCAAACAGTTTTGCTAAGTGAGCAATATAACAGGTACAAACAACATTGATTGACAGATATAAATAACCAATCCAACTACATTTACAGGGTAAGGGCAAAATCAGGCATGATACAACAATTCAAATCTTGCAACTTATAGTTTGACATATAGATGGCGCCACTCGCGCCGTCACACATCCTTTGTCTTTTGCACTTGAAGCAGTTTACTACTATTGACTTCCCTCAATGTTGGTTCTTGACTTCCTTTCACATAATCTGCCAGGGCATGTTTCTCTTCCTCTACCATTTGTCTCACTTGCAGAAGCCCTCTGCCTCCCGATTTTCTGGGCAGGTAAAGTCTGTCGACATCACTACGCGGGTGTAATTAGTAGTGGATTGTCATCAGTTTTCTTGTTTTTCTGTCCAAACATCTAGCTCTGCTTGTGTCCAGTTCACAATTCCAGCAGTGTATCTAATGACGGGGATGGCCCAGGTGTTGATAGCCTTGATCGTATTTCCACCATTTAATTTGCTCTTCAAAATCTTTCTGACTCTTTGGATATATTATTTGCTGACCACATTTTTCACATGCCCATGCTTGATATTGTCCAGCTGTAATATGCCCAGATATTTATAGGCTTCAGGCTGATTGCATTTTATGGTTTGTCCATTTGGCATCTCTATGCCCTTGCTGTGAGTAATTTTCCCTTTCTTTAATGCTACTGTGGCACATTTATCTAGGCCGAACTCCATACTGATGTCAGTGCTGAAGATTCTGACTGTGTTGGTCAGTGATTAGATTTCTGTTTTTGATTTTCCGTAAAGCTTTAGATCATCCATGTATAGCAAGTGGGAAATTTTTGGTGAATTTCTTGCTGTTTGGTAGCCCAGGTTTGTTTTCTGTAGAATTACTGACAGAGGGACCATCGCAATGATGAACAGCAGTGGTGATAGTGAGTCGCCCTGGAAAATTCCTCTCTTGATATTAACAGTTCCATAGCATTCATTGCCCATCAACAACTCAGTTTATTATTATTAAGAGATTATTATTATTATTATTATTATTATTATTATTATTATTGACACAATGACATTGTATGACACAGCAAACAAGATAGATATGCTGGATTTCGTATCACAAAATCACAAGTCGAACACTTCCCAAGTATTTAGGAGTGTGTGATGTATTTTCGGATGATGCGCGCAGATCCCAGTAAGGTGGCCTTTTGCAGTTTGCAGATCATAATTTTGTCAATGTCTATTGTTTCCAAATGCGGGCTGAGATCTTTTAGCACAGCACCCAATGTGCCGATCACCACCAGGACCATCTGTACTGGTTTCTGCCAGAGTTTTAGAAGTTCAATCTTGAGGTCCTGATAGCGGCTGAGTTTTTCCTGTTGTTTTTCGTCAAAGCAACTGTCACCTGGTATGGCGACATCAATAATCCAAATCTTTTTCTTTTCCACAACTGTGATGTCTGGTGTATGTCTGGATTCGGAAGTCCCACAGTATCTTTGCATGTTCATTTTCCATTATCATTGCAGGTTTGTGATCCCACCAGTATTTTACTGCAGGGAGGTGGTACTTGAGGCATAAGTTCCAATGAATCATTTGGGCCACATAGTTGTGCCTCTGTAGTCAGTCTGAGCAATTTTCTGACAGCAGCTGAGGATATGTTCAATGGTTTCATCAGCTTCCTTGCCCAGTCTGCATTTTGGATCATCAGCTGATTTTTTTGATCTTGGCCTTAATTGCATTTGTTCTGATGGCTTGCTCCTGGGCTGCAAGGATCAGGCCTTCTGTCTCCTTCTTCAGTGTCCCATTCGTGAGCCATAGCCAGATATTCTTCTTATCATCTTTTCCTTCAGTTTTGTCAAGGAACTTTCCATGCAATGTTTTGTTGTGCCAGCTGTCAGCTCTAGTTTGTAGTGCGGTTTTCTTGTACTGATTTTTTGTCTGCTGTGCTTTGAGGAGTTTCTGATTTTTTACTTCAATCAAAGCAGGTTCTTCACTTTGCTTTACTGCCAGGGCATATTCTGCCAGGGCATGTTCTTCTTCTTTGACTGCTTGTTTTACTTGCAAGAGTCCTCTGCCACCAGATCTTCTAGGCAGATATAGCTGGTCAACATCACTGCGAGGGTGCAGTGAATGATGAATGGTCATGAGTTTTCTTGTTTTTCTGTCCAAATTGTCCAGTTCTGCATGTGTCCAATTTATAATGCCAGCAGTATATCTTACGACAGGAATGGCCCAGGTGTTTATGGCCTTGATGGTGTTGCCTCCATTGAGCTTGTTTTTGAGAATTTTACAACCCCTAAAACAATTTAGGACTAATAATAATAATAATAATAATAATAATAATAATAATAATAATAATAAGTCCTAAATTGTTTTGGGGGTTGTAAAATAGTAATCTGATCATTCGGAATATGCTTTTCAGCTGTAGGGATATAGGCATGATACTGTGGTGTGTATGCTTTATTTAAAAATCTGACAGTCAACAAATTCTTTTTGTCTCCCTAGCTGTTATGGTTCTGGCAAAAGGAAAACAACCACAAACCACAAGCAAACTGATACCTACAATGATGCTCTGAGCAACAGGGATTTCCCACTTGTTAGTTCTTGAATGAAATCTTGAAGTGATAAAAGGTATTTAATTTGTGCCTTCTTCAGAGCTTTTCTTAGTATCATGGCAAAAGGTTGCAATTGCCATCCTCCCCCCTCCCCCAATATGTCTGTCTTTCTGCCTGCTTGTACTCACATTCATTACTAAAAGCTTTGACACCTTTTCTGCTAGCATTAATAGAAATTTTCCAACTGGATGACACCAAATCACCTTTCTTCTTTTTCTCTCTCAAATGATGGTGGCATAAAAATTCAGTTGGAACCCCTTGGATGATTCAGAATTGTTGGTTAATATCACCTGAGAAAAAGTGAAGGCAAGCCTCCTTGGGGAACTGGGTAATTAGTGAGAAGTCAATTAGAGGCTTCATATTTGGCAAGGAAATCAAATCTAGAAAGACATCCCAGTATGCAAATGCCAGATTTTCCTAAGCTCACCGCTTCCTTGCTAAAGTAAATAAAGTCGAGCATTCTCTGGAACTACTGCATAACACCATTTTTTAAAATGCCACTAACTGTTTCTGTAAGATTTTTTTTTAAAAAAAAAACTATACATATGTCCCTTCCTGCCAACTGCAGACAATTTATCTAGCCATGCGTGCAACTAATGCAATAAAGAAGTGTGGGAAAGCAAAAGTCCTTCCAGTTTATGTTTCTGAAAGAAGTCAAGAGCTCAGGTACCTATTGTATATACCAAACCATAAATATGAGATAATTGTTATAGCATGCCTGTGCAATAGCCCTTGGAAACCTGTGTTTTTATAAGGCCATAAATTGTAGGAGATTCTGGCCACAGAACACAATAGAGCTCTCCTGCTCAGACAGCAATATCAATGCCTGTTGTGCTTCCCTCCTCCTTCTCCTCCTCTCTGCTCCTCAAGGACATAGGCTAAATAGTTTTGGTTGCATTCCCTCTAAATGTGAGTCATTTTGTACTATTGCTGCTGGCAGGCAGACCCAGGGGTTCTCCCACTGTCATACATCAATGCCACTAAGTAAATCATATTACCGTATTGACTTCAGCATGACACAGATTGCCTACAGGTCTGGCTGCTTCCCCAAGATTCAGAAGATGGTTTAGGGAAACTGCCACTACCTGAACACAAAAGATTAGGCCACAAACAAAATAAAACTTGGGGCTGACTTGTAGCATTTTCTTCCCTTGGTTACCCACCAAAGACATAGGCTAAAGATGTTTCCATCTCGGCTGGTTCAAATTATCAGTGACAGGCAGGCAGTAGCCAACTGAGATCATGAGAATTATTCTCTTTGTGTTACTATTTTCAGGTGTAGAGCAGAAGCAGTCAGGGAAAGCTACATGCAAGTAAAAGCCACATGCCATTTGGCCTTTTGTTGTGATTGCAAAGGCCTGGAAGCCAAAATGCTGGAAGTTTTGAAATTGTGCTCATGCAATAAACATTTATATATTTTAACCATGGGTATGTTTATATGAAGCAACTTCTGTAAGATCCTGTGATGACTCATGGGCCATGTAGTCCCGTTCCCAGTACTATTGTGGCAGATGAAGAGGAAAACTTGGGTTTCCCACCGTTTCAGCCAGAATTGGAGCCCTTGCACCTGCAAGATGTTTGCCCACCAGAAGTCAGCCAAACAAGCCTTGAGCAGAAATCTCCCCCATTTTCTCGCCGGGATTATTATAATCGAGATAGAGGCGCTCGGGAGGTGACTCGCAGGAGCGCCAGGATAGCTGCCAGACAATTAGCTGATTAAGTCTGTTTCCCTTGGGAAACTTTAAGGAGTCATGCATCTGGACACAGTATGGGTTTCGTTTCTTGTTCCCCAGGGAAAGTGTTCCTTGGCGGGAAAACAAGATCCTATATAGGTGTTTGCCCGCAAAGAAATCCTTGCGGAGTCAATTCGTCACCTTGTGGAGTGAGATCGTGTGTGGACTACGCTACTCCAGTCCCTTGCCTCCAGGACCAAGTTCCAAGCCTTGTTTCACGGACCTTGTTCTAGCATCAAGCTTTCCTTGTTCCACGGACCTCGCCACGGACCCTGTTCTTGCTTATTGTCTTTTGTAGCCACGTATCAAGCCTTGTTGCCAAGAATCTAGTTTGCTTCCAGCCTTGTTGTCAAGCTTCATTGGACTAAAGGACCCTGTCATTTCCCCACACTTTGCCTGGCAAAGTGTGTGTTTCGGTTATTGGATTATAACTTTGGACTCTAATATCACATATTGGACATTGTTTTCCTGGACTATATTTGACCTTTCCTGAAAGGTCTACTTCTGAACTATATTCTTCACTTGTTTTTATTGACTTTATATATTCCTTTAATAAAGATATTAGATAGATTCTGGTCTCCGTGCATGGTTATTGGTGCTCTGCAGCCTGGGTCCTGACAGATCCAAGAAAAGGAAGAGCAGGAAGGAAATTCAGAATAGCTGAGGGTTTCGCCTATAATATGAACAAAGCTGTGATCCAGTGAGGTGAAAAGACATAATTTCATTGTTGAGTCTGCGTAGACGCATGACAATGGGCACATCTACACGGACATTCAATGCAGCTTCAAGTTAACTCCAAGGTGCAGCAGCTAGAAAACACGTGCTTCCAAAGTGTACTGCAAGACAAGTTAAAGAGTGTAAAGCTATTTAGCTGACCACATCCCCTTGTATGAACCTGCCCGGGCCCTGAGGTCTTCAAGAAAGGCCCTTCTCTTACTCCCACCTCCATCTCAAGCTTGGTTGGTGGGAACAAGAGAGCAGGCCTTTTTCAGTGACTGCCCCATGACTCTTGAACTCCCTGCTTCCCAGGGGTCAAGGTTTACCTGGAAAGCACAACCCTACAAGCTAGGAAAGGCTGCAGCAAGTTGCTTTTACCCAGGTCAACTTGAAAGGTGAAGATTTCATCCTCTCTCCCAGTACTACTTTGGTACTTTGAATTCAGATTACAGAAACTGAAGTAAGCTGGGGACAAAAGTGGCATGTGAGAAAGAAACTGGACCATTTTAAGAACCAATGAAAAAGTGGGAGGTCAGAGCCTTAATTAGGATTGCCCCTGCCAAGGACAGTTCAAGTATGCATCCAGAGTGTCCTAGCATACTCTACACCAAGCAAAGAAAAAAAACTGATGCCCAAAAATGATAGATGTTACCACCACAAAGCTCAGAGATATAATTTTCCATTCAAAGATGATGGTGTCCACACACACACACAGCAAAAGACCCTCAAATAGCCATTTAAAAAAACAACTGAATGTTTGCTAAGACAATCCTTATTTCTAAAAGCAGTCTTTTCTGGTCTGAAACAGGCATAGAAGGGCCCAAAATAACCTTTAAATTACAAAATGCCCTCTCCCCAAGGCGTCTGGAGGATTATTTACCATTTTACAGTAATTTTTAAAGTGGGGAATTAGAAAGGTCAGAAAGGGTGGGTGGATGGCTGAGGTTCATGGGAAGGTAGAATTAATTCCCAGACCTTCAGGAATTTCCCATCTCTGACATAGCACATCCTTCTTTGGTACAGAAGTAGTTTTACAAAAAGTTTTAATACTGTCAAAGATCTGGAATCCATACCTCTTACTGCTATGTGCACCTCATTCACTTGCATCCCTGAGGACAATAACAGGAAGAAAGGGAAGCCCTAGAAAACTCATTAAAATAATCTAGTGGTCAGGAGGCTATGACACTCATTCCATCAGATAGTGCAGGTTACAGGCCAATAAGAATCTGGGAATTGTGTCTAGAAGCCTGAGAATCTTAGAAATAATGATTTTGTTAACCACAGTATTAGAAGATAACACATTAATATTCCTTTGCCTCCTTTTCTGTCTAAGGCTATAGACCAATTGTCCTTGCCTTCTAACAGAAAAGACAGCTTGGAAGAGAAAGCTTTGCTTCTCCCTCTTCATATCTTATACTCCCAGTGGAAATTTCCTCCAGGTCTTCTGTGACCATTACTTTATATATTCCTGTATGGGTCTAGAAATTTTAGTCAAAAAATCAACTCAAAACATGATTCAACTTATCTTTTGGTCAATGTAAGCACTAAACCTTAACTCTTATTTTTAAAATAGAGGAACTATCATCCCCTTCTCTGAATAGAGCGGTGGAAAGCAAGAACTTAGGACCTTATTACATTGATGAGGTCTCCTGGGACGATTTGCCAGTCTTTGTGACAAATCAGCGGGGCAATCCCAGCTCCCCTTACTAGTATGGGGAAGGGTCACCACGTGGCTTACTCCTGTGCTAACCCCATGATTTCTTATGGAACATGGGAGTCCTCCCATGTTCTGAGCCAAGTGTCCTAGAATGCTTGCACCCTAGTTCATCCACAAAGCCCCACCAGAGGTTAGCCTATATTGTGTGATGGGTGGCATGGGGCTCCATTGATTAGCTGTGCTGCATCCTAGGATGCTTGCAGCCCATCCTGTGATGAGGTTCTTGGTCTGTCCCAGGAGAACTGAAGAGAAGTACCTAACCCCTCTACCCTCTCCACTGTGACACCATTACTGACCACTCTGAATATCGGGTCAGGAAATGGTGGCAGTAACAGCAATGGAAAGCTGGTCCCTTGAAGCAACATTGATGCTTTCTCCTCTTCATAGGATAACCCTTGACTTATCCATGGAACATATCAAAATCCATAATTTTGGCCTTAATACTTGACCCTAACTTATACATGAGGTTGACTTATACATAAATATATATGATAGATTTAGAATAGCAAATTCTAAGAGAATTGAGTTACTGTGGCCAACCTTACCATTAGACAGATGAAGGATGCTCCATGAAGGATTATCACCTCACATAAAAATACAAACAATACTGAAAAGCTTTCTTGTTCTCAGTAAGAAAGGAGACACAGACAATCAATTGCTGCATTTGTTTTATTATTTGTGTGCATTTCATGAAATAATAATAATAATAATAATAATAATAATAATAATAATGCTTTATTTATATACCATCCTATCTCCCTGGAGGGACTCAGGGCAGTGAGCAACAAAGTCAGCAAACATTCAATGCCATACAAAAGAAAAACACATAAACAAATATCCATCCCACCCAAAACCCTAACAGATCTATATTTAAACCAAAAATAAGACTCATTATAACATGTAACATTTACAATTCCATAGAATGTGTGGGGAAAGGAGGAGGTTGAGCAAAATAGCATTTTTTTTCAAACACTTTTTTAAAATGAAAAGTTGGGCATTTTCACATTGCACAGTTATAGAGTTTTGATCCCATTTTAACTGCCACGATAACATCCTATGGAATCAAAGTTTAGGGAGAGGGCTCCTCTTAGCTTGAGGGCTCCTCTTGGGCCTCAATACATTACAAACCCGATAATTTCACAGGATTTTGAAATTAAAGTGAAATCATAGTGCTATAACTGTGCTTTATGAAAGGTCCATTGTAACTTTTGTATGTGAAATCGTGTTTTCTGTGCAAATCATGAACAGACAAAATTGTGAAATGCAAAAATAATGCTCAAAATCTCTCATGCTCTTGTTTAGCGAAAGTGGAATAGTTTTGAATATTTTTGTTGATAAGATCATGGTATAAGTAAAGGTTGCAGCCCTAACCTGTGTCAAAACTGCTTGACTAGGTTTGGATACAACACCCCACAACTTGCAGAGATGTCACATGCTACTCTCCCTCAGGGAGGGAAATATTTGAGGCTGGCCTGATGATGGAGCAATAAAGATATGAATCCTAATGTGAGTTATCTCTTGTACTGCTAAATTCTGTGTTCATCATCTGATTTTGGGGGGTTGCAGGAAAATGCAAACACAAACATATTTGGCTATGGAAGAAGTATTTGAGCCAAGAACTGATAATATTTCATCACAAGAACATTCATTTCTCTGTTTCTCCTCTGACGCAAAGTCTAGGACTTTGCTTTTTAAATTCCCTGCAGATTCACTGATTAACAGGCACGAGGCAGCCAAAGGAATCAGTGGAAATGAGGAGAAGGAGCAGAGAGATACCTGAAAACTTTAATTTATTATATTGGCATCAAGACAGTGAAAAAATAAAATACAACATTTTAAAATGGTGCCAAGAATGAGTATACAAATTTATACTTTGTTGATGGCAGGGTGGTGTTAGGATAGTTAAAAGATTTTTAATCATTATGTCATGTGGGTTTTTGCGATTTCAAGCTTCAGATGAGAATTTAACACTCTGTATTCCATGAAAATAAAAAATAAAAAGATTGTAAGATATCATATAACAGGGAAGGAGGACCCTTCCAGACAGACCCAAATCACGAAAGGAACTGGGATTTAAAATCCCAATTCCCTTTGTAATTTAGACCACACATTGGGCCCAAATCACAAATTTTCCCGGGGGGGGGGGCTACCTGGGAGGGTATCTAGCCAGTCCTCCATTTCTCTTGTCAATTTGCCAGAGGGATCTGGCTGCATCCTCAAGCCCCTCAAAGAAAGCATCATTTTGACGTGTCAGAAGGCCCCTTTGGTAAATTTACAGGAAAAACAGGGGGCTGGGAGGGAAGAGTTGGAGTGCTATTCCGCTCCTTCAGGCAATTAGAGCCCAAAGAACTGGGATGGCTATGGGAATTGCCCCCCAAGATGCTGGAAGGTGGTCCCAAAAGTCAATTCTCACTGGCCAAACACCTGAAAAAATCCACACCTTGCAGTAAGTGGGTTTTTTAAAAAAAAATCCAGAATAAATTGGGAAATCATGATTTACTCTGTCTTAATCTGGACTAACCTGAGGCATCATTTGGATGCCTCGGGTTAATCTGAAATCCATCACCAGTTTTGGGCCTGTGTGGAAGGTCCAGGAGATAAGAATTTTAAGAACAACCTAAAATATTGTGATAGATAGATGGCTAGACAGACAGACAGACAAGATAGAGACTTGATAGAGACAAGGGTTTTCCTCCCTTGTGTAGTCAAGCTCATAGCAGCTTTGTGGGAATCTGTGTAAGATTTGTATCACATTTTGGTTACAGAAGACATTTCTCTCACATTACAAGCCCTTGGGGAGCTACTGATCCCAAGATGAAGATGTCAGAAACTCTTTCCCCAGGGCTAGGGTGGGGTGAAGAAGAAGAATTACAAGCAAAAAAGTACTCTAGAGGAAAGTGGATGAAATATATTTGGCTTTTATGCTGGAATTGCATTAGAAACAATTATTCCATTATTCACCTTTCCATTATTCAGAAGAGATTTAATGAATCTCTAGGGGCTGGGTGTTTTGATGCCCTAACTAGGAAAAAAAATGCTTCTTTCAGATCCTGTAGTTTTTACTCCTCCAAGAGCAACATTTTCTATTATAGCAGCAGCCTGCCAAGGAACAGCACCTTGAATGTAGTTTGGGAAGACACACCTTCAGCCTGTGAAGATCTTGAAGGAGCCCTGTGGACCAGCCTCTTCCTTGACTTTGGGGGATAAATACCTAAGTTTTCAAATGGAAAACCAAGGGAAAATGGCTCTGTCCAGGGTTTTTTTCCATGTCAAGAGCGACTTGAGAAACTGCAAGTAGCTTCTGGTGTGAGAGAGTTGGCTGTCTGCAAGGATGTTACCCAGGGGATGCTGATGTTTTACTATGGGAGGTTTCTCTCATGACCTCGCAGAGGAAGCAGGAGCTGACAGATGGGAGCTCACCCCGCTCCCCAGATTCGAACTGCTGACATTTCGGTCAGCAGTCTTGCCAACACAAGGGTTTAACCCACTGCCCTGTCCAGGTAGGAGATAGATATATAAGCAGATATTTAGCCAATGACCAGGAATAATCTTGTTAGCTTCTTCTCTATCTGAAGTGAGAACCTATATATGAAAAGCTCAGGTCAGCAAGTCTTTACTACCAACTTCTGAAGATCGCACCAATTTTGCTATTTTCCTATTTTGTCTTTGCATATATTTGGGACAGAAAAGTATTCTAATGTGTGATCCAATGTTAATTGCAACTGGATAGAATATATAGATGCAATAAATAATGAGCAAAATGTGATCACTTTTCTTTCAATCTCTTTTAATGGAAACAATTTCGTTATAATGTAGTACTTCAAAGGAACATATCATTTTTTTGTTTGTAACTTGGCGACTGCCTCTATGCGCCCTAGCACGCAGAACACCAACACTATGGCAGAAGACTCAACTCTCATACATACTCATATGCATCTTTTAGTATCCATGCTTTGACACATATATAAAGCTATATGAAGAGCAAAAAAACTTATGTGTCACGTTTTAGCATTTTCCAAGGAGGAAGCATCCTGGTAGCGTGCTAGGACACATAGAGGCAGCCCTCGAGTTCCAAACATTCGACTTACAAATGACTCATAGTTAAGAAATGGGGTGAGACAACAGGAAGCAAGAGAAATCTACCCTAGAAGGGAAATTTGCTCCTGGAAGAGTTATCATGGAGAAAAGGTGTCTCAATTGAAGCTTTATCACTAATGCTTGTTTCCACAACAAGCCAAAATGTTCTAAATCCAATTATCACAGGGACAGAAAGTGAGGTGAAATCTTCTGCATAGAGACACAGCAAAACAAACACCACAGGGACCTTCCCTGGCTGGACTTACACTTTAAAATGTATCTGTTCCAACTTACATACACATTCAGCTTAAAAACAAACCTACAGAACCTATCTTGTTCATAACTTGGGGACTGCCTGTACATCCTGTACACGTGTAAACCCTTCCGTCTATTGCAGGCACTGAAAAAAATGGCAGAACCCAAAAGTGCAGTGTATTTCCCCCCCAGACTTAAGTATGCTTATGATCCACAAATATGTATAGTGTTTGTACTTTAGGCTAAATAGATTAGTCTCTAGGAGTTATTTGTGTTTGTTTGTTTATTTATTTATTTAATATACCGCTCTTCTCCCTCGGGGGACCCAGAGCGGTCTTACACAATGGCAGAATTGGATGCCACATATAATACAAAATTAGTAAAACCAACAGTTGTAAAACACAATTAAAAGCTGATATCCAAATCCAATTAAAACAATAAAAACTGTGTGACCATAACAACAGGGGCAGTAGAATTGAGTCAGTCAGAGCCAGTTCATGTTCAACTTCATATTAATCCAAAAAATCCATTTGGTCATATCAATCCATATCCTAGGATGGGCCAAAGGCTTGGTCCCACATCCAGGTCTTCAGCTGCTTCCTAAAAGTCATGAGGGAGTGGGCTTCCCTAATCTCCCTTGGCAAGGAGTTCCACAGCCTTGGGGACACCACCGAAAAAGCTCTGTCTCTTGTCCCCACCAACCACACCTGTGATGGCGGCGGAGCCGAGAACAGGGCCTCACTTGAGGATCTTAATCTGGGGGACAGCTCCTAGGGGGAGATACTTTCAGAGAGGTAAGTGGGACCAGAGCCATTTAAGGTTTTGTAGGCCAAAGCCAGCACTTTAAATTGTGCCCGGAAGCTAACAGGCAGCCAGTGGAGCTGCTTCAACAGAGGAGTTGTATGCTCCCTGAATGGCGCTCCGGTTAATAACCTGGCTCCGGAACGTTGGACTAATTCCAGCTTCCAAATAGTTTTTGAAGGAAACCCCACGTAGAGCACATTGCAATAGTCCAAACGAGATGTAACAAGAGTGTGGACCACCGTGGCTTCCCAAGGTACAGGCACAGTTGGCGCACAAGTTTGCGTTGTTCAAAGGCCCCCCTGGCCACTGCTGAAACCTGGGGTTCCAGACTCAGCTATGAGTACAGGATGACTCCCAAACTGCGAACCTGCGCCTTCAGGGGGAGTGCGACTCCATCCTGCACAGGCTCTAACCCTATACCCTGTTTGGCCTTGTGACTGACCAGGAGTACCTCTTTCTTGTCTGGATTCAACTTCAATTTGTTCACCCTCATCCACTCTGACACAGCAGCCAGGCACCGGTTCAGGATCTGGACGGCCTCCTTGGAAGCTGGAAAAAAGGACTGATAGAGATGACACCGAACTCCAAAACTCCGGATGATCTCACCCAGCGGCTTCATGTAGATGTTAAACAAAAGAGGGGACAGTACTGACTCCACAAGACAATGGTTGTGGGGTCGAACAGCAGTCCCCTATCAAAACCTTCTGGGTACGGTCCTCAAGGAAGGAATGGAGCCAGAGGCGGTTCAACCACCAGGCCAACTAGGCAGTTGCCTGTGGCGCCATCTTGTTGGGGGCACCATCGAGGCAACTCCTGTCTCCTGTGGCCTGCCTCCGCTGCCACGCCTCCGTCCGCAAGGAAGGAGCCGAGGTCGCCACTTTGGGGAGCAGAGAAGCGCTTCTCTGCTCCTCAAAGGCCCGAACACCTTCCTTCTCACCAGGAAGGCGTTCGGGGCTTTGCAGAGCAGAAAAGCCACTGAACGCCTTCCTGGTGAGGCCCTCCCGGCAAGGGCTTCCTGGCGAGGCATTGCCAGGAAGGTGTTTGGCGGTTTGGGGAGCAGAGAAGCACCCCCAAAGCCCCAAACGCATTCCTGGCGAGAATGAATGTCTGGATTTCTCCTGTTTTCAGTGTTGTTCTTTATTTATTGTCCTGATTTTAGAGTTTTTTTTAATACCGGGGGCTATCTGGGTTATGTAAGTCCACACTGCCCTATATCCCTGTTCAATGTTTGGTGCTAAATTCGCAAATATAGTAATACCTACATAACATTACCATGTATTGAACTGCTTTTTCTGTTGATTTGTTGTAAAACATGATGTTCTGGTGCTTAATTTGTAAAATCTTAATGTAATTTGATGTTTAATAGGCTTTGCCTTAATCCCTCCTTATTATCCAACATTTTTGCTTATCCAATGCTTTTATTTTTTCAGTGATTGGTTTGGGGGGGCGCCAAAATTCTGTTCGCCTACACTTGAAAAATACCTAGGGCTGGGTCTGACTGGAGCTACTGCAAAGCAGTACCCCCAAGGCCCATTCCAGCAAGGCGACCCAGAAGGATACTGTGGTCCACAGTATCGAAGGCTGCTGAGAGATCCAGGAGAACCAGCAGGGACAGAATTCCCCTGTCCAGCTCTCTGCGGAGATCATCCACCAAAGAGACCAAGGCCGTCTCAGTTCCATGCCCCGATCTGAAGCCAGACTGTGCCGGATCCAAATAATCAGTTTCAACCAAGAACCCCTGGAGTTGCGAGGCAACCACATGTTCCATGACCTTGTCCAGAAACGGAAGATTGGAAACAGGCCAAAACTTATTCCAATTAGTGGGATCAAGTGATGGCTTCTTCAACAGTGGTTTTATTATGGCTTGTTTAAGGCCAGCTGGAAGTCTGCCTTCCCGAAGGGAGGCTTTCACCACCACCCTTACCCACTCGACCAATCCCCCTCTGGCTTCTTTAATCAGCCAGGATGGGCAGGGGTCTAGGATGCATGTGGTTGCTCTCACTTCACCAAGGAGCTTGTCCACATCCTCGGGTTGCACAAATTGAAATGAATTCATCAAAATTGGACAAGCAGATGCTCTTGCTAAATCTTCGGAGATTGCATCAACCACAACATCAAGCTCTGAACGAATCAAAGGATTTTATTTGAAAAGAACTGGGAAAGGGCTTCACATTTCTCTGCTGAGTTGTCTGCGGGAGCAGTTTGAGGGGTGTTATTAAGCAGCTCTTTGACTGTTCAAAAAAGCTCAGCAGGGTGGTTCCCATCTTGTAGCCCAAAAGTGTAACAATGGTTTCTTTTTGTCTGGCTGGATCCAAACTGTGGAATTATTGCAGTTTGACACCACTCTAACTGCCATGGGCTAAGCGCTAAATGCTGTGGATTCCTGGGAGTTGCAATTTGCCATCAACACTTTTTGGCAGAAAAGATTAAAGACCTTATAAAACTACAACTGCCATGATTCCACATTAGGCCATAGCAGTTAAAGTAGTGCCAAACTGTAGATTCACTGCTATTTGATAACAGTACCAGGATTAGAGAAGTAGAGAATCATCTATTGTCCTTCCATTGGCATTACAGTTGTCTTCCTCACAGTCCTCCTCTTCTTCCCTTTCTTCCTCTTTTCCTTATTCTTTGCAAATAATGTAACTGTATAAATCTCAAGTATTGTCCATATCTCTGTGGGATCTCAGCTGAGTCATGAGGCTAGCAGCAACCCCCTTATGATACAGAAGGTCACTTCATGTTGGCTCATGGCTATATGAACTGGCCCAAAGAAATATGCCTCCAGAGAGCTAAGCTCTCTGCAATTGAACAAAGGGTAAGTATATTCGGCTTTCTTAAATTACATCTAAATAGCAACATGAAGGTTGGCCTCCACTGTTTTTAAAACAGATTCTTTGTTTTTGAAAGAGGAAAATATGTCTTTTTCAGCCTTTAGACAAAACTGAAGGAAGTTTTAAAAGGGTTATAATAATCAATTCCCACTTACTCTAACCCCCACAGCCAAACAATTGCTTTAACTTTTTTTCAATTGCAGTATAGTAAGGAGTTTGGTTTTGGAATAGAGCCACTTTTCTCCATTTAACTTCATTGCAATACTTTTATAGGAAGGTGAACAGGATTTGGTCATAAAAGAAAACACCCTTGAGGGCATTTGTTTTATTGGCAATTTTGATTAAAAAAATCCATTGCCTGTAATATTCTTCTTGTTTCCAAACAATGTATAAAGGATGTTCTCCAAATCTAGGTCCCTCCCCACCTCCCTCCATAAGGTATTTTTAATTTATTTGGAGTTGTTTTATTGACTCTACTCCATAGGAACTGGCACCAGAAACCTTGATGTAATCTTAACTCTAGAAGTGCTGACAGCTATGGCTTGGATCCTGAGAAGCAAGTGATGGAAGATGGCTTATGTTCCCTCTTTTCCTCTGTGGGACTGCTTGTACATGGATTTCTTCACTTAAATGATCTCTCTGATTTTATAGGAAGTTTGAAAAAAGACACCTATCATGTACAACTGTCTCTATATAGCTTTTCTTCTCATTGTAAACTGCAGTCACACAGAGTTCTTTTGGATCATGAAATGAGGTTTCATATTTACTTGTCATGGGCCCAGTATCTGTATCATTTGATTACTTCATGTTTCCATTTCATTCTGTCCATTCAGATGGCACGAAATGGTACAACCCTTTCCAGTAAAAAAAAAAAACCCTATTAAACAAAAAGGAAAGTAGGAACAGAAACAGTTTGGTCACCTGCTTTTTGGACCACTGAGTCCTGCCTGTCGGGCCAATTGGCAGAGGAGAAGAACGCCATCCACCTCACTTGCTGCCTGTCTTGCCTCGCCTTGCCTCGCCCACCACCACTCTGCAGACTGAGGGGAAAGCATCACATGTGGTATCTTAAGCCCTGTCTTTAACCTCACTTCTCTTCTGCAGATGGAGAGTTAAACTTATCAGAATTAGTGGAATCTTAAGCCCTGTCTTTACACTCAGAGTTAAACTAAGGATCCAGATGGCAAAGCATCATGGCGATTCTGGCAGTACACATCAAGAGGTGTGGAATCCTGTCACCCCACACCCCACATTGTCCCACCTTATCAGAGTTGTCCACCGGCCAGCTTGCCTCATTGAGGGCAATGCAACCACGGGAAGCCTCTCAAGTTGTCACTGCCAGCTTTTTTTGGTAGCAACTCTGGTTCCTCCACAGTTTTGCTATGGAGTCACCCTGGAAGCACTTCGCTGGTGTATGATGGGAACCGGAGGGCTCTGTGTCAACGCTGCTGCAAAACCGGAGTTGCCACTGAAATTTTCCCCATGTGAAGAGGTCTAAAGTGACCAGTGCGCAAATGGTACTGAAGTAAATTGGGACTGATAAGCTACAGTCCCCAATGTACATTGGGGTCCTGATGTATCACAGACATTCTTGCTGAGGTCCTGCTCTGCATCTCTCTAATTCAGTTAGTGGAATATTGCCTTTGCTACTTAATTAGCTGCACACAAATTTACATTGAGTGAAATGTTATTGACTTTAAAACATTATGTTAGTGTGGGACCTAGATGTACACCCCCTCCCCTAATGTACTTAGTGAATGCACAGTAAGTGAATCTCTTCATTAATCTTTTCAATGCACAATAAATGTATATGATGGAAAGACACCACAGCACAGCAAGCAGGGTTTACCAGAACTGAACTGAATATTGACATGATAGTTAACAGAAATGTAGGAGTACTTCTTCTACATATTGATTGTTCCTTAACATACTCCCTATGACTTCTTTTTAATTTCCAAGTTTCTTTTCCATATTGGAAGGAGAATGAAAAACAACTGGAATGTTGGACTTGTAGATCCAGGAAACTGGACCTACCTGCCTACTGATTCTTGATCGTAATTGCTTGACATTTTGGCTGCAAAAGAGCCACTTTGGGGCTCTTTTGTAGAGAGATAAAATGTGATAGAAATAAATATAATAAAAGGAGGAGAAGGGGGGAATTGGGGATCCCATATCTCCTCTCCATTTGGTTCACCAACAAACCATGTACTCTGCTGTTTGCTGCTTCATATTTATTAAAAACAGATTTTCTTTCTATAAGAGGCGTTTACAACCCAAATGTGCTTCTTTGTGCTATCTATAGCTTTCTCTGCTATGCAATCTTAAGAACCAATTATGTAATTTCATCTAGTTTGTAGTCCGTTACAGCTGGGACTTTCTGGTCTTTGCATGTATTTATTTTTCAGTACACAGAACAAGTAATGCCATAAGTTGAATGCAGCTGCATATGAGAATTTTTAAAGCACACAGAGAATTAAAAGTATTCTGCATTTTGGTTGTCATTATTTTATTATAATGTCACAGCTCCTCTCTGCAATTGAAATGGGTTCCATATTGTGAATTAAGAAAATCACGCCACTACACCTCCTGATGTACAAAGCTAAACCTTTATACTTTTAATTTTTTTTCTATTTGCAAATAAAAGAACACATTTACTTCATTATCTATTTACATTCACTGCTGAAGGCTGCAGGCCAAATGCAAAGCCCGAAGGCTGAATTTGGCCGTCCATATCATTGTAACTGGCCCTCCAGATGCTGGACTACAACTTCTGCATTCCTCATAATCAGATATCATGAACAGAGTTGATGGGTGTTGTGATACAATAGTCCTTGTAAGGATGCAGTTTGTTTTGTTCAGTCAGGATAGTGTGGTTTGCATTTAAATACAAGGCATGTGGATATGATGTTTGACTAAAGTGTCCTTTAACCTTTCCTCAACATCAGAGCCACAAGTGATGTTGGGTCACAATTCCTGTTATCCCCAGTTCACATGGCAGATAACCAAACATGAGAGGAGCTGATATTCAATAACATCTAGGACCCACACTGGGTAAAAAAAAAATTAAAAGAAATTATAGTTGGTTCTCTGTATCCATGGATTTTCTTTCCATTTATTCAATGTCCCTTTGAAGGCAACCATGTTGCTGATGTGGTCCTCAGTGAAAGTGGGTTTGACAGCCCTGACTTAAAGCTTATTCTCTGGTCTTGTAGAGAAGAAGGAAAAATCCAAGGGAAAGACCATCTTCTAGAAAAGTGTATTAACATTTATTATGCTTGGCTTAAAAAAAAAACCAGAATGACATACCCTGAGCAATTGAGGGTTATTGATTAATATATCCTACTTAATGCCATCAGCAGGACCTGCCTCCTGAGTCATAACCAGAGTTGCATCTCTTGGTCTCAGGTTTAATCTTAAAATCTCAAGGGTAGTGATGGTGCAAAGCTGACAGTCCCAGTTACAAAGAAGAGACACATGTTAATACTTTTTAAAACTCTTTTCCACTCGTCAGGCCTGTAGCCAGGATTTTGATTAGGAGGGGGCTGGGATTTTGGTTCGGGGGGGGGGGGGGGGCTGAGTCTAAGCGTGAGAGACTCTACCCTAGCAAACCTTTCGTATCGTTATTCCAGTACCCCAATGCAAATGGGATATATTGAGCGTGGTGATCAGATCATGAATAAACATAACAGTTTAAATAATAAATGTAAGGCCTCCTCGCGGACCACCCTGAGAATTTCGGGGGGGGGGGGGGCTGAGGCCTTTTGAGGGCCTCCCCTCACCGGCTACATGCCTGTCACTCGTGCATAGTCTTAAATTACAACCATAAATTAAAACCAAAGAAAGCATTAGGTGACCAGGTTGGCAATGTCAGAGAATGTCAGAGAAAAGGTGGAAAGGTAAAAGAAACCTATAGGTAGATAAACTGTGTCTTATGATTCAAAAATAAATTACTTGGAGGAGAGAAGCTGTTCCTAGCAAAAGTTACAAATGAGACTCCCCATTTCCTCCACTGTCAGTATCTGAGACAATGACAGTGCTGAATCAATGAGGACAGCAGAAGAATGTACTCTGATAGTAAACATATCAAAATACTTTAAAATATTAAGACATTTAATACCTGTAGATAACTGAGCTATTACTTCCCTGAATTCTTATTAAAGTGAAGATTAAGGCAAAATAAAATAAGAGCAAATGAGGTTCTATTTTTTTTCCCCACTAAACCCATCGACATTTAAGTTAATGTCTTTTTCATGTTCTGTTTCTTCTCTTATCCTAATGACCAGCATTATTTCCAGCTGGTTTTGTTTTGTATTTCTTTCTTTCTTTCTTTTACAAAAAATGGATTTATTTTTATCATCTCACCGCTACATGCACTAATGCATGTATTTCCGAACTGTGTCATGTCAGGTTTCCTCAAACTGGTGGGAAAGAAACAACATAAAGAGGCTTTACAGAACACAAGCATATACATAAACGAGTGCTCAGGGGCTAAGCAAAAATTACTGCTAAAGGAAATGTAGCCCAACCAGCAATCCGGAGATATGCCGTAAGTATGTTTTATGACATTTCTTGGTGTTTGCTCCCAGATTATGGAATTCCCTCTCTAGGGAGGCCATTATGATTCCATCCTTGCTCTCCTTCTGTTGACATGTTAAGAGGTATTGGGCTATCAAGCCTTTGGAAATTGCATGGAATAGGCTTGTCACCCATTGATTTTAATTTCTTAGATTTTCTTAGGCAAAGAATATTCAGAACTGGTTTTTTTAGTTCCCTTCTCTAAAATATCTATGCTGTTTCATAGTTTGTGTGGAGTTTTAATTAATGTTATTGCTTTAAGCTTATACCATTATTTAATTATCTTTTAAGTAACTTTTAACTGGAAGAAAACAGGTTGGTATTATTATTATTATTATTTCCTTTCATTTGCAAACTGCACTTCTGTTAATGCATATTAATCAAAACAGTATATATACATACCTTTAAACAAAATTTTCTAGAGTTGTTCAATACACTCTCCATTAAGCAAAGAAAACTAGAGACTATCATCCCTGGGTACGTATGTATTAGTTTGAAAATTAGTTTCCTCAAGTGGCAAATTAGTTTCCGAGCAAATTACAAGGTGATGGTTTTCATCTTTAAAGCCCTACATAGTTTGGGTCCAGGTTACCTAAAAGATCACCTTCTCCCATACAAACCACTCCACACACTTTGGTCTTCTGGTCTTTTGCTCCAACCATCCAGATCCCAACTGGCAATCACTGCCCAGAGGACCTTTTCATTGGCCACTCCAAGGCTGTGAAACGACTTGCCAGTAGAGCTCCGACAACTAAATCAGCTAAATCAGAATTTAAGACAGAACTGAAGACCTGCCTCTTCCAGCAGGCCTACCCATACAGTCTTTAAAAATAAACATGAATTTTAATGCATGTTGTAGTGAACCTTACCTATTAGGCCGGGAATGAAGCCTGGGTAACAGTGAGTGAGGCAGGCCTCCATTTTGTAGAGGAATGCCAGGCAGCCATCTTGAGTGTGGTTAGAAAGAGGGGGGAGCTTAGAGAGAGAATCCTAGGATTGGCCAGAGCAGATGGGAGGAGCCAAGTCTTAGAGTACAGAGGGGAAAAAAGAGCTCCAAGGCAGTTCGGTTTTGGGTTTTGGAAAGGAAAGAGCAGTTAATAGAAAAATATATTTTTCTATTAAGAAGCCTTTATAATAGTTCCAGCAATACAACAATTAAATACCACAGAAAAGCCTCATAGTAAACATCAGTTTGGGAGCCAGGGAGGTGGAAACAGTGTGAGCAGGGAATGGGAGAAACTTATTTCAAGTACATTTAACAACAAAAATCCTAAAAACATTTTAGGTTGGTGGCAGCTACCATTTTAAAAGAAAATCTAAAATCAAACTGACATCCCTTGCCTCTCATATAAGGGTGCTTGTGTGTGTGAAGAGTGTAGAGTGAGGGGTGTCTGTTATAATTGGCGGCAGCGGTGTGTTTAATCTCTGTTTTGTCTGTTTTAATATGTATTTCATGGAGATACGTTTTGCTATGTAACTTTTATGGAGGTACATTTTAGTGTGTGTATTTGCACTGTTTTTGCTGTGTTTATGTATTTTAATTATTTTGTAACCTGCCTCGAGCCATGATGAGAGGCAGGTAAGAAATAAAATTATTATTATTATTATTATTATTATTATTATTATTATTATTATTTTATTTATACACCCAAGTAATTTGGAGACAAAGGCAATCATATGAAATGTCATCATAATCAGATCTACATTACTAATTAAAAATTGAGAAATTGTAATGGTACATAGCAACAGGCTAGTTCTAGCTATTTTTCTCTTAGTCAGAAACAAATCTTTTTTGTGTTGTCGAAGGCTTTCATGGCCAGGATCACAGGGTTGTTGTGTGTCTTTCGGGCTGTGTGGCCATGTTCCAGAAGCATTCTCTCCTGACGTTTCGCCCACATCTATGGCAGGCATCCTCAGAGGTTGTGAGGTATGGAGAAAACTAAGCAAAGAGGTAAATATATATCTGTGGAAAGTCTAGGGTGAGAGAGGTCAGTGTGAATGTGTATAGTTAATCACTTTAATTAGCATTGAAAAGCTTATCTGCTGTCTTCTTCCTGCCTCTGGGGCATCCTTTGTTTAGAGTCGTTAACTGCCCTAGGTTGATTCATGTCTGGAAATCCTCTGTTTTTAGAGTATTGCTTTTTATTTACTGTTCTGATTCTTGAGTTTTTTAATACTGGTAGCCAGATTTTGTTCATTTTCATGGTTTCTTCCTTTCTGTTGAAGTTGTCCACATGCTTGTGGATTTCAATGGCTTCTCTGTGTAGTCTGACATGATAGTTGTTAGAATGGTCCAGCATTTTTGTAAGGTAGATAGAAGTTAATACTTTTTTGTAAGGTAGATAGAAGTTAATACTCAGTTTAACACCTGCACGCCCCAAGAAACTTTATATTGCAATAGAGATAACTTGCAACAATATGTTGTTGTGGATGAATTCATTCATTTTTATGCGGTTCCTAGGGATAGCAGCTATGCTTAATGAGAACAGGTAAAATCTGAGGGATGGGGTGAGAGTAGCAAGTGATGATATTGTTTTCCCCAGACATAAAGTGCTACTGCTGTGAAGACTGCATGTCCTGATTTTATTGCATCACTGGGAACCTCAGAAAATATCCCAAATGTAGTCATCATCACTCTTAGGCTAATATTGCAGATTTTGATTTAGATATTATCTCCAGATGTTATTGAGGAGCACTAACACGTAGCGCTGAGTCCATTATCCAAGGAATCATTTCCAAGCTTTAATAAAGAGAAATTCAGCATGCCTCCAAGAATCAGTTTTCCTTCAACAGTCAACAAACTGTCTGGGTACCATTTATTCCCTGTCTCTTGGCAGCTAAAATGTCTAGCTGAAAGCATTCATTGGGACATCACAGTGATGAGTGTTCTCACAATATCACTCCGAGCTTTTTGTTGCCCATAAAAGGCAATATGAGAGAAGATAGTTATCAGTGCTCACAAGTTGCTAAAAATTCAGTGGGGATGTGAATATGATCTCATGCAAGAAATTAAATGCGATTACAGACACTCTTTGATGCGGGATTCACAAAGATAGTCAAACATACAGCAGGGGCAATCCAGTGAGTTTATACAGAAGGAATATCTCTTTTCCTTGCTGTCCTGCTGGAAGGTGCTCGCTGAAATTGACAACATTGAAATTTCACTGAAAGAGCACTCAATTTCAGATAGATGATAGAAAAAACTGGAAGCTAATACTTTCTCAGATTGAATTACATGGATAGTTTGAGAGAAAAAATACGGATGATATTTTTGAGCAAGAGTCTATTTTGCTCTATGGAACAGTTCCAAGTGGATTTTGTTTGTAGTGTATGTTTTCATCACACACCGCGCACACACATGTGAGTATCACTGAGTTTCCATGGCTTACCTGCTGATCCATATGTCTCCTTAGTGCAGTGGTTCTCAACCTGTGGGTCCCCAGGTGTTTTGCCCTACAACTCCCAGAAATACCAGACAGTTGACCAGCTGTTAGGATTTCTGGGCGTTGAAGGCCAAAACATCTGAGGACCCACAGGTTGAGAAGAACTGCCTTAGTGACTTTTGTTATTTATCTTTGTTAAAATATTTCTCTTAACATGGGGCAATTCACACAAAATGTGTGTGTGCGTGTGTGTGTTTCATTATTGTTGACCCAGCCTGTTGTGGGCCTCTTCACATTTGGAAAATTTCCCATTGTAGAACACTTGGCTGATGCAACCAGCATGGAGTCTGCTGGTTCACATGACGCACGTGTGGATTAGATTCCATATTAGGTGCTGCACTGTAAGAAGGAAATTTCCTCCAAGGGTGAAGCACTTCATCTATTTTGTTCTCATACACTTGTACAAAAAATGTAAAAAGTTTTCCGTATTATCTTTGTTTTGACATTTCAGTACTAATTTTTTAAATGATAAATGTATTCCTGAATGTACCAGCATAGTAGTAGCCCCTAAATTAGGGAATAATTTGTGAGCATGAAGGTCCCTCAATCCCCACTAAACAATGCAGTAAAAAACTAGTTAAAAATAAATCAAAAACAATCTTGTGACCTCTGCTGACCTTCATAAATGGCACGATCTTTGGATAAGCCAAGACAAAGTGAACACACACTACTACACAGAAGTCAGGATAACCCATAATATATCAAGGTTGGGGGAAAAGTAGAATACATTTACAATCATAGATTTATCCCAGATGTTCGAAGCAAGGTAGATCAGAATGTAGTTTTTATAGATGGAAAAGAACCTTCAGATTTTCCTCGATAATTCTTGAAAGAAACACTTTCCTCAAGTGGCAAAGTTTTATTTTGAAGATCCATACATGTTTTGTTCACCCCAGAATATTTTCTGTCCACTCCTGTATGTTCAATTACTTTTTATCCTAGCTACCAATTTTAGTTCACTTCAACCCAGTATAATCTTGAAAAGAACAGGTACAAAATATGTGCCCTAATTCAGAGGAAATCTTCCCGTTTTAACAAGACTAGAATCTTTCTTAAACACTTCAGTATCACAATCCTGTTGGAATATGGAGGCTACTCCCAGAATCAGTAGAAAACGCATGATGGATCCAAGAATATAGCAGAGAAAGCAGAAGAAGGCACAGAAGAATAGATGGCAGAAAGTATCCCTTTGTAATCTATCAAATGAATTGCAATGTACTGTGTTCTGATTTGCAGTGTAAGTCTCTTGGCTTTTACTGTTTACTTAGGTCTGCAGAAATAATGAGGATGTGCAGTGACTTTCAGGGCCACCATTAGAAACTGGAAAATACATTCTTTGGATTCACATTTCTACATGGAGGCACCAGTTTTACACCTGCTGACACAATTGGTGGGATGGAGCATAGCTTGCTTTGGAAATGCAAACTTTGTAAGTGTTGTGAGGAATGTGTAGAAGAATGCTTATTTCAGAAACATCAATGCAAAACGTCTATTTCTATATAGAAATAGAAACAGAAGCAGAAAAATCGTACCAGTAGAAATAACTCAGTGTTGGTGGAAATGAAGACGCAACACAACTCCATGGAACTGATTATGCAGTTTCACTTATCCATAGTTTAACGTATTCACTTAGGGCCCCTTGTTCCATTTATACCCTCTTCTCAGCACCTCCACCATTTGTCCCATTCAAAATATTAGGGTTAGCTATTATCCATGGGTTCATGGATCCAGGAATATATTTCTCTTGGATATGAAGACTATACTATACTCAAGGCAGATGTTCTCATCTCTGGTCATTGTATAGGTGGACTACAACAGATCACATCGAGAATAAAAAGAGGTTCTAGACTGTGACACTAAGCAGGCTATAATGATGTCTTAGGACATGATTCTTAGAACTTCAGTTGCAAAGTCAGTATAAAAAGGTAAAGCATATTGATCATTTACTAATTCACAATCTTATGTGTAAGAATTAATATTAGATAGCTTATGAGAGTCAAGCTTAGAGAAACAAAAATATCAGTTTTGGTGACACATGGACCCAAATTCTGCCCCAGATTGGTTTGTAAGCAAAGTCCAAAGTTCCTCCTTTTCATTCACTCATCTCTCAAAATCCCACATCAGTTGCATCCAAAATTTTGGGAATAAGGATGGCTGAATACACAGCCGAGTCTCAAGCCACATTACCCCCCCCCCCAAAGTTGGAGATACAACAAAGCCAAAATGTGTTCAAGTTAAGAAAATAATATCTCATTTGGGAGATTGGTTTAATTCAAGCCAATCTGATAAGAGTCTGTGTGAGCTGTGTATTACTTTGGAATACAGATATTAACCACCATCCTCTTTTTGTCAGTTGACTTTTCTCCCTTATTAGTATACTAGCTTGGGGACCCAGCGATGCCCGGGTCATTTGAGAATGGTATTATTTGTGTTTTAATGTTATGTATTGTGTTTGGAGTGGGTGAACTACAATTCCCAGAATCGTGTGGTGCAGGACTATGTGGATGGGGGTGAACTACTGCAATTTCCAGATTCCCTATCTATCAGTAGTCACAGCAGGCAATATTCAGTCTGTGTGCCAAGTTCAGTCTGTGTGGCAAGCCTAGATTCGTCATTGGCTGGGTTCAGTGGTCTTTGGATGGAGGTGAACTACAACTCCCAAAATCAAGGCCCCTTCCCACAAATACCTGCAGTATGTTCAGTAGGTCATGAGGCTTCTCTGTGTGAAGTGTGGTCCTAGTGCATTGTCAGTGGGGGTCAGTGTTTATCTGGTTGCAGGTGAACTATAACTCCATTTTCCCCAAACTTGTCCAATATGTTGTATTGGTTGTGGGGGCTCTGCATGCCAAGTGTGATGCTCATTCATTGCAGGTGAACTATAAATCCTAGTACCTACTACTCCTGAACTTCCAGTCCAGTTCTCCTCCAAACCCACCAGTAGTCAAATCTGGGCATATCGGGTCTGCATGGTAAGTTTGGCCCAGACCCATCCTTGTTTGGGTTCATAGCGTTCTGGGTGTAGGTGAACTACAACTCCTCTATATTCCCCAGTAGGAGTGACAGTGCTCTTACTTGATGCAGGGTGAACTACAACTTCCACCATGTGGAGTCAATCCCTAAACTCCTCCAGTAAGTTTAGCTGCAGCTCAGTTGTGCTCTGTTTGTTATGCAGAGAGATTGAAAAGGAAAGGGCAGTGGGCGGGGCCATGCAAATGCCACAGCAATGGAGAACCCTGTGGTGGAAGAAAACGCAAAATCTAGGAGGAAATTGTCCCAAAATGAAAGCATTCCTTGGGTGGTGGGTTGTAGTGTTTGGGAAGGACATTGGCAGGGTTTGGGCTGCATTTTCATGGCGCTCGGTGTAACAAGAATGTCAGTGGAAAAGAGTGACTTGCTAGATATCTGTGCCACATACACAAATACGGGTTTTCACTTTTATTATGGATTTAGATTAGATGTTTAGCAATCACCTGACTATTTCAAAGAGGTGAATTAAGCCTACAGCACCCAGTATTCCCAGGCGCTCTCCCATCCAAGTACTTAACCAGACCCAAACCTGCTTAGTTCAGGGTGATATGGCCGTAGGCAAGAGGTGAATTAACTCTTGGTTAATCTGAAATTTCACAGAAGGTCTATTCATACAATCCTATAAAGCATGGGAGTAGAATAAACAAATACCAGGAGACTGTCTTAAGCATGAACATTCTGCTGGCAGGGGTAGGGGAAGAAATAAAGATTTCCCATGGTGGCAGTCAAACTCTAAGGTATTAAGAACAAACCATTTTACCAGCAGCATGGGAATATTTTATCATGGGTATAGTAGCCTCATAATTAAACTCTCATCTCTGTTTTTAACAACATATGTGGATGTTATCTAAACGAAAATAATTTGTAACTGACTCTCTAATCCATGTTTTTTTCTGACTTTATGGCTTTATGGCTTTAAAATATCTTTGTAGAAATTGAATATGCAACATAGGGTAACCTGGTTAATGCATGCAAATGAAAAGTAACTGTTGTCAGTGAGGTCACAGTTGCAGCCCCATTGATCTCAAACGGTGCAATGAAAGCCTGCCTTATTCATTATGAATGTGTGTGTGTATAGAGAGAAAGACAGAGACAGGCAATTAGATAGATACTAGGCATGTACAATCGATAAAAAATGTTTCAAAAATCATTAAAAAATTAGGGCCACCAGCATTTCATTTCTGAAGTGTTTCTAAATTATCGTTATTGAAAAATTCATTACTATAATTAGTGTAATGAAATTTCGTTGTAGTAATTGCACAAGTGGGGAAATTTAAGGGGCTTTTTTCTCCATCATTTTTACAGATATTGGGGTGAAACTTCCTACAATGGTAGAACACATTTACCACTGTTAGCCCACCAATTTTCAGAATGTTTCACTTATCCACAAATTTTTGGGGAATTTTCAAAGTTTTTATAAACAACATTTAAAAAATACTACAAGAATTAACTCCTTGAATTTTCAATACAATGACACAAGATATCAGGGCATTATTCCCTTCAATTTTCAGAAATAGTCATACATCTGCAGATTAGGGATTTTTAAAAAAGTTTTGAAAAATATTTTTTAAGCCACAACAGCTATCTCATTGAATGTCATATTAACCAATAGAAACCAATATTAATCAAATCTACATTTTCATAGAATCCTAGATTTGGAGAGGACACCCAAGGACATCTAGTCCAACCCCGTTCTTCCAGGCAGGATGGCACCATCAAAACTCTCCTGACAGATGGCCATCCAGCCTCTAAACCAGGGGTCCCCAAACTATGGCCCACGGGCCACATGCGGCCCATCAAAGCCATTTATCTGGCCCCCACAGCGCAAAGGCAGAAGGAGGTTGGACTAAATGGCCCAAGGAGTCTCTTCCAACCCTCTTTTTTATGATGATGAAGATGATGATGATTATTATTATTATCATCATCATCATCCTTATTATTATTAACATTGAGGCTGGAAGACCATCTGTCAGAGCTGCTTTGCTTGTGCTTTTGGTGCACAAAGGCAGAAGGGGGTTGGGCTAAATGGCCCAAGGGGTCTCTTCCAACCTTCTTTATTATTATTACAGTAGAGTCTCACTTATCCAACATAAATGGGTCGGCAGAACATTGGATAAGCGAATATGTTGGATAATGAGGAGGGATTAAGGAAAAGCCTATTACACATCAGATTAGGTTGTGATTTTACAAAGTAAGCACCAAAACATCACGTTATACTACAAATTTGACCGAAAAAGTAGTTCAATACGCAGTAATGCTATGTAGTAATTTACGAATTTAGCACCAAAATATCACAATGTATTGAAAACATTGACTACATAAATGCGTTGGATAATCCAGAACATTGGATAAGTGAGTGTTGGATAAGTGAGACTCTACTGTATTATTATTATTATTATTATTATTATTATTATTATTATTATTATTATTAACATTGAGGCTGGGAGGCCATCTGTCAGGGGTGCTTTGCTTGTACTTTTGGGACAAAAAGGCAGAAGGAGGTTGGGCTAAATGGCCCAAGGGGTGTCTTCTAACCATTATTATTATTATTATTATTATTATTATTATTATTATTATTATTGCTTGGTGGCCAACTATAGTCCGGCCCTCCAGCGGTCTGAGGGATCGTGAACTGACCCCCTGTTTAAAAAGCTTGAGGACCCCTGCTCTAAACTAATGAATATGCTACACTACACTACTCTTTCCATATTGAGTTGGAAGGGAACCCCAAGGGCCATCCATTTAGGGATTTCTTCCCAGCCCGGCACAGAGATTTATTTACAAGAAGTATTAGCCAGTTCTCCTCTGCAATTTATTGGAACTCTGGCTGGCTGGATGCTGCTATATCCCTCCCCTATCCTGATTGGGGCTTTCTGATGAGAGCAGAATTCTGAGAAGTGTAGTTTAGGGCAGGGCCTTTTGAATTGCCTTCCCAAACTACATTTCCCAGAGTTTTGTGCCTTTTCAGTCTTTTTCCCAGCAAACTCTGCTTCCTGCTTTCCCTCTCCTAATGGCGAGAGGCCATTAATTTAAAGAAGAATGGTAGCCTTTTTTGCTGCTTGTTATGAAAATAAAATTGACTTTGGGAGGCTTCTGAGCATTACAAAATTAAAACAAAAAAGGATTGGGTAAGTTTTGATTCTTAAGTTTTAGGCTCAGGCCACTCCCATGTGTTGAATATCACTTCAGAAGTACATATTTAACTAATTTTAATATGATTTACAGAACTTCCAAAAATTTTGCACAAGCCTGCACAATCAACACTTCTTTGATTGCATTTTTTGTACAATACAGAAACTTTTAGGCCCACCAACAAAACTATGGTGACTTCTGGCAGAGGTTTCTCATTTCAATACGATTCACTACTATCCTTAATTTCTTGTTTCCATGATAACTTCAGAAACATCTCCCCCATGGCTGTTGGGAATGGTGGGAGTTGAAGTCCAAAACACCCGGAGGGCCCAAATTTGTCCAAGCCTGATCTAGAGGTTTTCATCTACAACTTCCATAACTCCTTACCATTGCTTATGCTTGGTGAGGCTAATGGGAACTATAAGCCAGTGTGTGTGCGGAAATTACTTTTCCACCCATATGCACCATTTAGAAAGGCCAATCCTCATAATCCTATTTGATGAAAAAGCTGGTAGTGGTTTGCAACTGAGAATTGAAATGGATAGTCCTCCTTAGGTCTTTCATGACTTGTAGTTTCAGGAAATCAGTTGACTAGCACATAAGGTGACCTGGTTCACATGTGCATATCGTTATTGGATTTCCATGATATCTTTTGATGATTTGGTGTGCAATAAATGGGCCATAAAAATGCAGGTAGAACTTTCATTTGCCTTCACATAAAGACAATGCTTCTCTCCCCACACCGCCTCAGAGCAGATTCACATTCACCTGGCAGGCATCACAAAAGGTATGCAGCAATCAAATTTAAATAAACAACACAAGGTATACACATATAATTCCAGCAAAGGTTGTGAGATTACAGTTTCACCTTCTTTCAATCACATATCAAGGGAAGTCTGATATAGTGGATGAACTTGAAAGGGTCCATGTGAAGTAAGGAATGTATGAGAATTCACTGGGTATTTTTTTTCTTCTCCCTCTTTGGCTAAAATCTACTAGCACAGAGATGAAATCAAGCCTTAAAGTTCAGTTTTTCCCACAGCCCTAAAATCTGAAAGCTGAACCTAAGACATGACATCACAAGTGTGGCCACATTAAAGAATACACTTGCATTGTGTAGTTCAATGAATGACCATGCATTCCTGAGCCCTCAAGTTTGTCCATTCTGATCGTTTCATCACAGCATGCAAGGTCAATCAAAATTTTTGTCATCTCTTCCTTACAATGGCAATGATCCTACATTTATTTATTTATTTATTTACAATATTTATATTCTGCCCTTCTCACCCTGAAGGGGACTCAGGGCAGATCACAATGTACATATCTATGGGAAACATTCAATGCCATTAGACAAACAACACAGAGACAGACACAGAGGCTATTTAACTTTCCAGCTTCTGGTTTTGTGAGGTTATCTCGAATCTGGCCACAGGAGGAGCTGCTGCTTCATCATCCACTGTGACAACAAGTCCTTCTGATGGAGTACTTCCTCATCCAGCACGCACGCTGCTGGATATTTTTATGGTGTTTTAAATTATTTAATTATCCTTGCCGCTTAAGCGGTCCCTAAATTTTCCTACTTGACAGATGCAACTGTCTTTTGGGTTGCTTAGGTAAACAATGTTAACAGTTGGGCACTCACTCCGACTCGGGCTTTAAACTCATGACCTCTTGGTCAGTAGTGATTTATTTCAGCAGGCTACTAACCAGCTGCGCCACAGCCCGACCCCTTTCAGGAGATGCATGGATATGATATACCTGTGTCTCCACAGCTGCATCTCTGTCTGCTGCCTTCTATAACCCCTGTTGGAAGAAGTGCAGCCCTGCAATACAGAGAGCAAGACAATAAATGGAAACCCATTTGGCTGTTTTCCTATATGGTCTATCCCAAAAACATAATGAGTATAACATTTGCAATTACAGTTTATCTCCTTGAAAACAGTTTCCTTGTGATTGAATAGAATGATTCTAGTATTATTACCATTACTCATAGTAGTGGAGGAAGTCTTCACTTGAGATGTTGTTCAAAGTCCTCATCTGCCTAGATGTGGAAACTAATGTACCAACAGCTACAAAGGGACAGACCCAACTGAGGAAGGTAGAACTGTATGCCTGGGCACTACGTTTGGTGGTCCCTATGTAGACTTGTCCACAACTTTGCTAAAAGTAGCATTTGCTGGATTTTCTTAGTGGGTCTACTATATACTGTACTATGCAACTGTGGACAAGTCTACATAGGGACCACCAAATACAAGCTTCAAGATTTATGGCTCCACACTTCTTACTTCTGGCCATCTGTCAAGACCCAGGCTGCAGAGCACCAATAACCATACACAGAGGCCAAAATCTATCTAATATCTTTATTGAAGGAGTATATAAAGTTAATAAAAACAAGTGTAGAAAATAGTCCAGAATTAGACCTTTCAGGAAAGGTCAAAATTAGTCCAAAGAAACAAGGTCCAATATGAAATATTAAGGTCCAAAGTTGTAATCCAATAACCGAAACACTCACTTTGCCAGGCAAAGTGAGGGGAGATGACAAGGTCCTTAGTCCATGAAACTTGAGCGAGGCTATGGAGTAACTTGAAACAAGGCTTGGTACAAGGCAGCAAGGAACGAGAAGCAAGGACAAGATCCGTGGAATTACTTGGCAAAATCCGGGAAACAAGGCAAGGCTGAGTCCTGGAAAAACAAGGCTAAGTCCTAGGAAACAAGGCAAGATCCGTGGAGGTAAACAAGGCTGAAAACGGGAACGAAGGCTTGGAAACAGGAGCGCGCTGTCCACACACAACTTACTCCAGTAGCTGACGAATTGACTCCGCAAGAACCCTTTGTGGGTAAAACACCTAAATAGGTCTAGTTTTCCCACCAAAGAGCAGTTCTCTGGGGAACCAGAAACGAAAGCTAATCTCTGAGTCCAGATGCATGACTCCTTAAAGTTTCCCATGGAAAGCAGGCTTAATCAGCTGAATACTTAGCAGCTATCCTAGCACTCCTGCGAGACGCTGCTTGAACTCCCCTCTGTTGTTTACAAAACTCGTGGCGAGAAAACACAGGAGATTTAGGCTCAGGGCTTGTTTGACAGACTTCTGGAAGACAAATCTCTTGCAGGTGCAAGGTTCCCAAATCTGGCTGGGAAAGTTCCAAATCTGACTGAGACGGTGAAAAACCCAAGTTTTCCTCTTCATCTGGCACTACAGTGCCAGGAATGGGACTACATGGCCCATGACTCATCACACCATCAATCAGTCAGGCTCCAGCACGCCCCGCTGCACAGCTCTGCTTCTACAGGAATCAATCTTCCACCGAAGACAAACCAAAACAGGCTCTCTGGTCAAACTCGCAGCTCCAACTTTCTCTTCACTCCAAACTCCAGTATCAGGTCCAGTCTGTGTTCTGGTCCAGTCTATGAACTGGTCAGTCTGGGCCCATAACCAATTGTCAGAGTAATTTATGCAGCTCAGCAGTAGTTGGATGGAATCAGTGGAACGCAGAACGAAGAGACATCAGAGACGATGGTAAAGCTATATACAAAGTTTTACTGACTTCAGTAATAATCAAGACAAACAGATTTGCAGACAATAGACACAGGACTCTCACTCTAGGCAGACAGAACAGAACAGAACTGAACTGATGCAATCAGTAAAGCATACACACTTGTGTCTGGACACTCCCCAGTTCCAGCCACACATGAAGGTCAACACAGCTTCTCAGCAATTGTCACGACCCAGGCTGCAGAGCACCAATAACCATACACAGAGGCCAGAATCTATCTAATATCTTTATTAAGGAAATATATAAAGTTAATAAAAGCAAGTGTATGAAATAGTTCAGAAGTAGACCTTTCAGGAAAGGTCAAAATTAGTCCAAAGAAACAATGTCCAATATGAAATATTAAGGTCCAAAGTTGTAATCCAATAACCGAAACACTCACTTTGCCAGGCAAAGTGAGGGGAGATGACAAGGTCTTTTAGTCCATGAACTTGAGCAAGGCTAAGAAATAACTTGAAACAAGGCTTAATACAAGGCAACAAGGAACGAGGAGCGAGAACAAGATCCGTGGAATTACTTGGCAAAATCCGGAAAACAAGGCAAGGTCCGTGGAGGTAAACAAGGCTGAAACGGGAACGAAGGCTTGGAAACGGAGCGAAGGCTTGGAATCAGGAACAAGGCTTGAAACAGGAACGAGGCTTGAAAACGGAGCGCGCTGTCCACACACAACTTACTCCAGTAGCTGACGAATTGACTCCGCAAAATCCCTTTGTGGGTAAAACACCTAAATAGGGTCTAGTTTTCCCACCAAAGAGCAGTTCTCTGGGGAACCAGAAACGAAAGCTAATCTCTGAGTCCAGATGCATGACTCCTTAAGGTTTCCCATGGAAAGCAGGCTTAATCAGCTGAATTCTTAGCAGCTATCCTAGCACTCCTACGAGAGGCCGCTTGAACTGCTCTCTGATGTTTACAAAACTCATGGCGAGAAAACACAGGAGATTTAGACTCAGGGCTTGTTTGACAGATTTCTGGAAGACAAATCTCTTGCAGGTGCAAGGTTCCCAAATCTGGCTGGGAAGGTTCCAATTCTGACTGAGACGGTGAAAAACCCAAGTTCTCCTCTTCATCTGGGACTACAGTGCCATGAACGGGACTTAATGGCCCATGACTCATCACACTATCCCCCTCCTCAAGCCCCCTCTCAAACCGGGACTCTCTCCCCGAGGCGCGAGGCCGCGGCTTGGCGGGATAGGTCTGATGGAAGCGGCGGGTTAGATCAGGAGCATGGACTGTGGAAGCGTCTTCCCAAGAGCGTTCCTCGGGGCCAAAACCCACCCAGTCAATGAGATATTGTAGGCGGCGGCGGTGAAAGCGAGAATCCAAAATGTCCTCAACCTCGAACTCCTCCTCCCCATTCATCAAAACAGGAGGGGGGGCCGGTCGGTCTGTATCAGGGCGCACACCATCCGCCGGAAGGAGCAGGGAGCGGTGGAACACTGGATGAATGCGCATTGAACGCGGAAGTTGGAGTTTGAAAGTCACGGGGTTAAGTTGCGCCACCACTGGATAGGGGCCAATGAAACGGGCATCTAACTTCCGGCAAGGGCGGTGGGAGGGCAAAAAGCGAGTGGACAGAAGAACCCGGTCTCCTACCTTGATTTCGGGGCCCGGCTGGCGATGTTTGTCCGCGTGGCGTTTATAGTCCTCCTTGGCTTGGTCTAATTGCTGGAGCAAGAGTTGTTGCACCGCTGTGAGTTCCTGCAGCCAGTCCTCTGCTGCGGGAACTTCTGAGGTTTCAATGACAGGGGGAAAGAAACGTGGATGGAAGCCGTAGTTTGCAAAGAACGGCGTTTCTTTAGTAGAAGCCTGGACCCCATTGTTGTAGGCAAACTCTGACAGCGATAACAGGGAAGCCCAATTGTAGTTCACATAACAGCGAAGGTATTGTTCCAAAGTGGCATTGGTGCGCTCAGTTTGCCCATCTGTTTGGGGATGATGAGCCGAAGATAAACGAGAGTCTATGCCCAATAGTTTTTGTAGTGCTTTCCAGAAACGAGAGGTGAATTGGGACCCACGGTCTGTGACCAAACTCTTGGGCAATCCATGCAATCTGAAAACATGTTGGAGGAATAGATCTGCAGTTTCTTTGGCCGTGGGAAGGCCTTCACAGGGAATGAAATGGGCTAACTTGGTAAAAAGGTCCACCACCACTAGGATCGTGGTGAATCCACAGGAAGGTGGTAGATCAGTGATAAAATCCACAGAGATTATTTCCCATGGGCGGGATGGGGTAGGGAGGGGATGCAGAAGCCCTGAGGGCTTTTCTCTTCTTGTCTTGGAGCGCTGGCATACTGGGCAGGTGTTGACATATTTTTCCACATCCTTGCGGATCTTGGGCCACCAGAAATCTCTTAGGATCAAATGCATGGTTTTAAATAGCCCGAAATGCCCTGCTGGCTTGCAGTCATGACACAGACGAAGTGTTTTTTCCCTGCCCGGTCCTGGGGGGATGTAAACATGATTTCTATAGCAAAGTAGCCCATCCTTAAGCGAAAAGGGAAAACGTAGTCCTTGGTGAAGTTGGTCCTGTGCCCAGGCGTCTGCTTGCTGACTAGCCCTGATTTCCTGAGCACAAAGGGGTCCTGGAGTAGGGGAAGTTGATTCAATGGGAGTGGATTTGGTGTTTCCCACTGTGAGCGTGGCAAAGTTCTCGGGTTGTAGCAGCTGGGACTCAAAGGTCTCCTTGCGCCCTGCAGCGTATTCCGGTTTCCGTGACAGAGCATCTGCTTGCTTGGTCTGGGCTGGGGTTACATAATGAATTTGAAAGTTAAAACGTTCAAAGAATAAAGCCCAGCGTTGTTGCCTTTGATTTAGCTTGCGGGCAGTTCTTAGATGCTCTAGATTTCGATGATCAGTATGGACTTCAATGGGAAATTTGGCCCCTTCTAGCCAATGTCTCCAAGTTTCAAAGGCTGCCTTTATGGCCAATAGTTCCTTTTCCCAAATGGTGTAATTTCTCTCTGGCGCGGTCAATTGACGGGAATAAAAGGCACAAGGATGAAGATGGTCTCCCACTGGTTGTAGGAGTACAGCCCCAATTGCCACATCGGAGGCGTCCGCCTGCACAACAAAAGGGGTTTCAGGATCTGGATGCTGAAGGATTGGCTGGGACGTGAATAATTTCTTTAGTTGCTGGAACCCTTTCTCTGCTTGATCTGTCCAGCGGAAAGGCTGTTTCCCACGGATGCAGCTGGTGATTGGGTCAGACCAGCGGGCAAAGTCTGGAATGAACTTGCGGTAGTAGTTCGCGAACCCCAAGAATCGTTGCACCTCTTTCTTGTTGGTTGGCGCCCGCCATTCCAATACTGCTGAAACCTTAGCCGGGTCCATGGAGAGCCCTAGTGGTGAGACGCGGTACCCCAGGAAATCTACCTCTTGTAGATCAAAAGCGCATTTTTCCAGCTTGGCATAAAGTCCATGATCCCGCAATCGTTGTAACACCATTCTGACGTGGTTCTCATGCTCTGATTGTGATCTAGAAAACACCAAAAAATCGTCCAGGTAGATGATCAAGAACCGATCTAGATAATCCTGAAAGATGTCATTGACAAAATGCTGGAACGTTGCGGGAGCTCCACATAATCCATAATTCATAACTCGGGACTCGAATAATCCGAATTTAGTCTGGAAGGCGGTCTTCCACTCGTCCCCTTCTCTGATGCGAACTAGATTATAAGCCCCCCGAAGATCCAGCTTGGTGTAGACCTTGGCTCCTCGAAGTCGGTCTAGTAGGTCCGAGATCAAGGGCAGGGGATAGCTGTTCCGCTTAGTGATATTGTTCAATGCTCTATAGTCCACCACCAAGCGTAAGTCCCCTGATTTCTTTTTCACAAACATCACTGGGGAAGCGGCTGGGGATTGAGAGGGTCTGATGAATCCCTTGCGAAGGTTTGACTCTATGAACTCCCTGAGAGCTTCTTGTTCTGGTTCAGTCAGGGAGTAGAGATGTCCTCGCGGGATCGGGGCCCCCTCCACCAAGTCAATGGCACAGTCATAAGGTCTATGTGGGGGTAATCTCTCAGCTTCTTTTTCATTGAATACATCCCAATATTCTGAGTACTTCTTGGGCAAGGTGATAATGGGTTCAGTGTCTGTGGCATGGCAGACCTTGGCTACAAGGCAATGGTTTTGGCAATATTTTGAAGCAAACTGCAGTTCCCTGTTGGACCAGGAGATGCTTGGGTCGTGAAGTGTCAGCCATGGAATTCCCAAAATCACAGGGAAATGGGGAACCTCGGTAACAAAGAAGGAAATCTCTTCCATATGTTCCCTTATCCACATTCTGGTGGGTTCCGACCACTGGCTTACGGGACCTGTCTTGAGGGGGCGGCCATCGATGGCTTGCACCACACGGGCATTCTTGAAGTCATGGTATTGTAATCCCAGAGAGTCGGCATACTCTCTATCAATGAAATTGTTTGTAGCTCCTGAGTCTATCATGGCATGGACCATGACTGGCCCCTTTTTTGCTGACCACAAGGTGACCACTAGAAGAAATAGGACCCCGGTTGGCGGCTCTTGAGTGGGTTTTTTGACCGGGTTGGCGAGCCTCTCTACGCCCGGTCGCTGGCTTCCCCCACCGGCTGTGCGCCAGCCGCCTCAGACGTCTTCGTCTCCGTGGAGGACGCCGCCGCCAGACGGGCGGGGGGCTTCCCTTTGGCTGGGCACTCTCTGGCGAAGTGGCCCCCGTTTCCGCAGTACCAACAGAGATTTAGGCGTTGGCGGCGGGCCTTCTCGGCGGCATCTAACCTGGGACGCACATTGCCCAACTGCATCGGCACCTCCTCGCTCCCCCTGGGGTATGGGGCTGGTGGCGGGGGTCTCCATACTGGACGCGGCTGGACGCTGGTGGGAGCGGGAGGTTTCACCCCAGCTCTACCGCTCTGGCCTCGGACCCATTGTTTTCTGTTGGCAAGCATGACTTCAGCTCGTAAACATTGATCAATGAGTGCTTCAAGAGAGTGGGGGGGATCCACTTTGGAGATTTCTTCCAACATCTCGATGTTGAGACCCTCCCGAAATTGTCCTCTGAGGGCTATATCATTCCATCCGGTGCTGTGGGCCAGCACTCGGACCTCGGCTATGTACTGGGACAAGGGTCTGTCCCCCTGAGAGAGGCGCCGGAGTTTATGGCCGGCTGCCTCCAAATTGTCTTCGATCCCCCAAGTCGCCTTAATGTGATCCAAGAAGTGTTGCGCTGATCTTAGGTGTGGGGAAACTTGGTCGAACAGTGCCGTCGCCCAGTTGGCCGCTGGCCCGTCTAAAAGGCTGTAGATCCACGCCACTTTGATGTCTTCTTGGGGAAACTCAGCATTGCGGGCCTCTAGATAAGCTTGGCATTGGCGACGGAAAACATGAACCTTAGAAGCTTCTCCAGAAAACTTGGTTGGCAATGCCAGGGCCGGGAGTCGGATTCCGCGTTCCTTCAATCCCTTTATTTCTCCCTCCTGCGCATTGAGCTTATCACGGATGCGGTCCACTTCCTCCTTGTCGATGGTGTAGCTGAGCGGCTGGCCTCCCGGTCCGGCTCCGGTAGACATTCTGGCCTAGGTTAATTGGTGCTTAGGGTGGCGGAGTCAAACTGTCACGACCCAGGCTGCAGAGCACCAATAACCATACACAGAGGCCAGAATCTATCTAATATCTTTATTAAGGAAATATATAAAGTTAATAAAAGCAAGTGTATGAAATAGTTCAGAAGTAGACCTTTCAGGAAAGGTCAAAATTAGTCCAAAGAAACAATGTCCAATATGAAATATTAAGGTCCAAAGTTGTAATCCAATAACCGAAACACTCACTTTGCCAGGCAAAGTGAGGGGAGATGACAAGGTCTTTTAGTCCATGAACTTGAGCAAGGCTAAGAAATAACTTGAAACAAGGCTTAATACAAGGCAACAAGGAACGAGGAGCGAGAACAAGATCCGTGGAATTACTTGGCAAAATCCGGAAAACAAGGCAAGGTCCGTGGAGGTAAACAAGGCTGAAACGGGAACGAAGGCTTGGAAACGGAGCGAAGGCTTGGAATCAGGAACAAGGCTTGAAACAGGAACGAGGCTTGAAAACGGAGCGCGCTGTCCACACACAACTTACTCCAGTAGCTGACGAATTGACTCCGCAAAATCCCTTTGTGGGTAAAACACCTAAATAGGGTCTAGTTTTCCCACCAAAGAGCAGTTCTCTGGGGAACCAGAAACGAAAGCTAATCTCTGAGTCCAGATGCATGACTCCTTAAGGTTTCCCATGGAAAGCAGGCTTAATCAGCTGAATTCTTAGCAGCTATCCTAGCACTCCTACGAGAGGCCGCTTGAACTGCTCTCTGATGTTTACAAAACTCATGGCGAGAAAACACAGGAGATTTAGACTCAGGGCTTGTTTGACAGATTTCTGGAAGACAAATCTCTTGCAGGTGCAAGGTTCCCAAATCTGGCTGGGAAGGTTCCAATTCTGACTGAGACGGTGAAAAACCCAAGTTCTCCTCTTCATCTGGGACTACAGTGCCATGAACGGGACTACATGGCCCATGACTCATCACACTATCCCCCTCCTCAAGCCCCTTCTCAAACCGGGACTCTCTCCCCGAGGCGCGAGGCCGCGGCTTGGCGGGATAGGTCTGATGGAAGCGGCGGGTTAGATCAGGAGCATGGACTGTGGAAGCGTCTTCCCAAGAGCGTTCCTCGGGGCCAAAACCCACCCAGTCAATGAGATATTGTAGGCGGCGGCGGTGAAAGCGAGAATCCAAAATGTCCTCAACCTCGAACTCCTCCTCCCCATTCATCAAAACAGGAGGGGGGGCCGGTCGGTCTGTATCAGGGCGCACACCATCCGCCGGAAGGAGCAGGGAGCGGTGGAACACTGGATGAATGCGCATTGAACGCGGAAGTTGGAGTTTGAAAGTCACGGGGTTAAGTTGCGCCACCACTGGATAGGGGCCAATGAAACGGGCATCTAACTTCCGGCAAGGGCGGTGGGAGGGCAAAAAGCGAGTGGACAGAAGAACCCGGTCTCCTACCTTGATTTCGGGGCCCGGCTGGCGATGTTTGTCCGCGTGGCGTTTATAGTCCTCCTTGGCTTGGTCTAATTGCTGGAGCAAGAGTTGTTGCACCGCTGTGAGTTCCTGCAGCCAGTCCTCTGCTGCGGCAACTTCTGAGGTTTCAATGGCAGGGGGAAAGAAACGTGGATGGAAGCCGTAGTTTGCAAAGAACGGCGTTTCTTTAGTAGAAGCCTGGACTCCATTGTTGTAGGCAAACTCTGACAGCGATAACAGGGAAGCCCAATTGTCTTGCTGGTAGTTCACATAACAGCGAAGGTATTGTTCCAAAGTGGCATTGGTGCGCTCAGTTTGCCCATCTGTTTGGGGATGATGAGCCGAAGATAAACGAGAGTCTATGCCCAATAGTTTTTGTAGTGCTTTCCAGAAACGAGAGGTGAATTGGGACCCACGGTCTGTGACCAAACTCTTGGGCAATCCATGCAATCTGAAAACATGTTGGAGGAATAGATCTGCAGTTTCTTTGGCCGTGGGAAGGCCTTCACAGGGAATGAAATGGGCTAACTTGGTAAAAAGGTCCACCACCACTAGGATCGTGGTGAATCCACAGGAAGGTGGTAGATCAGTGATAAAATCCGCAGAGATTATTTCCCATGGGCGGGATGGGGTAGGGAGGGGATGCAGAAGCCCTGAGGGCTTTTCTCTTCTTGTCTTGGAGCGCTGGCATACTGGGCAGGTGTTGACATATTTTTCCACATCCTTGCGGATCTTGGGCCACCAGAAATCTCTTAGGATCAAATGCATGGTTTTAAATAGCCCGAAATGCCCTGCTGGCTTGCAGTCATGACACAGACGAAGTGTTTTTTCCCTGCCCGGTCCTGGGGGGATGTAAACATGATTTCTATAGCAAAGTAGCCCATCCTTAAGCGAAAAGGGAAAACGTAGTCCTTGGTGAAGTTGGTCCTGTGCCCAGGCGTCTGCTTGCTGACTAGCCCTGATTTCCTGAGCACAAAGGGGTCCTGGAGTAGGGGAAGTTGATTCAATGGGAGTGGATTTGGTGTTTCCCACTGTGAGCGTGGCAAAGTTCTCGGGTTGTAGCAGCTGGGACTCAAAGGTCTCCTTGCGCCCTGCAGCGTATTCCGGTTTCCGTGACAGAGCATCTGCTTGCTTGGTCTGGGCTGGGGTTACATAATGAATTTGAAAGTTAAAACGTTCAAAGAATAAAGCCCAGCGTTGTTGCCTTTGATTTAGCTTGCGGGCAGTTCTTAGATGCTCTAGATTTCGATGATCAGTATGGACTTCAATGGGAAATTTGGCCCCTTCTAGCCAATGTCTCCAAGTTTCAAAGGCTGCCTTTATGGCCAATAGTTCCTTTTCCCAAATGGTGTAATTTCTCTCTGGCGCGGTCAATTGACGGGAATAAAAGGCACAAGGATGAAGATGGTCTCCCACTGGTTGTAGGAGTACAGCCCCAATTGCCACATCGGAGGCGTCCGCCTGCACAACAAAAGGGGTTTCAGGATCTGGATGCTGAAGGATTGGCTGGGACGTGAATAATTTCTTTAGTTGCTGGAACCCTTTCTCTGCTTGATCTGTCCAGCGGAAAGGCTGTTTCCCACGGATGCAGCTGGTGATTGGGTCAGACCAGCGGGCAAAGTCTGGAATGAACTTGCGGTAGTAGTTCGCGAACCCCAAGAATCGTTGCACCTCTTTCTTGTTGGTTGGCGCCCGCCATTCCAATACTGCTGAAACCTTAGCCGGGTCCATGGAGAGCCCTAGTGGTGAGACGCGGTACCCCAGGAAATCTACCTCTTGTAGATCAAAAGCGCGTTTTTCCAGCTTGGCATAAAGTCCATGATCCCGCAATCGTTGTAACACCATTCTGACGTGGTTCTCATGCTCTGATTGTGATCTAGAAAACACCAAAAAATCGTCCAGGTAGATGATCAAGAACCGATCTAGATAATCCTGAAAGATGTCATTGACAAAATGCTGGAACGTTGCGGGAGCTCCACATAATCCATAATTCATAACTCGGGACTCGAATAATCCGAATTTAGTCTGGAAGGCGGTCTTCCACTCGTCCCCTTCTCTGATGCGAACTAGATTATAAGCCCCCCGAAGATCCAGCTTGGTGTAGACCTTGGCTCCTCGAAGTCGGTCTAGTAGGTCCGAGATCAAGGGCAGGGGATAGCTGTTCCGCTTAGTGATATTGTTCAATGCTCTATAGTCCACCACCAAGCGTAAGTCCCCTGATTTCTTTTTCACAAACATCACTGGGGAAGCGGCTGGGGATTGAGAGGGTCTGATGAATCCCTTGCGAAGGTTTGACTCTATGAACTCCCTGAGAGCTTCTTGTTCCGGTTCAGTCAGGGAGTAGAGATGTCCTCGCGGGATCGGGGCCCCCTCCACCAAGTCAATGGCACAGTCATAAGGTCTATGTGGGGGTAATCTCTCAGCTTCTTTTTCATTGAATACATCCCAATATTCTGAGTACTTCTTGGGCAAGGTGATAATGGGTTCAGTGTCTGTGGCATGGCAGACCTTGGCTACAAGGCAATGGTTTTGGCAATATTTTGAAGCAAACTGCAGTTCCCTGTTGGACCAGGAGATGCTTGGGTCGTGAAGTGTCAGCCATGGAATTCCCAAAATCACAGGGAAATGGGGAACCTCGGTAACAAAGAAGGAAATCTCTTCCATATGTTCCCTTATCCACATTCTGGTGGGTTCCGACCACTGGCTTACGGGACCTGTCTTGAGGGGGCGGCCATCGATGGCTTGCACCACACGGGCATTCTTGAAGTCATGGTATTGTAATCCCAGAGAGTCGGCATACTCTCTATCAATGAAATTGTTTGTAGCTCCTGAGTCTATCATGGCATGGACCATGACTGGCCCCTTTTTTGCTGACCACAAGGTGACCACTAGAAGAAATAGGACCCCGGTTGGCGGCTCTTGAGTGGGTTTTTTGACCGGGTTGGCGAGCCTCTCTACGCCCGGTCGCTGGCTTCCCCCGCCGGCTGTGCGCCAGCCGCCTCAGACGTCTTCGTCTCCGTGGAGGACGCCGCCGCCAGACGGGCGGGGGGCTTCCCTTTGGCTGGGCACTCTCTGGCGAAGTGGCCCCCGTTTCCGCAGTACCAACAGAGATTTAGGCGTTGGCGGCGGGCCTTCTCGGCGGCATCTAACCTGGGACGCACATTGCCCAACTGCATCGGCACCTCCTCGCTCCCCCTGGGGTATGGGGCTGGTGGCGGGGGTCTCCATACTGGACGCGGCTGGACGCTGGTGGGAGCGGGAGGTTTCACCCCAGCTCTACCGCTCTGGCCTCGGACCCATTGTTTTCTGTTGGCAAGCATGACTTCAGCTCGTAAACATTGATCAATGAGTGCTTCAAGAGAGTGGGGGGGATCCACTTTGGAGATTTCTTCCAACATCTCGATGTTGAGACCCTCCCGAAATTGTCCTCTGAGGGCTATATCATTCCATCCGGTGCTGTGGGCCAGCACTCGGAACTCGGCTATGTACTGGGACAAGGGTCTGTCCCCCTGAGAGAGGCGCCGGAGTTTATGGCCGGCTGCCTCCAAATTGTCTTCGATCCCCCAAGTCGCCTTAATGTGATCCAAGAAGTGTTGCGCTGATCTTAGGTGTGGGGAAACTTGGTCGAACAGTGCCGTCGCCCAGTTGGCCGCTGGCCCGTCTAAAAGGCTGTAGATCCACGCCACTTTGATGTCTTCTTGGGGAAACTCGGCATTGCGGGCCTCTAGATAAGCTTGGCATTGGCGACGGAAAACATGAACCTTAGAAGCTTCTCCAGAAAACTTGGTTGGCAATGCCAGGGCCGGGAGTCGGATTCCGCGTTCCTTCAATCCCTTTATTTCTCCCTCCTGCGCATTGAGCTTATCACGGATGCGGTCCACTTCCTCCTTGTCGATGGTGTAGCTGAGCGGCTGGCCTCCCGGTCCGGCTCCGGTAGACATTCTGGCCTAGGTTAATTGGTGCTTAGGGTGGCGGAGTCAAACTGTCACGACCCAGGCTGCAGAGCACCAATAACCATACACAGAGGCCAGAATCTATCTAATATCTTTATTAAGGAAATATATAAAGTTAATAAAAGCAAGTGTATGAAATAGTTCAGAAGTAGACCTTTCAGGAAAGGTCAAAATTAGTCCAAAGAAACAATGTCCAATATGAAATATTAAGGTCCAAAGTTGTAATCCAATAACCGAAACACTCACTTTGCCAGGCAAAGTGAGGGGAGATGACAAGGTCTTTTAGTCCATGAACTTGAGCAAGGCTAAGAAATAACTTGAAACAAGGCTTAATACAAGGCAACAAGGAACGAGGAGCGAGAACAAGATCCGTGGAATTACTTGGCAAAATCCGGAAAACAAGGCAAGGTCCGTGGAGGTAAACAAGGCTGAAACGGGAACGAAGGCTTGGAAACGGAGCGAAGGCTTGGAATCAGGAACAAGGCTTGAAACAGGAACGAGGCTTGAAAACGGAGCGCGCTGTCCACACACAACTTACTCCAGTAGCTGACGAATTGACTCCGCAAAATCCCTTTGTGGGTAAAACACCTAAATAGGGTCTAGTTTTCCCACCAAAGAGCAGTTCTCTGGGGAACCAGAAACGAAAGCTAATCTCTGAGTCCAGATGCATGACTCCTTAAGGTTTCCCATGGAAAGCAGGCTTAATCAGCTGAATTCTTAGCAGCTATCCTAGCACTCCTACGAGAGGCCGCTTGAACTGCTCTCTGATGTTTACAAAACTCATGGCGAGAAAACACAGGAGATTTAGACTCAGGGCTTGTTTGACAGATTTCTGGAAGACAAATCTCTTGCAGGTGCAAGGTTCCCAAATCTGGCTGGGAAGGTTCCAATTCTGACTGAGACGGTGAAAAACCCAAGTTCTCCTCTTCATCTGGGACTACAGTGCCATGAACGGGACTACATGGCCCATGACTCATCACACTATCCCCCTCCTCAAGCCCCTTCTCAAACCGGGACTCTCTCCCCGAGGCACGAGGCCGCGGCTTGGCGGGATAGGTCTGATGGAAGCGGCGGGTTAGATCAGGAGCATGGACTGTGGAAGCGTCTTCCCAAGAGCGTTCCTCGGGGCCAAAACCCACCCAGTCAATGAGATATTGTAGGCGGCGGCGGTGAAAGCGAGAATCCAAAATGTCCTCAACCTCGAACTCCTCCTCCCCATTCATCAAAACAGGAGGGGGGGCCGGTCGGTCTGTATCAGGGCGCACACCATCCGCCGGAAGGAGCAGGGAGCGGTGGAACACTGGATGAATGCGCATTGAACGCGGAAGTTGGAGTTTGAAAGTCACGGGGTTAAGTTGCGCCACCACTGGATAGGGGCCAATGAAACGGGCATCTAACTTCCGGCAAGGGCGGTGGGAGGGCAAAAAGCGAGTGGACAGAAGAACCCGGTCTCCTACCTTGATTTCGGGGCCCGGCTGGCGATGTTTGTCCGCGTGGCGTTTATAGTCCTCCTTGGCTTGGTCTAATTGCTGGAGCAAGAGTTGTTGCACCGCTGTGAGTTCCTGCAGCCAGTCCTCTGCTGCGGCAACTTCTGAGGTTTCAATGGCAGGGGGAAAGAAACGTGGATGGAAGCCGTAGTTTGCAAAGAACGGCGTTTCTTTAGTAGAAGCCTGGACTCCATTGTTGTAGGCAAACTCTGACAGCGATAACAGGGAAGCCCAATTGTCTTGCTGGTAGTTCACATAACAGCGAAGGTATTGTTCCAAAGTGGCATTGGTGCGCTCAGTTTGCCCATCTGTTTGGGGATGATGAGCCGAAGATAAACGAGAGTCTATGCCCAATAGTTTTTGTAGTGCTTTCCAGAAACGAGAGGTGAATTGGGACCCACGGTCTGTGACCAAACTCTTGGGCAATCCATGCAATCTGAAAACATGTTGGAGGAATAGATCTGCAGTTTCTTTGGCCGTGGGAAGGCCTTCACAGGGAATGAAATGGGCTAACTTGGTAAAAAGGTCCACCACCACTAGGATCGTGGTGAATCCACAGGAAGGTGGTAGATCAGTGATAAAATCCGCAGAGATTATTTCCCATGGGCGGGATGGGGTAGGGAGGGGATGCAGAAGCCCTGAGGGCTTTTCTCTTCTTGTCTTGGAGCGCTGGCATACTGGGCAGGTGTTGACATATTTTTCCACATCCTTGCGGATCTTGGGCCACCAGAAATCTCTTAGGATCAAATGCATGGTTTTAAATAGCCCGAAATGCCCTGCTGGCTTGCAGGCATGACACAGACGAAGTGTTTTTTCCCTGCCCGGTCCTGGGGGGATGTAAACATGATTTCTATAGCAAAGTAGCCCATCCTTAAGCGAAAAGGGAAAACGTAGTCCTTGGTGAAGTTGGTCCTGTGCCCAGGCGTCTGCTTGCTGACTAGCCCTGATTTCCTGAGCACAAAGGGGTCCTGGAGTAGGGGAAGTTGATTCAATGGGAGTGGATTTGGTGTTTCCCACTGTGAGCGTGGCAAAGTTCTCGGGTTGTAGCAGCTGGGACTCAAAGGTCTCCTTGCGCCCTGCAGCGTATTCCGGTTTCCGTGACAGAGCATCTGCTTGCTTGGTCTGGGCTGGGGTTACATAATGAATTTGAAAGTTAAAACGTTCAAAGAATAAAGCCCAGCGTTGTTGCCTTTGATTTAGCTTGCGGGCAGTTCTTAGATGCTCTAGATTTCGATGATCAGTATGGACTTCAATGGGAAATTTGGCCCCTTCTAGCCAATGTCTCCAAGTTTCAAAGGCTGCCTTTATGGCCAATAGTTCCTTTTCCCAAATGGTGTAATTTCTCTCTGGCGCGGTCAATTGACGGGAATAAAAGGCACAAGGATGAAGATGGTCTCCCACTGGTTGTAGGAGTACAGCCCCAATTGCCACATCGGAGGCGTCCGCCTGCACAACAAAAGGGGTTTCAGGATCTGGATGCTGAAGGATTGGCTGGGACGTGAATAATTTCTTTAGTTGCTGGAACCCTTTCTCTGCTTGATCTGTCCAGCGGAAAGGCTGTTTCCCACGGATGCAGCTGGTGATTGGGTCAGACCAGCGGGCAAAGTCTGGAATGAACTTGCGGTAGTAGTTCGCGAACCCCAAGAATCGTTGCACCTCTTTCTTGTTGGTTGGCGCCCGCCATTCCAATACTGCTGAAACCTTAGCCGGGTCCATGGAGAGCCCTAGTGGTGAGACGCGGTACCCCAGGAAATCTACCTCTTGTAGATCAAAAGCGCGTTTTTCCAGCTTGGCATAAAGTCCATGATCCCGCAATCGTTGTAACACCATTCTGACGTGGTTCTCATGCTCTGATTGTGATCTAGAAAACACCAAAAAATCGTCCAGGTAAATGATCAAGAACCGATCTAGATAATCCTGAAAGATGTCATTGACAAAATGCTGGAACGTTGCGGGAGCTCCACATAATCCATAATTCATAACTCGGGACTCGAATAATCCGAATTTAGTCTGGAAGGCGGTCTTCCACTCGTCCCCTTCTCTGATGCGAACTAGATTATAAGCCCCCCGAAGATCCAGCTTGGTGTAGACCTTGGCTCCTCGAAGTCGGTCTAGTAGGTCCGAGATCAAGGGCAGGGGATAGCTGTTCCGCTTAGTGATATTGTTCAATGCTCTATAGTCCACCACCAAGCGTAAGTCCCCTGATTTCTTTTTCACAAACATCACTGGGGAAGCGGCTGGGGATTGAGAGGGTCTGATGAATCCCTTGCGAAGGTTTGACTCTATGAACTCCCTGAGAGCTTCTTGTTCTGGTTCAGTCAGGGAGTAGAGATGTCCTCGCGGGATCGGGGCCCCCTCCACCAAGTCAATGGCACAGTCATAAGGTCTATGTGGGGGTAATCTCTCAGCTTCTTTTTCATTGAATACATCCCAATATTCTGAGTACTTCTTGGGCAAGGTGATAATGGGTTCAGTGTCTGTGGCATGGCAGACCTTGGCTACAAGGCAATGGTTTTGGCAATATTTTGAAGCAAACTGCAGTTCCCTGTTGGACCAGGAGATGCTTGGGTCGTGAAGTGTCAGCCATGGAATTCCCAAAATCACAGGGAAATGGGGAACCTCGGTAACAAAGAAGGAAATCTCTTCCATATGTTCCCTTATCCACATTCTGGTGGGTTCCGACCACTGGCTTACGGGACCTGTCTTGAGGGGGCGGCCATCGATGGCTTGCACCACACGGGCATTCTTGAAGTCATGGTATTGTAATCCCAGAGAGTCGGCATACTCTCTATCAATGAAATTGTTTGTAGCTCCTGAGTCTATCATGGCATGGACCATGACTGGCCCCTTTTTTGCTGACCACAAGGTGACCACTAGAAGAAATAGGACCCCGGTTGGCGGCTCTTGAGTGGGTTTTTTGACCGGGTTGGCGAGCCTCTCTACGCCCGGTCGCTGGCTTCCCCCACCGGCTGTGCGCCAGCCGCCTCAGACGTCTTCGTCTCCGTGGAGGACGCCGCCGCCAGACGGGCGGGGGGCTTCCCTTTGGCTGGGCACTCTCTGGCGAAGTGGCCCCCGTTTCCGCAGTACCAACAGAGATTTAGGCGTTGGCGGCGGGCCTTCTCGGCGGCATCTAACCTGGGACGCACATTGCCCAACTGCATCGGCACCTCCTCGCTCCCCCTGGGGTATGGGGCTGGTGGCGGGGGTCTCCATACTGGACGCGGCTGGACGCTGGTGGGAGCGGGAGGTTTCACCCCAGCTCTACCGCTCTGGCCTCGGACCCATTGTTTTCTGTTGGCAAGCATGACTTCAGCTCGTAAACATTGATCAATGAGTGCTTCAAGAGAGTGGGGGGGATCCACTTTGGAGATTTCTTCCAACATCTCGATGTTGAGACCCTCCCGAAATTGTCCTCTGAGGGCTATATCATTCCATCCGGTGCTGTGGGCCAGCACTCGGACCTCGGCTATGTACTGGGACAAGGGTCTGTCCCCCTGAGAGAGGCGCCGGAGTTTATGGCCGGCTGCCTCCAAATTGTCTTCGATCCCCCAAGTCGCCTTAATGTGATCCAAGAAGTGTTGCGCTGATCTTAGGTGTGGGGAAACTTGGTCGAACAGTGCCGTCGCCCAGTTGGCCGCTGGCCCGTCTAAAAGGCTGTAGATCCACGCCACTTTGATGTCTTCTTGGGGAAACTCGGCATTGCGGGCCTCTAGATAAGCTTGGCATTGGCGACGGAAAACATGAACCTTAGAAGCTTCTCCAGAAAACTTGGTTGGCAATGCCAGGGCCGGGAGTCGGATTCCGCGTTCCTTCAATCCCTTTATTTCTCCCTCCTGCGCATTGAGCTTATCACGGATGCGGTCCACTTCCTCCTTGTCGATGGTGTAGCTGAGCGGCTGGCCTCCCGGTCCGGCTCCGGTAGACATTCTGGCCTAGGTTAATTGGTGCTTAGGGTGGCGGAGTCAAACTGTCACGACCCAGGCTGCAGAGCACCAATAACCATACACAGAGGCCAGAATCTATCTAATATCTTTATTAAGGAAATATATAAAGTTAATAAAAGCAAGTGTATGAAATAGTTCAGAAGTAGACCTTTCAGGAAAGGTCAAAATTAGTCCAAAGAAACAATGTCCAATATGAAATATTAAGGTCCAAAGTTGTAATCCAATAACCGAAACACTCACTTTGCCAGGCAAAGTGAGGGGAGATGACAAGGTCTTTTAGTCCATGAACTTGAGCAAGGCTAAGAAATAACTTGAAACAAGGCTTAATACAAGGCAACAAGGAACGAGGAGCGAGAACAAGATCCGTGGAATTACTTGGCAAAATCCGGAAAACAAGGCAAGGTCCGTGGAGGTAAACAAGGCTGAAACGGGAACGAAGGCTTGGAAACGGAGCGAAGGCTTGGAATCAGGAACAAGGCTTGAAACAGGAACGAGGCTTGAAAACGGAGCGCGCTGTCCACACACAACTTACTCCAGTAGCTGACGAATTGACTCCGCAAAATCCCTTTGTGGGTAAAACACCTAAATAGGGTCTAGTTTTCCCACCAAAGAGCAGTTCTCTGGGGAACCAGAAACGAAAGCTAATCTCTGAGTCCAGATGCATGACTCCTTAAGGTTTCCCATGGAAAGCAGGCTTAATCAGCTGAATTCTTAGCAGCTATCCTAGCACTCCTACGAGAGGCCGCTTGAACTGCTCTCTGATGTTTACAAAACTCATGGCGAGAAAACACAGGAGATTTAGACTCAGGGCTTGTTTGACAGATTTCTGGAAGACAAATCTCTTGCAGGTGCAAGGTTCCCAAATCTGGCTGGGAAGGTTCCAATTCTGACTGAGACGGTGAAAAACCCAAGTTCTCCTCTTCATCTGGGACTACAGTGCCATGAACGGGACTACATGGCCCATGACTCATCACAGCAATTAACTCTTTCCAGACTATAGTACACTCTGGATGATGCAATCAGTATGCAATACTGGCAAGACACAAATTTCATTTAAACACTACCAATACACAAATCCCACATTAACAGCATTACCCAAACACGAATCAAGGCACTGCAGACTAATCCAACCAGAGAAGTCAGCCACAGCAGAGCACTTGATGACCCAGCCTGGACACAGCATATTATTTGAGAACACAGAAATGCTGGACCCCTCTAACAACCACCATGTCAGATTACACAGAGAAGCCATTGAAATTCACAAGCAGGTAGACAATTTCAACAGAAAGGAGGAAACCATGAAAATGAACACAATCTGGCTACCAGTATTTAAAAAACTCTAAAATCAGGGCAATAGATAAAGAACAACACTCAAAAGCAGGGGAATTCCAAACATGAAACTATCAGGGCCAGCTAGCACTTCCTAACAAAGGATTCCCCAGGCAGGAAGCAGCCAGGCTTTGAAGTTGCAAGGCTTTTCAATGCTACTCAAGGTGATTAATTGCAACATTCACACTTGCCTTCAACAGACAAAAGTTCTTTCTCCCATTCTGGACCTTCCACAGATATATAAACCCTACTTGCCTAGTTTCCAACAAACCTCACAACCACTGAGGATACCTACCATAGATGTGGGCAAAACTTCAGAAGAGAATGCTTCTGGAACATGGTCATACAGCCTGGAATACTCACAGCAACCCGATAAATTAGCCCTCAAAATGCTGGTATTACTTCATGGTTTACTTCATGGTTTCACCAACTAATCTATCCAAGCTTTGGACAATATATTTAGATATGGGTTAGAGATTCACCTCTATGTAAATCAAGGGTACCCAAACTATGGCCTGCAGCCCACATGAGGTTCATCGAAGCCATTTATCCAGCCCCTGTGGCAATGGCTCCCTCCTCCTCTGCTGAGGAAGGCGTGTGCGGTGCAAAGGAAAAGGAGGGAAAGGTGCGCACCTTTCCCATTTCCTCACTCGCACCGCATGCACCTTTCCCTATATACCTCACAACCTCTGAGGACGCCTGTCATAGATGTGGCCAAAACATCAGGACAGAATGCTTCTGGAACATGGCCATACAGCCCAGAAAACACACAACAACCCTGTGATTCTGGCCGTGAAAGCCTTCGACAACACAATTGGTTCATTGTTTTGTTTTGTTTTTTTAAAACTATAGTCCAACCCATGAACTGGCCTCCTGTTTAAAAAGTTTGGGGACTGCTGATGTAAATCAATCATCAATATTAAAGCTGTAGGTGTCCTGTTTGATCATGCTGTGTGAGAATGAAGATGTCTTCTACATGTATGTATCATCAACAACCTCCATGAATTAACCTCCAGCTTGAGAGAGAAATATCTCTACTCAAAGAAGTCTCTACTCTTTTTAGAATGCCTCCCCTCCAAGTTTTGAAATAGTTTTTGTCTGTTATTACTACAGGATCATGTGGCCTAGGGAATCTGTAACCTGCAGTTTAAAAAGTAGCATTTCCAAGCTCTGTGAAAACCATATGGAAAATCTACAGAAGTAGAGGAGACAATTCACATTTGCTTCCAACTCTTTTAAAGCAAAGAGGAAAGCAATGAGACAGAGAGAGGAAATCATCATGTATAATCCTTCACTGTGTAATCTAAAAGTCTGACTGAGACTTAAATTAAACATTTAAATATAGACGACTCTTTAAAAACATAGCACTTTGTCGGATGGCCAGGCATGGCTCAGGCTTCTGAAGAAAGGGGAGGGAGGTTAAAGAACATTCCAAACATTCATCCTAAAAGCCCGAAGTCTTTTTCATATACACAGATAAACAGTGACACCAAATTATCCATTCAGTGTGTAAGCATGTTTGTTTTCCCACAAAGCTGCCTTCCACTCATGTGCTTATTCTTCACAAGAGAACAAACATGTGTTTTTTGGCAAACACCTGACAAACTCATATCACTAGAAAACAAACTAATCATTTAGAAAGCTTTTCCAATGTTCTGTAATATACACACAACATGATTCATTTGGATTCCACAGAACACAAGAAACTGAACCAAACCATCCAGATTCTAGCGCAGGCATGGGCAAACTAAGGCCCGGGGCCCCCTGGACTTTTACCACAGGCCCTCCTCATTTTCTCTGTCCTTTCAACATAAAGATGAGGTGGCCTGTTGCATCCTTCTGCAGAAAGGACAAGGGCAGAAGGCACACAGCAGCTGAGAGCCATCAGGAGTGCTCTCAGCCACTGCGTGTCTCGCCCTCCTCCCGGTATAATGCGGAGAGAACAGCCTGAAGATTGTGAGAGGAGGATCAGGGAGGAGGATCGAGCCAGTCGCCACATGTCTCATCTTCCTCCCAGCATAAGGATGAGGCAAGCAGTACTTTCCCCCATCAAATGGGTGAAAGGGTGAAAAAAATGGGTAGCTCCATTAGACCCTTCTCCTCACGACTCTTCATTATGTGACTTTTTCATTCTTCATAATAGCCAGAATCCTGTAGGAGCTTTTGACTTCATCAATGGACTTGCACCTTCAGGATTATAATTGGGCAGCTCCATAATGCTCCTATCCAGTAGAGGGCAGCTGTGACATTACTACATAGGGAGCCTGCAAAGTGACTGATATACACTGGGACTGATGCACAATGGTAATGCATAACAAGACTAATGCCCATTTGCCCCATTGTGCATCAAGACACTAGCTAGCAATTCTACACTATTGGCCTCAGAAATAATATACCAATCTCTGAAAGAATTTACATTTTTAGTTGTATTACTTGACCAAAGTAGGAGTGTCCACAAGATAATGACTACTTTATAAAACTAGCAAATAACTATTGGTACTCAATTATATTTCTAGCTTGAGTTAACTTTCTTTGTATAGAATATATATTACTGATGCTTCAACCTCTAAAACAGCCAGATTTCTTCCCTGAACAGTTGTTTTCTTTTTTTCAGCTAATTTCCTGAGTTCTTGCTCACCACATGACAAAAGGTTCACAAAGCAGGACACAAATCATTATCAGATTGTCTAATCTGTACCAGGCTGACAAATCTTAACTTTGTTTCTTCATTGCCTCTAAGTTGCATTTGAGCACTGTGGGAAAGAGAGGTTTCAATCACAGAAGTAACATGAAGAAAGAAAGAAATCTTCCCCAAACCACAAAATGTTTCTCACCATAGTGTTTTGCTACCAAATGAAATGAAAACAGAATTTCCACACATATAATGCAGTGCTCTATAATTCGTAAACATGGTCAGGGTTTTAAAAAAAGAAATTCTGAGATTATCCTTCATTGCTAATTCCACAACTGGCAAGAGGGTGAAGCAATAAAAAACTAATCTTGTTTTGCTACCAAAGTCTTCAAAGAACATTCAACACAAGGAGGTTTGGATTTCAACTCAGCCTTTGAATTGATGTACTGTGTGATCCAGATTTACTCATCCTTCTCAATAATGGAAGTAAAGTTGCCATGATTGATTTGATTCCAGTATGAAGAAGTCTTAATTCATCCCATGATCTGAGGCACAGAGCCATTTAAGGTCATTATTTTTCTACTCTTTGGGCAGAAAAATAATCTATTAAGGAAGAAGGGGCAGAACAGGTATGCTATGCTTTTTTGCTGTTTGAGGTAAAAGTTCTTCATCAGAACTATTCTCAGTGGATAAAAAGTGGTGCAAAAGCAATCATGTTACATTGTTAAAGGATACATACTAGGATGAGCACCTTTGATATCACACCTTTATTCGTTCACACAATTGTGCAAATTCAATAACTACTGCTCATAAATAACATCAGAACAGCACCAAATTTCTCCTGAAGACAAAATTCTACTAATTATATCCAAATTATATTGATACGTGTTTTTCATGTATTTGAAGAGATGCAACAAAAGCTGGAGAAGTTATGAAAATATTCCAAGGTTCTGTGCTGAAACTTATCAAAGACTTTTTTACATGTGATTGTTTAGACCAGTGGTTCTCAACCTGTGGGTCCCCAGATGTTTTAGCCTTCAACTCCCAGAAATCCTAACAGCTGGTAAACTGGCTGGGATTTCTGGGAGTTGTAGGCCAAAACACCTAGGGACCCACAGGTTGAGAACCACTGGTTTAGACTTAAAGGTTTGAACAGTTAAAATGCATAATTCGCCATATCAAGTCAAGACTATCCAACCCCAAAATGCAATGCTATGATCAGAGCCGGCCCTAGGTTTTTTTCAAGTGTAGGCAAACAGAATTTTGGCGTCCTCCCCCCAAACCAATCACTGAAAAATAAAAGCGTTGGATAAGCGAAAATGTTGGATAATAAGGAGGGATTAAGGAAAAGCCTATTAAACATCAAATTACATTAAGATTTTACAAATTAAGCACCAAAACATCATGTTTTACAACAAATCAACAGAAAAAGCAGTCTCGACTGTGCCCCCGTATGTTTTGCGCCTGAAGCGACCGCTGAATTCACCTCATTGTTGGACCGGCTCTGGCTATGATTTTGATCTAGATCAGGGATCCCAAAACTAAAACCTGTGTCCCAGATTCAACCCTCTGAGGTGATTTACCTACCACCTGCCCTAAACCTTAGATTTAGGGTTGCCCTGCATCTTAAACAATTTGACGGTGTACAGCAACAACAATCCTATTTAACTTGACTCTCTCATCAGCCAAAAGCAGACCCACACTTCCCATTGACATACTGGTCAGTTTATGTTGGTTGAAATTGTTCTTCATTTTTAATATTGTCCTGTTCTTTCTTTCTTTTCTTTTTTTTTGCACTACAATAAAACTTGTGCATAGGAAGTCATTCATATTTCTTTCAAACTGTAGTCGTCCCCCACAAAAAGTATGTGGGACCATGAACCATCCTTCGGCTTTAGAAGTTTGAGGACCCCTGATCCAGATGATTATAGATTCTGCAGACCTAGGTTGTATTGCAAAAATTTCTAATTCTGCTCCTGTTTTTGAGCACATTGGTAGAATTGAAGCTCTCCTTTTCTTAACTGTTGTAGCGGTGTGCTTTCAAGTCATTTCCAGCTTATGGCAGCTGTAAGGCAGAGACCCCATCATGGGGTTTTATGATAAGATTTGTCCACGGGGGTGGGGGGAGCCCTCGTGACTTGTTAAAATGGTCACTAAGTGAATTCCACAGCCGTCCAAAGATTTGAACCGTGGCCTCTGGAGATGTAGTACAACACTCAAACCACTAAACCATTGGGACTCTTTACTCTGGCTGGAATAAATGAAATGAAAACAGAATTTCCATACAGCATATAATGCAGTGCTCTATAATTCGTAAACATGGTCAGGGTTTTTAAAAAAGAAATTCTGAGATTATCCTTCATCGCTAATTCCACAACTGGCAAGAGGGTGAAGCAGTAAAAAACTAATCTTGTTTGTCATAGATTCACAAATATCAGGTTTGAAAATTACCCATGATTTTTCTTACACAATCCTGACATTCCTTTACACTCCAGCTCTATACACTATGTTTTAGACCCTGGATCAGAAGCTATGATGAATAACTTGACAATAGATGTAGCTAGCTACACTGTAGAACTAATACAGTTTGTCCCAGTTTAACAGAAATGGCTCAATGCCATGGAATCATGAGGCCTATTGTTTTACAAAGTCTTAGACTTCCCTGACAAAGAGTGCTGGTGCATCGCCAGACTACAAATCCAAAGATTCTGTAGTATTGAGCCATGAGAGTTGAAGTGGAATGGAAATTGCATGAGATGATGCACCCAGTAATTGAACGATGTCACTGACACAATATGTAGCCATACTAGTAAACTACAATGATGCACCATGGGCCAACATTCAAGACATCCCATTACATAAAAAGCCATGTGGTGCATCAGGACACATTTGCACAGTAGCCATGTTGTTGGTTCAGTTTGTATAATGGGACTGACAGTGCACCTACATTTCTATTCCTAAAATAAAAACACTGCAATAGCACAATTCAATGTAGTGTGACCATAAGTTAGTTTATGATGATGCAAGTTCCCAACAGAACGCTAGCCTCCATTTTTTTCTGGACTGAGCATTTTTATTGGGAAACAATGAAATGCTGGGAAAAGGCTTCCCTCTGTCTGTCTATCTTATGTGCGGCACCAACTCCTAACATTAACTTATTCCCTTTAGAGTCACAGGGCAGAATCCGGCTTACTAACTTCCTGGCTAATGGATCTTTCCTCACAAATCGGACTTATATGGCTCTATTTTCCCCTTGGGGGGATTACTGCTAGGTTGTGATCGTTTTGTTTGTGTCCTTTATCTATTATTTACATTTCAAAAACATTCTCTTTCCTCCTCCCTCCCGCCTTGAAATTGTACAGTTATTCCTGGCATCAGTAAAAGGATTTAGTTCAGATAATAAATGACCAATTACTGTATACTGCCCAAGCCAATATGCTGTAGAAACATATGTTGAATGTGTGTATGTTGTCCTTTAGAGTTAGCATTTTCTGGCACAAGCGAAACAGTAATATAAATGATAGCATCTGTTCATAAATGTGTACTAACATGATTCAATGCACCATGTTGTTTCCAAAATGTCTAAAAAATCAGAATTTTTTAAAAAGGTGTCAGAGCAGTCCAATACTTGAATAAAATGCTAGATAATAAACTAGTGCTCCTAAAATACAAATTAGTAATCTTATATAAGTAGAGTTCCCACATCTCAAGGCCTGGTCTGGAGAATAAGGGTGCATCTACACTATAGAATGAATGCAGTTTGACACCACTTTAACTGCCATGGCTCAATGCTATGAGATCATGGCAGTTGTAGCTTTACAAGGTCTTTAGCCCTCTCTGTCAAAGAGTGCTGGTTCCTCACAAAACTACAACTCCCAGGATTCCCTTGCATTGAGATATGGCATTTAAAGAAATGCCAAACTGCATTACTTCTACAATATAAATACATCTTTAGACCGTAGCTCCTTTCTTCTAGAGGAAAGAATCTCAGGGGGAGTGCACTATCTAGACAAGTTTGTATGTATGTTTTCCATATTACTTGAAGTCAAAATGTTTATTTCAGTAGCACATTCCGTACAACACTTGTTGGTGCTTAATGTATTATGTTGCATGGCTGTTCCCTGTAACATCACCAGGCCCTGTCTCCTGTGACATCTCAAGGGCCCATCTCTAGTTAGTCTCAGGCTTTGGTCTCAAAATCTTCAGGCATGGATAGTCCTGATCAACAACCCCTAAATATTAGGCATCTCCCAGTGATGGCTGATAGCTTTCATATCAGTGGGGCAGGGAATTTGCTCCAGGTTTGAATCCAAAATTTAAATGTGTTATCCAAGATGCTGAATTGTAGCCACCAAACAGGTTCAGCATCTTGAATAGCTCCTTTCCTTTTGGACTAAAACTAGAGCAGCTTGACTACCTCACTGAGGTGAGAGCTCCAGCCACCATTACATCTTCCTCATAATGAATTTGATACAACTACAGATGCAAGGAACATGCAAATAAATTCCTTTTGGATACCTGGGATACTCTGGGAGAGTGCATGCCTTGCATTTGAGTACCAGGTTCAACTTCCTACAGAAGAAAAGACACTGCTGATAAAAAAATAAAGGTTGACTACTGATAAAAAAAATAAATGATGGAGAGTTTTGGAGGTTTTTTTTACAAACTGGGTTGTGCTGAATGTTGTTTTTGAATTTACATTGATCTCTTCAGGTGGCAGGGAGGAAAGGGAAGATGTGGGGAGCTGGCTAGGCAATGTGGCCAATAAACATGTAGATCTCATAATGCTATTGACAATTGGCCAACATTCATTTCTTCTATGTCTTTGCTCATTATTGGAGATTGGGGTGATAATATTCCAAAAAATCTTGCAGTTCTAACATACAGATTCTGTGCTCAGTCTCTTATCCAGCAAGGAATGTCCTTTAATTGGACATGTACAAAACTATGCCCTTTTAAAGGGGTTTCCCTTCTGCAAATTTCTAAAAATAAGCCCTTTAGATAAGAATCAAATTTTGCTGAGGCAATTTGAACATTGGACAAGGAATCTGGAGACCAGGGTTTGAATGTTTGCTCAACCATGGGTGTTCTTGACAATTCACATTCTCTCAGCTTCAGAGGAAAGCGAAACAACTTCTCCCCTCCCCTAAACCAATCTTGCCAAGAAAACCCTTGATAGAATTGCCTTAGGAGATCCAAAAACTAGAAAGCAATTTGGGAGCACAAAGCAATACAATGTTGCTGTTTGTGCTAAGAATTACCTCTGGGTATTCTGAGATAAAGGAAGCTTTGTGTGGTTGTTTATTTTTAAAAAAATGCTCTGTGAACTATGGGAGTAGATGAAGCAACCAATAGGAACATTTCCTCTATGAGTTTTGCCCTTTGCTCTATATTTGGGACTGGAACAAGCTCATGTCTGAAACCCTGAAACTTGCCAGTCAGTCTGGATTAGTTAGTTTCTAAATTAAATGGGCCAACATTCTGACATGATATATGGAAGCTTGCTATGTGTTGGTATCGTTCTGTTGTTATATACATTTATTTCACCTACTGCACACATTGTATAGCACATGTTTGGACAGACAGTGTTCATCAACTGCCCATTGTATACACAACCTTCCTCCCCCTGTTTCCAGTTTGGTACCAAAAGAGTTTTAGTTATAGAGATTGGTCCTTGCAGGAGATCAGTTCAGAACTGTATTCCCCAAGGCTGGGTGAAGGTGATGGGAGTTTTAATTAAGCACATCTGGAGAACACTATATTGAAAGAGTTCACTGGGACCACATCCCAGAAAAAAGGCGAGAATGGAGAGGAAAAAAATCTTTGTTGCAGGCAAAGTCCTCAAAAAAACTACCCCTCCTGTGATCTAGGAAGAAAGGAAGAAGGAAATGATGCAATGATGAAAATGAAAGATTATACATATTGCATGAGATCTTTCATCATATGCTAAAAGCACACAGTACACCAGCAGAGGTAAGTGAGATAAATTGGAATGAACAAATAGGGAATCTATGGTTGTGTCTACACCAAGCAAAATATTTGGGAATAATCTCCTCTGGAGCAACCTGGATACACCACAGGGAGCCCAAATGTACTGGCATGGAAGGAGCCCACAGCCCTTTAGGAGTCCCCACAGTCAGCAGCACTAGCAGCACATCACGTTGGTGTCCTGTCCTCCTTGGAGGTGCAACAGAGCACCCAATCATGTGATCGCCAGAAATGACATCATCAACAAAGCTCTGTTGGGAAACTGCTTACGGCTGGTGAAACAGCAGTGAGTCTTTTTGATATGTGATCATTAGATTGCCCCAGATTCAACCCAGTCCAGTTGTCCACATGTCAGATACACTGGAAGTCACTCCAGAGTTTCTGGGAAGCTTCAGAATACCGTGTGGTTCCTCTTGTGGTGGGTTAATGGCTGGACACAGTTCTTCTGCTGTGGAACTAGCTATATATCATGTGGACTGCATGTCTCAGGTTCAAAGTCAGAATATTTTATATGACCATGAAATCATGGGATATGTCAATGGGGAAAAAGTCTCTCCAAACTTAAAATTAGAAGCCAGTTCAGGTTATTCAAGGCTATTTTAAGGAATAAACTGGTATTTTAAACTGAATCAAAGACAACACAATCAGGCTTTGCAATAAATAAACTTGTAAGTATTAAAAATTAAGATTCAAGTGAAAATTATCTAGCAGTGGGAATTCATAAAGGAATCCTTTTGCATTGGGTCCCGTAAAGTTTAGCTGGTCAGCCTCTTTGGGAAATGAAGCCATTCATCAAAACTGAGACTCATGTCTATCTTCTGACTTAAATGGAAATGGAGATTTTTAAAAATAAAAGTTAAATTACATTACTTTATACATTATGCATCACCAGTATTGATCAGCTCACCAACGTAAGGATACTTGTCCTATAACAGCAGGGTAATTTTTGCTGCTTTACTTTGTGCATTTCAATTCCCTCCGACCCAGAGATTTATATGTTGGACTACAGATTTTCTGGGAGGAGAAGAGAAGGTGACTTCTCTCAGCTGCCACACAGTCTTGGGAATTCTGGGAATTATAGTTCATTCTGAGCTCAGCTGTGAGTCGACTGTAGTGTTTACCAGTCACCTCCTGTCAAATATTTCTAGATTAAACAGCCAGATGTGTATAGGCCTTTACTGCCTAAAGGTTCATGCAATGGACTTTAGTCCAGGAAAGTTAATATAATAATTCTTAGCCTTCAGTATACCACAAACACATGGCACTCTTTACAGATATATATAACTATCATTTGTGAAGAAGTATATGAGAATCTTTTAGAACAACTGCTTTTTCTTTGCTGAATGAAATGGTAAGAATCTACTGTTTCTGGCTTTTTGGACTCAATTCATTAAAAATTAAAACATTAACAGTATTTGGTTTAAAATATGTGCTTTTACTCAAATTTTACTCTAATGTCATTTACTCTAATATTCTCAGCATATTAAAATACTTGTGTACAATTTTTGTTCAAATTAGCATCATCATTGTTTTCTGTTGATTGAGGAAACCCAGTGTTCATTAGTTTGTTGAATATTTATAGATATATATGCACACGCACACACATATATAATTGCAGACTTAATAGAAACCATAAGCTTATTTGACTGTTAATTGCATACCAAAATACTGTTAAATAGGCATTTCCCCATGATCTGTTTCTTAATCCTCCCATACATTCACATTCTATGGGAAAGAGAGAGAGATAGTATACTGCTATCAAATGTATGCTTTCCCATAAGGAAATATAAATTCCTGTAATAAGCCAAGTGCAGTCATTAAACATTTATATAGTCAATGGTATTTAACACAGTTGATACCACCATTGCGTGTTTAGAATTCACCTCCAAAAGAGGAAGAAGCACAGCTGTTTTCCTTCTAGTAACACTCAAGTTATTTATGTGTAATTAAAGAGATCACACTTTTCCTGGGTTTTACTGCTTAAATCTTAATAATATTGATTGGCTGTTACTTAAACCTCTGCATCTTGCAGTGCTTAGCAACTGGCTGTAATTCCCTGCATTAACCACTCCTGGCAACAGCAGCAGTCTTAAGATAGAATCCTATGCATGTCCATTCAGAAAAATGTCCCATTGAGGTCAGTGGGTCTTGAATCAGAATTCTGTATCAGGTTATGCTAAGTACAGGCACTCCTCAGTTAAAAACATCCAATTGACAAACAACTCAAAGTTAAGAACAGGGGTGAAATAAAAGGAAATGAGAAAAATCTACCCCTAAGAAGGGAAATTCACTTCTGTAAGAGTTGTCATGGGAAAAGGGTGTCTCCACTGAAGCTTTTTCACCAATCCTTGTTTCCACAACAAGCCAAATTTTGCAAACTCCAACTTAAGAAAAAACATACAGAACCTGTGTTATTCATAACTTGGGAACTGTCTCTACTCAACTATGTCGAAACCTGTATTTATCAATTCAGCAACTTGAGGATACTTGTTATAGTATTCTCTCATCACGGGGGTTAGGTTCCAGGACCAACCACAATAAGTGAAAATCTGCAAAGTAGGGACGCTATATTTATTTTAATATTTATACATTATTTTAGTAGTTATACACTATTTTAAGTCTTTATCAAACAATCGTGTGTTGATAAATCACCTCCTTCTCCTCCCGTTGCCACTTGGGTTTCTTTTCTCTCCCTTTGGCTTCTCTTTCCTCCCTTCCTTAGGCTGTAAATTGTAATTTTTTATGATTTATAATAGTCTTTTAGAGTTTATTGAAAAACCGCAAAACAGCAAATCCGCGAAAAGTGAACCGCGAAGTAGTGAGGGAACACTGTATATCACACAGCAAGGCTGTTCTCACTATTGTCATAGAATGAATCTTTCTCCACATGAAGCAAAAGCTTCCCAATACTAGTTTGAGGATATTCTCATAGGAGTCTCTCTTCTTACATGGACTAATATGCAGATATACCCTTCATTTTCAAGACTTCAGTCATAAGATATTGCTCTATGTTTCCATCTCTGCATTGGTTACAAGAAAGTAATTTCATATAGTCCTGGAGCAAAACTTGAAGGTGTGAGATATGGGTTCCATACCTCACACCCCCAAGTGCAAAATATCAATCATTCCCCAATGTTACAAAAAAAAGTGTTTCTAGACAACTGATACTCTTGAGCAGGGTGGAGTGAAGGGTGATACATAGGGTTATATCATGAGTGGAAAACTGCAAGTAGCCTGTGACACTTCCCCTCATTGGAAATGGCTGGTGTTCACTGTTGGTTTGGAAGAACAGGTAGAGGTATATACATGCACACGTGTGAAATAGTTCTGGAGGGGTAGGCTGCAACTGATTGAAAAGCTGAATTGCCTCTTCTGGATTCTGCTCGAAGAGAGAATTCAGGGGATGGGGTGGAGTGTTAAGGGGAAACTGGAAGAGGTCAAGGCTTCCAGAAACAGCACATTGTAAATTTCTTCATGGATGGATCAGAGGGGTGATTCATAAAAGAAGTAAACAACCAAATATATATTTTCAACAAAAACCATTGCTACTTCTAACACTACATAGGTCTTATATAAATATTTAATCAATGATATAGGCCATGCCTACAGATTCATAACCTGAAAACAAAGTGAAATGGAAACAAGGAATGAAGTGGATAAATGATCCCCGCCATTGGGGAGAATGTTTCAAGAAAGAGAAAATAAACGATAGCCAGTACCATCCAAGCTCATGAAGTGAGCCATGCTATCTTTCTTCCCTTTTAGCTGCAGGCCTGTACTTGCTTACCTGAGAATAAGTCTAACCAAAAGCAGTGAGATTCATTTATGAAGAGATGTGTATAGGATTGAACTCACATAGGACTGAAGATAAAAGATCTTCAGGCTTTCAATGCCAAGGCAACAGAGTTACATTGATACAGTCTTACAACTACAGCTGGCCCTTTGAAAGCAACTATAAGGCTGACATGGCCTTCAGTGAAAATGCAATTGACATTCCTGGTTTAAAGTGATATCCAAATGTAGCACCTAGAGTTGCAATGAGTCAAGGATAAGAAGCAAGCATAGCAAGTGTAGCGCACGATGCATAGCATTAATTGCACACACAAATCCTTTTTGCATCCCTCCTTACTTGTTGGAACACAATAGTGGTTCTGATGTCACTGAGTGGTGAATCTACTCCAGATTTTGGAATACAACATTCCGACCACCAAATAGATTTAGTACCTTGGACCAGTATTTTAAGCTAGCTAAACACTACGGCAATCTCATTGCACTACTAATCTTAGAAGACACAGCCACCATTTCTATCTCACTCTGCCTAACAGTGGGTCTGGTCCAAAATATTATTGCAATAATCCCTGCTTACCTGCTGATATAAGTGAGTGAGTGGGAGAGACAGAACCCCCAGATTGCTCATAGATCGTCAATGCGAATACTTACCAAGATGAGCTCCATGGGGATTTTTGAGACAGCAATTATACATTTAGCATTTTTAATGAAAACAGAATTTATGGAAACGGAAATCCATCACTCTCCTGGAATCCAATACAAAGAACAGCAGGGATGAGGAAACATGGCCAGCTGCTGGAAAAGAGCAACAGCTGTGTTCGGATGTTCTCAACAGACTGCGAGTGAGTGAGTGTCTCCTTCACAGCAAAGAAGAAATGGCATACAATTGTCACCATGGTATGGATTGCTCTGGAAGCTAAAGAAAACCTAGAAGCACCAAAGACTATTTCTGCAAAAAACGAAAAAGAAAAGAAAAGAACCCACCTTGTAAGTCACATCAGAGATATTCTTGCTTTTATATTGGTGGCATGGCAAAAAGTCATCTGCTAGTCTCTCACTAGACCACTGAAACCTAGCTGCTCTATAAAGGAGGAGTGGGATTCCCCATGTCAGTTCCTCTTCCTTCCTACAATGGATCATGTATTATTGATTTGTTTTCTGAAGCCCACAAAAATTATAAAGAAATGATCCCATGATTAAATATAAAGACATCTTTAAAACCTATTTTTGATACTGGAAGCAAGGGATATTGTCTCAGAATCTTGTTGGACACTCACATTATCTGTGAACTAGTAATGACTGACACTATTTTAAAAAGATATTCTCAGATAAATCATTATTGTAAATTACCCATTGAAACCTTAAAATCTAACCTAAATTCAATTGTTAGTAGATGCATTGGCTCAATGGGACCTTAGTAGATAAACAACAACATAAATTCTATTAATTGAATGGCTCAGCAATAGGATTAACAACTGAATCAAGACCATGTATATCTTGTTAAAAAATTTAAATACTTTCTTCATCTGGACCATGAAACTCCGCCTCTAGCAAGAAGGTATTTGCTTAAGGTGCCGGATCTCAGGGCCTGATTCTGAAGTCCCATCTACACCATCATATAATCCAGTTTCATACTGCATACATCATCAGTGTAGACTCATATAATGCGGTTCAATGCAATTAAACCAGTAGTTCTCAACCTGGGGACCCCAAATGTTTTTGGCCTTCAATTCCCAGAAATCAGCTGTTAAGCTGATTGGGATTGCTAAGATTTGTGAGCCAAAAACATCTTGGGACCCCAGGCTGAGAACCACTGGCCTACACTGAAAATATAATTCAGTTTCAAACTGGGAGGGTAGACAAGGCCTGAATCTCAATGTGTGATCTCCAGGCATGGGACAAAGGTGCCAATTTTTACAGTTTTGATGGGCTCACCTCCAGGAAAGAGGAAAGGAGAAAATAATTACTATTTCATCTAGTAATAGAGTAGTAGCTTCCTACAGTTTGCAAGACTCAGTTGATTTATTGCTGCAGCTTGTACTTCTCAGTTTATCTACTTAGTTAGTTAGCTACAGTAGAGTCTCACTTATCCAAGCTAAACGGGCCGGCAGAAGCTTGGATAAGTGAATATCTTGGATAATGAGGGATTAAGGAAAAGCCTATTAAACATCAAATTAGGTTATGATTTTACAAATTAAGCACCAAAGCTTCATGTTATATAACAAATTTGACAGAAAAAGTAGTTCAATACGCAGTAATGTTATGTTGTAATTACTCTATTTACGAATTTAGCATCAAAATATCACGATATATTGAAAACATTGACTCCAAAAATGGCTTGGATTATCCAGAGGCTTGGATAAGCGAGGCTTGGATGAGTGAGACTCTACTGTACCTCCCTCCCTGCCAAATATTCTAGCATCAGCGATCACTCTTTGCTCAGCTCTGAGTCTACCTTCTGGCTACAGACAAGTCAAATGTCCCTTATCCCATCTCCCTAATAAAGAAAGGAGAAATAAATCCTCCAGTTTCATCTTAATCTGAGAACAGCCAGTTTAGCTAAAACCTCTGTCTTAATTTCTAAACAGGAGTGTGTGCGAGTGTATTTGAATACCAAACTAAGAGCAACTATGGTGTTTAATGAATAACACTTAATATAATCACTAGGAATCATCCCTAGATCTCACCTTTTGGACCAGAAACCCCAAGGGCCTGAGAAAAGGAAGCCTACCTTTGTTATTATTTCATAGCCTGTCTTTCCTGCCACAGAGGTATACATACTTTCCTTGACTTTCATACTAACAGTAGCCCTAAATTAGGCTACAAATTGCCTGTGATCACCCCACAAATGTCATACCTAAGTGAAATTTGAATTCACATTGCCTTTTTGGAAAGTTCAATTAACACTATAAGGTTTTCTCTCCTGCAATTCTTTTTTGAAAATATTCAGCTTCCTAGACAGACATTTCTCCAGTCCTAATTCAAACTATCTACACAAGTTTGGCTTGGGCTAGCTCTGTAAATCAAATTTCTAATTAGAACTATTACAATAAAAAGGAATGACAATTTATGCTGGTTGTTGTGATCCCCTTAAAAAGAGGCGCTTCCACATAAATGACTGCCTGAAAGAAAGAAATAATATCCCAACCAAAACACAGTTTTTATATATACAACATTGGATTACACTGAAACTGTTTTAAATTTAAATTGTTGTCAGTGAAGTTGGTAATTGGGTAAAGTTCAAGAAGGTACATTATTTTCTTGTCCACCTAAATCAATATGTCAACACTGCTTCCAATTAGACATAAAACAGCCAAGAAAGAATATAGACTGAATGCCCTAATCTTTGAATGGGTCTAAATAATTTAGCAAACCTGGCATTAAAACAAACAAAGTTTTAAAATGAACCCATATAGCTTGGTGTTTCTTCAATTACTTAATTTGATAAACCCAGATGCCCAGCAAGTATAAGTGAAGGAATCCTTCTCCAAACACTAATCTAGATTGTATGGTATTTGTTTTCATTTAAAGTGTTTTGCAAGCATACTGTATGAAACATTGTTTATTGAAGAGAATAACTTGTACCTTGGCAACCTTCTTCCTTTGTTGGGTTGTTGTATGTCTTTCGGGCTGTGTGGCCATGTTCCAGAAGCATGCGTCTGGAACATGGCCACACAGCCCGAAAGACATACAACAACCCTGTGATCCCGGCCATGAAAGCCTTCGACAACACTTCTTCCTTTGCTTTAATATTTATCAGGAAACATTCCCATCATCATCATCATCATCATCATCATCATCATCATCATCATCATCATCATCATCGTCATCATACAAAGTTTCCTAAAATAGGAAGAACCTAGCACTTCTCTTTTCCATGTGTGAATTGACCAATACCATATAATCCTTTGAAACTGTATTACCTTCACCCTAAGGAAGTGGCAAAACTATAGCCTAAAAAGCTTTCAGCTGCAGACAACATGAGTCCTGGAATTGATTTTAAAAATGGAGCAGCAAATAAGACTGTTTGCTGAACTGAATACTTAGCAACCATATATTTCTGAAAGTACTGTCATTGCCTACTGCCCTAAATTAATATTATATATTTGGTCACTAATGTATGGTGACAAAATGTAAGGTTAAGTCATGGCTATTTCTTCAACTTCAGCTGCATCTACAATGCTGTAGAATCATAAGATTTGTAGTTTTAAAAGGCTTTTAGCCTACTCTTTCCAAGAGTTCTGATGCCCCAACAAACTAAAAAATCCAAGATCATTTTATAAGAAAACAAACCACTGGATTTCAGCTTGTTTAGACAACAGGTTAAGGCTACAGCTCTGATGAACATTAAATTCCAGGGCTTTTGTAATTTTATAGTGACTGTACTTCTATGTCTATGGCTAAGGAATTCTAAAATTTCTGATTCAGAATAATAACATTTTCAAAATCTGGTGGGGTTTTTTTTGTTTGTTTGTTTTGAGAATACAATACATTTTCCTGTCTATAAAACCGAGGGGTAAGAAATCAGTTGGATGCTTGTGTGGGGTGGTAAGCCTTTTCATAACCCATCACACAATTTATATAACAAAACAATCTGCAGCTGCCTGAAAAATCAGGTAAAGTAGAAGAAAGAAAATTTGCTACACTAAGACCCCAGAAACCCAGGTTTTCCTACTCAGTCAGGGAAACCCACGGGGAGACCCTGGACAAATAACATGCTCTCGGCCTAAGACGAAGGCAATGGCGATTCCTCTTTGATTAAATATTGAAAAGAATCTTAGGACTGCCACAAACTGGAGTCAGTTTAAAGGCACATCACAGACAGAGGCAATATGCATGAGGAATGGACAGAAACATATTTGTTTGTTTGAGGTGGAGAGGAGATTTGGGCGAAGAAAAAGCAGTCCCCAGAAGAAAGAAAATAATTTGGGGTGAGTGAGTGAGTGAGTGAGTGAGTGAGGGAGGGAGGGAGGGAGGGAATAGATCATGTAAGAACTCTAAGCTGTTTCCAATCCAGGAAAGAGGGTAAAACAATGCTGGGATGCAAGTATGATCATTGGTGGCTCCAGTATGGTCAGTAAAAGGACCATACAATCATAGAATCCTAGAGTTACAGAGTTGGAAGGGCCCACAGTGAACCTCAAGTCCAATCACCTGCCATGCAGGAAAAGCACAGTCAATCGACTCTAGATTTGAATCCACTCCATGCCCTACCATAGCCCCAAAGCAAATGCAGCACCTTGGACAGTGCCTTTCAATTTCAGTCTAAACTGCCGAGCAAACTCCACTGGCATTAGCACCGTCTAACTGCATGAATAAAGAATCTCAACATAAGCAAACATGGGCACCTTTACACAGATAATCTAATGTTACAAAAATTTCCAACTTCAGAGAAGTCTAGGCAAAGGTATGGAAGAATAAATCCACTGATAGGTGCAAAATCATGTATGTGGGGGGATGGATTAATGTTCATCAGCATCCTGACTTTGCAGCCACAGGGCTTCCCTCAGCTAGCAGCCTTGGCAAAGGCAGCCCTCCATAGTTCAGAGGGAAGAGGCCATTGGATGGGTGTGCCACCTTGTATAATATTTACACCCATGAACTAAGGGTGCCACTATGGCTGGATCTACACTTCCCTATATCCCAGGATCAGATCCCAGATTATTTGTTTATCACAGATTATCTGGCAGTGTAGAATCATATAATCCAGTTCAAAGCAAATAATATGAGATCAGATCTTGGGATATAGGGCAGTGTAGATCCAGCCTATTATGAGAGGAATGGTAAAATATCAAACCCAGGACCAAAAGAAAGAGGGGTGTGTCTATTATGCCATGGCAAGTTTGGCAACTATTATGTGAAATAGAGGGCTTTTTATTTATAATATTTTTATTCTGCCTCTTTCCCAAGATACTTACTCAATGCAGATAACAATAAATATAGTAAAGGTAAAGGTTTCTCCTGACGTTAAGTCCAGACATGTCTGACTCTGGGGGTTGGTGCTCATTTCCATTTCTAAGCCAAAGAGCAGGCGTTGTCCGTAGACACCTCCAAGGTCATGTGGCTGGCATGACTGCATGGAGTGCCGTTACCTTCCCGCCAGAGCGGTACCTATTGATATACTCACATTAGCATGTTTTCGAACTGCTAGGTTGGCAGAAGCTGGAGCTAACAGCGGCCGCTCACGCCGCTCCCAGGGTTTGAACCTGGGACCTTTCGGTCTGCAAGTTCAGCAGCTCAGTGCTTTAACACACTTTGCCATGGTGGTTCCAACAATAAATATAAAACAATGTAAACTAAAATAATGGAAATGCAATAACATTTAACTGTCAAAATTTAAAAACAATTAAACATATTATTATTATTATTATTACTTTATTATTATTATTATTATTTTTTAAAAAACATGCCCTGGTAGAATATGTAAAGCAAAGTGAAGAACCTGCTTTGATTGAAGTCAAAAATCAGAAACTCCTCAAAGCACAGCAGACAAAAAACCAGTATTAGAAAACCGCACTACAAACTAGAGCTGACAGCTGACACAACAAAACATTGCATGGAAAGTTCCTTGACAAAATTGAAGGAAAAGCTGATAAGGAGAAGACCTGGCTATGGCTCACGAATGGGACCCTGAAGAAGGAGACAGAAGGCCTGATCCTTGCAGCCCAGGAGCAAGCCATCAGAACAAATGCAATTAAGGCCAAGATCGAAAAATCAGCTGATGACCCAAAATGCAGACTCTGCAAGGAAACCGACGAAACCATTGATCATATCTTCAGCTGCTGTAAAAAAATCACACAGACAGGCTACAATCAGAGGCACAACTATGTGGCCCAAATGATTCATTGGAACTTATGCCTCAAGTACCAGCTCCCAGCAGTAAAGAGATCACAAACCTGCAAAAGTATTGGAAAATGAACACGCAAAGATACTTTGAGACTTCTGAATCCAGACTGACAAAGTTCTGGAACACAACACACCAGACATCACAGTTGTGGAAAAGAAAAAGGTTTGGATCATTGATGTCGCCATCCCAGGTGACAGTTGCATTGACAAAAAACAACAGGAAAAACTCAGCCGCTATCAGGACCTCAAGATTGAACTTCAAAGACTCTGGCAGAAACTAGTACAGGTGGTCCCGGTGATGATTGGCACATTGGGTGCCATGCCAAAAGATCTCAGCCGGCATTTGGAAACAATGGACATTGACAAAATTACGGTCTGCCAACTGCAAAAGGCCACCCTACTGGGATCTGCACGCATCATCCGAAAATACATCACACACTTGGGAAGTGTTTGACTTGTGATTTTGTGATACGAAATCCAGCATATCTATCTTGTTTGTTGTGTCATACAATAAAATAATAATAATGTGTTCCCTGTAGCTAGCCCCAATTAATAATCTTTTATTAATAACAATTTATACCAAAAAAAAAGCCACAGTCCCATGTACCACCATATAATAATCCAACCAGGATATAACCAAGGTATGTACTACTGTGCCCAGGTCCAACTTCTCAGTAGCTTTAACTGTGCCCCCAGTGACGCAGTGAGTTAAGCCCTTGTGCTTTGTGTGATGACTTTAAGGTTGGGTTGCTGACCTGAAGGTTGCCGGTTCGAATTTGACCTGGGGAGAGTGCAGATAAGCTCCCTCTTATCAGCTCCAGCTCCATGCAGGAACATGAGAGAAGTCTCCCACAAGAATGGTAAAAACATCTAAAACATCCGGGTATCTCCTGGGCAAGGTTCTTGCAGACGGCCAATTATCTCAATTGGCCATCTTGCAGTTTCCCAAGGACAGCTTCCTTGGGATTAGAGGGAAAGGTAAAGGATTTCCCCTAACATTAAATCAAGTCGTGTCTGACTCTGGGGGCTGGGGCTCATCTCCATATCTAAGCTGAAGAGCTGGCATTGTCCGTAGACACCTCCAAGATCATTACTGTATGGACCGCCATTACTTTCCTGCCAGAGCAGTACCTATTAATCTGTTCACATTTGCATGTTTTCAAACTGCTAGGTTGACAGAAGCTGAGGCACACAGAGGGAGCTCACCCCACTCCCCGGATTCGAACCACCAACCTTTTGGTCAGGAAGCTCATCAGCTCAGCGGTTTAACCCACTGTGCCACCTGGGGCTCCCTTGGGATTAGATGGAAAAGAGTAATAGAGCTTGATATCATCAACATATCTCTTCTGCACCTTAAAGTTTGCTCTGAATAGCAAGAAAACCACCACCAATAATAATAATAATAATAATAATAATAATAATAATAATAATAACAACAACAACAACAACAACAACAACAACAACAACTTTATTTTTATACCCTGCCTCTATTTCCCCAAAGGGGACTCAGGGCGGCTTACATGGGGCCAAGCCCGAATAAAAACAATAGCAATATAAAACACAACAATAGACAAAAGACATGCACAATTATAAAAATTTAAACATTAGCCAATAAAAACAAATGACAAGAACTAATAAAAACATGGATTAAAATTGAGAGGTTGTAAAAGTAGACTGGGTAAGGTGCAGCATATAAATATTGTAAACACGAGGAACAAACTTATCTACAGTAAGTTTGTTCCATGGAAGGTTGCAACAGGGATGGGGAGAAGGGAGAGAAAAAGTATGGATAGATGAAAGGGAGGGAGGGAGGAAAATTCTCATCTTTCTATCATCTTATATGAGCCATTATCAGAAAAACACTTTCCCTGCCAAACTTAGCGGAATTCATTAATCATTACTTGAGAAATGCATACATGTATTCAAATTTAGAAGCAATCATAGTAATATGAATGCTGTCCTCTGTTTGGTAATTAACCAAATATCCGCCTTTTAAGCAAAAAGGGAGGAAGTTCAATGTTAATATTTCCCAGTGATTGAATTAATAACAAAGCAATGATCCAAAGTGTGGCGTGGTTTGCAGAATCCATCCCAAAGCTTCTATTTATTTCAAGTCAGATCACTCCCTTCTGGTAATTTATATGGAAAGTTGCGGACAGCAGTTATTATAGCTGTAATCTACAATATGGGAGGTTTTAATTTTCTCTGTCAATTCCTAGCAGGACAGCTTCTTTTATAGTTTAATTAGCAATAGAAGAAATAGAAACCCATGTTAAGTGATGTTATTGTCTGAAAGCTTCCTGGAATTCTGAAAAGCAAATCAACTTCAGGAGCCGCATTACAGTTAATGACAAGGAAATGACAAGATAGTCTTTACTGAATGTTGACAAGAAAGAAAAAAATAGTAACTATTTGGGCAAAATAAAGAAATCCAGTAAACTTTGAGCATATCCTGCTCTGTCTATCAAATCTATTTCTGTCCCATCTTGACTCCAAGAATGGGCTTCAAAGGTGCTAATAACCCATTTTCAATTATTTAAGAATTTGCATATTTTTTATACTATTGGAAAATAGTTCAGTTATATAACATGGGGTGGTCATGGACTTCTTGGGGCATTTTCCATCATTACCAGCATTGTGGGCTACACTAGCTGCTTTGGCCAAACATGGAGCATGTGTTAGCTCACTTGCAAAAATAGAGGGTATACTTTGATCTAACTAAGAAGCATATCCCTTTAAGTTTTCTAGAAGCATGATAACCCATCAATACAAAATAATTTGAGAACTAGAGGACTTCATGCAAAAGCTTATTTTTGAAACACTCTCTCAGAATCTTGACCGTGCTTGTTGTGGGATTCTGGGTGCTGACATAAAATAATATCATATATTATCATATCATATCAAATACATACAGATCCAGTAGAGTCTCACTTATCCAACATTAATGGGCCAGCAGAACATTTGATAAGCAAAAATATTGGATAATAAGGAGGGATTAAGGAAAAGCCGATTGAATGTCAAATTACGTTATGATTTTACAAATTAAGCATCAAAACATTATGTTTTACAACAAATCGACAGAAAAGGCAGTTCAATACATGTTAATGTTATGTAGTAATTACTGTATTTACGAATTTAGCACCAAAACATCACGATGTATTGAAAACAATGACTACGAAAACATCGACTACTAAAAATTAATTACAAATAAAGATATAATTGCTGTATAGAAAAATAGCTGTGGATCCTGGTGGGAGGCAGACTGCGTTGGATAATACAGAAGGTTGGATAAGCGAGACTCTACTGTATGTGTGTCATATAATCTTTACTGTATAAATGAGGTTTGAACATTTTTCCTTTACACTTCTACTACAATTGGTTTTTGTGTAGTTTCCTCTTGAACTGCTCCATGAGGTTCATCACAAACATCATTGTGAATAGATGTTCTTTTCTTAATTAGAAACATATCTATTTTAGTGGTAAGTACTGCAATTCAATACACAAATTGTGAATATTATAAAGGTTATAAAAGTACCTACACTTGAACACCACAAGCGCTCCACTTCTGTGGTGATTAAACCTCTCTGGAGGTTTTTAAAAAGAGGCTGGATGGCCATCTGTCAAAACCTCCAGCAAAAGAAGGAGACTCCATTCAATGCCCAGGCTGTCTATGTTTCTCTAGAGAGCTTTAACCTAGGCCTATTCTTATTATGAGTCTTGGATACCAATTGGTGCTCAAAGAACACTAATGAAACAACAACAACAACAACAACCACTTTATTCTTATAACCTGCCATCATCTCCCTGAAGGGACTTGGGGTGGCTCACATGGGGAACAAACCCAGCATAAACAAGGAATTCAAAGTTACATAATTAAAAACATATAACAAACAAACAATAAAATTAAAACAATTAAAACCGGAAAGTAAAAAGACATAAAAATACATCAATCAACATCACAGTAACTGGAAAAAGTGGGCATGTTCAGAGATCAGAGGGAAGGGCAAGGCTTGTGCAAAACGCAGATCAATGGGGCCGGGGCTGGAAATAAAGTGCTGGAAAAAAAATATCAAATTAACGCTAGGCAGCCATGATCATGAGCTAAAATGTTATTCAAAGGCATGTTAGAATATCATAGAATCATAGAATAGTAGAGTTGGAAGAGACCTCATGGGCCATCCAGTCCAACCCCCTGCCAAGAAGCAGGAAATCGCATTCAAAGCACCCCCGACAGATGGCCATCCAGCCTCTGCTTAAAAGCCTCCAAAGAAGGAGCCTCCACCACAGTCCGGGAGAGAGAGTACCACTGCCGAACAGCTCTCACAGTGAGGAAGTTCTTCTTGATGTTCAGGTGGAATCTCCTTTCCTGTAGTTTGAAGCCATTGTTCCGCGTCCTAGTCTGCAGGGCAGCAGAAAACAAGCTTGCTCCCTCCTCCCTATGACTTCCCTTCAAGTATTTGTACATGGCTATCATGTCTCCTCTCAGCCTTCCCTTCTGCAAGCTAAACATGCCCAGTTCTTTAAGCCGCTCCTCATAGGGCTTGAAGATGGACCGGAAATTACAACTAGTACAGCGTTCGGCAGCCAGGCTTCTAACTCGAGTGAATTACAGGGCGCGTTCAACGCCTCTGTTTAAGGAGCTTCACTGGCTGCCATTTACTTTCCGGGCCCAATTCAAGGTGCAGGTTATCACCTACAAAGCCCTAAATGGTTTGGGACCCACCTACCTTAGAGACCGCACCTCCCCCTATGAACCCGCACATTCTCTTCGTTCGTCGGGGGAGGCCCTTCTCTTGCTCCCACCACCCTCGCAGTCACGGTTGGTGGGGACGAGAGAGAGGGCCTTCTCCGTCGTGGCCCCCCGGTTTTGGAATTCGCTTCCTAGAGAGATCAGGCAGGCCCCTACCCTCCTCTCCTTCCGGAGGAGTTTAAAAACCTGGCTCTTCCAAAAGGCCTTTGACGTTTAATTGATGTTGGATTGATCTATCTGCCCATTCTATAATAGCCCCATTCTTGATGTGTTGCCATTGTTATACTGCATTTTATTGTCCATTTCAACTGTGAAATTACCTTTCCCCATTTCAGCACATTCTGCACTTTGCCCGGGATCTATGAATTAGTCTCCAGTTTTTAACATTGTATGCTTCATGTTGATTTTAATGATTGTTTTTACTGATGTTGATGTTTTTATTGGGTTAATTGTGCTTTTGCTTTGTTATTGATATTTGATTGTTGTATCAGGCAAGGCCCCATGTTAGCTGCCCCGAGTCCCTTCGGGGAGATGGGGTGGGGTATAAAAATAAAGTTATTATTATCATTATTATTATTATTATTATTATTATTATTATTATTATTATTATTATTATTATTATTATTCTCCAGACCCTTGATCATTTTAGTCACCCTCCTCTGGATGCTTTCCAGCTTGTCAACATCTCCCTTCAATTGCGGTGCCCAGAATTGGACACAGTATTCCAGGTGTGGTCTGACCAAGGCAGAATAGAGGGGGAGCATGACTTCCCTGGATCTAGATGCTATACCCCTATTTATGCAGGCCAGAATCCCGTTGGCTTTTTTAGCAGCTGCATCACATTGTAGGCTCATGTTTAACTTGTTGTCCACGAGGACTCCAAGATCTTTTTCACACGTACTGCTGTCGAGCCAGGCATCATCCCCCATTCTGTATCTTTGCATTTCATTTTTTCTGCCTAAGTGAAGTATCTTGCATTTGTCCCTGTAGAACTTCATTTTGTTAGTTTCGGCACATCTCTCTAGTCTGTTAAGATCGTTTTGAATTCTGTTCCTGTCTTCTGGAGTGTTAGCTATCCCTCCCAGTTTGGTGTCATCTGCAAACTTGATGATCGTGCCTTCTAACCCTTCGTCTAAGTCATTAATAAAGATGTTGAACAGAACCAGGCCCAGGACAGAACCCTACAGCACTCCACTCGTGACTTCTTTCCAAGATGAAGAAGATGCATTGGTGAGCACCCTTTGGGTTTGTTTGCTTAGCCAATTACAGATCCACCTAACCATAGTTTTGCCTAATCCACATTTTACTAGTTTGTTTGCCAGAAGGTCGTGGGGGACTTTGTCGAAGGCCTTAATGAAATCCAGGTATGCTACATCCACAGCATTCCCTGTATATCCAAGTTTTCAAGTTTTATGGAAAGTGGACAGAGTGGGGCCGAATCTAATTTCCCTGGGGAAAGAGTTCCAGAGCTGGGGAGGCACCACAAGAAAGTCCTTTCCCTCATCCCCACCAACCGTGCTTGTGACGGAGGCGGGAGCAAGAGAAGGGCCTCCCTGGCAGATCTTAGAGCTCATGCCAATTTGTAGAGAGAAATACAGTCACGAATCCAAGTAGGGCCTGAACCGTTTAGGGCTTTATAGGTAATAAGCCGCACTAGAAACTTATTGACAGCCAATGGAGCTGCTTCAGTGGAGGCGTTGTCTGCTCCCTGTAACTAGCTCCAGTTAACAGCCTGGCTGCCGACCTTTGTACCAGTTGCAGTTTCCAGGCCGTCTTCTAAGGCAGCCCCATGTAGAGTGTGTTGCAGTCATCCAATCTAGATGTAACCAAGGCATGGACCACCATGGAAACAACCTCAAGGGGAAATTAAAAGCTTGGCTGTGTGCTTGGTGAAATATAAGTTGCCCAACCTACATACATATCTTCCAGCTGTCCCAGTTGGAATCGTCCCAGTTTACCAGGGACAGTCCTCATTATTCCACCTCATTCAATTTTTTCAGCTGGTTTAAAAATATCCCAGTTTCTCTCCTTTTGTTTCACCTCTTTGTTCTCAAATTGCATATGACCCTCCATGTTTGTGAGTGTGACTAATACAGAGTTGGTTATTTGAGGTTTTGATGAAAATACACCTAGGAATCTCTAAGTCCTCCAGTGTCATCAGACTTTGACCACATAGTTGTGCTGAAAGACTTACAGATTCTTGGACAGGTGTTCCCTCATGCAAAAAAAAATACAGCATTTTCTAAATTCATTGTGGGTTTTTTATACTATAACAGAGGTCCTGTGCCCCTAACTCTAGCAAATGTTTAGGGCTGACTGTATTTCCATTAGCGCATGTTCAAAGTGTGAAAGTGTGTATTTTCAACAACTGTATTTGTTTCTAGCACATATTTGGCTATGTGGTCTATTTATGTTTCATCCTCTAGCTAACAGGGGAGATTTAAACTCTTCAGGGATATCATCCATTAGAGTATTGCGACGAGAGGTATGCTTCAGAGTACTAACATCATATAAATATGCCTTTCTCATTCTTCAAAAATGAAAAACAAAACCAACTTTTATTTCTCTTTATGATATGACACCTCCATGTTTCTTGGGATTTATGCTATATCACTACCTGCTGCATATGGAAAAGGGGTTAAATAAAGTATACATTCACCAGTACTTGAAATGAATTTCCTATGTTCTGCAATAATTTCAGAATTATTCCTGGGCATTATAATAATGGGTGCTAATGCACCAGTGAAAATGCTGTGCAGAGCCAACATTTCCTCTCTAGCAAACCATTATTCATTAATTGTGGCATAAACAAAGACTTTTTTCCTCCAGAAATCACAGTAGGAAAGAAATTGCAGGGCATAAATCTTATAAATTATTGTTGTGGTGTTCCTAACAAAAATGGTAACATTGGCATATCTTCATAAAGGGCTTGAGAAATTAGCAGGAAGAACTTTGAAATCACTCCTTTATCTCAACACAACAAACAGTGTTAGCTTGTAGCACAACAAAAGCATGTTTCTGGGGTAATTGGATCTGATCTGACATCAGGATTCAACTGGTCACATGTTAGTTTTTTTTAGCACAAGTTTTTGTCTGCAAAAAAGGTATACCTTCTTACAAATAATTCCTGTATAACTATCCTATATACTTATGAATAAGTCTGAAAACCATGGATTAAAGTAGTGCACATTAAATCATATTTTGAAAAAACACAAATGCCCTCTTTTTTTTAGTAAACTGTTTCTTGAGGCAGGAGTAGCGCTTTCCCCTCTCCTTTCCCATTGAATTATCCATGGGAAAGGTGTCATGCAACTATATTTTCCAACAGATAGAAAGCTGAAGTTAAAGGTGACTTTATTTACTGCAGGGGTGGGCAGCTTAGATTAGAACAAGGGCCCTGGTGAGTGGGCACAATAACTACCCCCAAATGTCCCAAATTGAGAAAGTAAACCTGGAAGTGATCACAAGTCAATTTCTGGCTTTGAAAAACTGCATTTTTGTTAGTGAGCAACACTATTGAGGAGGAGCATATTTGAGACCTGGTTTAAAAGTTAGTCACAGCTCCTGAGTGCATCCAGAGCAGAGGAAATTACACTGTTTTGTATGTGAGGAAAAGGGAGGGCTGTGGTGAATCTTGGGTGAGAGAAGGGCTTCGAAGGGGCTGCTTTATTTGACACACACACATACCTTTGTATACACACACACACACATTAGAGGTGTGTGAAATGGCTGAAATCCAATTAGTAATTCGTTTTGGAAATTTGGATGGTCTGCACTTCATTTTGTAAAGATTCAGAGGGGTCCCATTCTAATTAGTAATCTGAATCTCAGAGGCTTTGTCATTGCCTTGTTAAGATTTGTTCCATTAGCAGCAATGGAGAAAATATAGTCTTGTTTTTCAGACATATTTATAGCTATTGGAATGAAACTTGGAACACTTGTAGGCAACATTTACAACTTTAAGACTGGCAAGTTTCAGAACGTTTCAGTCTTCCATTAATTTTTAGGAATTTAAAAAAGTTTTTACAAATAATAAAAAGCTACCCCCTTGAATTTCTGCACAATGAGACAGCATATGCAGGGCATCAATCCTGCAGAATTTCAGAAAGATTTGTTCATATACACATTTCATGAATTTTTTAAAAAAAATTCAATTGAAAATTATTTTTTAAAAACTACAAGATTTATTCCCTCCAGTTGTGTCACGGTGAGACAACATAAGCAGGGCAGCAAGTCTGCAAGTTTCAGAAAAAATCAGTCTATCTACTGATGTTTAAGAATTTTTTTCAATTTAAGCACATGTGATTAACCTAAATCATTTTCATATCAATGAGACTTAAAGCCCCATTCTTCTGGTGTGAGCACAATTCTGGAAAATGTAGTTTAGGATGAAGCCTTTTGAATATTCTGCTATAGAAGTCCTTGACTTCACAAACTACATTTTCCAGAATTCTGCTCGTGCCAGAAGAACAGGACTGCATGCCTTAAAGCCCCAATGTAATAAGGGGGTTATAAGCAATACACACAATTGTAAAGTTAAATGCTGGTCCTGTCAGACGAAGCAGGCAGGTAAGTAGGATCTTGCAGGTCTGACTTGCTGAATGTGGGAGCAGAGGACAGGTTGTGGAGGGAATATAGCTAGCTAGCTATAGGAATTTGGAAAAAAATGGGGGGCTGGATAATTTCAACAGAGGAAGGTTATAGACTGGATATGAAGAGACAGAAACTAACAGAATTATCAAAAGGCTACTATAAGTTTAAATTTTAAGAAACACACAGAATGGATCTCCAAGCACATGTCTTTCTCATTTCTACTAACACTACAAAGATACACAGTTGCTGAGGGGCCAGCTTTGCAGAAAGCCATGTGATTGGCTTTCTTCTTGGCTCTTCTTCTGATTAGCTGACACAAGAAAGAAAATGTTGCCCTTGTTTGGGCTCTTTCTGCTCATGAATCACACCCCCTCTCACCCCAGATAATTACAGACAAAGTATGTTACATTGGGAAAAAAACCTCAGAAACAACAAATCATTACTAATCTCTCCAAAAGTTTCGGAGGCTTACTGTTTCAATTCGTAATGCTTTGGAGGCGGCCCTTTCTAATTAGTAATTTGGAGATTTGTATTAGCAAATTATATAAATCCCCTAATTATGAAACGAAACTCTGAATCTTTGCACAGCCCTAATATATATGCACTTAGTTAAAGATAGCTATAGATATATATGGTTTTAACTAAGCTTCCAACTCAGGAAATGACTCCATACAATTACTTCTCTCTATTCTCTCCCTCATATATCTTGAATTCCAGAATGTTGCATACAACATATATGAGGGTTTCCAGATCTCATGGCCTGGGCTTGAGTCCTGGTCTATGGGCCTTCTTTCTTCTATGGTCCTCAGGGTAATAAACAGAAGTGGTACAAAGAGATTTTAAAAGCTATGGCCTGCATATTTCTGTGTCTTATCTACAAAAGCACTGCACAAAGATTTTATCTCCCCTATCCATGCCTGTCAAGCACCAAATAGCCAGATTGAAACAGTCAGAGTGATTTTGTGTAACTAAAGAAGGAATGCGACAGGCGTCATCTATACATTACTTAAAAGAAATAATGGAAATTCTATATAAAAAAGAAAATGTTAGAGAGTATCCCAAAGGGTTGGCAAAAATATGGTCAGATGAAATCTTTATCTTTCATTGTACTTTTAATTTATTTTTACATTATGTTTTAATCAAGATTTAGTTCATAATCTGAATGCTTTTATTGTTAGCCACTTTGAGAGTCTTTTGTGGTGTTAAATTGGATTATTAAATAATAAATAGATATAAGTAACTCCATTGAGGACTGGTTTTTTTCCTTCTCAAACCAGGTTCACGTGCTTCCCCTCTCCCTGAAGCTTTATCTACTAAAGCTATGATGGGGTCTTTGTTTGGGCTCTTTCTGTTCATGAAGCCAAGAGATAGCTGGCAACTAACAAAAGCCCAAAGTAAAACCTGTTGCTGATAAAATAATAATAATAATAATAATAATAATAATAATAATAATAATAATAATAATAATTGTTTTGGCTATTATTGAAAGCCTCCAGTTGAAGCAGGAGGGGAAGGAGTGGCAAGAAGTAGGGTAGCCATAAATATATCCTCCCTAAAGAGGAAATATAGGTTGAGTATCCCTTATCAAAAATGGTACAGTGATCTAATTGAAGAATTGGGGTGAAGCTTTTTAAATAAGGGTAAACTATAGAAGGAAAATAATGAACTTTATTATACTGCAAAGAAGAAGAATGGAAGTACAATTCCCCTTCCCACACTCCTATACTTTCCTTTTCCCTTCAATGTCCACAACCCTTCCCTACCTAACCCAGCCTTTCTTCCCTGCAAATTTTCCCTAATTTATGTTTACATGTCTTTGTAAACCTTAATAAAAACCTATTTTATTAAAAAAAAATGGAACAGTGATCTGTGGCTTTTATCAGTTCCAACAGATAGATTTAGCAAAAAGTCAAATTCACAGACAGTGAGAGTGAGAGAAAGAAAACCAGGTGACCATGAGCTTATCAATATGCTAGTGATAAATACAAACCAACACAGACCTTTTTGTATTGAAAATCCATGGAGGTGGATTTGCCTTGGAAACAGCCTGAAGAAAGCATTGCCAGATAGTAGTGTTCACTCTTCTTAATACCTCATTCTCAAAAACCTCAAATCAGCGGTTAATTAATAACTATTTGCCATCAATTTGAAGATGATGATGAGTCACTCAAGAGACTTTTCAGCAGAAAGATCACTGTGGATCACATCTGACAGGTAGAGCTTAATGGCGTCTGCGAACAACTGCTCTGGTGAGATAAGCATTCTTATACTTTGCATCTCCATATTTGGGGATCACACAATATAAGATTTGGTGAGCCCATATTTTGAAATCTTCCCTTCACATATTTATTCATGGCTATCATGTCTCCTCTCAGCCTTCTCTTCTGCAGGCTAAACATGCCCAGCTCTTTAAGCCGCTCCTCATAGGGCTTGTTCTCCAGACCCTTAATCATTTTAGTCGCCCTCCTCTGGAAATGTGGTCCCTATCTTCAAGAAGGGGGGAAAAACGTCAATACCAGGCAAGATTCTGGAAAAGATCATTAAGGAAGTGGTCTGCAAACACTTAGAAACAAATACGGTCATTGCTAATAGTCAACACAGATTTATCAAAAACAAATAATGCCAGACTAATCTGATCTCTTTTTTCGATAGAGTTACAAGTTGGGTAGATGCGGGGGAATGCCGTGGATGTAGCGTAGCTGGATTTCAGTATGGCCTTGGACAAGGTCCCCCATGAACTTCTGGCAAATAAGCTAGTCAAATGTGGGCTAGGCAAAACTACTGTTAGGTGGATCTGTTATTGGTTAAGCGAAAGAACCCAAAGGGTGCTCACCAATGTGTCTTCTTCATCCTGGAAAGAAGTCACAAGTGGAATGCTGCAGGGTTCCCTCCAGGGCCCGGTTCTGCTCAACATTTTTATGAGAGGAGACATGATAGCCAATGCCATGTATAAATATGTGAGGGGAAGTCATAGGGAGGAGGGAGTAAGTTTGTTTGCTGCTGCCCTGGAGACTAGGATGCGGAACAATGGCTTCAAATTACAGGAAAGGAGATTCCACCTGAACATCAGGAAGAACTTTCTCACTGTGAGAGCTGTTTGGCACTGGAACTCTCTGCCCCAGAGTGTGGTGAAGGCTCCTTCTTTGGAGGCTTTTAAGCAGAGGCTGGATGGCCATCTGTTGGGGGTGCTTTGAAAGTGATTTTCCTGCTTCTTGCCACGGGGTTGGACTGGATGGCCATGAGGTCTCTTCCAACTCCATGATTCTATGATCCTACCACCTGCCATCTTCCTTTTCTGTCTTTCGATCTTTCTCTGCTTCAAACCCCTTTCCCCTAATTTCCTTTTTTGCTTTCTTGTATTCCTTTCCGTGCTTTCTGCTGGTCTTTTAACTTTTTCCCCTTTTTCTCTAGTTCACTTTATATCAGTTCTGTCACACCTCAGGTTAGCTTCACCTTGCTTTATACACCAGGCTGTACACAGGTTGAAGTCTTTTGTAGTTTGTTAGGAAATAGGAAATAAATAGTTCTTAAAAGCAAAAGTAAAGTTCCAAAAGATTGTTGCACAACCAAGGCTATAAAGAATAATCCAAGAAAACATTAGGCATAAAACAAGGTTCCATTAATGTATGACAAAGTCCCATGAACTTGAATACACAAAGCTGCAAGATAATCTGGGAAAGCAAAAGATTGCTTCTTTACTCCAAACGAGACGTTGCTTTTGACAAAGGTTTTTCTCTCAGCACACCCTTTAATATTCTCTGCATTGCATGAATGCATTTCTTTGGCCTCTGACCTCTCTCTTGTTTGCTATTCTGACACTCCTGCGAACCCAGAATTCCAAAAGGCCAGTTCGATCTAGAGATTCCGTTTCATCAAGGCCAGACAGCTCATTAGCAGCAGCCTCTGTCTGCATGCTATCTAACTGGGAGCTGTCCTCCCTTTGCACCTGGCTAGCTTTAGTATAATCTCCAGTATCATCAACACCATTCCCTGCCGTGGGAATGCCTCCCTGCTCCTCATCTCTCACAGCAGGGATACTCTGAACCTGAATCCCATAATTCCCACCAGAGTCATCCTGAACCTGAATCCCATCATCTTGAACATCTGGAACCTGAATCCCACAATCCCCACCAGAGTCACTCTGAGACTCCAGCTGAGTCACAACACGTTTGGTCTCTGACCTCTTCTTACTTCCTGCTTTCTGCTTCTTGCTTCTTTCTGCTTTATTTTATATTATGATTGGTATATATAGTGGGGAGCCCTCCTGTCACTTCTCCAATGGCTTTTTCTTTACTCACAATTATTTCACCCTTCTTTCCCCCTCCTCCTGTTTTCTTAGTTTAAAATGCGTGAAGGTTGGTGATTTGCTCTAGGACAAGCCAGGATTGCTCTGCCGTGGCTTGCCATACCCACTGGGGTCTATTCCTGGGCCCTTCAGAGGACCCCTCTTGAGGAAGGAACCCCTTTTGGGCCATCGGGTGACACCCTGAGTTTCGCTGTCCACCCCGCTTCTATCCATGGGATGGAGGGAGCATTCGCTCTACCCACTCGCTTGTGGCAGAGTTGACTCACCAAGAGCTTCAGTGAGCCCATCTCACAGCCATTACCACGCACTGGAAGTCTCATGAAAGAATGAAACTTTATTTATAGCCCGCCCTATCTCCCTGAGCTTACAACAAATACACAGTGGTAAACATTCATTGCCAACAATAATATACAAACTATTCAAAAACAGCTCAGTAAAAAACAAAACAACTCAAATAAACCAAATGTGACACAATACACATAATAACAGACATATTAAATCCTTAAAATCTCATTAAAATATTTCTAAAATTAGGCTAAAATTGTTGGATGGGGATAGTAAACTTTGAATTAACAGGACGGATATTAGCAGCTAGATGTACTTGATCCTCCTCCTCTCCATAGGCTAAATTACATAAATGTGACTTTAATAGCTTTTTAAAGGAAAGGAGGGAGGGGGCCATTTTTAATTCTTTAGGGAGGGAATTCCAGAGGTGGGGAGTAGTCATGGAAAAGGCCCTCTCTCTTGTTTCCACCAACTGCACTTGAGACAGGGGTGGGACTGAGAGGAGGACCCCCTTAGCTGACCGCAGCACTCATGCTGATTTTTATATAGATATGCGGTCTTTCAAATACTCTGGGCTCAAACCTTTACAAATCCCTGTGCAAATCAAGCCAGCCCTGCTTTTCAGCCAATCGGAGGAGGGAGCGGAAAATTTGAATAGCTGTCAGAACTGCATAAAATGTGGGTTTTTTTCCATTAACTTGTGCTTGTATCTTTGAAAACTTGCTGCTTGTTCTTACATCTCTTTTTTGGCCAAATAGTAATAAACCTCTGTAGCTTTGCCTTCAACCCTGAGTGCTTGTTCTTTGTCCTAGCTGATCCTATTTAGCAGAAGCTTATTTGGCATGGACCTCCTTATCCACGATCCTAACTGAAATCTCTACAACTTGAAGGCATGCACACACACACACACACATACACACACAGAGGAAAGTACAGTGATCCCTTGGTATCAGAGGCGGCCCTAGGTAATTTTGGGGGATAGGCAAACCAAATCTTTGTAACCCCCCCCCCAAATTTGCCCCCCCCCCACACACACAAACCAATACCTGAGGCTGAGAGCTGGAGAACGACCAAACAAGGAAGGCCAGGCTCCAGGAAGGCCTAGCTCTTCTAGGGAGACCTCGCGAGGTCTCGCAAGGTCTCCCAAGTAGAGCCTGGGCTTCCTGGAGCCTGGCCTTCCTCATTCTGCCATTTGGCGAGCGATGGCCCACGCCACCCACGCCACCGGGGACCATCGCTCGCCAAACAGCAGGCCAGGCTCTTCTCCGGAGACCTTGCAAGACTTCGCAAGCTCTCCCGAGAAGAGCTAGGGCTTCCTGGAGAGCTCGCTCACCACCGAACTAGTCCTTCCTGTTCGGCGGTGAGCTAGCCGATGGTCCCTGCCGGGGGGGGCACCTCAACGGCGCCCCCGGGGACCATGCGCACCAAGCGGGGGCGTAATTGGCCTCCATGTTGGACTGACCCTGCTTGGTATCACTGGGATATGGTTCCAGAAGTCCCAATTGATACCAAAATTTGTGGATGCTCAATAAAATAGAAAAATGGAGACCCTTATCTAAAATGATAAAATCAATGTTTGCTTGTTGGATTTTTTAATAAAATATTTTTCAAACTATGAATGGTTGGATACAGATTCAGTGGCTATGGAGGATGCATCTATACTAGAACTAATCCAGTTTGATACCACATGAACTGCCATGGTTCTTTGTAATAAAATCACAGAATTTGTAGTTTTCCAAGGTCTGTGCCTTTGCTGCCAAAGAGGTCTAGTGCCTCATCAAATTATAAATCCTAGGATCAACCTATTCACCAAAGTCAGCCACATTAATTTGGGATTTGATGTGTAGAAATTGCACAAACACCTTGCCTCCACCTCTGACATTTAAATAATACAATAACAAATAACTATGTGTTGCTTTCATAACACTCCATATTCTGCTGCCATGAGACAGGGGCACTCCTCTGCCTGATGATAGGGATCTGGCCCTGATTGAGAAAAATATGACCTAAAATAGCTGTAAAAACTATTAATACACACTCGACTATAACTGATGAATTATTAGCTAAAAATACTCCTATGTTGGTTACTAAAATTACTTCTTATACCCAAATGCTTGCTTAAGGCTACTGAATGTTAATCTAATCTATATCAAGTGTCTTTCAGTACAGATATCTATGGCATATCATGTGGATTAAAAGTATTTTCTGACTATTCATCACAAAGTCAGCTCCTGCACACCCTCTAGGCAAACTCTGCATCAAGAGCCGACATAAAGCTCCTATTATGTCCAAGTTATGGGCTGAGACACTGCTCAAGACTTTGTCAAACTGTGATTGCCTCTGTGTGTGTGTGTGTGTGTGTGAGAGAGAGAGAGAGAGAGAGAGTGTGCATGTGTGTGAAGCATGCAAGATCCCTACAATATGTAAGTGGGATCTCCTCAAACTCACACAAATGACTGAAGCATGTTGAAATACCTGTAGAATATACATTTTTTTTCATGTCAGGAGCAACCAGAGTTGCTTCTGGAGTGAGAGAATTGGCCATCTACAAGGACGTTGCCCAGGGGATGCCCGGATGTTTTTTTGATGTTTTACCATCCTTGTGGGAGGCTTCTGTCATATCCCCGCATGGAGCTGGAGCTGATAGAGGGAGCTCATCTGCGCTCTCCCCGGGTGGGATTCGAACCTGGCAGCCTTCAGATCAGCAACCCAACCTTCAAATCACAAGGCTTTTATCCCCTAGGCCACCGAAGGCCTAGAATACACATGTAAGATATATATAAATGTATATGTTTGGACAAAATAAGTGGGGCTTCATACACAATGGGCTACAAATTCCCGCATATTTCTCAGTTTCCAGTGCCATGTGACAAACACTGTATTTGGTTTGAAAATAAAAGTACAGTTGACACAAAAAGCTAGGAGTACAGGACTCCATAGCATATGTAATGAAGTCATAGGACCTTATCACATGAGTTGGGGGAAAGTGGGGAAAAGTGGAGGGAAAGATCTTCTTTCATTCCCTACTGTTGAGGTTCCTTGTTGTTCCATCTTCTGTGATGCCAACTATCAGTTGCTATCACAGGTTATTTGTCCATCTTTCCCTGCTTCTCTCTGTCTTCTCTCATTGGGAGTTGAGTAATACCCAACTCCTGAAAATGTTCATCTTCCCACCGTTTCCCTGTGCAACTAAAACAGAATCCAATAGGCAGCAACCAGATGTGGTTTTGAGTTATATGGTGGCCTCTGTGGGAATTCATTTCGGTAGCGCAGAGAAACAGAGAGAAGACAGTGTGTGATGAAGTCCATAAGACTGATTTGGGAGAAGCAGCTATGGCAGGACCTTGAAAGATCTGGATCATGCCCCATGGATCATGCCCCATGACCACATTGTGCTTACCATTCCCAGTTTCTCAATTACCACCATGCGTGTCATCATACTTACAATGACAATCCAAGATCTCAGGCCTTACTTTTTTTTACTAGAAATCCCAGAATCCCTAATTAGCATGGCCATAGATTTTTGGCTCATGATTCTAGGAGATGCAATTTACAAATTAACTTTTCCAAAGTTTGTATCTCTGAATGATGAAAAATATTCAAGTCCTAATAGCATCTCTCCATGCAAAGACTCAATGTCCATATTAGCATTCTTCTATCCATG